>NC_056630.2:238107810-238728435 GCF_002870075.4 Lactuca sativa
AAGCACCAAGAAGACATGTTTCTTATGCTGGGGAGTTTTACCGAACCCCCAACTAACACAACCCTCAAACCAAGCAGTCACTGGGGCCTCCATTCTCTCTGTTAGGTTGTGAAACTTATCCCCGTTTCAAAACCTCTCTCACTTCTGCATCACGGGGTAACTCTCCCCCACTTAGATTCGACTAAGCCTTCATAATACATGATAATTGGAGGATTCCCAATCCCTCTCACTTCCCAACGATCGATCTGATGACAACCAACTATTTCCAACTAGTGCTCCATTACTAGCCAATCCCAATTGATCACACACTTCTAAGAACCAGATGAACACTTCCTAAATCCTAGCGAAACTGACAGTCACTAATGTTTGAATAACCCCTTACTCAAGTCCTGCAGACCAAAAGATATATGCTCCAACTAATACCTCGGCGATGAGCTACTTCCCTTGGTGCTTTCGTCCGTCAGTCACGAACGGTTGCTAAAACCACTAAATCCTGATAATGCCGAATAACCCTTATGTAGAACCCTATCCTCAGACCTCCAATATAATACCCCTTTTCTAAAGGTGTTCCAAACAAGTTTCCTACTCCCGGGCTGTAGAAATCATTCCATTCAGGGTTCGCACCCTGACTCACTCACCTGCTCAAACGTCCACAGCTAAACTGCAGTAGCTGAAGCAACCTCTGCCCTAAACCGGGCTATAAACTACTCCCAAGACATAGTCTACAATCCCAAAAGTGCAATAGGTCGCATAATCAATCCTTACCGCCTGATACAAGAGATCCAAGGCAAATCGGACCTCAAAAAATACTTATGCCACATCGACCCACCTACGCTCACCGACGCTGAAATAATGTCGCCAATCCCTGCAACCAACTGAACCCGAGTTGGAATACAACCTGATCCTAGGGTCACAAGCCTGCTCACTCCTCAGAGCTTGAAAAACTGAAAGGGCATAATCCTTGCCCTATAAAACGACAATCCAATCTATCAATTTTCCATTCCACTTCCAGCTGCAAAACCCCAGCTGAGCATAATCATCACTCCTTTCCATAGTCCCCACGACTCACATTCCGGCCTCGAGCAAAACCCCCGAGCCTCAAATCTAGAAACTCATGTGCTAGCCTCTCCCGCTCAACCCGTGGAATGCAACGAGTACAAAATATCTCCCTTATCTCAAGTAACTGTAGTCCTATGCTCATCAGGATATGTCCCGGCAACAAGTCCCGATACTAGAAATCTCGACCAGCTCCTCCCCCTACCGTCGTTACAACTGTTGTAGCTGTTTCGGCACCCGTCTCAGCAAGGGATGCATAGCGTTCGTAGAAATACTCAACCATGGAGGTCTTAATGTACCCGAACATCTCCGGAAACTGTCCCCGGACAATCTTGATCACCTCCTCCCGGATGATCTCACTGACACGATCCTCTAACAATACTGGCCTATCTTGGCTGTCAGCTTCCGATCCTAACCCGGATCCGGTCTCAAGACGTCTCGAATAATCCATACAATAACAGGGAACCAACTTCCAACTAAACCCTAAGGGTTGTGACTTCCTTGCTACGCGTATGGGTCATGTGCTTTCAGTAGTACGGGCCTATACTACCTTCCACACCTACCCATATTTGTATCAAGTATCACCACAACACCCTAACAATATACATAAACATAGCGAACGCTCAATCCTCACTCCTAGAGGAATGTTAAATATCTCATAACTGACCCACCGACCTCACACTACTCACTCATCCATGAAACTTCCACCAACCCTGCAACATTAGTGTATGCTAACCATACATAACGTTGGACCCTATAGACTTTCAAATATCTGATCCTACCCTAAGCCCCTAATTAAACAAGAACAGAACATAAGGTCAAACCATACATTCTCAGGCTATAAGATCTTAATTATGTACAGACGTGATGCATACACAAGTAACTACAATAATGATGTCAATCTCATATAAGGAAAACCCTAGGCTAGCAGGCATCATGTAATCAGACAATCTACCATGCAGTTCCTGAAGATCCCTAGCCTAGTACTAGCATGTTGTTCTAACATATCACAATATCAAATAACTGTATGGTTTTTTGGGGTCTACTTACTGGCTCCGACTGATCGTACACTTTGCATCCTCTTTTACTTATTTTGAAAACCATTTAAAATCATTTTGAAAATCTTTCCTTGATTTGAGACTGGATTCACACAAGTGTTCCTCCAATTCACACAAACCAAGGCTCTGATACCATCTTATAACATCCATAAAAACCAAGCCAATTTAAAACTTTTTAAATATCCAAAATACCATTACTTATTACAAAGTGTTTTCAAAATAGTTTAAGCATCAAAGTTCCCAGAAATCGAAATCATAAATCGAGGAAGTGTACGGTCACACCTTCGCCTTCCCATGGTCATCCGTTGTACCTGAAACAATAACCGATAAACGTAAGCTCGAAGGCTTAGTGAGTTACCCCCAAAATACCCATACACCCAACAATACACATACAATAACAAACAACATACTATGGGTCCAATCATCCATCGGGATGGGATACCTCAGGCTCTCAACCATCGGGTTGGAATGCCCACACACAACACATATATAACATATACTATGGGTCCAATCATCCATCGGGATGGAATACCCCGGGCCCTCAACCATCGGGGTGAAATGACAACATACTATTGGCCCAATCAACCACCGGGGGGTTAGAATACCCCAGGCCCTCAACCATCAGGTTGGAATGCCAACATACTATGGGTCCAATCAACCATCGGGTTGGAATATCCCATGCCCTCAACCATTGGGTTGGAATGCCAACATACTATGAGTTCAATCATCCTCGGGATGGAATACTCTCGGCCCACAACCATCGGGTTGGAATGCCCCCCATAACCAATCCAACATGTGCACATATATCATCTAATCATATAACATTCTATAAAGACAACATACTAGGGTCCTATCATCCTCGGGATGGAATACCCTCAACTACCAATCAATCATGTGCACATATAACAGGTAATCTCCTACCAGCATATAAAAAGTCAGACCAAACTATAGGTCACTAAGCATAACCACATCCGATCTACCAGGATACCGATCTAACAGATCATGGCAACATATAACATCTTATCTACCAGGATACAGATCTCACAGATCATAATAACATATAAAGTCCTATCTACCAGGACACTGATTTAACAGATCATAACAACATATAACATCCTATCTACCAGGATACTGATCTAACGGATCATAACAACATATAACATCCTATCTACCAGGATATTGATTAACGGATCATAACAGCATATAACATCCTATCTACCAGGATATTGATCTAACGAATCATAATAATACTCGAGCATATAACATATCAGGATAGCAATCCAAAAGGGCCAGCTTTAGTGCCTTAAACCCTTGAGTATAGTGAGGAAAACTCACCTCGCAAAGCCGATCTGAACTGAAGAATCGAACTCCCGAATCGCTGCGTCACTAAAGATCCCGAACTATCCAAATAATAATTACCAAGTCATTACACAACAAAAAAATCTTGACTAAGGGGTCCACACAATCCATCATGTCCATTCTCTTCATTGGGCCAAGGCCCAATGCCAATTCCATAACCTTGAAAGTCCTTATGCAAAACCCATTATTGGCCCGATTTACCAAATTGGGCCCAACTCCCTAATTGGGCCTAATTCCAAGATCCATTATCAAAACTTGGCCCAAAACATAATATTCATAAAGTCCAGCAAAGGCCCAAATCCAACTAGGGCATAAACATCCCAAAACCCGAAGCCCAATTGCCAAAGGCCCAACAGAGGACGTACGCGAGGCGTACTCGTCCAGATGTTGACCACCATCGGGGTGGTTGACCCAGTACGTTGGGCGTACTAGATTTACACCGGGCATACGCGGGGTTTCTCCAAAATTCTAATAAGTGCTTAATGGCTTAAGCACTTAAGCCCAAACTCTAGATCCATCGACTAAATGTGCCGTATGACTATAAAGTCTCGAACTTTATCACTTTGGACGTCCAAAAAATTCTTAACACATGGTCTTAATCCATTAAGACCTTCATAATTCATGCATGAGACAAATCTAGCTATCGGGACACCATTTTTATCGCTTGGACCTCTTTTAAGGTCTGAAAGGACATCTCATTTCTGTTGGATTAATGTCTAAGTCCATAACTATAATTGGTAAGACTTGACCCGACCCGACATGGTCCATTTGGGTTGCATGGCATCATGCACTTGGATAGACTATAATGAGAGAAATAAGACACTTATGGTTATTAATATATTATAAGTTCTAGTATATTAATAATGAGAATAATAAGATTATTTAATTAGTATTGATCAAGAATTAATCTAGGATTAATTAAGTGATCAAAAGAAGAGTAATTAAATATATGGGTTGATTGTGTAAATCATCCATACTTGTATAGTGGGCTAATGCTCCATGGATAATCAAGTTGGGCTAAAACCCATAGGATGGTCCATGGATGCTCCATGGTGTATGTGAATCCATGGATCCAAGGAAATGGAAAGTCATGACAATTAGGGTTTACCCTAATTGTAACACTATATAAAGATCTTGTTCTTGACAAAATCGGCCACTAGAGTGTGTAAAAATAAGGGCTAGCCGATTTCATGAGTTGTGGATTTCTCTCAAGTTATTCCAAGTGTATTTGGTGTTGTGTTAAACATTTGAGGTGTCACACTTGGGGCGCTAGGCACTCAAGCTTCATGAAGACTTTCTACATGAAAGAGGTATGTATTCTATCTTGTTATATTCATTATTTTATATGCTAGATTAGGATAATACCTTGGATGTTCATATTTGTATGTATAATAGAGAAAACATAGATCCAAGGTATTTAGGGTTGCATGTACACTTAGGAGTGTTAGAATGCTCAAAACCCAACAGTGGTATCAGATTCTAGGCTTGTTTTCTTGTTATACTTGCAAATGTAGCTGAAAAATCGAGTTTTGATGTTGTCTGCCCAGCAGACTCGCCGAGTCCAAGGCAAAAAGCATCCAACTCGTCGAGTTGGTTCGTGCACTCGACGAGTTAGACCCCCAGACAGCATAAATTCGACTTTTTTGGTTGGAATTGGACTAGGAATATTACCCTAAGATGTTTTTGAACTTATAAACTTGCTTTTGATGTGGTAACGTTCATGCTAATCCAATTTCAAAGATAATTGTCAATAGATTCATGTTTTGTATTAGTTTAAGGTTTAGACTAATTACATGAAAAAGTTTGATTTGAATTATCTTGTTCTTATGAGTTGCTTAGATTAATTGAAAAGTTGAGTGAAATAGTTGTTTTCAATCCAAATTAATCTAAGAGTTGATTCTAAAATGTGTTTTTGTAACTTTTCCTCAAGTTATATGAAAAGTCACATTTAAGTTTCATAAAACTCATAAAAGTTAGCAAAGGTTACAAAAATGAAGAGTCTAGTTCTAATTAAATGGTTTTATGACTCCATAACTTGTCCTCAAGTTATGGAGGACCAAGAGTCTCTTCATTAAATAATAAATAAAAACAAGTGTAACCTTAATTAATTCCATGAGTTATAAAATAAAGAAAAGTTAATTCTTTTATTAGTTTAAAGTCTTCCATAACTTGTCCTCGAGTCATGAAACTTGAAGAGTTTTTGGATTAAAACTACTTTAAACACATAAGTTATGGAATTTATTAGTTTTGAATAGTTTCAAAACTTGCCCTCAAGTTTTGGAATTTGTAAAGTTTTCTCTTATGAATACTTTAATTCCAAGTTAGCCCTTAGAATTTTAAAAGTTAAAATTCAACCCTTATACTTTATAATATTATAAGTTAATAATATATATATATATATATATATATATATATATATATATATATATATATATGTATAAGAGTAAAGTCAGTCTTACCGCTAGTACGCCTCATTCACGAAGCCGGTCTATAAGGTGGGTATAAGGTTGTTGCCTATAAAATGACAACTTAATGGTGTCCACTCTCACCCACCGCTTGCTTGACTGGTGGAGGGTCGTTAGCCGAACGGGTTTGACAGAACTAGAATTCTCCCTTCATTAAAAGTATTAATGATAAATACTAAGTAACTAAACTCTTAATAATACCCAATCTTAGTTACTTAGGAAAATGTGAATAAGGTGCTAATCCATGAAATTACACTTTGCACTTTGTTTAAGTCGGTTAGTGGAGCGTGTGTGGTTAACCGGCACACTAACTCGTATTTAACAAGGTAGGTAAAGGGTAACTTAATGTTTATCAAAGTATCGATGGAGCGTGTGTGGTTAACCGGCACATCGATTGAGGGGTAAACACTTAAGGGTACCAAGTAATTTGCATGGTTACTTCACACCTTGTTTTGTGATCCTCGGCATCCCAGTCACAAAACCTGAAGGGAACACTCGAGATTGAAACATGCTATTGAACAGTTCAATGAATCTCAAAGATCTAGGAGTTTCAAAACCAATTAAAACCTAATAATACATTTCGATTATCTTGGTGGAAATTGGTGAATCGTCATTCACCTACCTTCAAATATTTTATAGCTTGGATTACGACATACCTCTTCTAAGTTATAAAATAGTTTGTTGGGTCCTAGCCTTAATATTTCATATTGGGTGTCATATTAAGGACTTAAGATCAATTATCTTGAATATCTCCCAAAAGATGTCTGGTTTAGACAGTTATGATCTTCCCAAATCTCTTGTAACAAGCTTTCCTAAATGAAGATGATGTCCCTTGGAAATCATACTTCTTTCACCTCCTCCAATTATTCTCCCTAACCTACAAGTTCTTGAAAAGTTTAAGGTCACTCAAGCCCTATTGGCAAGGCAAGGTCTAGGTGTGGTCACATCTTGGAGGTGTAGCCACATATTGACAAGCCGGGAGAGTTGGGTGTCAAAGTCTTGAGAAAGTTGGTGGTTCAATCACTTTCTAAGTCACATAGTGAGTTCCTTTGGGACACCTATGAAACAGACTATGACAAGACCCTTAATGATCTTATCTATTTGTTAAGATCAACTTCCTTAAAACTTGATGGACATTGACAATAGTGACACAGGAAATCCAGAAAAGTATTCTCTTCCCAATGGAAAGGGATCGGCCATAGTCAACTCGGTTGACCAAATGGTAAAGAAAAGCTAAGTCTGTGATAGTCCCGTGTACCATTATCAAAAGGGTCCATATGTTTATATTGCCAAAGAAAGGGGCATTGGTTGCGAAGCTACCAAATTTACCTAAGGATGTTAAAGTCAATAAGTTTGACTCTACTTCAGGTAAAGTCCACTATCTAACTCTGTTAAGTTCTATTCTGAGATTCCTGATACATGATGTGACTGGGTCACATGGTGATGTTTTAAGAATCAAAGAAAAGTGAAGAAACTTAAAGAAAGAATATGCTGAATCTGATCGCATAAATGGATTTCTATCGCGCAGTTTGAAGATCAGATTCTTGAGCTACTTCTTAGGAGTTATGAGATATTGCTTAGGAATAGATAACAACAAGTTTTCATATGGATTGTAAGGATAAGTTTTCCGCAAAGTTTTTTAAAATAAAAGGAAAATTTTGATTTTATTTATTTTAAAATATCCTTAAAATGGCATCTGTGTAAATTTTTGTTGCTTATAAGATTCCATTAATAGCAAGAGTGGAAGTATGAAATTGATTCTTTCATTTGTGGTAATGTCTAAATTTACCAAATAAGGAAAGATTCTCATCACCCAAGTTTCAATTGGACCGGAACTTGGGATCATGCAAGTTGTATAGCATGATGAATGAGAACTTTCAAGTATTGGAAAATTAAGACGAATTACTTTTCACACGGATGTGTGAGTCAAGTAATGGACTAAGGGATCGAGTACATAGTCTTGTGCACTTATTAAGTCCACCACAAAAGATCGATAAGATTATTCGTCATAATTTACTAAAGCTTAGTAAATATGGTTATACTTACAGGTTAAAGTATAATTCTGAGACATTGGAAAAGTTTCAATGTAAGGTAGAGCGAATAAGAAGAATCAACTTAGGCAGAAGGATAAAAGTTTCTCAAATCTGAAAAGATGGGAGAGTACTTTAGTATCAGTTTTTGTGATCATCTTAATGATTAAGAAACCATATCAAAGTTAGTTCTCTAAGGAAATCTTAGTGTATTCTTATGACTAAGAAGAGGAACTTGAATTGTTGAAATGGTTAAATCAAGAAGATGAGTCATACTTCGTTCCAATACAAGTCTTAGAGTCATACTCCAAGATTGTAACTTGAGTGACATGTCTTAAAGAAGGTTTAAAACACTTGTCAAATGTAAGAGTAAAAGTTTTCTACTCTTGTACATTTGAAATTGGTAAGTTCTGATGTTTTGGATAAAACAAAGACCAACTTAGGCCAATTTTGTGAAGTGTTTCTCTTGATTAGAATCCACACTATCTCTTGAATAACTGACAAGAAAGTCTTATATGTCAAGAGGACAGTGGGAGTCTTAAAGGTCTTGAAAGTCTCAAGAACTAATCAAGAATAAAACCTGAAGTTCTTCACTAGCACACGACTTGAGGTTTATAACCTATCGTGTTGACATATTCTGTGCCCATTCCAGTTAAAGTTGGCTTTGCATATGAGTTCTTAGAGTTCTCAATTAGTTGCACAACAACTTGGAAGCAATGGTAGGCCCTTGAGCTGCCAGGTGGCAAGAAATTAAGATTGAGTTCAATCCATATGAGTGTGGATTTGTCATTATCCTTGTCTTGTGTCTATGGTTTTGACAATTCACATGGATAAGAACACATACACCATTAAATCTAAGTGTCATAAGGTTTCTCTCCGATTCATGAAAATGATGGTGAGGAAACACTTTCACTAAGTAGATTTTAGCTAGATAGCAATTGTGATATTTTCATTCTCAAAGTCGTTAGTGGAGCGTGTGTGGTTTACCGGCACACTAACCTAGACTTGTGAGAATTGGCAAAAAGGTCTAACCATTATGATTACGGCATCCCTCTTCATAATTGTTTAGACACACAAGTGTGCTATCTAAGGGAAGGTGTATGATTTTGATAAATTTTTATCAAAACAATCTAGTATCAGAAATCTGAACTTTGGTAAGAAAGTCAGCTGATTTCTGAGTACATGTCAAAGCTAGTGGGAGCATAAGTGTTATGCTAATAATCATCATGTTAGTGGGAGCATGATAATTATGATAAGTATTGCAAGTTAGAAATGTTAATTATAGAAAACAAAAGTTTCAATTGGGAAAGAGTTGTTTTGCTATAATTAAGGGATAGGAAATTATACTTCATCTCAAATCTATAAGCTTAGATCGTGAGGTTTTAATCATTTAGTCAAGGATATATATGAATTTCATGTTGGAATGGCTCAACATAAGGAAATTTTGTATATGAGTCCATTATTTGCGTTCTAAAATTCGGTTATGATTACGACATCCCTTTTCATAATCTGAATTATGAGAACATGGCAAATTGAAATGGAAATGTTATAGCAAAAGACTGGTTTAGTCTTTATGTGAGACATCATGAATCGATTCCCATATGCTTCGGATATAGGATCGATTAAATGTGCCATATTCATCCTTTCTAAAATTTTCCAAATGCCTGGGGCATTAAGAAGGGAAAAGGTTTAGAACTGGATATGACTAAAAGGATTAAACAATTGTCGAGGACAATCTAAGGTTTACCAAAGATTGGGTGCTCAAGGACAGTTGGAAGTATAGTGATAATTTTGGAAGGACCATATTGACATAATCTGTAAGGAGGCAACTCCTGTTCAAAAGTGATAGTCAAAATGGAATATGGAAATGTTTCAAAGTTAGAAATTATTCAATCTGTGTAAGATTAGGAAACTTAATGCAAGAAGGATGTTTCCAAGGAGCTGATCTCCTTTGGAATACTCTGTAATGATTGTTGTCAAGTCTTTCTGACTTTGTGCATAATCATTACAAGAGGTTCAATGCATATAAGTTTAGAATCTGACAGATTTCAGTAAATGGCATGAATTTGGAATTCTTGCATTTGCAGTAAGGATTTGGGAGTGTGAAAAGAGAATCATTGAAGTTATGTTCAATTGATCTAGTTCACAAAGTAAAGATCATAGACAAACATAGTATGCATACTTCGTGTATGGCATAACTAGTGTTTAGAAAACATAGTGTACATGCTTGGAGCATGGGACTACTATTGTTTTAAATTCAAGAATAAAGTTGATAGCTGAAACACTATACAATGAATAATATGTAATCATATGGTGATAAATAAAAAGGTGTTTTATTTATGTTCATAGGTTTTGATACCATATTGGATTCAATTATTATTGTGTTTCATTTTGCATGTTTTGACTTCCAAAATAAACTAGGTTATTCTTCCGGAGTGACTAAGTTATTCAAACCATCCACAGTCGGTCATATGTTGGAAGTAGATATGAATTAAGACTGTCATGGGTTGTCTTGTAGAGGTCTAAGGTGTTCGACAAAGGGCTACAACACCCATGAGTGCTCATAAGTTATGAGTATTGGATTCAACCCGCGCTCATTGGAATCACTTCATGGATTTTATCACGAGTGATCATGAGACGATAATATCTTATATTCTTCAAACCTAGAGATATGAGTTGTTACTATGAGTTGGTTGTACATTGATTGCACGAAAATGCATTTGGTAACTCGGTGCTATAAAACGTGCCTTTGTGTATGATTCAACAAGTAGTAGAACGAGCCATATGAGTCGAAGTTTATCCATTCCTTTTACCTTCGGGATAAAAGCGATATCTGTGGGCCCCTCGATGATTTGATGATGACAAATGGAAGTGCTAGGCCAGGCTAGGACTGATTTGATTTGTTCAATTAGTCAGTCGTCATAAATCGGAAATCGGGAAACAACAAATGGACAGAGAGAATGATTATAATCCATGTCTCAGTCCATATGATATCTAGAATGGAGGAATATATGATCCCTTATCTAATGGACAAGTCACTGACAAAGGTCAGAGTTCATCTACAATGTCAGAGTTCGACAGAAGCTTTTGAGAGCTACGATTGCCAGTCGGTTCCTGAAGTCATACGCAATATTAGTTTTAGACTTATCCAAGTGGGAGACTGTTGGATTAATGTCTAAGTCCATAACTATAATTGGTAAGACTTGACCTGACCCGCCATGGTCCATTTGGGTTGCATGGCATCATGCACTTGGATAGACTATAATGAGAGAAATAAGACACTTATGGTTATTAATATATTATAAGTTCTAGTATATTAATAATGAGAATAATAAGATTATTTAATTAGTATTGATCAAGAATTAATCTAGGATTAATTAAGTGATCAAAAGAAGAGTAATTAAATATATGGGTTGATTGTGTAAATCATCCATACTTGTATAGTGGGCTAATGCTCCATGGATAATCAAGTTGGGCTAAAACCCATAGGATGGTCCATGGATGCTCCATGGTGTATGTGAACCCATGGATCCAAGGAAATGGAAAGTCATGACAATTAGGGTTTACCCTAATTGTAACACTATATAAAGATCTTGTTCTTGACAAAATCGGCCACTAGAGTGTGTAAAAATAAGGGCTAGCCGATTTCATGAGTTGTGGATTTCTCTCAAGTTATTCCAAGTGTATTTGGTGTTGTGTGAAACATTTGAGGTGTCACACTTGGGGCACTAGGCACTCAAGCTTCATGAAGACTTTCTACATGAAAGAGGTATGTATTCTATCTTGTTATATTCATTATTTTATATGCTAGATTAGGATAATACCTTGGATGTTCATATTTGTATGTATAATAGAGAAAACATAGATCCAAGGTATTTAGGGTTGCATGTACACTTAGGAGTGTTAGAATGCTCAAAACCCAACAATTTCATCTAAACCATAACATGCACCATTTTGGGACTTTTGGGACAAGAATGCTTCCATAAAGCTAAAATGACTAGATCTATCTCATACAAGTGTAAAGTTCCAAGCTTTTTATCTTCTGGAGCTTCTAGGGTACAAACTGACTTCAGATCTACAAGCTTCATCTTCTTCTCCAACTCCTTGATGCAACACTTTCTTCTTAAAATACTCAAGAAACACTCAAAAGGCTCAAACACTCAGGGAAATGGCTAGGGTTTGGGGAAAACGACTCTAAGCAATGGGGTAAGGGAGGGTTTTGTGCTCATAATGTTGCTCATATAGTCCCCAAACCCTAAATATTAGGGTTTCTTCTGCCATGAGTGCGCCCAACATACACAAGTGTACGTCCATAGTACTAGGGCGCGCCTAGTACACTCAACGTACCCTAAAGTACGCACAATGTACTACTCCTGATCCCAAAATTGCAATTTAGCCCTTAGACTTTTCATGGCTTCACCCTTCCATCCCTAGGGACTATAAATAACAAATCTTGGGATGTTACATTCGGAGCCTGCAACTATGAACCCTGAGGTAACTTTCGAGATTCCTACCTCCGTTCCCATCACATATGAATTCTTTGAAGACTTTTTTGTTCCTTCACCTACTGCCACTATCTCAACCCCTATCACAATTGCTCCATGCCCAACAGTTTATTTGGGTGTTTCGCAAGCCCAAACCCTACTATTCACAGATTCCACCACCACTACCACTACCACAACTGTTGAACCTCCAGTGACTGTCAACACATCTGATGCGGGGGCAGGTGCTTCGGGTTTCTCAGTTGGTCATACTTCTCCACCCATCTCTCCTTTTCCGCCAGGATGATCCGGACATGATCTATGGTGGAGATGACGAAGACTTCGTAGGATTCACCTACAATCCCTTTAACATTCGGACTGAAAGTGATGGCAAAGTTCCCGTCACAACAGGGCAACTCAAGGCAATTAATGAGAAACTAGATCCACTGCTCCAATCATCCAGTGAAGACTATTTTCACGCAACGATCAAGTCCTTTCTGAAGACCCTTACGAAAGAACATTTTGCTAATATGGAGAAGTCAAACAAGGTTGTAGATGCTTCAACATCTGTATGCCAGGAGACGATCGAAAAAGTCGATAAACTAATTGCTAATGCTCGTTCATTTATGAGTACATTTCAGAACTCATTCGAGTCTAACACAGAAAGGGCGAATGAAGTTATTTCTGGTCTTGGATCTGTTCTTCGCACAGAGTAGATGAAACTCGAAGATGTTCGCACCGGCTTCCAAATAGATAATGCTGAGCTCAAATCCTCTATTTCATCGAAGATCACAAAGATTAAAGATGACTTGGCTATAGAGAGCAAGAAAATAGATGCTCTCGCATTGAAGATGGAGAAGGTGAAGGTGCTTACTGCCAAGCTAGAGAACGCCGAAAAACGAATCAATGATCTGTTGTCCGAAAAGGCCGTAATGAAAAGTTATATAACAGATGTGAATGCACTGCTTTCAGACATCATTGAGGCTTGTGACTCGATGATCATGATCACAGTCAATAAAAATCTCTCCAAAAAGCTAAGGCAAGTATTCACAATGATTCACAGGCTGGAAGGTGTTCCGGAATCAAGCTCAATTCCGAAACAAGGGGGAGAAGGAGTGAAACAATGTGACATCCCCAAAATCACGGCCAGAAAAGACCGATTTCATTTATGCTTTTTAAAATAATTTCAGAGTAAATCCTTTTGATTTAAAAGTGTTGCGGAATTTGTTCCCAAAACAAAACATGATAAAATAATATTTATCCAAGCATTTCATCAAGAGATGCATTTTCATTATATAATCAAAACTCGGGATGTCATGTTCCGATACAGACCATAAAGCATAAACGATAACATTACAAGTCATTCAACAAATATATACATATACAGATTTGTAAACAAAACAACTCGATGATTCATTCATCTTACGCCCTTGCGCCACTTCCTGTAATACAAATAAAACTGAGTGGGTCAGGCTTGAGAGCCTGGTGAGCATATAGGGTTTTCAACCCACAATAAATAAATTATATTTAATTTCACCAACCAACAATAACCTGATTACCCATTCCCGTTATCCTCACTTTACGTCCCTAAAACAACATCTATCTCAAGGGACCTAATCTAGGATTTTCATTGGGACAGACATTACTGCTAAGGGGTTTTCTCAACAATAGAAGTCCTAAAGGCAACCATGAGGGGAATAGAGTACACTGGTGAACACATCGTTCACAACACCTACAGGTTATGAACCTGCTAGCGTTCCACTAGACTGTCTAGAAAAAGTCTGTGGTCGTTATCCATACTCCGCTGAATAACTAGATCAACAACAACAACATTGAGGCCTCTCATCTGTTTATTACACACCAACTATCTACCCATGTTCTACCCAACATATTAGTAGATAAAAATATATATTTTTATACATAGTTTAAAACCTGTATAGCATTTTCATTCAATACATATTCCACATAACAGATGAGGCACACCTACATAACACGTATTTCATAGAAAATAAATCAGATCTATGAGATAGAAGAGAATGAATATACATTCACGCACATAACAACAAAATTATACACATAACACGTATTTCGTATAAAATACTTAATAATTATGCGTTAGAAGAAAGTAACTACACACTCACTTGATCAGAAGATGATCGGACAGCACTACGACTTATAGAAGTAGTATTCTTCGGCATTTCTGGAAGATCTTCACAAAAATCGGACTCCTCGCGGGCAGAGCTTCGGCTCGGGAATCTTACTTCTCGGGATCTTCGGGACCTCGGGACTTGCTTCGGGGCTCGGGAAGGATACCGTGGCTTCGAGATAATTCTTGCACGAAAAACGATGCAAAAACGCGAGAAAAAGGGAAGAAATGATCAAACAACTCGGTTACCCTCGACCTCCTTTTATAGGGGCTGGAAGTTCGAATTACGCTGGGCGTAATATGAAATTACGCTGGGCGTAATGACGATAAGGTCGCTGACTCCCCAAAGGATAATATCGGTTAATATATATTTAAATTAAATATCGAAAATATTTAATAAACTTCAAAAATTCATATCTTCCTCATACGAACTCCGTTTTCGACGTTCTTTATATCCCCGCGTAGGTGATAAGGGTGAGCAAAAACCGCACCGCAACTAAAATTAACCGTAAAAACCGCATAAACCGCAACCGAAAAACCGCAACCGCAATAAAAACCGATGGTGAGGTTTTCTGTTTTTCATAAACTGCAAATTTGCGGTGCGGTGCGGTTATTAGTTTCCAAAAACCGCAAAAAAAAAAAAACGTACCGAACCGCATATATTATATATAATTTTTTTTTATTAATTATTAGTTTGTTAAATATTAAAAATAAGACAAGTTTCATGAATTGAAGACGTATACATTACTAGAAGACAAAAATGTTTGTTTTTTCTTATGTTTCACTTTGAAAAAAGGATGAAATTAGACAATTTTAAGATATTTATTGTTAATTACTATTGATTTGATGTTTTTAAGATATTAGTTGTTTGTGGTTTAAGTTAAATAGTTAATTGTCTTATACCTTATGGTTTTTTTTTATTACAAGTAATATATTTGAACTCTTAAAACTATTTGAGCTCTAAATTGTGGTTAAAGACCACACAAAATAACTGCACCAAATCCATGCGGTTAATAACCGCAACACAGAAAAAACAAAACCGCACCGCAAAAATAACCGCACCATGCGGTTTTCAAATTGGATTAACCGCATTTGCGGTTAGTGGTGAGGTTTTGGCTAATAACCGCACCGAACCGCACCACGCTCACCCCTAGTAGGTGAGACTACAATCTACAACTTTCGTTTAGACTCCGTCGGCTAATTTTGACTTTATTTTTATTATTTATTTTTAGTAGGCCGGGACAGGAAAACTCCGTTATAAAATCATAACTTCTTCATCCGACGTCCGTTTTCGCCTATCTTTTTATCGTTTTACTAAAATTAATGAGATCTTCGATTCTCATTTAGATTGTTTCGGCTAAAAACCGCTCGGTCTCAAATCGAGTATTCGGGCTGCATACCGCTAAGTCGAAACTTCGAAAAATCATAACTTCCTCATACGAAGTCAGATTTGGGCGTTCTTTTTATGCACGCTCTCGGTTTAAACGAACTCTACGACTTTCGTTTAGATCACTAAGGCTAAATATCGCTCTAACGTAAATTTCACTTTTTACGTCATTCAACGTTGCCGGTTCTGTCGCGAAACTTCGACAGGTCATAACTTCTTCGTTATAACTCGGATTTCGGCATTCTTTATATCTTCGAAATCCTTGTTTCGACCACTACATCTTTATGCAAAGATATCGGGCTTATATCATACTTTAATTTTGACGCTTATTTTATTCTTAATTCATTAAATTATAATAATTAAGAAAATAAACACATAATTCACATAATTCACATAATACTCAAATATTTCATCATTAATACTCCAAAAAGAGTTACAAGGGTTAACCTAGACTATTTCATCAATGATAATGCCTAGCCTGGAAACGCGGGCGTTACAATTCTCTCCCCCTTAGGATAATTTCGTCCCCGGAATCACACATCAACAAACAAATGTGGATAGCGACTCAACATGTCACTCTCCGTTTCCCAAGTGAGATTTGGCCCATTTGAATGTTTCCAACGGACAAGCACTAATTCGACCATCTTGCGTCGCAACTTCTTAGTCTTTCGGTCAACGATTGACTCTGGTTCTTCAATTAACCTCTTGTTTTCATCAATTCTCAATTCACAAATTGGAATTATATCAGTAACTTCTCCCGTGAACTTCCTCAAATAACACACATGAAAAGTGTTGTAAATTCCATTCAGTTCTTCGGGTAATTCGAGCTTGTAAGCTTGGTTCCCAACCCTCTGAAGAACTTTAAACGGTCCAATAAACCTTGGACTCAACTTTCCCCTTTTACCAAATCTTATAAGTCCCTTCCACGGCGAGACTTTAAGCAAAACCGAATCTCCAACTTCGAAGGTCATTGGCCTTCGCTTCTTGTCAGCATAACTCTTTTGACGATCTTGAGCTGCTAACATTCTTTCTCTAATTATTTTCAACTTTTCAGCGGTTTGATGGACCATCTCGGGACCCATAAACTGCTTTTCCCCAGCCTCAAGCCAACAAGACGGCGTACGACACTTCTGTCCGTACAAAGCTTGATAAGGTGCCATCTTTATGCTCAAGTGGAAACTATTATTGTAGGAAAATTCTACCAAAGGTAAATGTTCATCCCAGTTACCTAGAAATTCCAGGGTACATGCTCTT
Organism: Lactuca sativa; assembly: GCF_002870075.4. Taxonomy (NCBI): domain Eukaryota; kingdom Viridiplantae; phylum Streptophyta; class Magnoliopsida; order Asterales; family Asteraceae; genus Lactuca; species Lactuca sativa. The sequence continues at coordinate 238,125,047 of NC_056630.2, forward strand.
AGCATATCTTCAAGTGTTTGTATTGTTCTTTCACTCTGACCATCAGTCTGCGGATGGTAAGCTGTACTTAAACATAACTTGGTACCCATTTCCTCTTTTAGACTTTTCCAAAACCTTGAGGTGAAACGACTGTCACGATCCGACACAATCATTAACGGAACACCGTGAAGCCTCACAATTTCCTTCATGTAAGAACTTGCAAGCTTTTCCATAGACCATTTCTCATTGGCTGCTATGAAATGCGCACTCTTAGTGAATCGATCAACGACCACCCAAATCATGTCGTGACCATTCTTTGTTCGGGGTAGTTTAGTGACAAAATCCATAGCAATGTCTTCCTATTTACCCATAGGCATAGGTAAAGGCTCTAAACTCCCGTACGGTTTCTGATGTTGTGTCTTTACTCTCGCACAAGTCACACACTCAGCCATATACTTTGCAACATCAAGCTTCACCGTCGGCCACCAGTAGTAGGGTTTCAGGTCCCTATACATTTTAGTGCTACCAGGATGAATTGAGTACATGGTTTTGTGAGCTTCTTCCATCAAACGATCCCTAATTCCTCCTGACTTAGGTACCCAAATACGATCTTGGAATACCTTCAGTCCATGACCGTTTGTACCAAACACCAACGTTTTTCCCAAACATTCTTCCTTTCGGTCATTCTTCTCAGTAGCTTCCTCTTGAGCTTTCTTTATACTCTCCACAATTGTCGAGACAACTTCTATTCTCAACGCTCTTGGCCTTTTTCTCTCAACATTGACTTTCCGATTAAGAGCATCAGCAACAACATTAGCTTTACCGGGATGGTAAAGTATCTCACAGTCGTAGTCCTTGAGTAACTCTAGCCAGCGTCGTTGCCTCATATTCAATTCTTTATGATTTAAGAGATATTGGAGACTCTTATGATCAGTGAAAAGTTTGCACTTTGTGCCATAGAGGTAATGCCTCCATATTTTCAGAGTGAAAACTACCGCTGCCAACACCAAATCATGAGTCGGGTAATTCTTTTCATGCTCCTTCAACTGTCGAGACGCATATGCTATCACCTTTTCTCTTTGGGTCAAAACACGACCCAATCCAACCCCAGACGCATCGCTATAAACAACGAAGTCTTCAACTCCATCGGGAAAATAAAGTATCGGTGCCTCGCATAGCTTCTTCTTTAGCTTCTCGAATGCTTCTTTATGCTTATCACTCCAAGCATAAGTAGCTCCTTTGTGGTTCAAAGCTGTTAATGGACTAGCGATCGAAGAAAAGCCTTGGATAAACCTTCGGTAATATCCGGCTAATCCTAAAAAGCTTCGGATCTCTGTGGGACTTTTCGGTTGTTCCCACTTCATCACAGCTTCAATCTTTGCTGGATCAACCATTATCCCTTCTTGGTTGACCACGTGACCCAAGAATTGGATTTCTCGAATCCAAAAATCACATTTGGAGAACTTCGCATACAACTTCTCCTTCTTCAAGACTTCTAACTTCTCGCAAATGGCTGCCATGCTCCTCTTGGCTTTTCTAATAAATCAGAATGTCGTCTATGAACACTATCACAGATTTATCAAGGAACGGATTACAAACCCTATTCATCAAATCCATGAATGCTGTCGGAGCATTGGTTAGTCCAAACGACATTACCAAAAACTCGTAGTGTCCATATCGTGTTCTGAATGCAGTCTTCTCTATATCTTGCTCTCTTACTTTCAGTTGATGATATCCTGACCTTAGATCTATCTTCGAGAAATAGCTCAAACCTTGCAATTGATCAAATAGGTCATCAATCATCGGCAACGGATATCTATTCTTTATTGTTGCCTTGTTCAGCTCTCTGTAGTCAATGCACATTCTCATACTTCCATCTTTCTTCTTTACAAATAACACCGGAGCTCCCCAGGGTGATGAACTAGTTCTAATGAAACCTTTGTCCAATAACTCCTGAAGTTGCATCATCAGCTCCTTCATCTCCGTCGGTGCTAATCGATAAGGTGCTTTTGCTATTGGCGTGGTTCCTGGTAACAAGTCAATACGTAACTCCACTTGTCGATCAGGCGGTAATCCAGGAAGATCTTCGGGAAATACTTCCGGATAATCACACACCACTGGTGTACTCTGCATCACCTTCTTTTCCTTCTTAGCATCGATCACGAATGCTAAATATGATGTACACCCCTTGGTCAAACACTTCCTGGCTTTCATTAGGGAAATGATTCCAGAATTCACTCTGCGTTTATCCCCATACAACATAAATGACTCTTTCCCTGGCGGGTTTACTTTAACTATCTTCTTCTTGCATAAAATTTCGACATCATTGGCGCTAAGCCATTCCATTCCCAACACGATGTCGAAACCATTAAGTTCGATAGGCAATAATTCCTCGTGAAACTTATTCCCATTAAGGTCGATTAAGATGTTTTTCATACGTTGGCTAACAGGTACAAACTTGCCACTAGCAACTTCGACTAATAAAGCATTATCTAGTCTATCAACAGGCAAGGCTAGTTTTCTACCAAACTCATGCGAAATAAAGGAGTAGTTGGCTCCAGAATCAAACAAAATTTGGGTAGGCAATTTGTTTACGAGAAAGGTACCTGAAGCGACATCAGCTTCATCTTTAGCAGCTTCCAGTGTCATCTGGAATGCTCTCGCCTTCGGCTTTGGCGGAATGTTGGGTCTTGCTGCCTCCTTCTTCTTCGGGCAGTCCCTCGACATGTGTCCCTCCTCACCACAACCATAGCAAACTTTCTTAGTGAGGGTACATTCATTGGCATAGTGCCCTGGCTTTCCACATTTGTAGCATGTGGCCGCTACCTCACATTTTCCATGATGTTTCTTCTTACATTTGTTGCAGCATTTCGCTTCGCCTCCACTTCCCCTCGAACCAGACTTCGAGAACTTATTTTTCTTATTGGACCCTGAAGTTCCATCGAACTTCCTCTTTTCACCAACTTCTATCCTTTCCAGACCCTTTTCCTTCTGCTGGGCCTCTACATTCTTAGCGGCACGAACAACCGTTTTCAGAGTAGTTGTCATCTTGACTGTCGGATCAAAGTCGGCAGGCAGTCCATTAGCAAACCTCTCAATCTTGGAGAGTTCCGTTGGCACTAGGTACGGAAATAACTTCATTTTCTCAGTGAATGCAGTAGCATAGTCATCTATGCTCATCCTCCCCTTCTTCAAGTTTTGGAACTCATTGTTCAGATCGATCAGATCTATCTCTGAACAATACTGTACCCTTAACTGTTCCAAGAACTCCTCCCATGACATTTTCAAGGCTTCTCCTCGTGGCATAGTATCTGCCAACAACTTCCACCAACTCAAGACTCCAGTCTTCAGTTGTCTGACTGCAAAGACAGTCTTCTGTTTGTTGTTACAATCACAACTTTCAAATACCATCTCCATTTCGGAGATCCAGTCCATTATCTCAACAGGCTTTGGGCTCCCAGAAAGACTTGGCGGCTTGGCGCCCAAGAAGTTCTTGTACATTCGCCCATCCTTGTTGTTTCTCCTTTCCGGATCGTTCCTTCGTTCTCCTTGAGTCCCAACTTGACTCATAATGCGACTATTGTTCCCTTCCTCTGATTGCTCGGGAATCAATTCGGGTTCCTCAATAGGTATGATAGGTTCGTCCCTATTATCATGCAACATCTGTCGCATCTCTTCCCTTTGTTCGGCTAACATAGCCCGAATCATGGCTTGCACCCCAGCCATCGTTCTTGGTTCTGGTGCTGCTGCTACAACAAGTATTTGCTCAATCACTGGCGGTTGATTCCTGTTTTCATCTGCGTTTCCAACGCCACTCCTTGTTCTCACCTTTTGATCTATACACTGAATAAGGTGAAATTAGATCCTCATTCACGATAGATATTCAAATCATCCTTATTACTCCGAAACGTTTACATGCTAGTTCTAATAACGTAGGCATACGCTTAGAATCCTACACACATAAGGTTTCCAGATCCGGTGGCAACAGACCGTAGATCCGAACAATTAATATCATATATGGCAACATATAACATTTAGCACATAAAAGCATTTTAGGCAACTTTCCTAAAATAAACTAGTGCTCGTGTCTAAAATCCAACAGACACTTAACTCAAATTTCCACTTAGCATTCTAAGTTTAAGTCTAGAAATCCTACAAATTCCTAGTTCTCTTAAACTAATGCTCTGATACCAACTGTGACATCCTTAAAATCACGGCCAGAAAAGACCGATTTCATTTATGCTTTTTAAAATAATTTCAGAGTAAATCCTTTTGATTTAAAAGTGTTGCGGAATTTGTTCCCAAAACAAAACATGATAAAATAATATTTATCCAAGCATTTCATTATATAATCAAAACTCGGGATGTCATGTTCCGATACAGACCATAAGGCATAAACGATAACATTACAAGTCATTCAACAAATATATACATATACAGATTTGTAAACAAAACAACTCGATGATTCATTCATCTTACGCCCTTGCGCCACTTCCTGTAATACAAATAAAACTGAGTGGGTCAGGCTTGGGAGCCTGGTGAGCATATAGGTTTTTCAACCCACAATAAATAAATTATATTTAATTTCACCAACCAACAATAACCTGATTACCCATTCCCGTTATCCTCACTTTACGTCCCTAAAACAACATCTATCTCAAGGGACCTAATCTAGGATTTTCATTGGGACAGACATTACTGCTAAGGGGTTTTCTCAACAATAGAAGTCCTAAAGGCAACCATGAGGGGAATAGAGTACACTGGTGAACACATCGTTCACAACACCTACAGGTTATGAACCTGCTAGCGTTCCACTAGACTGTCTAGAAAAAGTCTGTGGTCGTTATCCATACTCCGCTGAATAACTAGATCAACAACAACAACATTGAGGCCTCTCATCTGTTTATTACACACCAACTATCTACCCATGTTCTACCCAACATATTAGTAGATAAAAATATATATTTTTATACATAGTTTAAAACCTGTATAGCATTTTCATTCAATACATATTCCACATAACAGATGAGGCACACCTACATAACACGTATTTCATAGAAAATAAATCAGATCTATGAGATAGAAGAGAATGAATATACATTCACGCACATAACAACAAAATTATACACATAACACGTATTTCGTATAAAATACTTAATAATTATGCGTTAGAAGAAAGTAACTACACACTCACTTGATCAGAAGATGATCGGACAGCACTACGACTTATAGAAGTAGTATTCTTCGGCATTTCTGGAAGATCTTCACAAAAATCGGACTCCTCGCGGGCAGAGCTTCGGCTCGGGAATCTTACTTCTCAGGATCTTCGGGACCTCGGGACTTGCTTCGGGGCTCGGGAAGGATACCGTGGCTTCGGGATAATTCTTGCACGAAAAACGATGCAAAAACGTGAGAAAAAGGGAAGAAATGATCAAACAACTCGGTTACCCTCGACCTCCTTTTATAGGGGCTGGAAGTTCGAATTACGCTGGGCGTAATGACGATAAGGCCGCTGACTCCCCAAAGGATAATATCGGTTAATATATATTTAAATTAAATATCGAAAATATTTAATAAACTTCAAAAATTCATATCTTCCTCATATGAACTCCGTTTTCGACGTTTTTTATATCCCCGCGTAGGTGAGACTACGATCTACAACTTTCGTTTAGACTCCGTCGGCTAATTTTGACTTTATTTTTATTATTTATTTTTAGTAGGCCGGGACAGGAAAACTCCGTTATAAAATCATAACTTCTTCATCCGACGTCCGTTTTCGCCTATCTTTTTATCATTTTACTACAATTAATGAGATCTTCTATTCTCATTTAGATTGTTTCGGCTAAAAACTGCTCGGTCTCAAATCGAGTATTCGGGCTGCATACCGCTAAGTCGAAACTTCGAAAAATCATAACTTCCTCATACGAAGTCAGATTTGGGCGTTCTTTTTATGCACGCTCTCGGTTTAACGAACTCTACGACTTTCATTTAGATCACTAAGACGAAATATCGATCTAACGTAAATTTCACTTTTTACGTCATTCAGCATTGCCAGTTCTGTCGCGAAACTTCGACAGGTCATAACTTCTTCGTTATAACTCGGATTTCGGCATTCTTTATATCTTCGAAATCCTTGTTTCGACCACTACATCTTTATGCAAAGATATCGGGCTTATCTCATACTTTAATTTTGACGCTTATTTTATTCTTAATTCATTAAATTATAATAATTAAGAAAATAAACACATAATTCACATAATTCACATAATACTCAAATATTTCATCATTAATACTCCAAAAAGAGTTACAAGGGTTAACCTAGACTATTACATCAATGATAATGCCTAGCCTGGAAATGCGGGCGTTACAAACAATCCAAGAAGGAAAACCACAAACCTACAATCAATCCTACTGTCAAGCCTAAGAAAGAAAAAGAACCAAAAGGCAAAGAGAAACTGATCAACAAAGAGCCAATAATCAACAACATTGAAGAAGAAGAGCCCGACGAACACGAACTGAAAAGAAGGAGAGCCAATAATTGAGTCAGGTCTACAAATTCACACTTTCTGATCTGCCATGCCTGAACTTGTACGACTGGATCATGTTGCACAACATGCTGCTAAGGGATGAACAAAAGTAAGAGCCCATCATTGCTCACCTCAAACAAATGTTAATCTCATACATCCAAGAGGTTGGAAAGATGGATGTTGAGATTCATGTCGTGTTACGAAGGAAGCCAAGTATACTCCCTAAAGAAGCCCTTGAAGGTTTTGACAAAATGAAACCTGGGAAGATACGAAAGGACGAGTGGTGTATGGCCTTTCAAATGAAAGAACAAACTGATGCAGACTTTCACAAAGCTTGCTTCTTTATCGCAGATGAACATTTGTTCTCCACTTCGTGCCTGGAGTATATCTTGGACTTCGTTGGTAAATACAAAGGGAACAACAAAAGCAACAAGAAGTGCTTTTCGGATATGACTCAATGGTATATCCAAGTTTGCAAATTTATGCTAAGTGTCATTCCGAACATATTGGAAGTGTAGAAGAGAACTCACCAATGAAGGACTCCCGCTCCCAATCGACACAAAGGGGGAGATTGTTGGGTATTTAGTGTTGCATATTTATAAGCATTTTTTTATAGTCTATTTTGTATCTAGGTTGGTCTTGTCCACTGGTCATTTACTTTTAGGGTTTTTCTATTTAAGATGCATGCATGCATCGTGTATTAGTTAATTGTGTCATTGCAAACCCTACATAGCCTCTACAGTAGCAGTTCTTTATCGAGCTCTTTTGTGCAACATCCTGAGTTCGGGTATGTCAATTTAATTATTTATTTATTGTTTTATTGAAGAACTCGACGCGTTGATGCCTCAACTCGTCGAGTAGAGTTTGATCTATTGGCGCATTTTCGCGACCGGACTCAATGAGTCGGGACCCGACTCGCCGATTCGGTGCTGATTAGGAAAACCCTAATCCCCGGGTTTGGGAGCCTATTTAAAGACCTTTATGGCCTTCATTTGCGGCCACCTTTTTCCAGAGAAACCCTAGAGAGTTTAGATAGTGAGTTTGAGGGCAAGAGGAGGCCATTCCTTCATCTTTTGTGTGGTTTTGCTTGAAGGAAGAGAGAAGCACAAATCTAGAGTGTGAAGGGTGCTGGATCTGAGCTAATCATCCCGTGATATCATCTTTGGAGGTATAATCCTTTCCATTTCGTGTTATATTGATGGACTTCTTGATTTTAGGGTTTTTACCCTCATTTTATGGAAGATCTAGTGAGTATGAGGTCCTCTTTGGGATTATGACATCAGATCTGGACCATGAGAGGTCCTTAGAGTCATTAACTTCTAGCTTTTTGCAAGCAAATAAGCAATTAGAGACTAGGTTTCCATTTCTAGTGTTATTTCTCCATTTGAGGCTTGAATTGGGTTGCATGCACGTAAAGGTTGCACCTTTACGTGACTTTTGAGTGTTTAAGGGTTAGATCTATGATTTGGCTAAGCAGATCTGACCTCAGGAGGTTGTATGAGCAAGTCCATGGAGGAAACTCACCGAGTCCATATGTAGACTCAACGAGTCGGATCGGGTTGCCCCGGGGTCTGACTCTAGTGGTGACCCAGTGAGTTAAGGGGTGACTCAGTGAGTCGAGTGAGGATTAGAAAGGGAAGAGTCTGTGGGGACGATGGGACTCGCTGAGTCGTCGTATGCACTCGGCGAGTCTGGTCAAAATGGACAGTTGACTTTTGGGTTGACTTTTAGGGTTTGTCAACAAATGGGCCTTGGGCCTGTAGAGGGGTAGAATGGACTTTTACCCTTCTAGGGATTTGCATGATAAAATATCCAAAATATGAAGAGACATTTATTCAGTGAAATTTATTATTGTGACTAGGTGGAGGCTAGGGCAGTATTCTGATATTGAGATTTTACCGAGATTCCTGAGGTGAGTCTTCTCACTATACTTTACCTAGAGTGGTAATTAGAGCTATGTGACAATGTGTCTTGTATGCTATTTATGTGATGTGATTCTATGTGATATGTGATATGCACGATTAAGAGTTTACAGAGTTAGGGTCAGTGGGTCCACAGAGTTATGGGACCATGAGGGTCCCACAGAGATATTCGACCAGAGGGTCATCAGAGTTACAGCCTTGAGTGGCTGATATGTGTTTATGTGGTATTTTGGGGAACTCACTAAGCCTTTATGCTTATAGAGTTTTGTGTATGTGTTTCAGGTACTAGTGATGATCGCGGGACGGCGCCGACATGATCTGTACACACTCATGGAGCTTTTGTTTGTATGATTCTGGGATATGTTTTTCTATGATGACAGTGGATACATTATGTTTATTATTATTTTATGAATGAAAGCATGTTTTAAAATTGTGAAAAATTATTTGAAAATTTGGGTGTTACATTTTGAGGTTGTGACTTTTAATCATTCGACACATTCTTGATTCATATTATGTGTTTGATTGCTTTTTCCTGTTTGAATCTATTCGGTCCTTTAAGTATTAATCTCAACATACCCACTTTACCTAGTCATGTACTTGGAACCGAACTATAATCGATTCTTATATACCGGTCCGGTGTTCGGTTCTACAAATTCCTGTTAATTGATTTTTGGGTTTCCAGGTCCATTTGGGATGGGTTTGGACCCACTTTCATCCCTACAATAAGCTCCACATCACTCCGTTACCAGAGGTATGTCGGGCGGTCACGACTCTAATGTCATAAGTTCTCATGACTCATTGTTGCTTCTTATCAATTGGGAGGGGGACATGTTAGTGTTTTTATCTTTTAAATCTTTGATTATTGATGTTATAATTATACTTATATAGTTTTCTTTCTATATTGTAGGTTTCGAGATCTCTAAGTCCACAAATCTTGTATAAACGTTTTTTTAGAGGCTTTGGATTCACTATGGCCTACCTTTAGTGAGATCCCCGATGAGGTTTTGAGACATATGTTCACATTTTTAAGGTTTAAAAGTTAATTAATATGTTATTATTATGGATAAAATAATATATTCTTATAATAAATTAAGTACCTTGATATTATGGTTTAAAAGTTAAGTAGTATGTTGTTATTATGGATAAAACTAATAGTATGTTCTTATAATAAACTAAAGTACATTACTATTATGGTTTAGAAGTTAAGTATTCTATTGTTATTATGAATAAAATTGATAACATGTTCTTATAATAAAATAAAGTACATTGCTAATATGGTTTAAAAGTTAATTAATATGTTGTTATTATGGATAAAATTAATAACATGCTCTTATGATAAAATAAAGTGCATTAATATTATGGTTTAAAAGTTAAGTAGTATGTTGTTATTATGGATAAAATTGATAACACGTTCTTATAATAAACTAAAGTAAATTGATATCATGGTTTAAAAGACATGTAATATGTTTTTTATTATGGATTAAATTGCTAACACGTTCTTATAATAAACTAAAGTACATTGTTATTTTGGTTTAAAAGTTATGTAGTATGTTGTTATTATGGATTAATTTGAGAACATGTTCTTATAATAAACTAAAGTAAATTGATGTTATGTGTTAATAGTTAAGTAGTATGTTTTTATTATGAATTAAATTGAAAATAAATGAAAGTACTATTGGATTAGGTGTCTAAGCCCATAACTATAATTGATATGTACTTAACCCAATAGTATCATGGTCCTTTTAGGTTACCTTCACCATAGCAATATGATATGATAAGTTTTGGAGAAAGAGGTTAATTAATGATTTATTAATATATTAATTGATAAATCATATTATTTAATTAGTATTGATCAAAAATTAATTTGGAATTAATTTAGTGATCAAAAGAGACCAATTAAAAGAACGGGGACTGATCATGTAAATCAGTAATAGTTGTAGTTTGGGCTAATGGATCCTATTGGTATAGGATGGACGAAAATCTATGGGAAGCCCATAGAATTTTCGTCCAAGGCTTACCACATAGGGGTCCATATGTTGCTTAGGGCCTAAGCAAGGGAAATTAATGTTTCCAGTTGGAAAACCCTAGTAGCTCAGCTATATAAGGAACCCTTAGGTTATAGTTTTCGGCTATGCATTCTTAGAGAACCCTTTGGCCGAAAATTGTGAAGCTCCATCACCTTTCTCCTTCCTCCTCATTTCTAGTGGTGTTTGTGACTCCATTAGAGGTGCAACAATTGAGGCACTAAGCCCTTGAAGGTCAAGATCAAGCAATCAACAAGAAAGGTATTCTTTTAACTCTTGTTTATTCATCAAATCCGAAAATATGTATGCTAGATTAGGGTTTTGCTTTGGAAAATTATTATGCATGTATAACTTGAGAAAAACCTAGATCCAAAGCAATTAGGGTTGCATGCGCACCATAGGAATGTTGTAATTCTCATAACCCATCAGTGGTATTAGAGCTTAAGGTCTTTTTTCGTTATATTTGATGCTATTGTGTTTTTCAAAGTTGGAACAAAAATCGATTTTTGGCTTCTGACTGCAGAACTCGATGAGTTGGACCTACTCGACGAGTCCATGCCCTGACTCGACGAGTTAGTTCGTCAGATGACATATTTTTCAGATTTCAAGCCTAAATTAGATAAGGATCATTACCTTAAATTGTTTTAACTGTTAAAATTCGATTTTTCTGATATGGTAATGAATATCCTCGTCTAATTGGAAGATAATGGTCAAATTTTAAGATAATGTTTAAAGTTATATGATTAGTTTAATTATTTAAAATTTGATCTAGAAGTTTTAAAAAGTTTCAATACTTTCCCTCAAGTTTTGGAATTAAAATTTGATTAAAAGTTTTAATTTTGAAATATTTAATTCTAAAACCCTAGTGTTTTAAAAAGTTTAAACTAACCCTTAGAGCACCCAGTATGGGCCTCAACGAGAAGAAACGAGGGTGAGGTGGCACGACTCAACGCCATCTTAACGAGGGGAACACTGCCCCCTAGCTCATTGCATATCGTCGCTTGAATCTCGTGCCACGGAAACGAGTTGAAACGGGAAAAAAAGAACCGTTGCTTATGACCGTTTGCAACGGTCAATTTTCAAACATTTTTTTTACCATTTCACCTTTAAATATTACTTTTAAACAATTTTTTTAAACCTTTCTCTCATTCTCTCTATATCTTATACACATATTTTCTTAAAATTTCAAAAAATGGAGCAAAACCCAAACACCCCCCTCCATCATCAAACCCAAACACAACCTCGCCTCTCGGATTTGCGGGGTATGAAAATTATTTCAACCTTTTATCGTCTCAAGGCTCACCACAAATCTCATACCAAGGCGCCGCTTTCAATCCCGCTTCACCGCCACTGCAATTTCCCAACTCACCTTACGTTCAACAAAATCAATTTGGTCAAAACCCAAATTTACAACAAAATCTTTTCTCTACTTTTGGTTCGATGCAACAAACAACCAACCAACCATCGCCTACAACACAACAATCGGTTCAAGTGGAAGCGGGATGTAGTAAAAAAGGGAAAGGGAAAGGAAAATCGAAAGGGAAATCAATAGCACTAGAAACAAAAAATGCAGACGTTCTACAATGGTGGACACCGGAGGAGGAATACGCTTTGACGACAGCTTGGTGTGCTACTTCAAAAAACGAACTTCGCGGAAATGGAATAAAAAAAGGAGCTTATTGGGGGGCGGTGTTCAACAAGTTTCACGCTATTTTAAAGAAAAATCCGTATCGCAACAATGACATGTTGAGCAACAAATGGGGTATGATAACTAAGCGGTGCAGCAAATTCAACGGTATTTACAACCGGCTTGAGGCGCAACAACAAAGCGGAACCAACGACTTCGATTTGTTCAAATCTGCTAAGGAACAATATCGGGTTGAAATGGGTCATGTTTTCGACTTTGAAAAATCATAGGAAGTGTTGCAAGCGGATGCAAAGTGAAATAAAATGCCTACATCATCGGAGGTTCAATCCAAAAGGTCTCGCAATTCTAGCTCGGTCGACTTGTCGGACGCACGGACTAACATCGACCTAAACGACGATGACGATGAGATACCGGATGATATCCAAGAGATATCGCCACCACGACGGCCGCCAGAACGCGACAAAGCGAGGCGCGCTGCAAGACATGCGGAGGAGGTGGAGACGAGAGCAAAAGATGCGGCGGAAATGAGGGCGAAATTCGACGAGCACAATTTATTAATAAAAGAAAAAATGAGTTGAAACGTCGTCATTTGGAGTTCCTGGAAAGGCAGGCATGGGAGAAGCAGAAGCAAAAAGAGAGGGAACTAATGACACATCAGCTGTTAATTCTTCGGACGAGCGAGGAGGGTTTGGCGCCTGCTGATCTAGCGGTGCTACAAGCGATGAAGGAACAAATTATGAAGATATATTTGAGTTAATTAGGATTGTTATGTGGTTTTAGTAGTAACCTGAATGATATTTTAGTTATAATATTAGTTTAAAATTATGTTTTTTTTTAATTATAATCGTAGTTTTAGATTTTAAATATTATGTCTTTTTTTTTTGTTTTTAAAATTTTATTTTTTTATAAAAAATATATTCATGTTAGTGATTAAAAAAATGCAAAAAAAAAACAAAAATGTAAAAAAAAACCCAATTTCGGAAAAAATAAAAAAGAAAGCATATTTATTTTCAAAAAGTTGGTGTTGCATCTTGTTGCCCATTTCCCTACTTGGTGTTATAACACCACTTGCTTATGTGGCATTTGAGGTGGCACAACTTGGTGTTGCATCTTTTTGCCCACACATAATGCTCTTACACTATTGTAATATTAAAAGTTTAATACTTATGTATATATATATATATATATATATATATATATATATATATATATATATATATATATATATATATATATATATATATATATATATATATAAGACGAGTCAGTCTTACCGTTAGTAAGCCTCATTCACAAAGCTGGTCTATAAGGGGTGTTTAAGGAAGCGGCCTGTAAAATGACCGCCATTGGGTATCCACTCTTACTCACCGTACTCTTGACTAGTGGAGGGTCGTTAGCTGAACGGGTAAGATGGGACATTAGTTCCTCATTAATAAGTATAATGAAAGTTATAAAGTAACTAAATGTTTTTATAAATTCCCAATCTTAGTTACTTTAGGAAAATGTAAAAATGATGTTAAACTATGAAATTACACTTTGTACCTTGCCAAGTCGTTAATGGAGTGTGTGTGGTTAACCGACACACTGACTTGGACTAACATGGGTGGCAAAGGGTAGCTCGAGAATTATCATAGATCAATGGAGCGTCTGTGGTTAACCGACACATTGATTAGGTGGTAAATGACTCGAGAGTGCCAAGCTAATTTGCATGGTTATTCACACCTTTTTTGTGATCCTCGGTATCCCAGACAGAAACTTGAAGGGCATAATCGAGATTAAACATGCCATTGAAAAGTTTAATGAATCTCAAAATAATCTAGGAATTTCATTTCACTTAAAATCTAATTCTTTATTTCGTTTTTCGTGGTGGAATTGGTAAATCGTCATTTACCTACCTTCAAATAATTTGCAATTGGATTACGACATCCCTCTTCCGAATTGTAAATTATTGTGTTGGGTCCTAGCCTTAATATTTCATTTGGGTGTTATATTAAGGATTCTTTATCTAATCAAAACTTTGTCTCTTTTCTTTTTTCAGATGCCCGGCTCGAACTCCAACTCCTCAAGCTCCTTTTCTCTTTTGAACATTTGTGGCAGGGTCACCTTCTGTAACAACGTAAAATTTCCAATTAAATTTTTAATTTTTAAAACCACAAAATGTATATCATTTCATAATTTCAAATCTGAAACAACAGTGTTTTCAAAACAAATTCCCAAGATCTCTCAAATGTGAACTCCATCGGTGTGAGTGTGTACGAGTCAAGCCGTCGCCTTCCCACGGTCCTTGCTGGTACCTGAGACATTAAACACAACAACTGTAAGCATAATGCTTAATGAGTTCCCAAAATACCACATACCACAAATACGCCACTCGAGGCTAAACCTGACCCTCTGGTCAAGATGTCTCAGCGGGACCTTCCAGTCTCGTAGCTCGTCGGACCCTCTGGTCCAGTCATAGCTCATTGGGCCCTCTGGCCCGTTCTGAATCGTTGGACCCTCCCGGCCGGTCTATATAGTCATGCAACATACAAATAACACAAAGCATACAATCTCATAAATAGCACATAAGACCCTCTGGCCAAACCAGAATACCACCCAAGGTAACGTATAGTGAGAAGACTCACCTCGTGGAAAGTCTAAGATCTCGCGTACTCGCTATCTCCAAAACCCAACGACGACTCTACCTCGCCTAATCATAAAAAAATATCATTTAATAATCAAGACTTCCACAACTAAACTTTAATCCTTATCATCATCCTCAGAGGGTAAAAGACCATTTTTGTGACAACCCGATATTTCAACTCTTTGTAATGACCTAAAAGGTCAAGTTTTGTAACCACTTTTGAGTTAATAAAATTACCTTTCATAATAAAATGTCCAAATAGTTCTATTTAAATTCCTTCTATGTTTAAATGTCTTTAAACCATGATCGTACGTAAAAAGAACGCCCAAATCCGACTTCGTATATTGAAGTTATGATTTTTCCAAGTTCAGCTTAGCAACAGACAACTAAAAACTCGAATCGGAGATCGAGCGTCTTTTGGCCGGAATGACCTAAACGAGAATCGAAGGTCTCGACAATGGTATTTCAGCGGTAAAAAGTCTGGCAAAAACCGACGTCAGATAAAGAAGTTATGAATTTTTGAAGAAATTCCTTAAACATGATGAGTTATAAAATAAATAATAAAAATAATTTCGGAATTTGCCAACGGAGTCTAAACGAAATTTGTAGAGCGTAGTCTCACCTACGCGTGGATATAAAGACCATCGAAAACGGAGTTCGTATGAAGAAGATATGAATTTTTGAAGTTTATTAAATAAAATTATATTTATTTAATTCAAAAATCAAGCATTATCCGAAGAGGAGTCAGCGTCCTCATCCGAGGTACGCGCTGCGTACCCCTGTACGCCCTGCGTACCTGAGGGCCTTGGCCTCTGATCGTCCACGTCGCCCTATGCGAGGCTACCGACCCGTCCGACCCGCCCGTCCGACCGACCCGTCCGACCCGCCGTCCCATCCGACCCGCCAGACTGATCCGTCCCATCCGAAGCCGAGGCAGTCGAGGCTTCGGTCATGCATGACGTACCCGTACGCGCTGCTTACGAGCGTACACCCGCGTACGAGGCTTCTCAGACCCCCCTATAAATAGCATGCGAAGGCTTCCGAAAAACTTGCTCATTTCTCTCCTTTCTCTCACGATATTGCCTCGTTTTCCGTGCCCGTTCAAACCCGAAGCTCTGGTCTTTTTGCTCAAGTCCCGAGGGTCGATTTTACTCCCGAGATTCCCGAGAATCCCGAGAAAAATCCGTTTCCCGAGACAAAACTCTGCCCGGTTTTCCATCTCGCTATCTTCAAACTTTCAAGTGAGTTCATACCCCTTAATTTACCTTTTAAATGTTCTATAAATTCTTTTATATGCTTTCAAGGGGGGGATTACAAGTAAAACACACGAGCATTATCGTGTGTTACATAAAGAACTATTTTATATGCTTTTATATATCCAAATCACATGCGATTTACAAACTTTATAAGGAACTTTCATATATATATAACGTATGTTAAAATAGCATTCTATCTTTTGAAATATAAATTTGTTGTAATGCATGTATAAACTAAACTTTTCTTAGATTATACTTGTCTATCTTAGACTCTACATCCAAAAATCTATGCTTTCATAACAAATGATTCCTTTTCTAGGTATTTCTAAACAAACGAGACACACTTTTAGAAAACTATAATAGGTATAGTTTTACGAACAAATTTCTAACTCTTATGTACTAGAAACATGAATTTCAAGAAGTCACTTTCGTATACAAGAAACAAACGTAACATTTTAACAAGTAGATCTTTTTTTTTACCACGGTTTTTTGAGACACTAACTTCATGTACGTTCGAGTACACATTTCAAGTCCTGTATTATATACCAGAATCCCTTGGAGGGGGAGCATGGTGTTTGTGTATAGATCTATATGGGCTTGACAACCCGCGCCCTGACTGTTAGCTGCAGTCCACCGTTTGGGGTGACAAACGTCATAACATTCCAACGCCTGAAGAACGTTGTGTATAGGCATTCCGAGTCAATAGTATGGTTATAAAACTCACATGGGGTATTAAAAATGCATTGATTTACAAGGTTTTCAAACACATTGGTTATTTTACACTTACATACATTTTTAGAAACAAACATTGGTCTTGAGTGAAGGCCACTTTTATACTAGTAGAAAATATAGGATTTTCTAAACACAAACAAACAAAGACAAAACATTTCATTTCATACAAACATTGTCACTTAAATACTTATGAAACTCACCAGCTTAAATGCTGATCTACTCTTTCAAAATTTCTTGTATGTCCCAGGAAATCAGTAATTTCAGGTATTCATTTTGCTTTTGACAAAGGGAGGCTGCGGCGCCAGTTTATTCTCGTATTTTGTCATCATATTGTAATTGGTTTTGAACATGTAACTTTTGACAAATGTAAACTTTCAATTATATATATGATGGTTGTATTGCTTTCTTTACTATGTATTCATTTGTTACGTTACCACATGAAGTCATCCGCCCCCGAACGTTTCCACTGTTCAGGTTTGGGGGTGTGACAAATTGGTATCAGAGCAATGTTTATAGTGAACTAAGTATATCGAACCACATAAGATATACAAACTATAAATGCTTAAGGGACTAATACTCTCTGACAACACAAATTTTCTTTTTACGCATAAGCAGCATTGCGTTCAACTTAAATTGATAGTTCATTTAAGTACAATTACATGCATACCACAAATTATTTTCATGTTATCTAACTATACAAGTATTTAGACAAGTTGACACTACGATTGAGACTCGATATATGTAATCAGATTTTGGATAAATATAGCGTGATCAACTATATTTGCCCGAGATTGGACCAACGTATATCGAGGAATGATCGTAGTAAGCAACAAGTCAAAACTTACCAAACCATTACTAGAATCAAACACAAGAATTTAAATACTATAGGAATATTTGCTATCTAAACTAGTTTAACTTACATGTTTTGCATGTTTAACTTTATCCCATTCTTATAACCCTATTTCTCGTATAGTCAAATGGCTGGATTTCACCACCCTGGCGACCCCTACTTTCCCAACCAAGGCAACGGAGGATGGATCGAAGATGATCCCGAAGAGGACGAAGAACCCATAGAGGTGGGTGATGACTCCGGTACCGACTTAGAGCCGGAAGTTATCGATCCACCACCCATTCAACCTCCCGTCTTCGTAAGGAACTTTCAAGGACCGACTCCCGTCTGGGGAAGTCACCTCCACCATTGGAGCCAACAGCAAAACCTACGCCCTCCCTACGACATGTGCCAGGACTTCTATGATGTCCGTGGCGGAGGTTCGGCTGATCGAGCACTCCCGGTAATGGTGGGTAAGTTAGCAAATCAGTCCTATCAGTCCGGAGTTCAAGCTAGCCGACTCCGGGATGTCAACGTGGAAGTGCTGGTTCACACTTCTGACATCCGTAGGCTGGACAAGATACAAGACAATGCTCAACTCCAAACCGAAGCATTTCAAGCGCAAATGATTGCAGCCCTCGCCGAACTGAGGGAACAACAAGCCGCTTTTGATAGGCGTCTAATGGAGTCGAAGCAATCAGATGCGGAGTCAAGCTCCAAGCGCAACCTACTTCGCAAGTAGTGCTTGTCAAGGACTCCAATTTTGTTATAGCTTAGGACATCGGCTAAAAGTCTTTAAATTTCTCGAACTTTGTAATTGGAGACCCTTTTAGGGGTCAAATTTTCATGATCGCTGTAACAACTTTTATATTAATATAAGTGACACTATTATTACTATGTTAAGTATTTCGTTCAAACCTTGAAAGGTCTTTGTGAAACCAAATACTTGTTTCATACCTTCAGTCTTACAAATAACTTTCATTCTTCTATTTTAAGACTCATACTATCATCTGTTGTTGAGCTATAGCGATTTAGTTCATGAGACACATACATTTTCTATTCTATGAAATTCTTATCCTTGTCTTTTCAACCTATAGTTGAAGGATGCCTCCGCGTAGGAATCCAAGGCGAAACAATGGTGGGGAAGCACCTGTACCACCACCACCTCCACCACCTCAATTTGATGCTGTTATGTTCCAAGCAGCAGTCACCACAGCGGTGGCAGCTGCTATGTCACAGATCAATAACTCGAGTACTAATGGCTCGGGATCTGGCACACACCCATCCAACCATGGCGAGAGTCATGGACAACCTCGAGAATGCACCTATAAGGACTTCACTAATGCCAAACCTCGGATGTTTTATGGAACTGGTGGTGTGATGGCCCTGAGGCAGTGGATTGAAAGGACGGAGGCAGTCTTTGAAATCTGCTCCTGTCCCGAGCACAGCAAAGTCAAATTTGCAACTTTCACCCTTATTGATAAAGCTTTAACTTGGTGGAATGGCCACGTTAAAGTACTTACCCTAATCGTGGCAAACTCCATAAGCTGGGAGAGCCTGAAAGCCATGATGATGAGAGAATACTGCCCACGGGGAGAGATTCAAAAGCTCGAACATGAACTATGAACTCTCAGAATGGTTGGTACCGACATCGCTACTTATACCAATAGATTCTGCGAGCTGGCAATCCTTTGTCCAGATATGATTGCTCCCGAGAGCAAGAAAATAGAAAGGTACATCTGGGGACTGACGCCCCAAATACGATCAAGCGTGTTAGCTTCCAAACCTGACACCTTTGAAAGTGCTAAGGAACTGGCACAAACTCTGATTGACTACCGAGGTTATCAGAACTCAACCACTTCTGCACCATAACCTCAGAAAGGAAACAACAACAACAACAACAACAACAACAACAACAACAATAGCAGAAAGAGAGTGTGGAATAAAGGGAAGGGTGGGTCTTCCCAAGAATCCGCAAAGAAACAGCTGGTTTCAGTGAATGCTGCCACTATACCTACTCCAGCTCCTACAAATACCTACCCAACAAAGCCTTATGTAGGTAACCTCCCAAAGTGCACCAAATGCACTTACCACCACCATGGACCCTGTCGGGAAATGCAGTGTGCCAACTGCAATAGAAAGGGTCACACATCCCGTTTCTACAAAGACCCCGCAAAGCCGATCACTCAAGTTCCCAGTGTGGGTGTAGGGCAGGCTTGCTACGGTTATGGCGAGGTGGGCCAATACAAGAGGAACTGCCCTAAGGCAGGAGGCACCGGCGGTGTGGGACGAGTTTTGGCAATAGGCCACGACGAAGCTGTAGCTGACCCAACTATAGTTGCTGGTACGTTCCATCTCGATAATTCATATGCATGCATATTATTCGATAGTGGAGCGGAGAGAAGCTTCGCGAGTCAAAACTTTATTCATTTACTTAAAACTAAACCTAGCAAGTTAGAAAAATTATTCACTGTAGAGATGGCCAATGGAAAAACCGAAAACACTAACTGCATATACATGGGCTGTACGTTAACTTTAGATGGCCATTCTTTCCCAATCAATCTCATGCCGGTCCAAATTAAAAGTTTCGACGTCATAGTCGGCATGGATTGGTTGAGTCTTCTTCGCGCCGACATCATGTGCTTTGAGAAAGCAGTCCGTCTTAATCTCCCTAACAACGAAACATTAGTTATCTACGGCGACAAATCTAGTACAAACCTTCGCATCATTTCGTGCATCCAAGCTCGAAAGTGCTTGCGGAAGGATGGTCGAGCATTCCTAGCGCACATCGTTGATACAAGTCAAGAACTGAAGGACATCAAGAGCATCTCGGTAGTACGCGACTTTCCCGATATCTTTCCAGAAGAACTACCAGGATTACCACCGCAACGCCAAGTCGAGTTCAGAATCGACTTAGTTGCAGGGGCTACCCCAGTAGCGAAGTCGCCTTATCGTCTCGCACCAGCAGAGATGCAGGAACTTTCCAGTCAACTTAATGAACTCCTTCAAAAAGGATTCATAAGCCAAGTTTCTCACCTTGGGGAGCACCGGTCTTGTTTGTAAAGAAGAAAGACGGATCGTTCCGTATGTGCATCGACTACAGAGAGCTGAACAAACTTACTGTCAAGAACTGCTATCCCCTACCCCGTATTGACGACCTATTCGATCAACTTCAAGGAGCGAACTACTTCTCAAAGATAGAACATCGATCCGGATACCACCAATTACGAGTTCTAGAGGGGGACATTCCAAAGACAGCTTTCCGAACTCGTTATGGACACTACGAATTTGTAGTGATGCCGTTCGGATTAACCAATGCACCAGCAGTATTTATGGACCTAATGAATAGGGTGTGCCGTCCTTACTTGGATCAGTTTGTCATCGTCTTTATCGATGATATACTTATCTACTCCCGAAGTGAGGAAGAGCATAGTCAGCACCTACGAAAAGTCCTAGAAACGCTGCGAACGGAGAAACTCTATGCGAAGTTCTCTAAATGCGAATTTTGGATTCGAAGAGTCGAATTTTTAGGCCACGTTGTTAGCGAGAAAGGTATACACGTGGACCCCTCCAAAATTAAGGCCATTGAGAACTGGTCGGCACCAAAAACACCTATAGAAATTCGTCAATTTCTAGGTCTAGCTGGCTACTATTGCAGATTCATAAAGAACTTCTCTAGCATTGCGAAACCTCTTACTACATTAACCCAGAAAGGTGTGGCCTTCGACTGGGAAGCGAAACAAGAAAAGGCATTCCAGACACTAAAACAGGCCTTGTGCACCGCACCGATACTATCCCTCCCCGAAGGGATAGAAGACTTCGTAGTGTATTGCGATGCGTCAAATCAGGGACTTGGTTGTGTTCTTATGCAGAGAGGGAAGGTAATCGCTTATGCCTCCCGACAACTTAGGACACACGAAGTGAACTATACGACACACGATCTTGAGTTAGGAGCAGTGGTATTTGCTCTGAAGATCTGGAGACACTACTTATACGGAACAAAGAGTACTATTTTCACCGATCACAAGAGCCTTCAACACATTTTCGATCAGAAAGAACTCAACATGCGACAACGACGATGGGTTGAGTTACTAAATGACTACGAATGCGAAATTCGTTATCATCCTGGCAAGGCCAACGTAGTAGCTGACGCCCTCAGTCGAAAGGAATACACTGGTCGGAGGGTCAAATCTCTGACTATGACTATCCATTCCCACTTATCCACACAAATTAAGGAGGCACAAATGGAAGCTTTGCAACCTGAAAATGTGGCGGGTGAATCCCTGCGAGGAATGGAAAAGAATCTAGAAGTCAAGGGTGGCGGAGCCTACTATATGATGGACCGAATCTGGACCCCGAAACATGGTGGTTTCAGAAACGTAGTCATGACCGAAGCTCACAACTCAAGGTATTCCGTACACCCGGGTTCAGATAAAATGTATCTGGATCTTAAGAAACTGTACTGGTGGCCTAACATGAAAGCAGAAATTGCTACCTTCGTAAGTAAATGTCTTACCTGCGCTAAGGTTAAGGTCGAGTATCAGAAACCGTCAGGATTACTACAACAACCAGAGATACCAGAATGGAAATGGGAGCGGATTACTATGGACTTCATAACCAAGTTACCCAAGACGACAAGTGGACTCGATACCATATGGGTCATTGTCGACAGATTGACCAAATCCGCGCATTTCCTACCCATCAAGGAGACTGACAAAATGGAGAAGCTTACAAGAACTTACTTAAGGGAAGTAGTGCGACTACATGGTGTTCCGATATCCATTATCTCCGATAGAGATAGTAGATTCACTTCAAGATTCTGGCAGTCACTACAAAGTTCCCTGGGGACTAGGCTAGACATGAGTACAGCCTACCACCCACAAACAGACGGACAAAGTGAGAGAACGATACAAACTTTAGAAGATATGCTGAGAGCCTGTGTGATTGACTTTGGAAAGGCATGGGATATGCATTTACCCCTTGTCGAATTTTCATACAACAATAGTTATCATACAAGCATAAAGGCTGCTCCGTTTGAAGCCCTCTATGGTCGAAAGTGCAGATCCCCTCTATGCTGGACTGAAGTTGGCGATACCCAATTAGCTAGAGGAAGGGTTCCTGAAAGCACTCTCACCGGTCCGGAAATCATACGAGAAACGACAGAGAAAATCGTTCAGATTCGTGAACGATTGAAAGCCTCTAGAGACCGACAGAAAAGCTACGCTGACCAAAGGAGGAAACCTTTGGAATTCCAGGTAGGAGACCACGTCTTATTAAAGGTCTCACCGTGGAAGGGTTTAATATGCTTTGGAAAGCGTGGGAAACTAAATCCAAGATACATAGGGCCTTTCGAGATTCTTGCCAGAATCAGCCCTGTGGCTTACAAGCTTAACCTACCGTGCGAACTTAGTAACATCCATCCAACCTTCCACGTCTCAAACTTGAAAAAGTGTCTGTCCGACGAGACCCTTGTTATTCCACTCGACGAGATCGAGATCAACGAGAGCCTCAACTTTGTGGAAGAACCAGTAGAAATCATGGACCGAGAGGTCAAACAAACAAAACAAAGTTGCATACCCATCGTGAAGGTTCGCTGGAACGCCAAGCGGGGACCTGAATTCACATGGGAACGCGAAGATCAGATGAAACAAAAGTACCCTCATCTCTTTCATGTTCACTGGTATCTTTACTACTTTAAATTTCGGGACGAAATTCTCTCTAACAGGGGGATGATGTGACAACCCGATATTTCAACTCTTTGTAATGACCTAAAAGGTCAAGTTTTGTAACCACTTTTGAGTTAATAAAATTACCTTTCATAATAAAATGTCCAAATAGTTCTATTTAAATTCCTTCTATGTTTAAATGTCTTTAAACCATGATCGTACGTAAAAAGAACGCCCAAATCCGACTTCGTATATTGAAGTTATGATTTTTCCAAGTTCAGCTTAGCAACAGACAGCTAAAAATCGAATCGGAGATCGAGCGTCTTTTGGCCGGAATGACCTAAACGAGAATCTAAGGTCTCGACAATGGTATTTCAGCAATAAAAAGTCTGGCAAAAACCAACGTCAGATAAAGAAGTTATGAATTTTTGAAGAAATTCCTTAAACACGATGAGTTATGAAATAAATAATAAAAATAATTTCGGAATTTGCCAATGGAGTCTAAACGAAAGTTGTAGAGCGTAGTCTCACCTACGCGTGGATATAAAGACCATCGAAAACGGAGTTCGTATGAAGAAGATATGAATTTTTGAAGTTTATTAAATAAAATTATATTTATTTAATTCAAAAATCAAGCATTATCCGAAGAGGAGTCAACGTCCTCATCCGAGGTACGCGCTGCGTACCCCTGTACGCCCTGCGTACCTGAGGGCCTTGGCCTCTGATCGTCCACGTGGCCCTATGCGAGGCTACCGACCCGTCCGACCCGCCCGTCTGACCGACCCGTCCGACCCGCCGTCCCATCCGACCCGCCAGACTGATCCGTCCCATCCGAAGCCGAGGCAGTCGAGGCTTCGGTCATGCATGACGTACGCGTACGCGCTGCGTACGAGCGTACACCCACGTACGAGGCTTCTCAGGCCCCCTATAAATAGCATGCGAAGGCTTCCGAAAAACTTGCTCATTTCTCTCCTTTCTCTCACGATATTGCCTCGTTTTCCGTGCCCGTTCAAACCCGAAGCTCTGGTCTTTTTGCTCAAGTACCGAGGGTCGATTTTACTCCCGAGATTCCCGAGAATCCCGAGAAAAATCCGTTTCCCGAGACAAAACTCTGCCCGGTTTTCCATCTTGCTATCTTCAAACTTTCAAGTGAGTTCATACCCCTTAATTTACCTTTTAAATGTTCTATAAATTCTTTTATATGCTTTCAAGGGGGGATTACAAGTTAAACACACGAGCATTATCGTGTGTTACATAAAGAACTATTTTATATGCTTTTTATATATCCAAATCACATGCGATTTACAAACTTTATAAGGAACTTTCATATATATAACACATGTTAAAATAGCATTCTATCTTTTGAAATATAAATTTGTTGTAATGCATGTATAAACTAAACTTTTCTTAGATTATACTTGTCTATCTTAGACTCTACATCCAAAAATCTATGCTTTCATAACAAATGATTCCTTTTCTAGGTATTTCTAAACAAACGAGACACACTTTTAGAAAACTATAATAGGTATAGTTTTACGAACAAATTTCTAACTCTTATGTACTAGAAACATGAATTTCAAGAAGTCACTTTCGTATACAAGAAACAAACGTAACATTTTAACAAGTAGATCTTTTTTTTTTTTTTTTTTACCACGGTTTTGTGAGACACTAACTTCATGTACGTTCGAGTTCACATTTCAAGTCCTGTATTATATACCAGAATCCCTTGGAGGGGGAGCATGGTGTTTGTGTATAGATCTATACGGGCTTGACAACCCGCGCCCTGACTGTTAGCTGCAGTCCACCGTTTGGGGTGACAAACGTCATAACATTCCAACGCCTGAAGAACGTTGTGTATAGGCATTCCGAGTCAATAGTATGGTTATAAAACTCACATGGGGTATTAAAAATGCATTGATTTACAAGGTTTTCAAACACATTGGTTATTTTACACTTACATACATTTTTAGAAACAAACATTGGTCTTGAGTGAAGGCCACTTTTATACTAGTAGAAAATATAGGATTTTCTAAACACAAACAAACAAAGACAAAACATTTCATTTCATACAAACATTGTCACTTAAATACTTATGAAACTCACCAGCTTAAATACTGATCTACTCTTTCAAAATTTCTTGTATGTCCCAGGAAATTAGTAATTTCAGGTATTCATTTTGCTTTTGAAAAAGGGAGGCTGCGTCGCCAGTTTATTCTCGTATTTTGTCGTCATATTGTAATTGGTTTTGAACATGTAACTTTTGACAAATGTAAACTTTCAATTATATATATGATGGTTGTATTGCTTTCTTTATTATGTATTCATTTGTTACGTTACCACATGAAGTCATCCGCCCCCGAACGTTTCCGCCGTTCAGGTTTGGGGGTGTGACAATTTTACCCCTCCTTGACCCAAAGTCTTCATGTTGACCAAAACCCTAAAAAGTCAACAAAAGTCAACCCTACGAGTACGCGGGGCGTACTGCTTGATGTACGCGGGGCGTACATCGCCAACCCATGGATCGGGGTCTCCACCCAGTACGCTGCGCGTACGGGAAGTTACGCCCAGCGTAACCATCAGAATTTAGCATACATCATTTCTGGTCTTAATCGGTTAAGCCATTACTCCAACTTCTAGATTCGGCTAGGTTTATGCGTCTATACCCATAAAGTCGAGACCTTTAAGCCTTTGCATGGCTGTAAAGGCTCCAACACTTCATAACATCACTCTATTCCAACTCAAGGACCTAGATCTCATGCATGGTGCAATGTTCATGACCAAGATTGCATTTTTATGAGTCTAGAACTCAAATAGACCAGAAATATGAAGGATCTAAGCTTATGGAGACCATTTGCTCAAAAGTCTCCACCTTTGGGACTAAAACCCTAGAAAATGGTACATGAAGCATATTACAAGAACTATAGAACAAGATCCGAGCTTTTTACCTTGAAATGAAGCCTCAACCTTTGCTAAGCTCAGATCTACACTTGAGTACCACTTCTAGCCTTCCCAAAAGAGCTCCTCTTCTTCTTTGCTACCTAGAAATGGCACCACCAAGCTTAGAATACTCACAAATGGCCTAAGAACGGTTGCACACTCTCTTTAGGGTTTCTTTCTGAGGGATGGTGGCTGAGAAGTCGAGCCACACATTCCTTTTATAGCCCTCCAAATGAATTAGGGTTTTTAGGTCTGGACCGGTTACGCCCCGCGTAACCTTGGGTACGCCCAGCATACCTGAGGGTGAACGCGTCCAAATGAAGCGCACGAGTACGCGCAGCGTACCTCTTGTACGCCCAGCATACTCGCAAATCATGCAACCCTAAAAAGAGAACATAACAAAGATGAAGGGATAAATAGAAGGGTACCTGATTTTCGGGCTGGTACACCTTCGATGGATCCAATTTCAATGATTGGATTCGCAACATTCATATGGCCTTGCGATACGAGGAAAAAGAATACGTCCTTGAGAAAGAGCTCAAAGAGATAGATGAAACCAAAGCTTCTGCTGAAGAAATAGTTGAGTATAGGGCTCATGAAAAAGACGCGACAAAGGTGTTGTGTATAATGGTAACCACTATGAATCCTGAGCTACAATGGTTCTACGAGGACTACTGGCCTTATGAGATGTGCCAAGATTTGATAGAAAAGTACCATCAAAGCATGCGTCAGGAAAGGTACAAGATTGTTGCCTCGCTGATAACTACCAAGATGAAGGACGAATAGTCCATCACAAGCCACTTACAAAGGATGCAAAGGTATGTGGATCGGTTACTCAAGTTGAATGTCAAATTTGACGAAGAGTTGGCGATTGATATCATTCTCCACTCTTTACCTCCTTTTTATGATCAATTCAATATGACTTATCATATGATCAAAGAGGAAGTCACCTTGAGCAAACTTCAAGGTTTGTTGAGAAATTCTAAAGTGGACTTAAAGGACAAGTTCTTGAGTCCACACTTACTGTTGCCTTGGTCCTCGCTATAGGACATGGAAAAGGGAAGAAGAGGAAAGCCCCCTCTAAGAGCCACAAGGGAAAGTCCCATGATGGATCCTCCTCAAATGGATCCAAAGGTAAAACTGGTTTTGCCACTCCCTCATCCGATCCTAAAGAAGCAATGTGCTTCTACTATAACGACAGGGGGCATTGGAAACGAAGTTTCCTGAAATATTTGCAGGACATCAAGGATGGGAAGATAAAGCCCACCTTCGCAGGTATATATACTATTCAATCTAATAACTCATCACATGCTAGTTCTTGGGTCCTTGATACAGGATGTGGTTTTCACATTTGTTCTAATTTGCAGGGGCTAAGAAGAAGTAGGGATATGGAGCATGGGAAGATGAACCTGATAATGGGGAATAGGAAATCGTCGTTTGTCACAAAGATCAGGATTTATTCTTTAGTGCTTAGAAGTGGGTTAGGATTAGAGTTGAATGATTGTTGCTACTCGTCAGAGATGATGAGGAATATTATTTCTTTTCATGGTTTGTACAGACAAGGTTTTAGATTTTCATTTAATAATGAAATCGGTTGTATTAATGCTTTCTATAATGGTACTTTATATTTTAAAGCATTGCCTTGTAATGGTGTATATGAAACTGTGATGGTTGTAGGAAACTTAGGAAATAATGTGTTACATATCGATTCGTCTAATGGTTTAGACAAGGCATGCTTGTGGCATTGTCGTCTTGGATATGTCAAAAAGAAGCGCATAGCCTAACTCCAAAAGGATGGAGTGTTGGAGTCATTTGACCTAAAGTCGGATGACCGAATCTTGCTTGCTTGGAAAGATGACTAAATCACCATTCACTGGTACTTGTGAAAGAGGTGAGGGATTGTTGGATCTCATACACACAGATGTGTGTGGGCCTTTCAGATCCACCACAAGGGATGCTACCCACCTCTATGTGACTTTTATCGACGATTGTAGCAGATATGGATACATCTACTTAATCAAGCATAAGTCGGAAACCTTTGTGTTGGGCCTATAATGTTGCATCATAGGCTCGGTCCTTAGCCCATTTTTGGTTGCCGGTTTGGGCCTGTCCAACCGTGCATGTTTTTCTTCTAGGGTTTAGAATTTAAGGTGCATACATGCAGCCCTTGTAATTAGCGCTTTTATTATTTTTCTGATTAAGTTTTGTAAACCCTAGCTCGACTCTACAGTGGAAGTACTTCATCGAGCTCTGCTGAGGCGTGACTACATTTGAATCATAAGCATAATGTTGATTCCATACCGTGTTCATTATATTATTGTGATTGAATTGTTTGATCTTCATCTTTTTACCTGTGAAAGATCTAAACGATCTGAGATTTATTCTCATCAATTGGAATCAGAGCATGAGACTATGTAATTCATACACATCTCTTCTGTCGAAGAAGTTATTAGGGTTTTATTCCGCATTGATTGATATTAATTGAGCCATCATTCCTTATTGACGTATCTCATTAATTGTCGATCTTACGCTAATCGATAAAATTACAAGTTTGATCTTAAACAGGTAATCGATTAGCGTAAGATGAAAGTGCATTGTGTAAGGAAACGAATGTGGTTTCCAGTTTGGGTTCGTTAGCCCTTGTTTCTAAAGGGAAGAGTTTAGTTGAAGAAGAAGAGGAATTGGATCTTGCTGACTACGATCTAACCGGTGAAGAGTATGCCCTAATGGTGTCCAATCCTAGAAAGTTCATTAAAAGAAAGTTCCCAGCTAACAAGAACAGAACTAGCAGGGAAGTTATAGCTCTGAAAAGGTGAAGGAGGAACCAAAGATAGGTTCGAAGTCAGAAGAGTCCAAGAAAGAGATGAAAACTGATGGAGACTCAGGATTTGATTGCCATTACTGTGGAGGCAAGAATCACTTCGCCAAAGACTGTATGCTGAATAAGAAGGTAGAAAAGATTGATGAGGATGATGAGGAAGTGAGCCTCCTGAGAAGATTGGAGGAAATCAAGAAAAGAAAATCAGATGCTAACAATAAAATCATGAATGCTTTGATTGTACAGGATATAGGTAACCGTGATGAATTCGGTGGAGTGGAAGTATGGTCCACGGATTCAGAGGATGAAGAAGTAAGAAAACCCACTCATGGCAAGGCGATGCTGGTGAAAGAAGAACCTACTGTAGGAAGGTGTTTAATGGTGACCGAAGGAGTATATCAAATGAGAGGATATACTACTGATGGTGGGCTGGTAGGTGAGAAGGAGCGAGAGGACAGCTGTTTTGCTGCGAAACCTGTTAGTGCACAGATCAACGAATGTGATGAGTTGATCAAGAAGGTAAAAACTATTCTTGCTTCTCAGAAAATACCTGTTACTAACTATGAAAAGGAATTGAATAGCTTAACATCTAAATTTTCTAGTATAAGTAGCAGTCTTACCCAAACCCGTGTCACAAACTCTAACCCGACTGATCAAATTAGCATGATATCGTCGAAGAGTGAGGAAAGGAGGATGTGGATTGAGCAGAAGGAGAAAGAGTTGATTAGATCTAAGGATGAATCAATTTATTTGCAACGAGACAATCTTAAACTTTTAAAATAGCGAAATGTTTTTTGTTTGATTGCTAAAAGACTTTATTTTAATATCACTCAGTTGCATCTCGATTGTGAAATAGGAAAGAAGATACATTGCATGATTTTCCCCTTCCGCAACAAGACAATCTTAAACTTTTAAAATAGCGAAATGTTTTTTGTTTGATTGCTAAAAGACTCTATTTTAATATCACTCAGTTGCATCTCGATTGTGAAATAAGAAAAAAGATACATTGCATGATTTTACCCTTCCTTGAGTTAAAGGAGGATGAAGTCGATGCCAAAGCTTACAACTGTGAAAATGTTGTATCTTCTGATGAGGTCTCACCTGCATACAAAATTGGTCTTGACAAAATTGAGTCCTACATAAAGTCCAAAGACCAAAAGGACATGCTCAAAAATCTGTTAGATGAGAATGATAGATTGAAGTTAAGAACCGAAACCATATAGAAATTTGACTCATTGAATGCCAAATTAAGTTTAGAAAATAAAATTGATGTTGAAAATGCATCTAAACTTAATGAGGATGATGATCTAAGTGAAATCTCTGTAGAGGATTTGGTGGACTGTTCAAAATTTGTCAAAAACGAACCTGAAACTCACAAAAATCTGATTTCTGAGAATTCCGTTGAGTTCGCTTGCTCGTCAACAGACAAGACCAAAATTCTCAAAGAAAAAGTTGTTGTGTATCAAAAGGTACAAACCACTCCAAATCAAGTCTACACAGTTCCAGGAGTCACTCCACATCAAACAGCAGAACTGACTGCTATGGTGGAAGAAGATAATGCAGCTGGATGTGATGAGTTCTTCTGGTCAACACCAATAGACAACGCGGATGAGACAAAAGGCCTATCTTAGAAAACCTCTTGAAGAGTGAAGGGTAGATACGTGCCGGAACCACTAAATGAGCCTGCAAGATATGATGTGCCAAGCACTAGTGGCACCAAAACATCTTTAGGCGAACCAGTGCAAACTACCAGTGAAACATCTTCAACAAAGAGCGAAAACTATGCTCGTGTTCCAAAGAAAAAGGCTAACATCCACAAAAATCCAAAATAGGTGGTAGATCGAAAACACCAACAAAATCTGAGATACAAGAAGAATCTCTCAGAAAGAAAACAGTTTTGGAGATCACAAAATCCTCACCATGTCAGGTACGAAAGGAAGCATAAGTCACAAGATGTCACACCCCAAAACCGGAACGACGAAAACGTTCTGGGGCGGAGGACGTCATGTAATGTATCACAACAACGCAAAGTAGTAAACAATCAACAACATCGTCCATTGCATTAATAGTAATAGTTTAATACATGTGTGTTCTTTCATAGTAATAAGACATTACAACAAGTAATCAAAATAAAAGACGAGTCTTGACTGCTCCGTCTTCGCAAAACCTGGTCATTGTACCTCTCTACTGGTGACCTGAGAATACAAGTTATTTTGAAAGTGTAGGTTAGCATTTAAGCTGGTCAGTTCATAAGTATTTAATGTCATCGTTTGTATAATTATGAAGAAAACATTTGGAATTGTTCAATGTAATTGTTTGTATAAGTATGAAGAAAACATTTGCAATTATTCAATGTAATTGTTTGTATAAGTATGAAGAAAACAGTTGGAATTATTCAATGTAATTGTTTGTATAAGTATGAAGAAAACAGTTGGAATTATTCAATGTAATTGTTTGTATAAGTATGAAGAAAACAGTTGGAATTATTCAATGTAATTGTTTGTATAAGTATGAAGAAAACATTTGGAATTATTCAATGAAATTGTTTGTATAAAACTGAATAAAATGGTTTGTACATGTTTGAAAGTTTCTAGAAAATCCCATATTTTCTACTAGTATAAAAGTAGTCTTCTACCAAGACTCGACTGTTTTTAATTTTTACCTTTATAAATCCAATATCTGTTCATAAGTGTGTGGTAGTTTAAAAGTTCCAAAATTGAAATGAAATCGTGTTTTTCATGCCTAGAGTAGTAGATTTGTATAAATATAAAATCACTAAGGCATTTGATAACCCTGTAAATCAATAAGTTCTTAATACTCCATGTGAGTTTTATAACCATACTAATGACCCAGACTGCCTGTAACAACGTTCTTCAGGCGTTGAAATGTTATGACGTTTGTCACCCCAGGCTTGCCGGCCTAGCTGTAGCTAACGGCTCAGGTGCGGGATTGTCAATCCCGTATAGATCTATACACAAGTATCACGCTCCCCCTACAAGGGATTATGGTATAGAATACAGTACTTAAAATGCATACTCGGAAGTACGTGAACTGTCTCACAAAACTTAGTATAAAACAGATTTACGTATAAAAATGTCCATTTGTTCTTGTATGTGAAAGTATCTCTTTGATATAGTGTTTCTAGTATGTAAATGTTCATGATTTTCTCGTAAACTATACCTATTATAGTTATTCAAAGTGTGTGTTTCGTTCGTATAGTAAATCCTAGTGTAATGCTCAATTGTTATGTAAAGTATAACATCTAAAGTGACATAAATGATCACATATACTTAAAGTATAAATAAAAAGGGTTTGATTCGCATATATATGTAAACATGTTTTATTTCCAAAAGACAAGATGTTATCGTGAATATATATTGCATACAAAAGTTCTCATGTGGTAGTTATGAATCACATATGATTTACTTGATAAAAAGAGTATATAGTAAAACTTTATGTTACACATGATAATAACCGTGTGTTTACTTGTATTCCCCCCCCCCCCCTTAAAGGTGTATAAAAGCATTGACAAACATTTGAAAGTGTAGTTTATAGGGGTATGAACTCACTTGATTGAAGTGGTTGATTTGAAGTAGTCGAGAGAAGAATCGAGCAGAACTTCGACAGGAAGAGTTGAAAACGCGGGAAAATCTCGGGAATCTCGGTAACACAAAACCTTCCTTTGGGACTTGAAGGTGAAAACCGGGGCTTTGGGAGGGCTTCAGGGGCTTAAACGCAGAGTTTCGGCGCGAGAAAGAAGGGAACTGAACAATGGAACTCGGAGCCCTTGAAATCTATTTATAGGGGCATTTCTGGTTTGCCATATCGTGGCTAAGGCTGGCCACGTCGTGGGGAGAAAGTCTTATCCTCTTCCATTGATTGGACGCCCCCAGTCGCTTGCCGGGTCGCGGCAAAACTGTGCCATGTCGTGGCAAACCAGACAGCCTCGGATTTCGGGCCTTGAACTTGTAAAATCCGTAACTTTCGCATACGAGCTTCGTTTTCGACGTTCTTTATATGCACGCAGAGCTGAAAATATGCTCTACAACTCTCGTTTAGACTTCATCCGCTAATTTTTTTGAATTTATTTTTAACGGGCCGGGACACGAAAATTCCGTTAAAAATCCATAACTTCTTCATCCAATGTCCGTTTTCGTCAGACTTTTCATCATTGCACTACTATTGTTGAGACCTTAGATTCTCATTTAGGTTGTTTTGACTAAAAGTCTCTCGATCTCTATTTCGAGTTTTTGGCTGTCTACTGCTATATCCTGATCTTTGAAAAATCATAACTTCTTCATACGAAGTCAGATTTTGGACGTTCTTTTTATGTACGCTCGCGGTTTAATGTTATCTACAACTTTCATTTAGATATTTAAGGCTAAAAACTCTTGTATTGAAACTTTGCGTTTTTCGTTTAATCGGTGTTGCCGGTTTTGTCGGGAATTTTAGAATGGTTATAACTTCTTCGTTATAACTCGGATTTTTGTGTTCTTTATATGTATGAAAACCTTGTTACGATTCCTACCACTTGATTTAACCCAAATAAGATTTTAGGAAAGTTATATTTTGACCTAAATTTGACTGGTTTTACATTACATTGTCTCTAAATATCGGGTTGTCACACAAGAGGAATCAAGGAACCAAAAGGGTGGTTTCGGTCCCTCGAATGAAAGAAACCGAAAGGGTAGTTTTGGTCCATAGCAAACAAGGAACCGAAAGGAGAGCTTCGGTCCTCAGAACATCATCAACCGAAAGGAGAGCTTCGGTCCTCAGAACAATATCAACCGAAAGAACGGTTTCGGTCCTCAGAACATCAACAACCGAAAGAATGGGTTCGATCCAAAGGTCAATCAGAAGACCAAAAGCAAAGAGTGTTCCCGTTCACAAACAAGACAAACTAATAATCAACGGACCAAGAACTCTTCTAAATCTTATTCTTCCTATTCTCATTCTAATTCTTCTCTTTCAAAAGATTTGAAAGGAAAAGGAAAGCTCTCTCCAGAAGACAACAAGTGCCTGAAAGACATCCAAAAGAGAGCTGACGTCAAAATCTCAAAACCTACGTCTAATGAACCTAACCCAAACAAAATTAAAGTTTTCACTATAAAAAGAAAAGATGAAACAACTTTCATTAAACATACTTATTTGGTTGATATCTCTCTTACTATTCCCTGTCCGGTAAAAGGCTCACAAGGACCCAATAAACTTTGGGTTCCTAAATCTGCTTAATATTTTGCAGGTTATACATGACGAGCAGTTTGACGAAGAATGGTATATTGATAGTGGCTGCTCGCGTCACATGACAGGAAGGAAGGAAGAACCGAGGGAGTTTCGATCTCTCAAGGACGGTGGAATTGTGAAGTACGACAACAACTCATATGGAACTATCAAAGGCTATGGAATGATTACGAATGGTGATTTCTCAATAAGAAAGGTCGCATATGTTGAAGGACTGCAACACAACCTTATCAGCGTATCACAGTTGGTAGTTGGAACTGGATTGAACATATTGTTTGATGATGAAGGCTCAGAAATAGTCGAGAAGAAGTCCAATAACATTTTGTTGAAATCGAAGCGAAAGGGGGAAATGTACCCTTTAAACCTCAACCCAATTCGAGGTAAACTAGCAGTTTGCTTACTTATGAAAGCTCACTCAGATGAAAGCTGGTTATGGCATCGAAGACTCTCTCATCTTAATTTAAAGGATATCAACAAGCTGGTCTTAGGAGATCATGTTCGAGGTCTTCCAGTTCTCAAATTCAACAGAGAACATCTATGCGCAGCCTGTGAAATGGGAAAGCAGAGTAGACAAAGTCATCCCTCTATTATCAATACAAAGGTGATAGAACCATTGGAGCTATTGCACATCAATCTGTGTGGTCCATCTTCTATTGAAAGCATTGGTGGAAACAAGTATATTCTGGTTATAGTGGACGATTTCTCTCGGTTCACATGGGTGTTTTTCTTGAAGCAAAAATCTGAGGCTACTCCAAAGCTCAAGCTCTTAATAAAGCAGCTAGATCAACAACAACAACATCGAGGCCTCTCATCTATTTATTACACACCAACTATCTACCCATGTTCTACCCAACATATTAGTAGATAAAAATATATATTTTTATACATAGTTTAAAACATGTATAACATTTTCATTCAATACATATTCCACATAACAGATGAGGCACACCCACATAACACATATTTCATAGAAAGTAAATCAGATCTATGAGATAGAAGATAGTGAATATACATTCACACACATAACAACAAAATTATACACATAACAAGTATTTCGTATAAAATACTTCATAATTATGCGTTAGAAGAAAGTAACTACACACTCACTTGATCAGAAGATGATCGGACAGCACTACGGCTTGCAGAAGTAATGTTTCTCCGTAGATCTGGAAGATCTCCACAAAAATCGAACTTATCGCGGGCAGAGCTTCGGCTCGGGAATAACGCTCTTCGGGATTCTCGGGGCTTCGGATCTTGCTTCGGGGCTCGGGAATATTACCGGGGCTTCGGGGTATAAACGACACGCAAATCGAGGCAAAGGATGAGAGAAAAGGATGGAAATTTGAAAAGGATTAAGGCTGCCTTCGTATCCCCTTTTATAGGAGGCTGGACCCTCGCACGTACGCTAGGCGTACGCCTCAGATCGTCAGCGCTTACGTCATCGGAGGTACTCGAGTGCTGGGCTTCGTCATGCTTCGCTGTACGCTGGGCGTACTTCGGATGAGTCCGCTGACTCCCCTTCGGATAATACCAACATTTAGAATTAAAATTAATTATTAAATATTTAATAAACTTTGAAAATTCATATCTTCATCATACGAACTTCGTTTTCGACATTCTTTATATCCATGCGTAGGTGAGACTACGTTCTACAACTTTCGTTTAGACTCCGTCGGCTAATTTGGACTTCATTTTTATTATTTATTTTTAGTAGGCCGGGACAGAAAAACTTCGTTATAAATTCATAACTTCTTCGTCCGACGTCCGTTCTCGCCTAACTTTTCATCGTTTCGCTACTAACAACGAGATCTTCGATTCTCGTTTAGATTGTTTCGGCTAAAAACCGCTCGATCTCAAATCGAGTATTCGGGCTGCATACTGCTAAGTCAAAACTTCAGAAAATCATAACTTCCTCATACGAAGTCAGATTTGGGCGTTCTATATATACAACATTATCCAAAGATATCAAGTTTATTTTACACTTAAATTTTGACGCTGATTTTATTCTTAATTAATCAAATCACATAATTAAGCAATTAAGCACAAAACACATAATACTCAAATAATACATTTCTATTATTTCAAAACGGGTTACAAAGGTTAACCTAGACTATTATATCAACATTAATGACAAGCCCAGAAACACAGGTGTTACACGTTAAGTGTGCCTTTCTCAACGGAGAACTTGAAGAAACTATGTACGTTGAGCAACTGCCAGGCTTTGTGAACGAGACGTATCTAGATCACTGTTACATACTTGACAAAGCGGTATATGGCCTAAAGCAGGCTCCTAGAGCATGGTATGAAACATTCACTCGATTCTTAAAAATGTCTAAATTCAAACAAGGTTCGGTTGACCCAACCTTCTTTCGTAAGAGAGAGGGTAACCGCCTTATGATAGTCCAAATTTATGTTGATGACATCATCTTCGACTCCACGAATCCCAGCTTAACAGCTGAATTCAGGAAGTTGATGGAAACTAAATTTGAGATGAGCTCAATGGTTCCAATTAACTTTTTACTGGGCTTAAACATTAGACAGGGACCCGAAGGCATTTTTATTAATCAGGAGGCATACACAAAGACATTGCTTGCTAAGTTTGGCATGATGTGAGACTCTAGAGTTAAAGTTCCAATGGCTTTTGGGACAAAGCTTACACCTTCGTTGGAGAAACCAGCCGCTGACATGACGCTCTATCGTCAAATGATTGGGTCACTGATGTATCTCATAGCCAGCAGGCCTGACATCATGTTCTCAGTCTGCTATTGTGCCAGATTCCAAGCTAACCCATGCGAACCTCTTATGCAAGCTGTGAAAAACATATTTTGCTATCTGAAGCGAACCTCCTCTCTCGGTCTGTGGTATCCAGCTAACTTAGGATTCTTTGTCCAAGCGTTCTCAGATGCTGACTTAGATGGCTGTGGATTGGATCGTAAGAGTACCACTAGAGGATGTCAATTTCTCAACGGTAAATTGGTTAGCTGGCAATCAAAGAAACAAACCTGTGTTTCTCTATCCACTACAGAACCTGAATACATCGCTGCTACATCATGCACATCACAAGTTGTATGGATACAAAGTCAGCTTAGAGATTGCAGACTGAACATGAAGAGAATCCCACTATATTGCGACTCTGAAAGTGCAATTAGGATTTGTCACAATCCAGTGCAACACTCGAAAAATAACCACATAGCTCTGAGATATCACTTCATCAAAGATCACGTGGAAGATGGCAACGTGGAAATTCACTTCGTAAGGACAACTGATCAACTGGCAGACATATTCACTAAGGCTTTACCTGAAGCAAGTTTCAACAAGATCTTGCAGGGCCTAGGAATGATGGAAGCAGAATCTGTACCAAAATTGCCTTCGCTTCAATAAAGGTAAGAAGCGAAATAGAGCGAACCGAAATGAACCGAACGTTCGGTCTATTTCGGGTGAAGCTCGACCAAGAACCGAAATGAACCGAGCGTTCGGTCTGTTTCGGGTTCGGTCCTTCTGAACTCGTTCGCTTCTTTTTCTTATCAAGGCATTTTGATTGTATTCTTTTGTACACTCTTTTAAATACTTTTTTTTATATTTTATTTTCATAAAATGCAAAAATATTTTTCTTTTTCGTTTAATTTTAACAGTTTTCACAAAACACAAAAATATTTATTCTTTTACTTTTAATCTAATGCTCTCTTTTGTATAAGCGTTACTCTCAATGATGAAGCTCCAGAAGGTATAATCTCTTTTCTATACACTTTCTACGTGTCCCTAGAAGCATGCTGCTGCATGTTGACTAAAGCCTCGACAGATTTTGAGTGAAGCCTCAATAACATGATACATACAAATCATGTTTTCCCAAGCTAGGCTGTTATATTCACTCTAATCATGAGCTACCTTACTGTACTCATATTAAGCTTAGACTTTTCTGCTTGGTCCTTCTTTTATAGCAGAGGTACATTCACTTCTTATACCACCTATATCATTTTTCTTCATTACACTTCACCTTACCAATATAACCCTTGAGATTCTCAGCATTTACCACTGATGTTTATGGTTATACAAAAATCTATGTTAATGATCTTAGTTTCGTGTCACTACATACTAAGTGAAACCCACCATTCAACACCATTAATGAATTGACGGTACAACATCACTATATTACAAATTTTAAATGAAATCTCTTTTTATTATGTGTGATTCTTCTGAAAATTTCTATTACCAAGAATTTTTCTTCCCCAAGGATCCAATTAAGTTTTTTTTTTTATGGATTTCTCACCTGACCACCAGTCAATAAATATCTTCCCTACCTACTTGTTCAACAGATCACATTGATCTTACAAGTACTTCGTTCAGTTTCGGTCTTATATCAAGTATCGAAATCATGAATTGAAGCGAAAGCCACCCTTTATAAGCTTTAATTAAAAAGATGCCTTTCAATACTTCTTAATAAGTTATTGATCATTATTTGATGGGAAGCCACACAAGCTCTTTAAAGTCTCTCTTGACTTTGAAGGAAGAGATTCATGCCCATAATCAATTGCTTTATGTCTCAACAAGACATCACCACTACCCACAAAAGTTTGCTTTATTTCTTTATCTTTTACACTCTATGCACGGAAATCTTTGATTTTCCAAAATCTGGTTCTATTAATGATGCCCTACTTGTTCCAGCTTTGTTTCTTCAAGTATTCCAATGCTCGATAAAGATAAAAGACAATGACGGTTCATGTGAAATATGGGGGTGACGTTTGGGATAAAGTTAAAGTTGAGTCAGCAGTTATCCAATCACTTTGACGATTTGAAAAAGCGATTTTTTATGGAATGGCGTGTAAAAAAGAAACGTCCTTTCTCTTTCCTGCATCATCATCGGGTATGACAATTGTTCACTCCGTCACATCAGGCACGGTTTCAAATTAATCCAAGATATCAGCCAGATTTTTCTCTCTCCTACTTGTACGTATAAAAGGATCAGGCACGCTCCACTTTACCCTTTTATCACTTACATATTCTCTCAAAGGCAAAGAGCGATTTCTCTTACTGTTCACCTTCTTCCTCTCAAAGCTTCAACAATGGCAGACTCCTCTTCAGTTCACGACACATCTGTTCACCAAACCCTCCTCACCATCAAACCTCAACAAAACTTGATCATCGATCTTACTCCTTTCATCTATGAACCCTAAATGCTATATGTTGTCGAGTGTCTCAAATACTCGCCTCTTGTCGACGCTCTGTCAAAGGTCGAAGTTGTTCCCTTGTACTGCCTCTCACTCATTTATTCAACTGCTTACTACGACAAGGTTGCTGAGAGGATTCACTTTGAAATCCACAATGAGAAGACCTCTATTTCCAAGAACCGCTTCTGTGCCCTAATTGGTCTCTCTCAAGAACCAACTTTAGTAAACCCTAAATCGATCACTATAGGTCAATTATTCTCCATGTTCTATCAAATGGGGTACACTGAAACCTTAGCCACCATTACCAAATTCAAGAAGTCCTTCCTTCCTCCTCAATGGAATGGCCTTTTCACTTTCCTGTTCAAAGGACTCTCTGAGCGAAGCGCCGACTTAGATGGAGCAAGCAAGTCATTTATGACTGTGCTTTATGGTCTATATCACGGGATTAATTTGGACTATGGGTCCATCATCTGGCAACAACTGGTTCAGAGCTTGTATTCTTCCTCAAGACACTCAGAGATCTCCTGTGGAAGGTAGTGGTCCATCATCACAAAGTGGGCAATTGATCGTCTCCATGTTCCAATCATGGAGGACTCTCTTCTCTCCTCCATCGCCACCTTTCACACCACCAAGATAATCGTCACTGATCCCACCAAGTACTCCTTCAATAGATCGATCCCTGACACCATGCTTGCTTGTGTGTCTGAAGCAAGCAATGTTCTGCAATAATACAGGAAGATTCCTTCTTCGGGTCCAAGGGAACTCACGCTAGCCATGGTTCGCTCCATCGAAGAGGCTGACAGGCCAGCCAAGAGGGGAAAGAAAACCGAGACACAGAAGGAGGCGAAGGTTACAAAACCAACCAAGGGTCAAACCCCTAAGAAGCGAAAGTCAGACAAGGCTGCTCCATCACAGCCTTAATCGAAGAAGAAATACCTGTTCACTCGCCTACCCCAGAATCTGAAAGCGAAAGCTCTGATGAGGAGGCTTCGGGTTGTGGTGATACCCCGCCTCGCTCGCCTACCCCAGAAATACCTGTTCGCTCCCAACCTCCTTCCCCTCCACCCATTTCTATACCAATATCCATCCCTCCAATTTTTCCCATCACTACCTCTCAACCATCAACCAATATTCCCATCCCTGATCCAATCTTCACAGACACTACCACCACCACCACTACTACAGTCTACAGGGGCTCATTCTACAGCACCCACACCACCTGTTACAACCAAAACACCAGTGACAACCGAACCTCCCGCCACTACAAATCCCTTATCACCTACCCCATC
This sequence comes from Lactuca sativa, assembly GCF_002870075.4. Classification (NCBI taxonomy): domain Eukaryota; kingdom Viridiplantae; phylum Streptophyta; class Magnoliopsida; order Asterales; family Asteraceae; genus Lactuca; species Lactuca sativa. The sequence continues at coordinate 238,165,703 of NC_056630.2, forward strand.
CACTGACACCACCCCAGTTCTTGGCGGTGAGGACTTGGAATTTGATTCCACTTATTTCAGCCCTTACCGTGTACAAAGTGATGAAGACGAAGATGCACCTGTCACCAAGCGTCATCTCAAAGCATTCAATGACAAACTTGATCAACTGCTTTCATCCTCTTCCTCTAGGGCCTATTCAGATGCTGCTCTCAAAGCATTGTTCTCCTCCGTTGTCCAAGAACATAATGCCTCCCTCACTGCTGCAACTAAGGCTATAGACGCTTCCACTTCCCAATGCCAGAAGGCCTCCCTTGCTGTTGAGGCTTCCACGAAGGAATGCAAAGATGTGACCGCAAAATTCGATAAACTAATTTCTGAAGCTCATTTGTTTTTAGATTCTTTGCAGGCGGCTGCTCAGAAGAACTCTCAGACCGTGAACACTTCGGTTGATAATATTCTGCGTTCTCTTCAAGCTGAGAGATCCAATCTTGAAGCTGCTCGTCAAGTAATCAAAGCAGCCAATGCCACTCTGCATGACAATGTCAATGATCGATTGACTCAACTGGAGGCAGAGTTGGCTGTGGAAAATCGCATTATGGATGAGCTGGACAAACGAACCTCTCAGCTGAAGATGCAGAACCTCAAACTTCGCACTGCAACAGCTGAACTCAACGATTTGAAATCTGAAAGGGAGGCTATTCGAAGCTCTGTTGGCGATGTTCACTCCATTTTACTTCACCTCCTTAATGCCCATGATCTTATCCTAACCATTACCATCCGAAGGCATTTGGCTGAGAAACTCAGACCTGCACTGGACATCCTTAGTCGTATCGAGGGTGTTTTGGTGACTGGTGTCCAGCCGAAACAAGGGGGAGAGAAGGCAACGAAAACTCAACCTCCTCCTGAACCGAAACCAACTGCTGAACCGAAGGATAATGAAGCTTCGGTCAGTAAAAGAGACAAGAAGAAAAAGAAGATCGGTGAAGATGACACTGATGATGAAGATGATGTTTTTAAACAAAATCCCGAAAATCCTTATCAGAAAACAAAATCTACTGATAAAGAGCTTGAAGAAAAGTTCAAGAAGCAAACGGCTGACCTAGAGAAGAAGCAAAAAGAGAATGAGCTTTTGGAGAAGAAGAAGTCCATTTATCCAGAATGGACTAGTGACTCATTTCAAAGAAGCGCCATAGACGAACCAAGTGTTCTTTGGCTCGAACCAGGCATGTCGTTTGGGCTTGAAATATCCAAGGATGCACAGTTTGACATGCCAATCACTCGAAAGGCATTCGTCTTTCACTGCTTCAACTCAACAGCTGCTGTCCCTTCTCCAAACCCAAAGGTGGATCGAGATCTGTTGGAGTTCTATCTGGAGTTCACTCAACCCCAGTACTTGATTTGGAGTTCGCAGAAGATCACAACTGTCAAGGTTCTGAAGCCCTACTCAGCTGGGAAGTTTGTCAATGTCAAGTTCAAAGTGACTCGAGGCTCTGAAGACTCGGTTCATAACTTCACTTTGGCTGATCTGCCGAACCTCAATCCTCACGACTGGATACTACTCAACAACATTTTATTGTCAAATCCACAGGAGTATCAGCCGATTATTGATCACATCAAGCGAATGCTTGTTTGCTACATTCACGAAGTAGCGAAAATGGACCAAGTGATCACCTCTTCTATTCACAAGCGAACCACGATCAAAACGATGGGGAGAGCAGGCGATGTGAATACAATGGTCAAGGGAAAAATCGACTCAAAGTATCACACAGTGTTGTTTATCAGGGGCGAAGGTCAGAAATGCCTATTCGCTCTTATTGACAAACACCTCTTCTCAACCACTTGCTTGGAGCACATTTTGGAGATCATTCAGAGGTGTAGTCAGAACAAAGCAGCCGACAAGAAGATGTTTACTGATATGCTGAGATGGTACATTCAATTTCGGCAGACACTTCTTGCAATCATCCCTCGGCCGTTCAAGGTGGTGAAGACTGTGAAGCCTACTCAAAGGAAATGATCTCTCGCCTAATTTGACGCAAATGGGGAGATTGTTGGGCCTATAATGTTGCGTCATGGGCTCGGTCCTTAGCCCAGTTTTGGTTGTTAGTTTGGGCCTGTCCAATCGTGCATGATTTTCTTCTAGGGTTTAGTATTTAAGGTGCATGCATGCAGCCTTTGTAATTAACGCTTTTATTCTTTTTCTGATTAAGTTTTGTAAACCCTAGATCGCCTCTACAGTGGAAGTTCTTCATCGAGCTCTGCTGAGGCGTGACTACATTTGAATCATAAGCATAACGTTGATTCCATACTGTGTTGATTATATTATTGTGTTTGAATTGTTTGATCTTCATCTTTTTACCTATGAAAACTCTAAACGATCTAGGATTTATTCTCATCACTTTGAAAAGTTCAAAGAGCTTAAGCAAGAAGTGAAGAATCAATTAGGCAGGAAGATAAAGATGCTCAGATCCGATAGGGGTGGTGAGTATCTTAGTATCGAGTTCCATGACTATATTTAGGAATGTGGAATTGTTTCACAATTGACGCCGCCTAAGACACCGCATCTCAATTGTGTGGCTGAGAGGCGCAATCAAACCTTGTTAGACATGGTTCGTTCCATGATGAGTCGAACTTCGTTACCTATCTCATTCTGGGGGTATGCCTTAGAGACTGCCGCCCATATCCTTAATCTAGTCCCAACTAAGAAGGTGTCTAAAAAACCTCACGAGATGTGGACATGGAAGGTTCCCTCATTGACACATATCAAGGTTTGGGGTTGCGAGGCGTTCATAAGACGAGAGACTCATGACAAGCTTGAACCTCGTAGTGAGCAATGTATTTTCATCGGCTACCCACATAAATCTTTTGGATATCTTTTCTACAGACCTAGTGATAATGTGGTCTTCGTAGCAAGAAGAGGGGTTTTCCGCGAGAGAGAACTCATATGCCAAGAGGGCAGTGGAAGGAAAATTGATCTTGAAGAGCTTCAAGAGTCAAGCGGTGAAAGAACCTCTAACACTAGTGGTCAACCTGAGGAAGAGATTCCCGTTGAACCAGTTGACGAGTCCTTACCTCTAAGACGTTCTAGTAGAGTTAGTGTTCCACCTATGTTGTATGGTTTCCATATAACTGCTGAAGGTGATACGTTCATTAGTGATAATACACTGATAAATTTGGATGAACCTAACAAGTAACAACTATAAGGAAGCCATGGCGGGCCGGAGTCTACAAAGTGGAAAGAGGCAATGGACAGCGAGATTTAGTCCATGTATGATAATCAAGTTTGGAACTAGGTTGACAATGTATCGGGTCGTAAGACAGTCGGGTGCAAGTGGATCTTCAAGAAGAAGAACGACATGGATGGGAAAGTGCCTACGTTCAAGGCTCGACTGGTTTTGAATGGCTTTACTCAAACCCCAGGGGCTGAGTATGATGAGACCTTCTCACCAGTGGCCAAGATCAAGTCTATTAGGGTTATGTTAGCTATCATTGCATTTCATGATTATGAAATTTGGCAGATGGATGTTAAAACCTCTTTCCTTAATGGGAAGCTGGCTGAAGATGTTTACATGTGTCGTCCAGAGGGTTTTGTGGATGCTAAATACCCCAATAGAGTGTGCAAGCTTGAGAAATCCATTTATGGATTAAAACAAGCATCTCACATATGGAATCTTTGTTTCGATGAGAAAGTCAAAGAGTTTGGTTTTTCGCGAAGCGAAAATGAGTTTTGTATGTATGTCAAGGCTAGTGGGAATATAGTTAGCTTTCTAGTTTTATATGTTGATGGCATACTACTCATAGGAACTGACATCCTTACCTTGCAGGAGGTTAAGTCCTGGGTTGGGAAGTGTTTTGCTATGAAGGATCTAGGGGAAGCTACTTACATTCTGGGAACAAGGATATTGAGAAATAGAAGTAGGAGACTAATAGGACTTAGTCAGAGTACTTACTTGGACAAGGTGATGAAACGTTTTAGCATGGAGAATTCTGTGACGTCCCCATTTTCATGGCAAAAAAAGACCGATTTTGTTTATGCTTTATAAAAATCAGAGTACCTCTTTTAATAAAAATGTTGCGGAATTTGTTCCTAGAAAAACATGATAAATACGTTATCAAAGCATTTCCGAAGAAAAGTATTTTTATTCATTTTAAAACATTTGGGATGTCATCATCAATACAGAAACATAAGCATAAACAGAACTTACATTCATTTACACTAGTGATCTACATCCCTTTTAAATCTCTCAGTGTAATGTAACTTCATATCGACACCTGTGATACAAATAAACTGAGTGGGTCAGGTTGGGAAACCTGGTGAGTACATAGGGTTTTCAACCCACAATAATATAATTATTATATTTAAGCATCAAACAATCAACCCAATTACACATTCCTATTATCTTCTTAAGGATTTACCCTAAGGATCAGTTAATCCTTGTTCATTCATTCCTAAGGATCATGCTAAGGAGACAACATGAAGTCCATTGTTGCCAATGACACAGTGGTCAAGCGCAGCTGCTAATGTTAACACTTAGGTGCAGCTGCCAGAATTGGGACATTTTCGACGAGGCGCTTTTGCCGGTATTGACCATTAAACGCTACTGTCTTGGTCATAAGGCTCCCTATTAGGCGCAACTGCCGATACTATCCTTAGAGCGCAACTGCTAGGACATTTACCGTAGATCTAAAACATCTAAGGGTTGTGGCGTAGCTGCCAGTGCTCATCTATAGGGTACTAGGTCCACTGCTGCCAATGCTTACCTATAGGGCACTACGACCATACTACTAATGTTCCTCTATTTCAGCTTTTATTCCTCATCATTCATCTACCCATGTTTTACGCAACATATTTTGTAGATATATAATACTTTATACAACTTACATCATTTAAAACATGTATAAAAATCTTTCACCAACATAGACAACAAGTATTCAGACAATATGCACACATAGCACGTAATTTATATTAAAATACTTCATATCTATGTGTAAGATGAAAGTGACCATGCACTCACTTGAAAGGTGGTGACTCAGTACTCAGACAGCGCTTCGATACTCTTAAAAAAATTTTCCTTCGATAAAACCTAGTATCAATACCACTAGTGCTTAGTCTAACGATAACCGCGACAAATTAATAGTCTGACTATTATTACTATTATATAAGCGTTAAACGATACTTATATAACTCATAATAATAGCCCAAATAATTATTTTAAGGACCTAATAACATTACTATAATTATTTGAAAGCTATATTAAAAATTGCGTAAGTGTAGCTCACTTATAGCGGATTTTAAAGAAAACCGGGCTTTGCTCGGAGCAGCGTTTCGAAACCGAAAGACCCTTTTTCTTGGGACTCTGGGAGCCTCGGGGTTTCCTTTAGGTGCTAGGGGTTTTATCTAGGGTTTAGGAGGGGTTAAAACCCTTAGAGAGAGAAAGTATTTTAGAGAGAGAAGGTGAATGGTGTGGAAAATCCGAGAAATCTCGCATGTATTTATAGGCTGCGAGGTTCAAACTTACGCTGCGCGTCGGACTCAGCTACGCTGGGCGTAGCTCGGATAGGGTTGCCAGCGGTGTACAGCTGGGTCGCACTCAGACAGGACCCGGATAAGACCGAAGGTACGCTGGGCATACCATCCTCGGACGCGGGGCGTAATAGCGAGGGCTACGTGGCATGATCCGAAGCGTGTTTCTTCATCAGCGATGGGTGGCCCAGATGCTGCCACGTTACCAGCTCCTCACCAGGCATAGCAAATTTGACTACAATCTTTAAAAATTCGTAACTTTTGCGTACGAACTCTGTTTTTGATGTTATTTATATCCACACGTTGGCGGGAACGTACTCTACAACTTTCGTTTAGACTTCGTCGGCTAATTTTGACTTTATTTTAAAAGTTATATTTTTAACAGGCCGGGACAGATTGGTCTGTTAAAAATTCATAACTTTTTCATTCGACGTCCATTTTCGTCTGTCTTTTTATCGTTACTCTACTATTAATGAGATATTCAATTCTCGTTTAGGTTGTGTTGGCTAAAAACCGCCCGATCTAATATTTCGAACTTCGGGATGTACACTGCTAAGCCGAAACTTCGAAAAATCTTAACTTCTTCATACGAAGTCAGATTTGGCGTTCTTTTTATGGACGCTCTCGGTTTAACGTATTCTATGACTTTCGTTTAAATCGCTAAGGCTAAATCTCGCTCTATCGTAAATTCACTATTTACGCTTCCCGGTATCGTGCCGGTTCCGTCGCGAAACTTCGACGTGTCATAACTTCTTCGTTATAACTCGGATTTTGGCGTTCTTTATATGTACGAAAACCTTGTAACATATAATAAAACTTAGTTAAGATTATTTATTCTAGATAATCTTTTGCCGAAAAGTCATTTTCGACACTTATCGCCTCTAAATTGACTAGCCTGGATCTGCGGGCGTTACAAATTCCAAGAAAGGGGAACTACAAATCCAAAGCAATACCAAGCTGAGTATGATTCAGAGTCCGACTACCGATGCCGAGATAGCGGAAATGAGTCGAGTACGATATGCTTCCGTCGTTGGTTCAATCATGTACGCTATGATATGTACTCGCCCTGATGTGGTCGTTGCTTTGAGCATGGTTAGCCGATATCAAGGGAACCCGAGTAGAGCTCATTAGACTACAGTAAAGAACATTCTTAAGTACCTACGAAGGACTAAGGACTGAGTCCTTACAGTTAGTGGGAGTGATGACTTGAGAGTGATAGGGTATAGTGACGCCAGCTTTCAGACCGACAGAGATAACTTCCGCTCTTAGTATAGCATTGAGCAAAGCGTCGAAGGAGGCAATATGGTTAAAGAACTTCATTGGAGACTTTGGAGTTGTAACAACCATAAAGGAGCCTATGGAGATTTTATGTGATAACGAAGGAGCGGTTTCCTTAACAAAGGAACCAAGGGATCATGGTAGATCCAGACACGTCGACAGAAAATACCACTTCATCAGACATTGGGTTGAAGAAGGACTCCTTATAGTCAAGAGGGTATCGTCAGAGGAGAATCCAGCAGATCCTCTCATAAAGGGTCTGAGCTGGGTTAAACACTTACAACATGCAAGGAGCATTGGTCTGAAGAATGATATTAGTTTTAGTGATTAGATAGATGTTTAGAAACTTGTAATAGATAAATGTAATTGATATTTGATGATTAAGTAATGAAGATTTATTTATAAGTAAAGTTTACTATCATGTGTCATTTGTTTACTATTGTTTCACTTTTGCATGTTTTACTTCCAAAATAATTAGATTGTTCAAATTATCAACAATCGACAATACTTTGGGAGTAAGTTATGAGGTAAGACTGTCATGAATTGGTTTGTAGATTGTCTAAGTGTTTAGACATAGCAAAAGTTTGTTGCAACGTTCATGAGTGCTCTTGAAATAAGGTTTGAGTATTGGATTAAACGCACGCTCATTTGAATTACTTCATGGAAAAAGCGGTATCAGTGAATAGTGAGGGATTCTATTTTTCCAGTTATCAGTGAGATAATTCAGGGTCAAAAGGTTTCGTTCAGTTCGGTTTGTGGAGCGAAGTCATTACAGATGTGGTATGGAAATGGTTTTTTCTGTTTGGAAGTCAGACATCGTTTAGGGTTTTCAGTTTTTGGGTAGATGAGTTGGATGTTCTTTTGTTAGTTGAAGGCCAAGTGTTACAGTTCGTTCTTCGTCATGGTATGTGATTTCTGCTACAATTGGGCTTCGATAGCAGTATTGGAAGGTTGTCGTCCGTGTGATATGACTTCTTAGTCCTACTAGGAATTCAAGAATATCTGTTAGGGTTGACTGGTGTGGCAGAGAAAGTTGTAAGGAATGATTTCAGGGACAAAAGCTAATTTAAGTGGGGAAGAATTGTAACACCCGTTTTACAAAATGGATCTTTTTAAGGCATTAACGAGTCAAAGCATGGTTTTCAGGGAAAAAGCGGGTGTCACGAAATGAGCAAGGGAGGTCACAACATGACAAGTCAAAGGGAAGGTGTGTTTTCAGGTAGCATGTCACGATGTGACATGAGTATTGTCACGTCGTAAGGAAGGTTGCAGCCTAAGCCCATGATCTTTTAGTGTTTCCTTCATATTTAAACCCCATTAACTTGAATTTAGGGTTCCTTCTCATACTCCATCACCCTCTAACCTCAAAAAACCCTACCCCTAATCTCTCTTTTGGTTCCTGGCTCATTTTGGTGGTTTTTGGTGCTCTTTAAAGGTAGTAGAAGGAGAATTGGTGCAAGGATCAAGCAAGCAACATCTTATCATCTTGGATATCACCTTCTGGACCATTTGTAAGGATTTAAGCTTCCACCTTTATGATTTATTCTCTTAGATCTAAGGTATTCTAGTCCCTTTTGATTCATGATTTTGATTTTAGTGAATAGTTGGAGTAAAGTCAGCAACTTTATGGCCCTCCAAAGTCCCTAGAGCATCACAATTTATGGTTCTAAGGATTAGTTGTGGATTTTAAGCCTTGGATGAGTTTGAGGTCATTTTCTTGGTTTTTGACCTAGGTTGGGTAGAGGACATGCATGGAGCATGCACATCCACAAAGTTGTCATTTTATGAACCAATGAAGTCCCTTAATATTATTGGAAAGTTAGGTTTGATGACTTAATGGATTAAGGACTCAATCTACTAAGAAGTTGCCTCAGACAGAGGTCACGACGTGACATAGGGTATGTCATGCCATGCCATTGGTGGGTCCTCCGTCTATAATGTCCACTTGTGCTCATGACGTGACCAAGGAGGTTTTACGTCGTGATGCTTTCTGAGTGAGTTGTTTGGGACTGAGTTGGCTGAGTTGGTGCGAGACGAGTTAGAATCGAGTTAAGTGTGTTCTCACGACATAACCAAGGGATGGTCACAACGTGAGTGCCAACTGTTGGTATTGTTGGCTATTGAATTTGACTGTTGACCTTTTGGCATGGTTGATTTTTTTGTCAATTTGTTGGATTCAAGGTATAGGATAAGGTTGGACCTTGTATGCTTTGTTAGGTGTGTTGTAGCATCGTTTGTGTGGTAGTGAGCTGTGGTTTAACTGATTTTGTAAGTCAGGTTAGTCTTCTCACTATCCTATGTAAGGTGCTAGTTGTCTTTGTGATACTTGCATGGAAGACCTTGGGGGCAGCCCGTGTCATTTGTATGAAAGACCATGGGGGTACCCCATGACATTTTTATGGAAGACCATAAGGACAACCCATGGCATTTGGATGTTAGACCATGGGGTCAGCCTATGACATTTCAAGGAAAAACCATGGGGGTAGCCCATGAAACTTGTAAGTAAGACCATGGGGCAGCCCTTGACATTATAGGGGGAAACCATAGGGGTAGCCCATGGCAACGTATGTATGGTATGTGGTATTTTGGGGAACTCACTAAGCTTTGTGCTTATTTTTGTCGTTTAAACATTTTAGGTACTTCTAGTTCCAAAGGGAAGAACACGACATGATCGCACGACATCCCCTTGATTTTATTCGACAATGTTATTTAAATTTACTCTGATGTTGAGAATATTTATACTATGATTGGCTTGGAACAATTAATTGTATCTTTTGTGTGTTTGAAAAATGAAAATTTTACTACTATTTTTGGGATGTTATAGTGACATTATGGTATACCCATGTAGTGTCGAAGATCACAAGAGGAATTTATGGGAGGTTCTTGACACACTTCGTGAGGATAAGATTTATGTTAATTTCTCAAAGTGTGAATTTGGGTTGCGACAGGTCTAATTCTTTGGAAATTTTGTCGGTAATGATAATATAAATGTAGATCCGGTTAAAATAAAGGCGGTCAAAAAGTGGGCCAATCCAAAAATTCTACTGAAATTCAGAGTTTCTTGGGTTTGGCAGGATATTATCGATAATTCATCAAATACTTCTATAATATTGCTACACTCTTTTCGAAACTAACAAGAAATTCGTAGCCATTTGTTTGGTTAGATAAGCAGGGCGGAGCATTTTGGGCATTGTAGGGGCATCTTTGCGAGGCTACTATCCTTACTTTACCCTTAAGGGAACATATACGTCAAGGTTTATAGCGATGCATACTACATGGTTCTTACGGTTGTTCCTGATATATTTAAACAAATTCGAAATGTATAGGTCGAGACATTGAAACAAGAGAATATGAAGAAGGATGTGATAGTAAAGTAACATGCATAGCTTGTAGAGGATATACGATGACTCAAGACCTTTAGAGGCGACTGTGGGCCCCTAAGGTCGGTGCTGTTTGTGACACATTGTTACATGATACACATATGTGCAATTACTCGATACACCAGGGACATACAATGATGTTTCGCTTTATGAACCTAATTATTGGTGGTTAGGGATGAAAAGGGACATAACAAAATTTGTATATGAGTGTGTGACTTTCTCTTAAGTCAAGATGGATCATTAGAAACCATATGGGGGAGTTATAACATCTAAAGATACTTGAATTAAAATAGGATAGATCACGATGAATTTTATCACAAAGTTACCAAAGACTACATGGGGGAATCATATGATTTTGGTGATAGTCAACTAGTAAAAAGTGCTCACTTTTTGGCGACTAAGGAGAATGAGAAATTGGAGAATTTATCGAAGCTTTTATGTTAAGGAGATTGTCATGAGGTATAAAGTTCCTTGTTTCATTATTTCCAATCATGACTGTAACATCCAGTATAAAGTAGAGTAATTAATTAATAAACTCGGAACCGAGAGGTAATTTTTATTATTATTTTATATTATTATTGCTCAAATTAAATAATAATAATTCACGGGGTGTTGGTTTTGGGAAGCCAAATGACAAGGATTGAGTCTTCATGGGTTAAAGTGTAAGTTCAAGATTTATTTTGTAAGGATTTCTGAAGATAGGGGTTATTTTGTAAATATTGGGCTTAGATTGAAAAGATTTTGGAAGCTGGGGACTAAAAGGTAAATTTTGGACCTATATTGGGAAGAATTTGTCATGGAGGGGTCAAATAGTAAATTTGGGATTTAAAATGAAAGGAAAAGGAGAAGGAGGGACAGGTTGTGCCAATATGGGAAGAAGTTTTATGTGCGGCAGGTATATATCGTAAGCCTCTAAACCCTAACCCTAAGGGATGTAACAGCCGATACCCTACTCCCTCTTCATCCTCCAGCCGTCATCTTCTTCTCCCTCGTCCAACTATCATTTCCCTTCTTCTTCATGCTGCTCCGATCAACTGAGGTCGCTGGCGGACCTCTGCTGTGGACGAAGACACTGTGAGCAGGCCCCGCTCGATTGCGCCGCTGCCACCACTCCGTTCTCCTCGCGTTTCCGACCACCTAGCCACCGTTGTGCCAACCTGTTGATGACGGATACCACCTTTGGACGTCATGGCAGCGGGAGATCGGTAGGAATTCGCCCCGGGGCGTCGTTGGTGCTATTTCCGGTGGAAGCCGCCACCCTCTTCGCGTCTTCTCCTCCACCGCCTTATCTCCTTCTAACTGCAGCCGTCAAATCTCATTCGTAACCAAGGAAAACCATAGGGGCCGACGATGTGGTCGTGGGAAGACCGACCGAATTGTTGTTAATGGGTTTCATCCTTATGGTCACCACCATGCGATTGCCACCACCGTGAACCGCTAGATGGATGGTGGTGTAACTGTTCCGGGGTTTATTTTGGCCGGAAAACATTTGGAGCCACCATGGCAGCCAACCATGGTGGCTGTTGGCCGGATGCTGCTCTTCTGCCACCCTATACCACCACCGGCGACCACAAGGGTGGTTGTCTGTGTGTGTGTTTTATTAGTATGTGTGTGTGTGTGTGTTTTATTTGGATTGAGTTGTAAATTGTAATTGGTGCCTAAAATAATAATAGAAAAATCCATAACCACCACCGTGAGGTGGTGGCTTCCGCCTCTTGTCGCCACCGGTTGCCGTGTCGGGTGGCGATGTGCTTTGCTTTGTTGTGTTGATTCGTTGGGATGCTTGAAACCCTAATGGGCTTAATGGGGCCCAATAAAGCCCTAATTGACCTAATAAAATCCTAACTGGCCCAATGAGGCCCAAAGTGACCTAAAAGCCCAACCATTTGATTAATGGGCTAGTATTGGGTCAGAAACCCTAAATAGTGTTTGGAAAACCTAATGCCATGAAACCCTAATTTTGGGAATTGATCGGGACACACACGAGAATTATTTAATAACTTGAAATATTAAATAATAGTCATTGGAAAATTAATGTAAGGCAACAATGGACTTAATAGATTAAGTCCTTAATGGGTTAAGTAAGAAACACTTAACCCTAATCATCATTTCATGTGAAAGCCCTAATCTTACTCGGGCCTTGAGTTGGGCCTTACTTTTGGGATTTGGTGATTGGATTAATAATGGGCTTTCCAAGAATAAGTAAATGGACTAAATAATTATATGGGCTTAAGGATAAGGCCCATGTGAGAGCCTTGGGCCCAACAGGGTCTACGACGCCAAGGCCGACCCTTTATGATTTACATCATGGTTTAGGATGGTTGCTATGTTATTGATATGCTAGATTACATCCTGGTTTAGGATGGTTGCTATGTTATTGATATGCTAGATTTCATCCTGGTTTAGGATGGTTGCTATGTTAGATTTCGGATAGATCGGTATCCTGGTTATAGTATGCTTGTATGCTGTTATGATCTGTTAGATCGGTATCCTAGTAAGATAGGATGTTGTTATGCTATAATGATTGTTATATCAGTATCCTGGTATATAGGATGATGCTATGTTAGTGACCTGGTTAGGTCGGTATCATGGTTATAGGATGTTGCTATGATTGGTGATCTGTTAGATTGGTATGACTGTTATATATATGCAAGTGTATGATATTTATGTACACATGCTTGTTTGATTTGGGGTTGGGTTGAGGCAGTCCTGCTTTGTGCTGGAGGCCAACATACCCAGGGCGGTCCGGATAACCTGAATGCCCTACAAAGGGATTCAGTCAGACCAAAGGCCCGAGAGCGGTCCAGATAGGCTGTAGGCTCTGCGAGGCGGTCCAGACCTGCCGAAGGCTCGGAGAACAGTCCATATAGACTGAAGGCCTGTGAGGCGGTCCAGTCAGGCTGACGACTTATTATGCATGCTGTTCTGTATTGCTTATATGATATGGTTATGTTGTATGGTGTTGGTATTTTGGGGTAACTCACTAAGCTCTCGGGCTTATAGTTTCAATTTATTGTTTCAGGTACATCATTGTTGGATATAGTGTCTAAGTCCATAACTATATTTGGTATGTACTTGACCCAACCCGGCATGGTCCATTTGGGTTGCACTTCACCCGAACAATTTATGGATAATCTTTGGAGAATAGTATAAGTTATGATTTATTAATATATTATAAGTTCTAATATATTAATATAAAATCATATTATTTAATTAGTATTGATCTATAATTAGTCTAGGATTAATTTAGAGATCAAAAGTATTACTAATTAAATATGGGCTCCTATATTTATATAGTGTGGGCTAATGCTTATTTGGAATGGGCTAGGCTTGCATGGAATGTCCATGGATACTCCATGGAGCTTTAACCTATGGATCTCATGGAAATGAAAAGACATGGGTATTAAGGTTTACATGGATGTAACCCTAATCCACCACACTATATAAAGGAGGCTTTGGTTCTTGAAATCACACTAGTTGTGGTGAGTAAAGTAAGAGGGCTGATTTCAAGATAGTTGTGACTATTCTCTCAAGGTTCCAAAGTTTGTGGTGATTTGTGATTTCCATTTGAGGCATCCACACTATTGGTGTTAGGCTCTAAAACTCCAAGCAATCAACTACAACTACAAGGTAAGTAATTCTACTAGCTTTATTTGATTCAAGTTCCCCATACCATGCTAGATAGGATAAGAACCTTGGAAAAATAATTATTTGCATGTATCTTAGTCAAACATAGATCCAAGGTTTCTAGGGTTGCATGTACACCATAGGAGTGTTAGAATGCTCAAAACCCATTAGTGGTATCAGATCCTAGGCTTGTTTGTTTGATACTTGATGCAAAATATTGGAAAAAGTCATTTTTTTGTTGTCTGCCTGCTGAACTCGCCGAGTCCATTGGGGGACTCGCTGAGTTCATGTGTAACTTCATCGTACTCGCCGAGTAGGTTCGTGCACTCGACGGGTAGGAGCCTCAGAATGCAGATTTTCGACTTTTGCTGATGGAAATGGACTAGAAACATTACCCTAAACTGTTTTGGTGTTATAAAACTTGTTTTAGATGGTGTAATGTTTATGTTAATCCATTTACAATGGCTATAACAAAAAATTACAAGTTTTATGAGTAATTTATGATTCTTGAAATGTTCATATTCATGTTCTTAAACTTATGAAGATTAGATGATCATAGGAATTGTCTGTAACCTACTTGGTAGTTTAATTCTTGATCATAATGTGTTTTAATGGAGTCCATAACTTGTCCTTAAGTTATGGAAAACCAATAGTCACACTTGAATTAAAACCATTAAAAGAACACAAGAGTTAGAAAAATGAAAAGTCTTCATTTTAATACTCAATTAAATTCATAAGTTATAAGAAATGAAAAGTTTTGAAAGTTTACAAAACTTTCCCTCAAGTTTTGGAACAAGTAAAGTCATGATTAAAACTTTAGTTCCAACCCTTAGAATTTTAAAAGTTAAAATTCAACCCTTATACTTTATAATATTATAAGTTAATAATATATATATGTATAAGATCAAGTCATCTTACCACTAGTACGCCTCATTCACGAAGTCGGTCTATAAGGGGGGGTATAAGGTTGTTGCCTATAAAATGGCAACTTAAAGGGTGTCCACTCTCACCCACCGCTTTCTTGATCGGTGGAGGGTCGTTAGCCGAACGGGTAGGAAAAGGACTTATAAATTCTCATTAAAAGTATAATGATCATACTAAAGTAACTAAACTTTATTGAATTCCCCCTCTTAGTTATTTTAGGAAAATGTGAATAAGGTGCTAATCCATGAAATTACACTTTACCCTTTGTTTAAGTCGTTAGTGGAGCGTGTGTGGTTAACCGGCACACTAACTTGAACTTAACAAGGTAGGTAAATGGTGACTTAATGTTTATCATAGTATCGATGGAGCGCGTGTGGTTAACCGACACATCGATTGAGGGGTAATACATTAAGGGTACCAAGTAATTTGCATGGTTACTTCACACCTTGTTTTGTGATCCTCGACATCCCAGTCACAAAACTTGAAGGACACACTCGAGATTGAAACATGCCATTGAAGAAAGTTCAATGAATCTCAAAGAATCTAGGAGTTTCTAAACCAATTAAAACCTAATTAAATATTTCGTTTTTCATGGTGGAAATTGGTGAATCGTCATTCACCTACCTTCAAATATCTTATAGCTTAGATTACGACATCCCTCTTCTAAGTTATAAAATATTGTGTTGGATCCTAGCCTTAATACTACATTTGGGTGTTTTATTAAGGACTATCTCTAAATCTAATCTAATCTATTCCCTCTTCTTTTCAGATGTCTTCCAATAACAATGCTTGTGGCTCTAACCCTACTAGCTCCTTCGCTCTCATGAATCTTTATGGGAGAGTCATCTTTGATGGATCCAACTTTACTGATTGGATCAGAAACATCAGGATGGTCACTCGGTATGAGAACAAAGAATATGTTCTCGACAAGGAGCTAAAGGTACCCGAGCCAACTGCTACTCCTGATGAGCTTGCTGAATATGAGGTACATGAAAGAGATGCTACAAAAGTGGCATGCATCATGATGGCCACCATGACAGCCGAGCTCCAAAAGTCCTATGAGGACTATTATGCTTTTGAGATGCACCAGGACTTGATGGACGGCTACCATCAAAGTGCTCGTCAAGAGCGATATGAAATAATCTCCTCCATGATAACAACCCGAATGAAGGATGGTGAACCCATCATGGGCCACATGCAGAAAATGCAAAGGTGTGTGGACCGTTTACTGAAGCTGAATGTGAACTTCCCCGAGGAGTTAGCAATAGACATCATTTTGCACTCCTTACCATCGTGTTATGATCAATTCTGCATGACATATCACATGAACAAGGAAGAAGTCACCCTCAGCAAACTTCAAGGACTCTTGAGGACCGCCGAAAGTGGTCTAAAGGGTAAGTCGGTTGTTACTAATCCTACTGCTACTCCAACTGTGGCCAATGTCTTGGCAATCGGGCATGGCAAAGGGAGGAAGAGAAAGAACCCTTCTAAGGGTACCAAGGGTAAGACCCTTGAAGGCTCCTCTTCAAGCAAAACCAAGAAAGGTTTTGTCACTCCTTCTGCTAACCCTAATGAGGCTGAATGCTTCTATTGCCATGAAAAGTCACACTGGAAGCGAAACTGCCCAAAGTACCAGCAAGATTTGAAGGATGGGAAAGTAAAACCCAACCATGCAGGTATGTACACTATATTGTCTAATAACTCACCTCATTCTATGTCTTGGGTCCTTGACACAGGTTGTGGTATTCACATATGTTGTGATTTGCAGGGACTAAGAAGAAGTGAGAATGTGGAGCAAGGAAAGATAAACTTGATCACGGGAAACAGGAAAGCTTCACCTGTCACCAAGATAGGAGTTTATTCCTTAGTGCTAAATAGTGGGTTTACATTAGATTTGAATAAGTGTTATTATTTTCCAGAAATGGCAAGAAATGTTATTTCCTTTCATGCATTGTATAAACAAGGTTTTACCTTTTATTTTGATAATAATAATGGTAGTATTGATGCTTTCTTTAATAATGTTCATTATTTGAAAGCATTACCTAGTGATGGCGTGTATGAAACTGTGTCTGTTGTAGATAATCTAGGAAATAATGTATTGTGTATTGACTCTTCCACTAGCTTAGATAAAGCATCTTTATGGCATTGTCGTCTTGGACATGTAAGCAAGAAACGCATAGGCCAATTCCAAAAAGATGGAGTCTTGGAGTCATTTGACCTAAAGTCAGATGATAGTTGTGAAACTTGTTTGCTTGGTAAAATGACAATGTCACCTTTTATTGGCACTTATGCTAAGGGTGAAGGTTTGTTGGACCTCATACACACGGATGTGTGTGGACCCTTCAGAACCGCCACAAGAGATGCTAATCGCTTCTATGTGACTTTTACTGATGATTTTAGTAGATATGGATATGTCTACCTAATCAAGCATAAGTCAGAAACCTTTGAGAAATTCAAAGAGTTTAAGCAAGAAGTGGAGAATCAGTAGGGCAGGAACATTAAGATGCTTCCATCCGATCGTGGTGGTGAGTATCTTAGTACTGAGTTCCTTGACTATCTTAAGGAATGTGGGATTATCTCACAATTGACACCTCCCAGGACACCACAGTTGAATGGTGTAGCTGAGAGGCGCAATCGGACCTTGTTGGACATGGTT
Organism: Lactuca sativa; assembly: GCF_002870075.4. Classification (NCBI taxonomy): domain Eukaryota; kingdom Viridiplantae; phylum Streptophyta; class Magnoliopsida; order Asterales; family Asteraceae; genus Lactuca; species Lactuca sativa. The sequence goes on from NC_056630.2 coordinate 238,183,068, forward strand.
CGTTCCCTGATGAGTCGAGCTTCGCTACCAATCTCATTTTGGGGGTATGCCTTAGAGACTGCCGCCCATATCCTTAATCTAGTCCCTACAAAGAAGGTTTCCAGAACACCTCACGAGATGTGGACTGGAGAAGTTCCCAATCTAGACCACATGAAGATTTGGGGTTGCGAGGCTTTTGTGAGACGCGAGGCTCACGATAAGCTAGAACCCCGAAGCGAAAGGTGTATTTTCATCGGCTATCCACAAAAATCCTTTGGCTACATCTTCTACAGACCCAGTGATAATGTGGTCTTTGTAGCAAGAAGAGGATTCTTTAGAGAGAGAGAATTCATGAGCCAAGGAGACAGTGGGAGGCAAATTGACCTTGAGGAAATTTAAGAGTCAAGTGGTGAAGGAACCTCAAACCCTAGCCCTCAACCTGAGGAGGAAACTCCTGTTGAGCCGACTGAAGAATCTATACCTCTAAGGCATTCAACCAGAGTTAGGTATGCACCTGAGCATTATTATGGTTTCCATATTACTGCAGAAGGTGAGAAACTTATCAGTGATAACACACTGGTAAATCTGGATGAGCCTAACAGCTACACGGAAGCCATGGCAGGCCCTGAGGCTGCTAAATAGAAAGAGGCTATGGATAGCGAGATACAGTCCATGTATGACAATCAAGTTTGGAACTTGGTTGACAATGTACCTGATCGTAAGATAGTTGGGTACAAATGGATCTTCAAGAAGAAGACCGACATGGATGGTAATGTACAAACTTATAAGGCATGACTGGTTGCAAAGGGTTATTCTCAAACTCCGGGAGTTGATTATGATGAGACCTTTTCACCAGTGGCCAAGATTTAGTCTATTAGGGTTCTGTTAGCCATTGCTGCATTTCATGACTATGAAATATGGCAAATGGATGTCAAAACCGCTTTCCTTAATGGAAAGTTGGCTGAAGATGTTTACATGGTTTAGCCAGAGGGTTTTTTCAGTATAGAGTACCCCAATAGAGTGTGTAAGCTTGAGAAATCCATTTATGGATTGAAACAGGCACCTCGCAGATGGAATCTTTGCTTTGCTTTGATGAGAAAGTCAAAGAATTTGGCTTTTCAATGAGTGAAGATGAATCTTGTGTCTATATCAAGGCTAGTGGGAGCATAGTCAACTTTTTGGTACTGTATGTAGATGACATACTACTCATAGGAAGTGACATCCCAACCCTGCAGGAAGTAAAGTCCTGGCTTGGGAAGTGTTTCGCTATGAAGGACCTTGGTGAAGCTGCCTATATCGTAGGGATAAGGATCTTGAGAAATAGGAGTAAAAGAATAATTAGACTTAGTCAAAGCACCTATGTGGACAAAGTGTTGAAAAGATTCAACATGCATAACTCCAAGAAAGGTGAGTTACCCATCCAGAGTAACGCTAGATTGAGTAAGACACAAAGCCCTAGTACAGAGGCTGAGATAGCAGAAATGAGTCGAATACCTTATGCTTCAGTTGTAGGATCGATCATGTATGCTATGACGTGTACTCGACCTGATGTAGCCTTTGCATTGAGCATGGTTAGCAGGTATCAGGGGAACCCTGACAAGGCACATTGGATTGTGGTAAAAAATATCCTCAAGTACATACGGAGGACTAAGGACTAGGTCCTTACCCTCGGTGGGAGTGATGACTTGAGAGTTGTAGGGTACAGTGATGCTAGCTTTCAGACTGACAGGGATAATTTCCGCTCTCAGTCAGGCTGGGTCTTTACCCTAAACGGAGGGGCAATTACTTGGAAAAGTTCCAAGCAGGAGACAGTGGCTGATTCCACGTGTGAATCAGAGTATATAGCAGCAAGCGAGGCAACAAAGGAGGCTATATGGCTAAAGAACTTCATCGGAGACCTTGGAGTTGTACCAGCTATAAAGGAGCCAATGGAGATTTTTTGTGACAGCAATAGTGCGGTTGCCTTAGCCAAGGAACCAAGAGATCATGGGAGATCCAGACACATTGACAAAAAATGTCACTTCATCAGACATCGAATAGAAGAAGGAATCCTCCTGGCAAAGATGGTATCATCAGATGAGAACCTAGCAGACCCCCTCACGAAGGGACTGACTCGGGCTAAGTATCTCCAGCATGCTCGGAGCATAGGACTGAAGGATGATATTAGTTTTAGTAGTTAGATAATCTTGAAATTTGTAAAATGTAATTGACATTTGATGGTAAATAAAAGCTGTTATTTATGAGTAAAGTGTTGCTATCACTTGTCAATCGTTTACTATTATTTCTTTTTGCATGTTTTGACTTCCAGAATAATTATGTTATGGTTTATATCATATTATTCAAACTCTCTACAATCGGTCATATGTTGGAAGTAGATATGAATCAAGACTGTCATGGGTTGGCTTGTAGAGGTCTAAGACGTTACACAAAGCAGGGCTACAACACTCATGAGTGCTCATAAGTTATGAGTATTGGATTCAACCCACGCTCACTAGTATCACTTCATGGAATTTATCTCGAGTGATCGTGAGACGGTAATATCATATAAGTCTTCAAACCTAGAGATATGATTTGTTGCCTATGTGTTGGTTATGAATTGATTGTACGAAAACGCATTGGTAACTCAATGTTATAAAACGTACCTTTGTGTGTAATTCAACAAGTAGTAGAGAAAACATATGAGTCGAAGTTTATCTATTCCTTCGAGGATTAGAAGCGATATCTGGGCCCCTCGATGATTTTGTTTTGACCTATGTACCAGGCCTGGTCAGAACTAAATTGACGTGTTCAGTTAAGTTCTATGTCAAACAAATTGAAAATCGGGAAACAAATGCTGGACAATAAGCAAGACCATGTTCCATGTATTTATCCGGCTGATATCTAGAACAGCGGATTATATGATCACTTATCTAAAATGGCGCGTTCTAGTTCAACAGAGTTTAAAGAGCTACGATTAATGATCGGTTCTTGAAGTCATACTTGCAACTATAGTTATTAGACTTATCCAAGTGGGAGACTGTTGGATATAGTGTCTAAGTCCATAACTATATTTGGTATGTACTTGACCCGACCCGACATGGTTCATTTGTGTTGCACTTCACCCGAACAATTTATGGATAATCTTTTGAGAATAGTATAAGTTATGATTTATTAATATATTATAAGTTCTAATCTATTAATATAAAATCATATTATTTAATTAGTATTGATCTATAATTAGTCTAGGATTAATTTAGAGATCAAAAGTATTACTAATTAAATATGGGCTCCTATATTTATATAGTGTGGGCTAATGCTTATTTGGAATGGGCTAGGCTTGCATGGATACTCCATGGAGCTTTAACCCATGGATCTCATGGAAATGAAAAGACATGGGTGTTAGGGTTTACATGGATGTAACCCTAATCCACCACATTATATAAAGGAGGCTTTGGTTCTTGAAATCGCACTAGTTGTGGTGAATAAAGTAAGAGGGCCGATTTCAAGATAGTTGTGACTATTCTCTTAAGGTTCCAAAGTTTGTGGTGATTTTTGATTTCCATTTGAGGCATCCACACATTGGTGCTAGGCTCTAAAACTCCAAGCAATCAACTACATCTACAAGGTAAGTAATTCTACTAGCTTTATTTGATTCAAGTTCCCCATGCCATGCTAGATAGGATAAGAACCTTGGAAAAATAATTATTTGCATGTATCTTAGTCAAACATAGATCCAATGTTTCTAGGGGTACACAATAGGAGTGTTAGAATGCTCAAAACCCATCAATCACATGACTGCAGGAAGGCAAAGACGTGATCGTACAGCTCCTCATATTTTATGGTTTTATGAATTGATTATGGGGATACTCTGATGTCTAAACTATTTTGAAAACAAACTATAATAACTTGGTGGTTTTAGAATGTATTAAAGAGTTTTAATTTGGCTTGAATTTTTGGGATGTTACAATGACATTTGGTTTGCTATGTGGTTTTGACAGAAACTCCAAGAAGAATTAGGTACAAGGTTACATATAAATACAACCTATCATCCACAAACTTATGGGATAAAAAAACTATTTAGACTCTTGAATACATGTTGTGGGCATGTGTTATAGTGTATGGTGGTTGTTGGGATACTAATTTATTGTTGGTGGACTTTTCCTACAACAATACCTACTATACCAGCATCAACATGGAACCATACAAGATTCTTTATAGAAGAAGGTGTCGTACCCCTAATTGTTGGATCAAACTAGGGGAAAACAATTTGTGAGTTTATATAATAGTGGATAAGGTGAAAATGCCATGTGATCGTTTGAGAGTGGAACAAGATTGTTTGAGTGGATCGCAAAAGGAAAAAAGAAATACTTAGATAAAAGATATAGACAAACGACCTTCAATATAGGTGAGAAGGAGATGTTAAAATCTCACCTTGGAAAGGGATTGTACGATTGGGAAGTGCAGTAAACTATGGTCTCATTTCATTGGTTTATTCACTGTGCTTGAGAGAATTAGGGATCAGGCGTATATATTGGAGTTGCCACCAGAGTTAGAGGGGATACACAATGTGTTCCATGTATGTTACCTTCATATATGCTTAGTGGAGGAGCCGATTATTTTAACGTTAGAGGAGCTTCGAGTCAATGAGGCAAAGCGTGTGGTTAAGGAACCAATGACTATTTTAGATTAGAAAACTAAACAGCTACGCAAAAATAGGGTCAAGCTTGTCAAAGTCCAATGGAAGAACATAAATGGGGGAGATATGACATGGGAAGTTGAAGATGAAATGAAGGCTTGTTATTCTCAACAGTTTGTATCGATACTTGATTCCAAGATGAAATCCCATTAAAGAGGGGATGACTATAACGAACCAAGTTTCCTTATGTTATATTTGTAACTTTTTCATTATGTAAATCTCTTGTATTTCACTTTTCACGACCCTTGAACTTTAGTTTTGGGGTCCAATGTGACATCCCCATTTTCAAGGCCAGAAAAGACTGATTTTTTTGTTTATGCTTTATAAAAATCAGAGTACCTCTTTTAATAAAAATGTTGCGGAATTTGTTCCCAGAAAAAAAATGATAAATACGTTATCAAAGCATTTATGAAGAAATGTATTTTTATTCCTTTTAAAACCTTGGGATGTCATCGTCAATCCAAAAACATAAGCATAAACAAAACTTACATTCATTTACACTAGTGATCTACATCTCTTTTAAATCTCTCAGTGTAAAGTAGCTTCGTATCGACACATGTGATACAAATAAGCTTGAGTGGCTCAGGTTGGGAAACCTAGTGAGTACATAAGGTTTCCAAACCACAATAATATAATTATTATGTTTAAACATCAAACAATCAACCTAATTACCCATCCCCATTATCTTACTCTTAAGGGTCTACCCTAAGAGTCATCTATCTTGCATTCGTTCATTCCGAAGTCCTTTTCTTCCAAGGTTTATAAGACAGGCACTAAGTCCATAGCTGCCAATGCTCATTCGTAAAGCACTAAGTCCATTGCTGTTATAGTTCATTCATCGGGTACTAAATCCATAGTTACCAATGTTTATCTAGTAGGTACTAAGTCTATAGCTACCAATGTTTATCTATCAGGTACTAAGTCCATAACTACCAGCGTTTATTTAATAAGCACTAAGTCCATACCTGCCGATGTTATTTATTAGGCACTAAGTCTATAGCTGCCTATGTTCACTTATATCGTTGTAACGCCCCATTTTATGGTATGTAATTTAAATAAGTATTTTCAATTCATAAGGGGTACTCGACGAGTCTGTAGCTGACTCGTCGAGTAGAGACGGGATGATCATGCAAATTGAGTTGACTACTCGACGAGTCCATATGCTGGGACTCGGCGAGTCCGCCTGTCTGGATGAAGCCCTAATTTTAAGGGTCTGCACCCTATTTAAACACATAAAGTCTCCATCTTGCTTATTGATCTAATAGATCTAGTTTGTCCCCAAATTGTTGATATTAAGCTCAAAAACCCCAAATCCTTTGTAGTAAAGCCTTATGATCGAGTTATACTTCAGATCTAGCCTCTCTTGAACTCTAGGAGCTCATTATAGCCACCTTTATGCAATCTTGGCCTTGTTCCAAACCCTAAGTTCTTAGTATTTTATGATTTTGGGTATTTTAGCCTCATACCCTTGTGCATGCACATAAAGTTGGAAAATTTACGTGTAAAACCAGTCCTAGAAGCTCAGATCTATGTTTTGGAAGCACTGAAATCGATTAGAATCGACTGTATAGTAATAGCATACTTGGTACTCGACGATTTGTTCTTCAACTCGACGAGTTTTTCTTCAGACTCGACGAGTTGTTCATACGACTCTACGAGTCACAGACTGGACGTGTTCATATGTTGAAGGAGAACTCGACGAGTTGTTCATAAAACTCGGTGAGTCGGATTTAGCATCCCAGCAGCCAGCATTACGAGGTGAGTTTCCTTCTAGTAGGAACGGGTCTACAGCAACAATACCGACCCGTCTAGTTAGCGGTAGTTCCGGACTTTGGTCTGATGCAGTTGTTCAGCGTGCTTGATGTCTTTGTGGTTCAAGCAAGTCTTTGTGTTATGTGTTCCAGACTTTGGTCCGATGCAGTATGCAGTATATGTGTTTATGCTAGTAGTTATGATTATGCTATGCTATGTTCAGTCAGTTTCCAGACTTTGGTCCGATACAGAGGGCAAGGCCCTGGTTAGTTCCGGACTTCGGTCCGATGCAGCTTCCGGACTACGGTCCGATGCAGAGGGCAAGACCCTAGTTAGTTTCGGACTCCAGTCCGATGCAATTTTCGGACCTCGGTCCGATGCAGTGGGCAAGGACCAATATGTGTTTATATGTTGTTGTATGGTATGTGGTAGTTTGGATGAGCTCACTAAGCTTCGTGCTTACAGTTTCAGTTTTGGTTTCAGGTACTTCCGCTAGCAAAGGGAAGAGTTCGGGTTGATGGCATCGCACCCACCACAGCTTCAGTTTTATCCTGGGAGTTTTGTTCAGACATTTTGTTATGATTGATACAGTTTTGTTTTGACACCGTTACTATGACTTTTGAGTACTCATTCCATGGTTCTTTTTATATATGATATTGGATGATGTGATTTTTAGTAATATTAAAACAAAAATTTTTGGGTCGTATTTTGGGTTGTTACAAGTTGGTATCAGAGTCTTGGTTTGAGGGATTCAGACGTACTTTCTAGTGTGTATTAACTCAAACTAAGGAAATGGTGAAAGATTTTTAAAAGAGAAATGTTTTCTAAAAGAAATTTTTGAAAAGAACTTAAAAAGATAAAGAGTTTTTAAAAAAGTGGTGTGGTGCATGCGATCAGCCGAGCTCAAGTAAGTACTCCAAAATTACCCATACAAGCTTATGTTATGATTATCAGTTTCAGTTTCACTAGAACAACATGCTAGAATAGGAATAAGGATCTAGGAGGATGCCTTATGTGCCTGCTATATGTGTTTCAGCTTTATGAGAATTGCATGCTAGTATTGAGTAGACAACAGTAGGATAGCCTGGTTAGGTTATGCTTGATAGTATGAGCTTGGCATTGTATGCTAGTGCAGATTAGTCAGTATGATAGCCAGAGTGGTGTATGCTTGATTATGTACTCAATGCCCGAATGCTGCTTGCTTTGTGCTTTTAGGAGTTCTAGTTGTCTTTCACTAACTAGTAAACGAATATGTTAGATTACATATTGGTAGGACTAAATAATTTCAAAAGGTTAGGTCTAGCTCTATTTCGCAGCTCTCGTGTGAGCCCAACCGTTATAGGGTAGGATCTCTCATTCGAAGAATTATCTAGTCTGAATGATATGTAATTGTATTCGCGAGCTAGTTAAGGGAAGAAAGTGGAGATTTCTTATGCAACTGATGGTAGGGAGTGGATTGGTGATTACCCTAGGGCAAGCCTAGGATGAGATTAGCATGAGATCAGTAGTGGTAGTAGAAGGGACTTGGTGGAGTCGAGGCAGTTCTTGGGGAAGGTATAGATAGATGTGGAAGGTAGTAGGGGCCCATACTACCAAAAGCAGAGGATCGGTAATTGAATCAAGGAAGGTCAAGGCGAAACCAGGAAACTTGTAGTAATAGTGATCCCTCGAGATATATTAGTATTTCTGACGTTATCGTTATGTGTTTCAGAATGGTGGTTTTATGCCCTAGACAAGCAGTCAGCAGTTCAGGTGCCGTTGAAGGATCAAGACTAGGCTCGGGAGCCGAGCATTTGGATGATCAGACTAGGGAGTTTCTCTGTTAAGAGATTACTCGCATAATACTCGAGCAGACTCCTGTGATCTTTGGTTCGATCAAGGAGGGTATTTTGGAGCTGATGGATGAGAGGGTGAGAAACTTTTGTGCTGAGGTGGCGACCATGATGGGGTCACGCACGCTCACCTTCAGGGAGTTTAGAGCCTGTGGAGCTCCTGACTATCATGGGGCTCGGGACCCCATAGCGAGTACCAGGTGGTTGGCGGATGTCACCAATGCTTTCCACACTAGCAGATGTCCCGAGGGGGACAAGGTCAGACTAGCATCCTGTCTTCTGAAGGACAGGGCACGAGATTGGTGGGAGGAGATCGGGCATGTCATCGGGGATGAAGCAGCACTTGATGCGATGACTTGGGCTGATTTTACTACCAGGTTCAGATCCGAGTTTGCACCGGTTATCGAGGTGCAACAGTTAGCCAGGGAGTTTCAGGATCTCACCCAGACTACAGAGACAGTGGCAGAGATTACCACCAAGTTCAGGGAGGGGGCTCTTCTCGTTCCTCAGTACGCAACTGATGAGGAAATGAAGAAGGCGTGTTATCATGAGATGTTGCGGAGTGATATCCGCCAGTTTGTGAGCCCGTCCAGCTGTAAAACTCTGGATGACATGATTGCCAGGGCTTGTGATAGAGAGATTGATATAGAGATGGAGAAGAAGAGGAAGCCAGAGGCGGTATCTGGAACTGGGAGTTTGGCAAAAAAGCCCAAGGTATCAGATCACAGATCTAGAGGTCAGCAGAGCCACTGTCGGTGTGGCAAGTGTGGGAGATTGCACGACGGGGCGTGCAAGGCAGGGAGTCCCGGTTGCTACAAGTGCGGCCAGACCGGACATATGAGCAGAGATTATACAGCTACTCCTACCGTTACCGTGGTATCTGATCTGATTTGCTTCCATTGCAATCAGAGGGGACATAAAAAGTCCCAGTGTCCGAGTTTGCCAGCAGTAGCAGTAGCAGGAAAGGTGGCAGCACTTGCCCCTGCAACATTGAGGATTACAGACGGCCGTCAGGGCCAAAGTGAGGCGCCAGTGGCGAAGAGTAGAGCTTTTTAGATGACAACAGAGGAGGCGCGAGCGACTCCTGATGTGGTGACGGGTATGTATCTTCCCTTCATCTCTTTATTAATTTTGATTGTTTCTTATGGTTATATGTTTTTTATAGGGTCGTTCTTAGTGAACGGCATATCAGTTACAATATTGTTTGATTCGGGGGTACCCGATCATTTGTTTCACTTGCGCTTAACAAGAGGTTCACCAGAGCTCCGAGGGATCTGGATTGTCCACTTGAGGTTGAGATAGTTGATGACAGGACCGTCAGGGTCGCGAGAGTACATAGGGCTTGTTCGCTGCAGTTATTTGATGAGTAGTTTTCAGTGGACTTGGTTCCCATTCCCCTAAGAGGGAATAAGGTTATAGTGGGTATGGATTGGCTGAGCCCTAATGGGGCATTGATTGATTGTGAGCTACAGTTCGTGAGGGTCCGCACCCCTGGTGGGGGAGAGTTAGTGATTCAGGGCGAGAGGCCACATCGCAGACTGATTCTTTGCTCGGCAGCGGGACCTCGACGCTACTTCCAGCAGGGTTGTGCGGGGTACGTCGCCCATGTTTTGGATGCCCGGGAGAAGGGCAAGGCGACTATTGACGTTGTACCGGTGGTACGTGAGTACCCGGATGTATTTCCAAAGGATATGCCTGGGATACCTCTAGAGAGAGAGGTTGAGCTCCGAATTGACCTGGTTCTGGGTGCGGCTTCGATAGCCAAGGCGCCGTATCGGTTGGCTCCTCCAGAGATGTAGGAGTTGTCTACGCAGCTGCAGGAGCTTCTAGACAAGGGTTTCATCAGACCGAGCAGTTCACCATGGGGAGCCCCGATCCTGTTTATGAAGAAGAAGGACGGGTCGCACCATATGTGTATAGATTACCGGGAGTTGAACAAGGTAACGGTGAAGAACCGTTACCCACTCCCGAAGATAGATGATTTGTTCGATCAACTTCAAGGAGCATCTTGGTTTTCCAAGATTGATATGCGCTCCGGTTATCATCAGATGTGGGTTAAAGGTGAGGATGTTCAGAAGACAGCTTTTAGGACCCGTTATGGTCATTATGAGTTTGTGGTGATGCCGTTTGGGCTCACCAATGCTCCAGCCGCGTTCATGGACCTCATGAACCGCGTATGTAGGCCGATGTTGGATCGGTCTGTGATAGTGTTCATTGACGATATCTTGGTTTATTCCAAGACTCAGGAGCAGCATGAGGAGAAGCTGAGGGAGGTGCTAGAGACTTTGAGGAGGGATAGACTTTTCGCGAAGTTCTCCAAGTGCGAGTTCTAGTTGCACGAGGTGCAGTTCCTTGGACACCTCATCAACCAGAAGGGGATATTGGTGGATCTGGCCAAGATAGAGGCCGTGATGCAGTGGGAGGTCCCGAGGTCTCCATCCGAGATTCGGAGCTTCCTAGGGTTGGCAGGGTACTACAGGAGATTCATCCATGACTTATCCAAGATAGCAGTTCCACTTACCCGACTGACTAGGAAGTTGGTGGTGTTTCGCTGGGGGCCGGAGCAGCAGGCATCATTTGAGACCCTCAGACAGCGATTGTGTGATGCACCGATTCTTACCCTGCCAGAAGGAGTGGATGACTTTGTAGTCTATTGTGATGCTTCGATCACAGGGATAGGAGCAATGTTGATGTAGCGAGGGCATGTGATAGCATATGCCTCTAGACAGTTGAAGCCTCACGAGGCTAACTATCTGACGCATGATTTGGAGTTGGGGGAAGTGGTGTTTGCTCTCAAGATTTGGAGACATTACCTCTATGGGGTCCGCTGTACCATTTACACGGATCACAAGAATATGAGGTACCTCATGGACTAGCCGAATTTGAACATGAGGCAACGTCGATGGTTAGATGTGGTAAAGGACTACGATTGTGAGATCCTATATCATCCGGGCAAGGACAACGTTGTGGCTGACGCCCTGAGTCGCAAGGAGATGACGACACCGATTAGAGACATATTTCTGAGGATGACGGTGATTACTCCATTGTTGGAACAGATTAGAGAGGCACATGTCGAGGGCCTGAAGGAGGAGAGGCAGAAGTGTGAGAGGATTGTGGGCCGAGTAGCTTCTTTCAATTATGACAGTCGAGGAGTATTGACCCTTCATGGGAGAGTCTAGGTGTCGTATTGGGGAGGAGTACGACAAGTGTTGATGGATGAGGCCCACAAGTCCCGGTTCTCCATCCATCTAGGGGCGAAGAAGATGTATAGAGATCTTCGACCCGATTATTGGAGGCCCTGCATGAAGTAGGACGTAGCCTGGTACGTAGAGAGATGCCTGACCTGCAGGAAGGTCAAGGCAGAACACCAGAGACCCCACGACAAGATGCAACCGTTAGACATTCCGGTGTGGAAATGGGAGGATATCACTATGGATTTCATCACTAAGCTTCCCAGGACCGCACGTGGAGTTGACTCGATTTGGGTCATAGTGGATCGGCTAACCAAGAGCGCACATTTCATACCAATTCAGGAGAGCATATCGGCCGAGAAGTTAGCCGATATTTATGTGCGCGAGGTAGTGGTGCGACATGGGGTGATTGTATCAGTAGTATTAGACCGAGACGTCCGTTTTACTTCCAGGTTTTGGAAGCGGTTTCATGACGGGATGAGGACTCGTCTTCATTTTAGCACCACTTTCCACCCCCAGACAGAAGAGCAGAGCGAGAGGACGATTTAGACTCTCAAGGACATGCTTCGGGCATGTGTCCTAGATTTTGGAGGCAGTTGGGATACGTATCTTCCTTTAGTAGAATTTTTGTATAACAACAGTTATCATGCTAGTATTGACCGCCCTCCTTTCGAGATGCTCTACAGAAGGAAGTGTAAGACCCCGATTTGTTGGGGCGAGGTTGGTCAGTGAGTCATCAGGAGCACTGAAGTGGTGCTCAAGACCACAAAGTTGATCCAGCAGGTCCGTAGCAGATTGCAGACTGCGCAGAGTCGATAGAAGAGTTATGCCGACAGGAGGCGTTCAGACTTGGAGTTTCAGGTGGGCGATATGGTCCTCCTGAAGGTATCACCCTAGAACGGTGTTATTAGGTTCCGGAAGAGGGGCAAGCTGGGCCTCAGCTTCATTGGTCCTTTTAGGGTTTTGGCCCGGGTGGGTCGGGTCTCTTATCGGTTGGATCTCCCGGTAAAGCTTAGCCAGATCCACAACACCTTCCATGTTTCTCAGTTGAGGAAGTGTTTGGTGGACGAGTCGGTAGTTGTACCCTTGGAGGATATTCAGGTTAATAGCAGCCTACATTATATCGAGAGGCCAGTTGCGATCTTAGATCGGAAGACGAAGACCTTGAGGAACAAGGTGGTTTCAGTTAGTAAAGGTGTAATGGCAGCACCGAAAGGGTTCAGAGTGGACGTGGGAGACCGAGGGGGAGATGAGGGAGCATTATCCAGAGTTATTTTCAGATTTAGCAGCAGCGGACTTCGAGGACGAAGTCTAAGATAAGTGGGGGAGAGTTGTAACGCCCCATTTTCTGGTATGTAATTTAAATAAGTATTTTCAATTCTTAAGGGGTACTCAACGAGTCTGTAGCCGATTCTTCAAGTAAAGACGGGATGATCATGCAAAATGAGTTGGCTACTCGACGAGTCCATATGCTAGGACTCGGTGAGTCCGCCTGTCTAGATAATGCCCTAATTTTAAGGTTCTGCACCCTATTTAAACACATTTATGCGCCCCAACCTCGCCTCCATCACCCTCAGAACATTTCTTATCAAACCCTAGCCTCCTTAAAGAGTGTGTGAGTGATTGTTGCCTTGTGATGGAACTTTTGGTGTAGTTTGGAGAAGGTAGAAGAAGGAGAAGGTTTAAGAGTTCAAGGAAGAGGAAGTAGATCCGGAACACACTTCTTTGTGGTCATCTTTTCTAGTAATAAAGTCCCCATCTTGGTTATTGATCTAATAGATCTAGTTTGTCCCCAAATTGTTGATACTAAGCTCAAAAACCCTAATCCTTTGTAATAAAGGCTTATGATCGAGTTATACTTCAGATCTAGCCTCTCTTGAACTCCAGGAGCTCATTATAGCCACCTTTATGCAATCTTGTCCTTGTTCCAAACCCTAAGTGCTTAGTATTTGATGATTTTGGGTATTTTAGCCTCATACCCTTGTGCATGCACGTAAAGTTGGAAACTTTACGTGTAAAACCAGTCCTAGAAGCTCAGATCTATGTTTTTGAAGCATTGAAATCGATTTGAATCGACTGTATAGTAACAACATGCTTAGGACTCGACGAGTTGTTCTTCAACTCGGCGAGTTGGTCTTCAGACTCGACAAGTTGTTCATATGACTCAGCGAGTCACAGACTGGACGTGTTCATATGTTGAAGGAGAACTCGACGAGTTGTTCATACAACTCGGCGAGTCGGATGAAGTTAGACGCGATGTTAGCATCGAGGAAGAACTCGTCGAGTCTTTGCCAAACTCGACGAGTAGAAGCGGGTAGAGGACTAGAATGGATGATAGGGACTCAACGAGTTGACGACCTAACTCCGCGAGTCCGGTCAACAGGAAGTTGACTTTGACTTGCCCAGGGGTAAATAGTCATTTTACCCTGAGATTAGTTATCAGCATTTGACTTAGTGTTTATGGGATTTATAGTCGGGGAGTTCCGGAGTAGCGGTCATGCCGTTTCAGATTTAGCATCTCGGCAGCCAGCGTTACGAGGTGCGTTTCCTTCCAGTAGGAACGGGTCTACGGCCACAATGCTGACCTGTCTAGTTAGAAGTAGTTCCAGACTTCGGTCCGATGTAGTAGTTCAGCGTGCTTGATGTCTTTGTGGTTCAAGCAAGTCTTTGTGTTATGTGTTCCGGACTTCGGTACGAGTATGCAGTATAGGTGTTTATGCTAGTAGTTATGATTATGCTATGCTATGTACAGTCAGTTTCCGAACTTCGGTCCGATGCAAGGGCAAGGCACTGGTTAGTTCCGGACTTCGGTCCGATGCAGTTTCCGGACTTCGGTCCGATGCAGAGGGCAATACCCTGGTTAGTTCCGAACTTCAGTCCGATGCAGTTTCCGGACTACAGTCCAATGCAGAGGGCAAGGCCCTAGTTAGTTCCGGACTCCGGTCCGATGCAGTTTCCGGACCTCGGTCTAATGCAGTGGGCAAGGCCTAATATGTGTTTATATGTTGTTGTATGGTATGTGGTAGTTTGGGGGAGCTCACTAAGCTTCGTGCTTACAGTTTCAGTTTTGGTTTCAGGTACTTCCGCTAGCAAAGGGAAGAGTTCGAGTTGATGGCATCGCACCCACCACAACTTCAGTTTTATCCTGGGAGTTTTATTCATACATTTTGTTATGATTGATACAGTTTTGTTTTGACACCGTTACTATGACTTTTGAGTACTCATTCCATGGTTCTTGTTATATATGATATTGGATGATGTGATTTTTAGTAATATTAAAACAAAAATTTTTGGGTTGTATTTTGGGTTGTTACAATCGTCTTTCATCTCTCATCATTCATCTACCCATGTTTTACCCAACATATTCGTAGATATAAAATAGATATATAGTTTAAATTATATAAAACATGTATAAAATCGTTCATCCAGCATAGATAGCAAGTATACAGGTTATATGCACATAGAGCACGTAATTTATATAAAATACTTTGTATTTATGTGTAAGATGAAAGTAACTATGCACTCACTTGATAATGTGGAGATATCGAACTCACACAACGCTTCACTTCTATTAATTTATTTTCTTTCGACGAAACCTAGCATTATTACCACTAGATTTTAGTCTAATATTTACCATGACTAAATATTAGTCTTATTATTATTATTATTATTATTATTATTATTATTATTATTATTATTATTATTATTATTATTATTATATAAACGTTTAAACAATATTTTACAACCACTATGTACAGACAGGGGCCAGACATAAAACACCGGAGGGTAGGACCATTTTGGCATATAACACTTCTGAAATCCAACAATGCTATGCGACCTTGTAAACTAGATTCCCCGTACCGCGAGTAGTTAAAAAGATATTATAATGACACTTATATAAGTCATAATAATATCCCAAATATTTATTATAAGATCATAATAACAATACTAATTTTAAATATAAGCTATATTTAAAATAGGGCAAGCATAACTTACTTATAATGGGGTTTTAGCTAGGAGCCGAGCTCTACAGGGGCAAAACTTCGTCGTTGAATCCTTCTAAGAAAGATTCGTGTAACGTTTTAGCGCTCACCTTACTATACTAAAACTACAGAAAGAGAAGTCGAATCACGAGAGACCGAAATGCTCGGGGGATAAGAAGAAAAAGACTCTTGAATCAAGAGAATGGTGCAAGAAATATGAGATCCCAAGGCTCTTATCTATAGTAATTGAATTTTCAGAAACTACCATCCATAATTATTTAATGACCTTATAGTTATATAAACGACTAAACACCCCTTCATAATACTATTTTAAATATATTTAACAATATTTGTACTAAACTAATGTCGAAAGTATTCAACAATAGTCTTATAATGACCGCATCGTCGATACCTTTCTAATGATATATATATATATATATATATATATATATATATATATATATATATATATATATATATATATATATATATATATGATTTATACTTTATTTTAATACGTAAATATGTTATTATAATTTATAACTCGTTCATACGAACTTCATTTTTGACATTCTTTATATGCACGCGTAGGCAGGACCGTACCCTACAACTTTCGTTTAGACTCCGTCGGCTAATTTTGACTTTATTTTTAAAGTTATGTTTTTAACAGACTGGGACATGAAAAGTTCGTTAAAAATTCATAACTTCTTCATTCGACGTCCGTTTTCGTCTGCCTTTTTACCGTTGCGCTACTATTAACGAGATCTTCAATTCTCATTTAGGTTGCGCCGGCCAAAAATCGACTGATCTAAAATTCAAATTTCGGGTTGCGCACTGTTATGCCAAATCTTAGAAAAATCATAACTTCCTCATACGAAGTCAGATTTTGACGTTCTTTTTATGCACACTCTTGGTTTAACGTATACTACGACTTCCGTTTAGATCACTAAGGCTAGAAAGCATTTTATCATAAACTCATTTTTACGTCACGAAGTGGCGTGCCGGTTTAGCCGTAAAACTTCGACATGTCATAACTTCTTCGTTATAACTCGGATTACAACGTTCTTTATATGTACGGAACCCTTGTGACATATATTATTATCTAGTTAAGATTATTTATTTTGAATAATTTTTTTGTCGAAAAGTCATTTTCAACACTTATTGCCTCTAAATTGACTATCCCGGATCTGCGGGCGTGACATCCGAAATATGAAAACATGAACCTTGCACCTATATATGGTTCTAAGAGGCCTTTTTACACACTATGAGAAGCTAGCGTGAAACTCCTGGGCGATATAAGGTAGACTAACCCTATGTAATGGATTGTAATTAGTTTTTACATCCTCCCTCATCCTAGGAGTACCCTCTTAATCTAGGGTTTCCATTCTTGAAACTAAAAAGTGATTCTTGGTAGTTGGTGGTGATTTTTAAACAATTGTGATTGAATCCTTCCAATTGTACTCCTTCCTATTTTGTTTCTTAGTGTTCTCTAAACTTCAAGAAGGTTAGTAAAGATTCTCCAATCCATCATTCTGTTTTAATTGGAATAGAACGCATGTAGACTTTAAGGTATAAATTGTGTCATTCCTTGTTCATGGTCGATTTTGATTGCTTGGTATTTTTCCCTATGCTTGAAAACACTTAAAGACCCCAAAGTGAGTTTGGATGGGGTCTGGAATGACTAGGTTAAAAAATTCGACCCTTTAACCGTTATGTAAAATGTTTCGTGCTAGTCCTTATAACCTGACATGTCGACGAGATGATTTGTGACATGGCCAAACGCACATCGACATGAACACAACGTGTTCGGCCTACATAGGAGACATGTTAAATCATCGATTCACAACTATATTTATTATCGGACTCATAAACGCGACATGTCCATCCTATGCATGTGATGCATAAAGTCCTCTATTCAGACCCTACTTTTTGTTTGGTGTTTGTTTTTGATTGACTCTTCGTGTGATGGTTTAGGGTTTTTAGTATCTTTGTTGGCAACTTGGTTATCTTCTTATCACTCATCTATTTGGACTTAAGGTAAGTCGATAGTTTTCCTACATCTAGTACATAGTCAAAAACTACATCTCATGAATGGCTCGTTGATGCAAGTTAGGATATTGTCTTTTATGCTTATTCTTGTGGATAAATATGTGATAATCTACTTTGCAACTTGTACTAATTAATATGCTTTGGAACTTATTTGATATGGAAAATCGATTTCGATGTCTTATTTTTTCTTTTATGCTATGATATGCTTCTTGAAATGATAGTTGTATGATTATGCTTGGATGATTAGTTACTAATTTTGGTACATGTAATAAATCTTTTTTTTGGTCACATGAGTTTCATGCCTATATTGGATTTATGATTGAATTTGCGGGGAATGTTTATAGGGTATGTTACTTGTAGGCTTGCTTGGTTGAAAGATTGCGTTATTAGAAAAGATCTTAAGCCATAGAAGTGGGTTAGCCGATCATTCTAGATGGCCATGTGACACATGGTTTGCGTGAATTATTGTGTACGTGGATTGTAGTGATGTTGGTCCTGCGTTCGTGACTAAATCAAGCATCACATAGGCATCGGGAGGTGTTATGGTAGAACTGGAAATGTTCGTGCCGATTCCTGAACAACATTGCAAATTACTTGTATCTAGAAAGGTCAGAGTAGCAAAAGTGGAGTCTAAAGATTGGTGTTTCGGGTGGGATTCATGAACTACTTAGAGCATTTGACCGACTGGGCACACTAGTATTGAACATGGTAATTCCTTTAGGTTAGGTATCACTATGAGATACGTTACCAGCGTGTGGTTGATTGATAAATGAAATGCGAATGAAAATGATACATGAAACACGATTGAAATGATACTTGAAATGTTGTTGAAATGATACATGATTTGCGACTAACTGAGTTATGAATTGTGGTTGAATGATATACAAATTATGGTTGAATTATACCTAATGTACGATTGATATATGCTTGTAAATAAATTGTATGAATGACCCATTAGAGGATCATATGTTTTCCCTTTGATTATGTACCACTTTTATGGCTCACTAGGCATTTTCTAACACTTGTTTCTTTGAACTTGAGTCAAACTATATGTGCATGCAGCATAAGAGCTTGTCTTAGTGAGTTTGGGTCACTTTGTGGGTAGTATTATATTAAAATAAACGATGCTACTTTAACTCATTTTATTTACTTATGTAATTTACTTTCGACTACATTTAAACGATTTTATATGTTTGGTTTTAAATGAATGTAACATTTTGTTTTGTTCTGAAATGTTTGAAATAAACAAATAGAAACTTGCATTGTGTCTATCCACTAAAAGGTTTTGAAATGAATGAAAAAATGAGTAAAAATCACGGCGTTACATTTTACTTTATATGAACCCTTCAAATGACAACCAACGACAAAAATAACGGGTTTGCATAGATGAAATGCATTAATAACAGGTCCACAAGCCTAAAAAAACATAGTTGAATGTCACCACATGTGATGATTCGCTCGAATTATGAAAACAAATCACAACCATATTGGGATTTGAAAACTGCAAAGTTGTAATATACTTAAGCAACTCACAAAGTTACCTTCCCAAGTTCAAAATCGACCATGTCATCATTTCATATATCTCCAACATCATTTATAAAGTTCACTACTAGAGTTTGACTAGCATAATCAGAATCGTCCTCAATATTACACATTGAATCCCTATCAGTATCATAACTATATTGTGCGTTAGGGTCATAAAATCCAAAGTCATTATTTAATGTCCCAAAAATCCTTTCGTCAATGACATTAGCTTTCTGTTACTTCAATATTTATTGATATGAATGATTATAGCTTTATAATGTTAAAATGGAATAGTTAAATAAAATTAGTATTATTAAATTTCAAAAAAATTAATCAATAATTAAAAGGGTATAATCCAATTAAATTTATAAATGGAATTGTTATGGTAAATATAATTCATTTAATTGGGGTAAATGGTGTTGAGGGGCCGAAGTGTCATGAATATAAACTTAAAATGTTATGTTATTAGCATTAGAGGTATTATAGGAATTTAATCATGGAAATTTAGGGGCTTAATTAGAAAATGGCATTAAAACCCCATGGTTATAAAGGACGTGTTTATGAGGCTACATATGTTTCGATTCTTCATCTTATATGTGCAATACAAGAATTGATCCAAATCAGTTTTTGGGATTCTTACGTTCGATCAATAAGCCTCTTGCCTAACCTATTGGTGTTGCTCGTCGATCGACAGTAGGAAAATAAAAAAAACACCGAACGTGAGTAAGAGAAGAAGGTAATGACGAGCAGGAGGGAAATGGAGCTAGCGATCGAGAATGTTAGGGTCAAAAAAAATTTCTTGTGTGGATTCAATTGAGGCTGTAATCGATCATTTCAATTGGCGAGTTTTCATGACTTCCTTCTTCTCATTAGTTAACGCTTCAATTTCTTGGAAATTGGTTGAATTATGATGTCAATTTCTTTCTTTTTGGTGTCATTGATCATGCTTCTTTCTACCTTCAAATCTTGTGATTTTATGTGATCAAACTCTAACCCACTTTGGTGTGTTTTTGATGGTTAATGGCTGTTAGCATCTTGTTATGAAAATCTTTAATGTGTTTTTAATGGTGTTTATGAATTGCTCAAAGTGTTGGAATCAATTCTTCTTTTTGGTGTTATAATTCATGTGTCTTTTACCTTCAATTCTAGAGACTTCACGTGTAACATTTTTCTGCACAAAGACTATGTTTTGAACCAATCTTAAGGTTCTCAAAACAGCTCCTAAGTTTCTTGATACGTGGCTTAATTTTGGAGAAAACCCAAACCCAAATTGTGTTTTCTCTTATTAGCATCGTACTTTCGTTTTTCCTTTTAAAGCAATGTACTTTTGGTCATGGTTTGAAGTTGGAATTGTAATTTTGACACAATAAACGATTGTTTTTAAGAAATTAATTTCTATCTTGGGAGTCATTTTTTATGGGTTAATTGGTACAGATATCAATTAACCCAAATAAGCCAATACTAGGAATTGTATGAAAATACCTATTGTGTCCCTACTTTGTAAACATTCTAGAAAAATCATCGGGAGTCGGATATAGGATTTGTAAATTCTTAAAGTTCATTTTTCGAGTCTAGTATCTCCCTGATTTTCCCTTGACCTGATGTTGAATATAACTAAGGTGAAAATTATCATTTTCATAGTTTGGTTCGGAATTAGCTGCATTGATATGCAGTTTTGTAAAACCCATAGAAAACAAAAAAAATGATATTGACCTGTATAAGTAGTCCCTAGGAAGAGAAAAGACTAAACTGTTGGAATATGGATAAATATTCTAACTTTTGTTTGATTTGGTTATGATAAAATTGCCTTGAACAGGTTGTTGTTTAATGTAAAAAATCTGGAAAGTTAGTCTAGTAATTCTTCTATATGTTTGGGGTATAGAATAACCATTTTTTTTACCCTTGAAACCATCTAGTAATATATTTGTTTGTGTTATATTAAAGAAGATCATGATATCAAGTACTTACAAGATTTGATGTGTGGAAATGGCACTTTTTTGAAAAAAGGTGAACCAATCTTTGTGGAAATTAAGTACTTTGTTAGGGAATTCCATATCTTATAGGCATTAGAATGATCCTAGGTTGTATAGGTTGTATGTACCCCTTTTGTGAATGATATGTTACTGATAATGGTGACTCTTTGTTGTGTATGATAGTTAGGATGTATTACATGCTAGACTCTTATTTTAATCTATTGATGCAAGATGTCCATTAGGTCCATAATAGAAAGAGGATTTTATGTTGTTTATATGTGATGTATGTATGTTATAATTTCTTGGAAATATTTTTCTATGATGATTAGGACAAAGTATGCTAGTGTTGTGATATGTCATAATGATATGTGCATGATATTATATGTTGATGTAAAATGGTTAACTTGTAATAACTCATTTGAATTCTTCATAATGAGTATCTTGAGAAATAATATGCTCTTAAAAGTAGTGTTGCAAAACTTGGCCTACTCGGCCGAGTACTTGGAATCGGCCCTCCACCGAGGCGGGTTATGTGAACTCGGCAAAAAAGTCGAATTATGTCAAACTCGGTCAACATCTCTCTAACTTGGGCCTACTCGGTGTTACTCGGGCCTACCCGGTCAACAAAATGTGGGAGAAAATTGCCAACCCGGTCAAATGATTTTTGAGTTAAAAAAAAGATTTTAACCCTAATACCTAAAAAAGAAATGGCATTCCTAAATTTAGATCCCCCCCGTCTTAGAAATCACAATCTACCTGCTTTCTCTCTCTCTCGTCTATGTCTTCTTCGGTTCTACCAT
Organism: Lactuca sativa; assembly: GCF_002870075.4. Taxonomy (NCBI): domain Eukaryota; kingdom Viridiplantae; phylum Streptophyta; class Magnoliopsida; order Asterales; family Asteraceae; genus Lactuca; species Lactuca sativa. The sequence goes on from NC_056630.2 coordinate 238,204,826, forward strand.
CGATGTTGTGCTCCTGAATCATGACTATCCACTGGCGACCGAGCTTCCTTCACAAAGGTGATTTCTCTTTATCTACTCCTACTCTATCTGACGGTGTTGATTTTGGGTTTCTTCATCAAGCACTCAATTTTTTAGTATTTCAGTTTGTATAATTGTATGTATTTCGTATATGAGTGTTGGGTCGTGTTTTGTATTAAGTGTTGCGTCTATTGGGCTCGTTAGCTAGTCCGTTTTTGTATCTCCGGTATGGGCCTGTCCATCCGTGAGTATAGTAGGGTTTATTATAAATATAGGTGCTTGGATGCATCTTAAAAAGACAATAGTAACGATAGATCAGAGCATTATTCAGAAGTTTTAATTGTCGTTCTTGTAACCCTAAATCCTCTACAGCGGAAGTTCTTAGTCGAGCTCTGCTGAGGATTGTTTGAATTAATCATTCGACACATTGTGATTCAATCTTGTCTTGTTTATTGTTTTATGTTCTTCGCACTACCTGTTACAAAGATCTAATCGATCTTCAAGTTTATTTAATAACTTATCAATTGGTATCAGAGCAGGAGGCTGTGTAATTCATACACTTCTTTTCTGTGAAAAAGGTTGCGCTTAGGGTTATTACGCATTTACTGATATTTATTGAGCCGTCATCCCATAATTGACGTAACTCAACATTTATTTGTGTTGCCCTAATTTAATATATTACAAGTCTGATATTTTAAACAGGTTATTCGATCAAGCATGGACGAGTCACAATCCAATCCCATCAACATCTCAAACAACATTGGATCAACGACAAAGATTCCCATCCTTTACACCCAGGATTACGAGGTCTGGCCACATCACTTTGAAGATTATGTCATCAGATCTGAGGACAATGGATATCTCATCTAGGAAGCAATCGTATCCGGACCATTCGCTCATTCAGCAACTTCAAGAATTATTAAAACTCAGAAGGAGTATAATGATCTTCTGAAAGACGTTAGAGATATTGCTCAAGACGAAAAAGATAAATTTCAGTGCAATATTAAAGCATTGAGACTAATCAGATTCGCTCTTCAATCTGACACTTTCAGGCTAGTGAGTTAATGTAGCACTGCCAAAGAAATATGGGATAGGCTGCGAGAGTTATATTCTACGGACGAAGATCTCGAGCATTCCATTCAAACCTTGCTTTTGTCCGAATTTGGAGAATTCAAGCAGAGTCCTGAAGAAACTGTAGCTCAGACGTTCGATCGCTTCAATCATCTTCTTAGTAAGATGATTAAACATGATATTGAAAGGAAGTTGATTGAACAAAAGGTTACATTTTTAAACGGTCTCAGATCTGAGTGGAGAGTGGTTGTGTCCACTGTTAAAGCGCATGAGCAATTCAAATCTTACTCTTTGGCGAAACTGGTAGGGATTTTGAAATCTCAAGAAAAGATTGTGTTACAGGAGAAAAATGTGGTTTCAAGCTTGGGATCATTGGCCCTTCTGTCCAAAAGAAAAGATGTGATGGAAGATGAAGACCTCAATCTAGAGGATTATGAACTTACCTATGAAGACTATGCAATGATGGTCTCAAACCCAAAGAGGTTCATCAAGAAAAGGTTCCCTACAAATAAGAACCGAAATTGGCAGGGAAGTTACAGTTCTGAAAAGGTTAGGGAAGAACCGAAAGCAGAAGAACCAAAGAAGGAACCAAAAGTTGAAGGAGATTCGGGTGTGAGCTGCTATTATTGTGGAGGAAAGAACCACTATGCCAAAGATTGTGTTCTCAAGAAAATGGCAGAAAAGGATGAGGAAAAAGACGAAGAAACTGTGCTGTTGAAAAAGCTGGAAGAGATCAAAAGAAAGAAATCCACTGCTAACCCCTCTATGAATGCTTTAATTGTGCAGGGTTCGGTAGCGGATGATGAGTTCGGTGGCGTGGAGGTCTGGTCAACCGATTCTGAGGACGATGAAGTCAGGAAGCCATCTCATGGAAAGGCCTATGTTGCAAAAGGTGAAGGGAGCAGTGGAAAGTGTTTAATGGTGTCAGACGTGTCTCAGATGAGGGGATACAACACAGATGGTGGGAATGAAGACACAAAGGAGAGAGAGGACTTGTGCTTCACAGCAAAACCTCTCAGCGTGCAGTTTAACGAGGCTGATGAATTAATCAAGAAGGTACAATCAGTTTTTGTTTCATTCAAAGTCCCACAAATTTCATATGAAAAGGAATTAAAAAATGTTAATTCAAGAATCTCTCATCTAGACAGCAGTTTAACTCAAACACAAGTCACCAATTCTAACCTAACTGACCAAATAAGCAGGGTGTCTTCAAAAAGTGAGGAACGAAGGATGTGGATCGAGCTAAAGGAGTCAGAGTTAATCAAATCCAAGGATGAAAACATTTATTTACAAAGAGACAATTTAAAACTTTTAAAACAGAGAAATGTCTTTTGTTTAATTGCTAAGCGTCTTTACACTAATATCACTCAACTTCATTTAAACTGTGAAATAGGGCAGAAAATTCATCGCATGATTTTGCCCTTCCTTGAGTTTAAGGAGGATGAAATTGACGCTGAAGCATATAACTGTGAAAGTGTTGTTTCGTCTGAGGATGTTAATCCGACATACATGTATGGTCTAGACAAAATCGAATCTTTCATAAAGTCCAAGGACCATAAAGACATGCTGAAAAATCTTTTGGATGAAAATGATAAACTAAAACTAAGAACCGAAACCATACAAAAGTTTGACTCATTGAATGCCAACCTGAGCTTAGAAAATAAAACTGATGTTGAAAATGCATCTGAGCTCAATGAGGACGATGATATGAGTGAAATTTCTGTTGAAGACACAGTTGACTGTTCAGAGTTTGTCAAGAGCGAACCCAAAAACCACAAAAATCTTATTTCAGAAAATTTTGTGGAGTTTGCTCGTCTGTCCCAACAAAAGTCCCCGATCCTTGAAGAAAAAGCTGTTGTATACCAAAAAGTGAGAACAACTCCGAATCAGGTATATAAAGTCACAGGTGTAACAGAACATCAGACAGTCGAACTCACAGCTATTGTAAACGAAGATAATGCTGATGGTTGTGATGAATTCTTCTGGTCTGCTCCTATTGACAATGCTGACGAAACAGTTGGTCTGTCAGAAAGGACTTCATGGAAAACCAAAGGCAGATATGTGCCAGAGCCTTTGAACAAGCCTGATAGCTTCGACGTGCCAAGTACTAGTGGTACAAAAGATGTTCCTGAAGAAAAAGGAGTTTCTGCAAAAGAAGTCACTCCTTCAAGCGACACATCATCAGTTCAAAGTGAATCAGCTGACAGAAAGCAAAAACGAAAAGCGAATATCCATCGTCAGCCGAAGCAGGTGAGAAATCAAAAACAACAAAGGAATCAGAGATACAAGAAGAATCTCTCTGAAAGAAAACAGTTCTGGAAATCTCAAAATGCCCATTTCTCTTATCATGACAGAAATTTAAAGTCAGAGAAAAACATTGTTAGGTCACAAGAAAGTCATAACAACCAAAGAGAGAGGTTCGGTTATGAAGGTCAAAACAACCGAAAGGATACGTTTGGTTCTGAAAAATTTGACAACCGAAAGCATAGGTTCGGTTCCGAGAGCAAAAGAGACCAAAGATCTAGGTTCGGTCCCACTAATGATCAAAAACAAAAGGGTCACTTAGAATCTCAAGCCAAGAAATCATCTCAGTCTAACTTCTCTCGTTCTTCTTCTTCTAATTCTTCTAATTCCTCTCAACCTCTTTCTAAATTCAACTCTGTTCGCACTCAAAAACCTAAATCATCAACAGATATGAAAGGAAAATCAAAGTTTTCATCAGTTGAAACAAATCAAAATAATCCCAGAGTCCAAATACCTAAACCAGAATCCAAACCGAAAGAAACAAATCACAACAAAATTAAGGTTTTCACCATTAAGAAGAAAGATGAAACAACGTTAATAAAAAGAACATATCTTGTTGACATCTCTCTAACTATTCCTGTTCCAGTGAAAGGCTCACGTGGACCCAAGAAACTTTGGGTTCCTAAATCTGCTTAATTTTTGCAGGTTATTAGTGACGAGCAGTTTGACGAAGAATGGTACATTGACAGTGGCTGCTCACGTCACATAACAGGAAGGAAGGAAGAACTGAGGGAGTTTAGGTCTCTTTCAAATGGTGGAAATGTCAAGTTCGGGAACAACTTCTTCGACACCATAAAAGGCTATGGAATGATTACAAATGGTGATTTTACGATTAGGAAGGTTGCATACGTTGAAGGACTACAGCACAACCTCATCAGTGTATCTCAGCTTGTTGGAGGTACCGGTCTCAAGGTTTCATTCGATGATGAGGGTTCAGAAATAATTGAGAAGAAAACAAAAAGAGTCATTCTCAAATCGGAGCGCAAAGGCGAAATGTTTCCCCTGAACCTCAAACCCATCAAAGGGAATCCAAGTATCTGCCTGTTATCCAAAGCACAATCTAACGAAAGCTGGCTGTGGCACCGAAGGCTCTCTCATCTCAACTTTAAGGATATCAACAAACTTGTCACAGGTGGTCATGTTCGAGGTCTTCCATTGCTCAAATTCGATCGAGAACATTTATATGCTGCATGTGAAATGGGGAAGCAGAGTCGTCAAAGTCACCCATCGATAGTAAACACTAAAGTTGTTGAACCATTAGAGTTAATTCACATTGACTTGTGTGGTCCATCATCTATTGAAAGCATCGGCGGTAGCAAGTATATTCTTGTCATCGTTGATGATTTCTCGCGTTTTACATGGGTGTTCTTTCTGAAGCACAAATCTGAAGCGACTCTCAAGCTGAAGACGTTTATCAAGCAGATTGAAGTACAGCTAAAGAAAGTCGTTCGCAACATCAGGAGCGATAATGGTCTAGAGTTCAAAAATAAAGAATTCGAAGAATTCTTAGCCGACAAAGGAACCAGTCATAACTTCTCAGCTCCCTACACTCCTCAACAAAACGGGATTGTCGAAAGACGAAACCGATCTTTGTGTGAGGCGGCCCGAAGCGTGCTAAGTTTTGCTTCTTTACCTTTATATTTCTAGGCTGATGCTATTGCTGCTGCTTGTTTTACGCAGAACAGGTCATATCTCAATAAGCGATTCACTCTCACTCCTTATGAGATCATCAACAACAGGAAGCCAAATGTCAAATTTTTCCATGTATTCGGCTCACGGTGCTTCATCTTCAATTCTAAAGAACATCGTAACAAGTTCGATGTCAAAGCCGATGAAGGGATATTTCTGGGCTATTCTCTCACTTCTAAAGCCTACAGGGTATTAAACAAGCGCTCGAGGAAAATAGAAGAAACCTACTATGTGACTTTTGATGATAGCTATGTCAAAAAGCTTAAGGCCAAAGAAGACACAGTTGGAGAAATCTTTTCTCACACAGGCCAAGTCACAGCCTCGATTGCAAACCTATTTGAGAAGTTCATCGAGTTATTTGATGAACAAGAGAAGGCAACTCTCTCAGAAGCGAGTGCAGCAGACAACAAAGTTGATCATTTGAAGCAACTCATTGAAGATACTGCACAGAGAATGAATGAAGGAGGATCAAGTTCTGACGACCCTCCACAGCACGATACTTCAGTTGAGGGGGAGGGCACATCTTCGTCATCACAGGCGAGCTCACATGTTGAGGGGGAGAACTGTTCTCCAGCTGCTCCCGAAAGCTCATCTGCACCCGAAAGTCCAGTGGTACCCGAAAGCTCAACACCGCACGAAACTCCTATAGCTCCAGAAACTCAAGCCACACCTGGAAGCTTATCTGTCGAGGGGGAGAATGCAGATATGTCTTACGACTATGATAGTCAATCTGAACTCGAAGAGATGGTAAACGCTGAATTGGATCCATCTTATGATCCAAATTACCCTCCTCTTGTCAAATGGACCAGAGATCATCCTGTTTCTCAGGTTATCGGTAATGTCTCTGAAAAGGTCCTGACCCGATCACAACTGAAGGCAAAACAAACTTCCTTATTTTCAAAAGTAGAATTCTGTATGTTTAACTCCTTCGTCTCAAAAGTTGAACCAAAGACAGTTAACACTGCTCTTGATCACTACGATTGGGTTCAAGCTATGCAAGATGAACTAAATGAATTTGAAAGGAATAAAGTTTGGCGTCTCATTCCAACTCCTCAAGATGCCTCAGTTGTTGGTCTCAAATGGGTCTTCAGAAATAAGATGGACTAGGAAGGCAACGTGATACGAAACAAAGCCCATCTGGTAGTGAAAGGATACTGTTAGGAGGAAGGAATCGACTATGAAGAAACTTTCGCTCCTGTTGCTAGGCTGGAATCCGTTAGAATATTTCTTGCCTATGCTGCACACAAAAACTTTGAGGTCTACCAAATGGATGTCAAGTGCGCATTTCTAAATGGAGAACTTGAAGAAACCGTGTACGTGGAGCAACCTCCTGGATTTGTCAATGAAAGGTATCCCAATCACTGTTACATTTTGGACAAAGCCATATATGGACTGAAATAAGCTCCGAGGGCCTGGTATGAAACGCTAACCAAGTTTTTAAAGATGTCCAAATTCAAACAAGGTTCGGTTGACCCAACCTTCTTTCGTAAGAAGGAAGGTAACTACCTTATGATTGTTCAAATTTATGTCGATGATATCATCTTTGGGTCAACGAATCCTAGCTTAACGGCTGAATTAAGAAAGCTGATGGAGACTAAATTTGAAATGAGCTCAATGGGTCCAATTAACTTTTTCCTTGGTTTAAATATTAGACAAGGACCCGAAGGCATCTTTATTAATCAGGAAGCTTACACGAAGACTCTCCTTGCAAAATTTGGCATGATGGGAGATTCAAAGGTTAAAGTTCCAATGGTGTTCGGTACCAAGCTCACTCCATCATTGGATAAGCCGGCAGTTGATATTACGCTATATCGCCAGATGATCAGTTCTCTGATGTATGTTACTGCTAGCAGGCCTGATATATTGTTCTCTGTTTGTTACTGTGCTAGATTTCAGACGAATCCACGTGAACCTCATATGCTTGCAGTGAAGAACATACTTCGTTATCTCAAGCGAACTACCTCTTTAGGCCTATGGTATCCATCCAACTCAGGCTTCTTCGTTCAAGCCTACTCAGATGTAGACCTTGGAGGTTGTGGACTAGACAGGAAAAGCACCACGGGAGGCTGCCAATTCCTAGACGGGAAGTTAGTTAGTTGGCAATCAAAGAAACAAACCTGTGTGTCTTTATCTACAGCTGAAGCGGAATACATTGCAGCTGCCTCCTGTACTTCTCAAGTGATTTGGATCCAAAGTCAACTCCGGGACTATGGACTCAATATGAAAAAGATCCCATTATATTGTGACTCTGAGAGTGCAATTAGGATCTGTCATAACCCAGTGCAACACTCCAAGACCAAGCACATAGCACTGAGGTATCACTTCATTAAAGATCATGTGGAAGATGGGAACGTCGAAATTCATTTTGTTCGAACCACTGATCAACTGGCTGACATCTTCACCAAAGCTCTTCCTGAAGCACCGTTCAACAAAATTCTACAAGGGCTAGGTATGATGGAATCGGAGTCAGTACCAAACATTACCTCTCAAACTCAAAAGTAAGAAGCGAAATAGACCGAACGTTCGGGTTCGGGTCTTGCACTAATGTACCGAAATGAACCGAACGCTTGGGTTCGGTTGAATCATCTGGTTTTCACTCCTCAATCAAAGGTAGTTTTCTTGGTTGTAAATTTTTTATCATTGTTCCAAATGCATTTCTCTTATTATCAAAACAATTCTCTTTTTGTAAATCTATTTTCTTTGGTAACCGAAATAGACCGAACGTTCGGGTTCGGTTTCAAAAATTTTCTCACCCGAAATAGACCGAACGCTCGGGTTCGGTTCCAAAGTTTTTTTTTTTAAATTATTTTTTTTTCTTATTTTCATTCTTTTTTTATCAAAAATTCCAATATTTTTTTTCTTTTTATCTGTTTTTTTATTTTATTTCATTTTTTTATTATTATAAAAAAAAAACTCCAAAAATCTTTTATTCTTTATTTTCTTTTTGGCTCTAATTTTATTTGTGTGTTCGTTTATGGGGAAATTGTTGAAATTAGCTACGTGTCCCTAGAAGCGTGCTGCTGTATGTGTCCAAAGCCTCACTTGATTCCGAATAATAGGCCTTACTGACTTGGTATACACAAACCTTGTCTTCCCAATTAGGCCTTCTTATTTATTCTAATCATGAGCTACCTAACTCTCTTCTCACATGAGATAAGAGTTTTCTGCTTGGTCCTATTTTTCGCAGTAGAGGTACTTTGATTTCTTACACCATCTACATTTCATTTCTCCATCACACTCGTTTCACATACGTAACCCTTGAGACTCTCAGAAATTACCACTGAGGTTTATGGTTACACAATAACTGTGTTCATGATCTTAGTTTCGTGCCACTACAAGCTAAGTGAAACCCAAAATTCAATACCCAATACGAATTGACGGTGAACAATTAATTTGCTCTAGTTTTCACCATTGAATTGAAGGATGTATCTTAATGCTATCTCAAGTTTTTTTTTCTTTTGTGTTATTCCTATGAAACTATTACAACCCATAACATTTCTTCCTTTGGGATCCGGTTTTAAATTTTTTTGAGATTTTATATTCCCAGTCAGTTTAAATTATTCCCAACCTACTTGTTCAACAGACTACACCGGTCTCACAAGTACTTCGTTCACTTTCTATCTTATATCAAGATTAGGAATGTTGAATCGAAGCGAAAGCCACCCTAATAAGCCTAATTAAAAGAAGCCTTTCAACACTTCTTAATAAGTGTTTGATCGTTATTCAACGGGAAACCACACAAACACTTTAAGGTCTCTCTTGACTTTGAAGGAAGAGATTCGTGTCCGGGATCATTTGTTTCGTGTCTATATTGACATCACATTTTTCCCAAAAATTATTGCTTTATTTCTTTTCTTTTACACCCTTAGCACGGAAATCTTTGTTTTTCCACAATTCAGATTCTATTAATTACATGTATTTTACTTGGATTGGCAGTCGATTAAAGGTTGTGGTTGATTTTAATCCACGTGGCGGTATTTTTCAAAAGATGCCATTACAATTTAAAGGGATAAGATGAAGATATGCTGACTCAGGCGGGAGTCTAATCGATTTGATTTCAAACGGCGCAAAAGGGAACGCGTGCGAATTGGAACCGTCTCATCTCCAAATGGCGCACAAGGGGCGCGTGTGAATCTGAAATGGTTCATATCCAAACGGCGCTTGATGGGAGGCGTGTTCTTAGGGGTCTGACACTCTCTGTCATGCGTGATCATCGGCTACCCCAACTGTCACGCATCAGTCAACTCCGGAAAACTCTTCGTTTTTCGATAGAAGATTTGGGAAGATCTTTCTCTCTCCTTACCCCACAGTATAAAAGTCAACATCCTCCACCGTTTACCTCTTTACTGCAATTAAAATTCCTAGAGCGCAAGAAATCCCTGAACCTTCACTGTTCATCATCTTCTCCACTTTCTTCAAGCAATGGCAGATTCATCTTCTGTTCACGCAACATCCCACATACTGCCCATTCGCCTACAACAAAGCCTAATCATCGATTTATCCCTTCATGTTTACGATGTCTTCATGTTCCCCATTATCGAGTGTTTGAAGTTTTCGCCGATTGCTCCTGCACTTACAAGAGCTGAATCCGTTCCGATGGAGTTCTTGTCGCAGATCTTTGCGACTGCTCACTACGACAAGGTCGTTGACAGAATCTTCTTTGATATTTTTCAGCACAAGGCCTCGATTTCAAATCAACGATTTTGCTCGTTGTTAGGGTTTGAACCTGATTCCTCGAGGGTTAACCCTGAAACGATTCCAATGGGGCATTTGTTCCGTATGTTTTACAACATGGGTTATACGGAGGTGCTTACTTCAGTCGCGAAGTTCAAGAAGTTGTGCCTACCTCCACAGTGGAATAGGATGTTCACTGTTCTATTCAAAGGGTTATCTGAAAGAAGCGCGGGATCTGATGGTGCCAGTCGGTTGTTTTTGTCCATAATGTATGGTGTCTACAATGGCATCAACATGGATTATGGGTCTGTTCTGTGGCAACAACTCATCCAGAGTCTCTCCTCTACATCCAGGCATTCTGAAATTTCTTACGCTAGGTTCTGGACTTTGGTCACGAAATGGGTGATGAACAAGTACCACGTCCCCATTGTCGCTGGTGCTCCAATGTCTTCGATTGGTACATTCCATACCACGAAGATCATTGTCTCGGATGCTTCCAAGTTTCCATTCAACGGTTCAATTCCGGAAACTATGTATGGAGATGTTCCTGCTGATAGCTGGATTATCCAGACGTACAAAGGATTCAAGTGTTCTGGTCCGAGGGATCTCACTCCGGAGATGTTGAAGTCTATTCATGACCCCGACAAGCCTGCTCCAAGAGGCAAGAAGGCTGATAAGGGGAAACAGGTGGCGAAAGGGGCTAAAGGCCCTTCTCCAAAGAAGAGGAAACCAACCAAAGCTGCTCAGTCTCCACAGCAAAAGAGACGAAAAACTCAGTCGAGGAGAAAGCTGATTATCGATTCATCCTCAAGCGAGTCTGAGGGTGAGAGTTTGGATTCTAAAGACTCTCCACGAGGTAACACTCCACCCAGATCTCCTACCCCAGAGGTTCATGTCTCTACTTCTCCCATTAATTCTCCACCTAGAACCATTCCTATTTCTATTCCCCCATAACTTCCACTACTTCAATACCACCCACTTCAATCCCAATACCAACACCAATATTCACCGAAGCAACCACAACATCCACTGCAGATGTTCGAGCCAATGTATCTGATACGAGGGTTCATACTGATGCACCCGAAACCACCCCAGCACCCGAAACCACAAAAGCATCCGAACCTACATCTATACCCGAAACAACCCAACCTGAACCTACCCATACTTCTACACCACCAGCTTCACCACCACCACCTTCTCCTGGTCATGCTTCAGAGAATGAAGAACCTTTCCTTGGCGGGGAAGATATGACGTTTGACTCGGTCTACTATAGTCCGTTTCAAATACAGAGTGATGACGATGACGATGCTCCCGTTACAAAACGACATCTCAAGGAGCTCCATGACAAAGTTGATTTGCTCATTGCCTCCTATTCCACTTCTCAGTCATCCCTTTCTGAAGATGCAGTTCAGAAGATTGTTGACGCTTTCTCTAAGGCTCAGCAAGATTCCATTGTTTCTACAACCTCCGCCATCGACGCCTCAACAAAAGCCTGTCAGGTTGCGACCGAAAAATTCGATAAACTATTTTCTGATGCCTCTTCCCTGTTAAAGTCTTTACAGGAGAGCGCAAATGCTGCAAAGACTACGTTGGAACCAATTGTTCAACAGTTGACAACGTCTGTCTCAACTGAGTTGAAGTCCTTCGCTTCATTTCGTCAAACTCTTTCCGACGACAACTCAGTCTTTCGCACAACCATAGACGAGCGTCTCTCGAAGCTCCAAGAAGATTTGGCTGCTGAGAACTCTCTTATGGATGTTCTTTCCAAGAAGACCACTGCTCTGAAGATCAAGAATGTTCAACTCTCCCATTCTCAACAGGAGATTGACTCTCTTCGGTCCGAAAGGGAGGTGATAAAGACGTGTGTTTCGGATGTCCACTCAGCCATCTCAAACATCCTCGAAGCACATGATCCTATCCTTAATTATTTTGTAAGGCGTACCCTTGCAGAGAAGCTCGCTCCCGCCCTTTCCCTGTTAAGCAAAATCGAAGGGCTACTTGATTTCGTGTCCATTCAGAAACAAGGGGGAGAGAAGGAGTCTGTATCCCAACCACCTCATTCCTCAAAGGCAACTCACACTACGTAACCTCCTCCAGTAGGCCAAGCCTCCGGGTCAGGTGTGAAAGTCAAAGGCAAAAATATTGCTGAGGAAGAAGACAAAGAAACAATTGCCGACTTGTTGAAGCGTAGAAGTCGACGCAATGAGGCTGATGTCAGTGCTCGTGTGGCAAAAGAGGTTGAAGAAGCTGAATGAAAACAGAAGGAAGCCCACGACCTTCTTGAGAGTAGGAAAACTCTTTTTCCTGCTTGGACCCTCGAGTGGATGATAAAAGAAGCCATCAACACATCGAGTATCTTGTGGCTGGAACATGTAATTTCTTTTGATTGTTCCAATACTGTCGACTCTCAGTTTGACATGCCACTGACCCGAAAGGCGTTCATCTTTCATGCCTTCTCCAACGTTGCAGAGTTCCCTCATCCTCATCCATAGGTTGATTGGGACTTAATCGATTTCTATCTAAAGGCTGCTCAACCTCAGTATCAGACTTGGAGCGCTCAGAAGATTATCAACGTTCGGGTCTTGAAGCCGTATACTGAAGGGAACTTCATTAACATTCGGTTCAAGGTACTTCGGGGATCTGCCAAATCCGAACATGCCATTTCCCTTGCAGATCTTCCAAACCTTAATCCCCATGATTGGATTATCTTGCAGAACATCCTTCTCACCAACGAAGCTGAATATGGTCCGATCATCGACCATCTCAAGAGGATGCTGGTGTGCTACATCATGGAAGTTGCACTGATGGATCAGGAGATAGCAAGCGTATTTAAGAAGAAACCAAAAATATCTCCTGTTGGCTCGGCCAGTGATCTGAACCAAATGCAGATGGGTAGAATTGACTCAAGAAGGAATTCTGTCATGATCACCAGAAACGAAGGACATAAATGTCTTTTTGCCTTGGCTGACAAACATCTGTACACTACTGCCTGCTTAGAGCATGTTTTGGGGATCATCCACAGATGCAAGCAAAACTCAGCGGATGATGTCAAGTACTTCGATGACATGATACAATGGTACATTCGGTTCAAACAGACTATTCTCGCTCTTATCACTCGTTTGTTTGATACTGTAAAGAAGACACCCACTGCTGGCCCAAGCAAGAAGAAGAAGTAGTCTCGCTCCAATTTGACGCAAAGGGGGAGATTGTTGGGTCGTGTTTTGTATTAAGTGTTGCGTCTATTGGGCTCGTTAGCTAGTCCGTTTTTGTATCTCCGGTATGGGCCTGTCCATTCGTGAGTATAGTAGGGTTTATTATAAATATAGGTGCTTGCATGCATCTTAAAAAGACAATAGTAACGATAGATCAGAGCATTATTCAGAAGTTTTAATTATCGTTCTTGTAACCCTAAATCCTCTACAGCAGAAGTTCTTAGTCGAGCTCTGCTGAGGATTGTTTGAATTAATCATTCGACACATTGTGATTCAATCTTGTCTTGTTTATTGTTTTATGTTCTTCGCACTACCTGTTACAAAGATCTAATCGATCTTCAAGTTTATTTAATAACTTATCAATGAGTATTGATAAAGGTGATTGCTCTCTTTCTTTCTCTACTCTTACTCTGTCCCTATCGATTTCAAATTTATGGTCCGACACCCTCTCCATTCCAGGCTACAACCATCTAGTTCTGATTTTTTTTCTTGATTTCTTTATTGGAGAGTGGAAACTGAGGTAACTTTACAAAGGTTGCTGCTAATTTTGTTGTTTATCAGTTTGTATGTATTTCAATGTGTATTAGTTTGTGTGTATTTCAGATTTTCAGTGTGTATCCGTGGGTATGTATTTCAGATTTCAGATTTCCATCATCAGTTTTGCAGTTTGTATTTTTTTTTTCTGTTTTCTGTGTAATAGACTAATAGTATGTATGGCATGTTGTTTTGTTTTATCACTTTATGTGAAAATATGATATTATGATATTATTAAGTTTTCTGTAATAATGTGTGTGTTTTTGACTCACTAACTCACTTTATGTTAAATAGCTTTCTAACTGACGTAATGACATCAACCGCAACTCAAGAGAGTCTTAAATACAAATCGAATGATCCTGTATGGGAATATATGGTCTGTGTGAATCCTAACAAATTAGAGCGAGTGAAATGCATTTTATGTAATAAAGAGATGGGTGGAGGAATCAACAACCTAAAACAACATATTGCATAAATTAATGGAAATGTTTCTTCATGTCACAATGCCACAATACAAGTCCAAATGAAATGTAGAGATGCTCTTCAAAGGCGATGGGTTGCAAAAGTGATCGATTTTGTGATGTTTGAAAAACTTTAATGTTTGTATTGATTTCAGTGATAGAGTTCATGTTTTAAGGATCATCCTGAATTCGGTTGATTATAATTACTTGTATGGACTATTGGGTGTTGAATTTAAGGATTGTATTTTTAATTTGGTGAATTTCAATCAACTTATGGTTTTAAATTATGATTCTGACATATATAATATTCTTGAAATATCTCTACATGAATTACCAAATCCAAGTACTCCGCGAGTACTACCGAGTACTTGCTACTCGGAACTCGGCTGAAAAGTACCGAGTAGCGAGTTTGACAACCTTGCTTAAAAGATGATAATAATTATGCATGATTACTTAGGAAGGTTTAATGTGTAATCCTTGTGTGAAGAATTAACAACACATTAATGTAACGCCCCGATTCTCAGGTATTGCTTAAATAAGATTCATTGAGTTAAGCTCTACTCGACGAGTTGGTTGACCTATTCGTCGAGTAGCAGCGAGGTGGGATCGCGTGTTAAGTGACCTACTCGACGAGTCCATGTTGGATTCGACGGGTAGGAGCTGGCAGTGGAACCCCTAAATCCCGGGGTTTGCACCTCTATTTAAAGGAGCCTTAGCCTCCTTTGGCCTCTTTACGGTCTTTGAGAGCCCCTTAAAACCCTAACTCATGTGTGTGTGCCTTGGTGTGGTGTTTGAAGCTTGGAAAAGAGGTTCTTGGAGGAAGAAGCTAAGAGTGCAAAGGAAATTGAAGCAAAGAAGGAGTGGGAAGCAGGAATTACCTCAGCTAGCATCCTTTGGAGGTATCAAAGTGCCATTATTACTTCCCTTTTTCCCTTTTGTTGAGCTTTTAGGGCTTTTTATGGATTTTCAAGTTGGTATGATGAGCTATGGGCTAGATCTGAAGTTGTAACTTCAGATCTGGACCCTCCTTGGATTCTAGAAGCATAAAGTCACAGTATTGGTTGTGATTAAGGTCTCTCTTGAGCATGAAGTTCCATTAAGAACTAAGAATAGGCATTTAGAGCCTTTAGAGTCATGCATGCACGTAAAGTTTGCAACTTTACGTGATAAGCATGCCCTAGAAGCTTGGATCTATGAGTTGGAACTGTTGCATGGCTCAAAATATGTATGTATGGAGGAAGAGGACTGAATGGACTCGGCGAATCGCAAAGTGAATCGGCAAGTCACATGAAGATGGCCGTGAACTCGACGAGTTGGATGAACAACTCGGCGAATCCGATGAAGATCGCCATAAGACTCGACGAGTTGAAGAACAACTCGGCGAGTCGGATGAGATTCCTCTGGGTTATGTACAAGTGTGTATCCGTCGAGTTGCAAGGAGGGAACTCGACGGGTGACCTTAAGTTGATCAAGAATAAAAGGAACTCGACGAGTCAGTTCGATGACTTGGCGAGTTGGAATGTACTTCAGGGAACTCGGCGAGTAGCCAAGGGTACTCGGCGGGTTAAGGTCAACATGGACTGTTGACCTTGGCTGAGGACTTTGACTTTGACCAGGGGTTTGACTAGTGGGTTATGGAGTACCTTATAAGCTTAAGGACTTATGAGTATGATGTACTATGATGATAGGTGGTTGAACCTGTGTCAAGTGATCCGAGAGTTGGAGTTTACCTTTCATGTCGACATCTGCGAGGTGAGTTATCCCCACTATATCGATAGGGTCTAAGGCACTAAGGCCGGCCCTTTAGTTGTTATTGTCATGGTATGCTACATGTGGTTATGATATGTTAGATCGGAATCGGGGTAGACAGTATATTCTGCTCTTATGATCCGTAGGGATTGGTATGTTAGTGACATGCTGGGTCGGTACTCTAGTTACATGAGAATTCTATGACTGATGATCAGTGTGACAGATATGTTGGATGTTTGTATATGCCTGTATATGATAGTATGCTCACATGGTTATTTGCTGGTGGTTGGGTTGAGGCGGTCCTGCTTTGTGCTGAAGGCCAATATACCCTATGAACGGTCCGGGGAGACTGTAGGCCCACGTAGCGGACCAGTCATGCCGAAGGCTCGGGATAGATTCATACAGACTGTAGGCCCGGTAGGGCGGTCCAATCAGGCCGATGGCCCAGTATGCATGATGATTGATTGATTATTACCGATATGGTGTTGTCAGTGTGGTATTGGTATTTTGGGGGTAGCTCACTAAGCCCTTGGGCTTACAGTTTTCAGTTTATTGTTTAAGGTACTTCAGGAGATCATGGAAAGGAGAAGGCGTGACCGTACCACTCCTCATCCTTATGTTATGATTTTTGGGACAATCTGATGGAAAATGATTTGAAAACATTTTGTAAACAATGGTATTTGGTTTTTATTTATGATTGAAAAATTTTAGATTTGGCGTAAAATGTATGGATGTTACAAGTTGGTATCAGAGCCTTGGTTTGAGTGAATTGGAGGAACACTTGTGTGAATCCAGTCTCAAATCAAGGAGATTTTCGGAACATAAGTTTTAGAATGGTTTTCAAAATAAGGATGGAGGATGCAGAGGGTACGATCAGCCGGATCCTGTAAGTGAACCCCAAAATACCATATAGTTATTTGATATTAAGATATGTTAGAACAACATGCTAGTGCTAGGCTAGGGATCTTCAGGAATCACATGATAGTCTTGCCTGATTATATTATGCCTATTAGCCTAAGGTTTATTATATATGAAATTGACATCATAACTTTAGATGTTTGGTGTATGCCTCACGGTTGTGTATAATCAAGATCTTATAGCCTGAGAATGTCTGATTCGACCTTAGTGTAGGATTAGATATTCGAGAGTCTTTGGGGTCCAGCATTATGTGCAGCTAGCATGCACCGTCGTTGTAGGGGATGATGGAAGTTTCATGAATGTGTGAGTTGTGATAAGAAGTGAGGGTTGGGCTCATTTCTATGTTGATGATATTGTTAGGGCGTTGTGGTGATACTTGAGACAAATATGGGTAGGTGTAGAAGGTAGTATGGGCCCATACTACTAAAAGCACAGGACCCATACGCGTAGCAACGAAGTCACAACCCCTAGGGATTTGGGGTTTTGGTCTCCCCGACATTATGTTATTTATCTGATGGCTTGTATATATATTCCAGTATGGTGGTGATGAGGCGTGTTGCTTCGGGATCCAGATCAGGATCAGGATCAGGATCGGGGTCGGGAGACGGAGGATTGGAGGTGCGGGTAGCACCTGAGCCCGTGGTTCAGATAGGGACCGAGGATTTGGATGCCTGGATCAGGGAGATCATGCACGACGAGATTGCTGTTGTGTTTCGAGCGCAGCTGCCAGAGATGTTTGGGTCGATTAAGACCGCGATGGTTGAGTATTTTGATGAGCGATATGTAGCTCTAGCAGAGATAGCTGCCGCTGCAACCACTTTAGCTGTAACTACGGCAGCGGTTGGAGGAGGAGCCGATAGGGCTTTCCAGTACCGGGACTTCGATAATACAAATCCCCCGACGTTTGATGGTACACAGGATGCGATCAGGGATATGAGGTGGTTATCTGACATGGTGGGCTGTTTCTTCACGTGCTCATGTCATGCTGACCAAAAGGTCAGGTGTGCCCTGAACCTGCTGAGGCTTAGGGCAAAGGACTGGTGGAGGTTGATGATTGAGTCGTATACTGATGATCAGTGGGCTGCTGTTACTTGGGAGCAGTTCAGAGATATGTTCCGCACCCGCTACGCTCCACGCGTTGAGCGGGAGCGGCTTGTGCAGGAGTTTTTGACATTGAGACAGGATGGGGAGTCTATAATGGAGATTACACGTATGTTCACGGAGAAGGCTATGTTTTGCCCAGAGTTTGCTTCAGAGAAGTCTTAGATGACTCGTTATCTGAGTATGCTCCAGACTGATATTCGACAGTTTCTGTCTACACAACGATGTGATACCCTCCTGGACCTTCAAGAAGCCACACGGCGGCGTGAGTTGGAGATAGAGTTGCAGCTGAAGGAGCAGCGTCAGGCACCAACACAGTCTCAGCCGACGCCTAAGCGGTTTAAGACAGTTGATACACAGTCCGAGGGTCATCAGAGCCGCACTTGTGGAAAGTGTGGCAAGGCTCACTTGGGGGTTTGTCGAGCAGGAGGTGGGTGCCACAAATGTGGCAAGGAGGGGAACTATGCCATGGACTGCCGTCAATCCGCCCCTCCAGCAGATATGAGGATTTATTACCATTGTCATAAGGTTGGTCATGTGAAGACCAACTGTTCGCAGCTTGCCACCAAGTTGGCGCAGGGTTCCGCGCCAGTTGCTGTGAGGATTGGAGATGGGAGGCCAGTAGAGGTGGAGCCTCCGAAAGCTCAGGGTTGCGCCTTCCAGCTCACGGCCGAGGAGGCCAAGTCAGCACCGGATGTGGTTGTTGGTACATTTTCTATTCTCTGTCTCAGTTATTGTATTCGTGTTATGCTTATTGATTGTACCTGTGATTAGGTACGTTTTTAGTGAATTCTTTGCCCGCTTTGGTATTATTTGACTCGGGGGCGAGTATATCGTTTGTATCTCAGACCTTCTCTAGAGGGTTCAGTGAGCCGATAGATGATCTTGAGTGTCCGTTGCGAGTTTCGATCGCCAACGAGCACGGGGTCTCTGCTTCTTCGGTCTTCCGGGGATGCGAGTTGGAGGTTTTTGGGGTGTTCTTCCCGATATATTTGATTCCTATTCCCATGAGGGATGTATGCGTGATTATAGGGATGGATTGGCTTAGCCGTTTTGGCGCCATGATCGACTGTGAGGGGCGGCGGGTGGTGCTTCGAACCCCAAGTGGGGGAGAATTTGTAGTTTATGGTGAGGGCACTAGGTTGGGATCAGGGTTTTTTTCGGCAGCCAGGGCTTGGGAGTATATTCAGCACGAGTGTGCCTATGCGGGTTAGAGAGAAGCTCTCAGTTTCTGAGGTCCCGGTGGTGAGGGAGTTTGCTGATATGTTTCCGGAGGAGTTACCCGGAGTGCCTCCGGAGAGGCGAGTTGAGTTCAGGATTGACCTAGTGCCAGGTGCGGCCCCTATCGCTAAGGCGCCGTACCGACTGGCATCGCCAGAGATGCAGGAGTTGTTATCTTAGTTGTAGGAACTGTTGGGTAAGCAGTTTATCCGTCCAAGTAGTTCACCCGGGGGAGCACCGATCCTTTTCGTCAGGAAGAAGGATGGTTCGCTCAGGATGTGCATTGACTATATGGAGCTGAACAAGTTAACGGTGAAGAACCATTATCCGCTTCCAAGGATAGACGATCTTTTCGATCAGCTGCACGGTGCATCTTGGTTTTCCAAGATTGGTTTGAGATCAGGATATCACCAGGTCAGGGTGAGGGAGGAAGACGTGGAGAAGCCCTTGTTTCGTACTTGTTATGTTCATTATGAGTTCGTGGTGATGCCATTTGGACTCACCAACGTGCCAACAGTGTTCATGGATCTGATGAACTGGGTATGCAGACCGATGCTTGATCGCTCAGTCATTGTGTTTATAGATGATATCTTGGTGTACTCCAAGACTCAAGAGCAGCATGAGGAGCATCGCAAGGAACTTCTGGAAGTTCTGAGGCGAGAACGGTTGTATGGCAAGTTCTCGAAATGAGAGTTTTGGTTACGGGAGGTCCAGTTCCTCGAACACCTCGTTAACCAGGAGGGGATTCTGGTCGATCCGGCCAAGGTCGAGGCGGTTATGCAGTGGGAGACCCCGAAATCTCCCTATGACATCATGAGTTTCTTGGGCTTAGTAGGGTATTATCGGAGATTCATTCGTGATTTTTCCAAGATTTCCGTACCCCTCACTCATCTAACGAGGAACGGGTTGGATTTCCGGTGGGGCCCTGAGCAGCAGAGGGCGTTTGAGACCCTCCGACAGTGTTTATGCGAGGCGCCGGTGTTGACACTCCCCGAGGGAGTGGAGGATTTTATGGTATTTTGTGATGCATCCATCACTGTCTTGGGGGCAGTCCTCATGCAGAGAGGACGGGTGGTAGCCTACGCATCGCGGCAGCTGAATCCGCATGAGATGAGCTACCCCACGCACGATCTTGAGTTGGGAGCAGTGGTTTTTGCTTTCAATATTTGGAGGCACTATCTGTACGGGTACGTTGCACTATATACATGGATCACAAAAGTTTGAGACACATCATGGATTACCCGAACCTGAACATGAGGCAGCGTAGGTGGTTGGATGTGGTTAATGACTATGATTGCGAGATCCTTACCATCCTGGTAAAGCGAATGTGGTTGCGGATGCTCTGAGCCGCAAGTCAGCTGGGTCCTCGACCCCAGCCAGGTGTATGAGGATAGCAGTGGACTCCCCACTGGTGGGTTTGATCAGGGATGCTCAGACTGAGGGCATGAGACCAGAGAACTGGAAGTTGGAGAGGATTAAGGGCGAAAGCGCCCGGTTTGTTCAGGATAGCCGCTGATTGTTGACCCGTTACGGTCGGGTTTGGGTTCCGATGTCCAGAGGGGTTCGGCAGACAGTGATGGAGGAGGCTCATAAGTATCGTTTTTCGATTCACCCGGGAGCCACCAAGATGTACCGTGATTTGAGTTCGAGTTATTAGTGGCCTGGCATGAAGTGAGATATCGCTTGCTTTGTTGAGAGGTGCTTGACCTGTAGGATGGTCAAGGCCAAGTAGTAGAGGCCGCATGGTAAGTTGCAGCCTTTGTAGATTCCCATGTGGAAATGGGAACAGATCGCGATGGATTTCATCACGAAGTTGCTGAAGACGGCAAGGGCTTTCGATGCGATATGGGTCATCGTCGATCGATTGACCAAGAGTGCCTATTTCCTAGCCATACGGGAGAGTTCGTCAGCAGAAAAGTTGGTTGACCTATACGTCAGAGAGGTTGTCTCTCATCATGGGGTTCCGGTTTCTATCGTTTCCGATCGAGATGTCAGGTTTACTTCCTGTTTTTGGCAGAAGTTCCATGAGGAACTGAGTACAGGATTGCATTTTAGTACGGCGTTCCATCTGCAGACTGATGGGCAGAGTGAGCGGACCATTCAGACCCTCGAGGATATGTTGAGGGTGTGCGTTATTGATTTCGGTGGGGGTTGGGATTCCCACTTGTAGAGTTCGCCTACAACAACAGCTATCATTCCAATATTGGCGCACCACCTTTCGAGCTGTTGTATGGGCGGAAGTGTAGAACCCCGGTATGCTGGGGCGAGGTTGGGAACAGAGTGATGGGTCAGACAGAGGTAGTTGTGCAAACTACCGAGATGATACAACCAATTAGACAGCGACTGCAGACCACTCAGAGTCGGCAGAAAAGTTTTGCCGACCATCGTCGATCTGAGCTGGAGTTTCAAGTGGGTGACATGGTCCTCCTAAAGGTCTCACCCTGGAAGGGTGTGATCCGCTTTAGGAAGAGGGGAAAATTGGGTCCCCGTTATATTGGGCCGTTCAGGATTATTGCCAGGGTTGGCAGGGTGGCTTATAGGCTAGAGCTTCCGGAGGAGCTTAGCCGGATCCACAACACATTTCATGTTTCGCAATTGCGAAAATGCATTATGGACCAGGAGGCAGTGGTATCGTTGGATGACATTCAGGTCGATGAGCGTCTGAACTATGTGGAGAGGCCTATGGCTATTTTGGAAAGGAAGAAGAAGATTTTACGGAACAAGGAAATACCTTTAGTAAGGGTACAGTGGGAACATCAGAAGGGATTCGAGTGGACATGGGAGCCGGAGGTGGAGATACGCGAGCATTATCCGACATTGTTTACTCCAGCGGACTTCGAGGATGAAGTCTAGTTCAAGTGGGGGAGAGTTGTAACGCCCCAATTCTCAGGTATTGCTTAAATAAGATTCATTGAGTTAATCTCTACTCGACGAGTTGGTTCACCTACTCGTCGAGTAGTAGCGAGGTGGGATCGCGTGTTAAGTGACCTACTCGACAAGTCCATGTTGGACTCGGCGAGTAGGAGCTGGTAGTGGAAACCATAAATCCTGGGGTTTGCACCTCTATTTAAAGGAGCCTTAGCCTCCTTTGGCCTCTTTACAGTATTTGAGAGCCCCTTAAAACCCTAATTCGTGTGTGTGTGCCATGGTGTGGTGTTTGAAGCTTGGAAAAGAGGTTCTTGGAGGAAGAAGCTAAGAGTGCAAAGGAAATTGATGCAAGGAAGGAGTGGGAAGCAGGAATTAACTCAGCTACCATCCTTTGGAGGTATCAAAGTGCCATTATTACTTCCCTTTTTCCCTTTTGTTGAGTTTTTAGGGATTTTTATGAATTTTCAAGTTGGTATGATGAGCTATGGGCTAGATCTGAAGTTGTAACTTCAGATCTGGACCCTCCTTGGATTCTAGAAGCATAAAGTCACAGTCTTGGTTTTCATTAAGGTCCCACTTGAGCATGAAGTTCCCTTAAGAACTTAGAATAGGCATTTAGAGCCTCTAGAGTCATGCATGCACGTAAAGTTTGCAACTTTACGTGATAAGCACGCCCTAGAAGCTTGGATCTATAAGTTGGAACCGTTGCATGGCTCAAAATATGTCTGTATGGAGGAAGAGGACTGAATGGACTCGGCGAGTCACATGAAGATGGTCATGAACTCGTCGAGTTGGATGAACAACTCGGCGAGTCCGATGAAGTTCGCCATAAGACTCGATGAGTTGAAGAACAACTTGGTGAGTCGGATGAGTTTCCTCTGGGTTATGTACGAGTGTGTATCTGTCGAGTTGCAAGGAGGGAACTTGATGGGTGACCTTAAGTTGATAGAGAATCAAAGGAACTCGACAAGTCACTTTGATGACTCGGCGAGTTGGAATGTACTTCAGGGAACTCGGCGAGTAGCCAAGGGTACTCGGTGAGTTAAGGTCAACATGGACTGTTGACCTTGACTGAGGACTTTGACTGTGACCAGGGGTGTGACTAGTGGGTTATGGAGTACCTTATAAGGTTAAGGACTTTTGAGTATGATGTACTATGATGATAGGTGGTGGAATCTGTGTCAAGTGATCCGAGAGTTGGAGTTTACCTTTCGTGTCGACATCTGCGAGGTGAGTTATCCTCACTATATGGATAGGGTCTACGACACCAAGGCCGACCCTTTAGTTGTTATTGTTATGGTATGCTACATGTGGTTACGATCTGTTAGATCGGAATCGGGGTAGACAGTATGTTATGCTCTTATGATTCGTAGGGATTGGTATGTTAGTGACCTGCTAGGTGGTACTCTAGTTACAGGGGAATTCTATGATTGATGATCAGTGTGACAGATATGTTTGATGTTTGTATATGCCTATATATGATAGTATGCGCACATGGTTATTTGCTGGTGGTTGGGTTGAGGTGGTACTGCTTTGTGCTTAAGGCCAATATACCCTATGAGCGGTCCGGGGCGACTGTAGGCCCACGTGGCGGACCAGTCATGCCGATGGCTCGGGATAGATTTAGACAGACTGTAGGCCTGGTAGGGCGGTCCAGTCATGCCGATGGCCCAGTATGCATGATGATTGATTGATTATTATTGATATGGTATTGTCAGTGTGGTATTGGTATTTTGGGGATAGCTCACTAAGCCCTCGGGCTTACAGTTTTCAGTTTATTGTTTCAGGTACTTCAGGAGATCATGGAAAGGTGAAGGCATGACCGTATCACTCCTCATCCTTATGTTATATTTTTGGGACACTCTGATGGAAAATGATTTGAAAACATTTTGTAAACAATGCTATTTGGTTTTTATTTATGAGTGAAAAAGTTTAAATTTGGCGTAAAATGTATGGATGTTACAATTAAATTAAAAAGGGAACACACTTACAAGGGAAACGATATCAACCTAGAAGTGTGTACCCTATTCGGATTATATGATGGCCTAACGGGTTGAGAGATACTTATAGGATAAGAGCTTTAGCCAGAACTGATGCCAAGTGGTTTTTCTAGACCACCACTAGGGGAATGGTCCATGGTTTATAGGACTGGAGTGGTGTTGATGATTGATGGAACATCTGCGCAAATACCACTTGGGTTTTAGGAGGTGTAACATGATGCAATTGGTACCGTTCGTACCGATCCTTAACGAAAACGTGTGTACTAGTATACACAACATCAGAGTAGTGAACACAACAACAATAAGGGATAATGTTACGGGTGAAATTCGTGCCTCACTTAGTGCATTGGGTAGTGCCGATCACATTAGTAGCGACCAAGATATTTGCCTTAGGGTTACTGATGAATATATAGAGCCATAAATAGGAAGTATTCGATAATAATTACAAAGGTTATTAGAAGAGAGTTATTATAAATGATGAAAATGAAGACTAATATTATCTTATAATAGTATAGTGATGAATGAAGTAATAACTAGTTACAAAGATGAAAATTGAAGTGTAACTAAAAGTAAAATCTCTAAAAAAGAATAATATTATTTAAGCATTATTGTGTTGACTATGTGATGCATTTGATGCCATACTATGTGAGTGTTTGAATGCATGCTTATATGATGCTATGTTTGACCCATTTGGGATATGTGTGTTCCATCACATCGTACTTATGACTGGCTTACTTAGCGTATGTTGGAACTTGTTTCTTTGCTTGTTGTTTTCATTGCATTGGTACATGTAGCATATCTTGATGGATTGGTGAGGATAGGGACCCCTTGGTAGTTACATTTAGCATAGTTTTAGTGATGACAACAGTTTGGACTTGTCATGCTTTGAGCAAACTAAACACAGAGGCATGCTTTGAGCAAACTTTTAGTGATGACAACAGTTTAAATAAGACCCTTGTTGCATTATTATGTTAAAAAATGATGAAAATAAAAAGAAAAATTTGGGTGAAAAATCACGGTGTTACAAGTTGGTATCAAAGCCATGCTTTGAGCAAACTAAACACAGAGGCCGATGTTCAGACTCACAGTGTAGATTGGCCCATTTAGGTTACTTTAGAATCTTAAGGGGGGGGGGGGGGTAGGGGTGGGAGGGTGTATATTGAGAGATATAGGATAGTTTCTTGTAACTTTATGAACTTTCCTTTCCTAATATTGTATGTAAATCCAAAACTCTTCGTTACTTAGGGAAATATTGAACACCAGAGGTGCAGGTGGCAACTAGGGTGACTGTATTCCAAGGACACCGCCATTTGCGTTCCAAACCCCACTTATTATCAGTGAGCCATGAGCTCAGCCGACATAGAGTGCACACATCACCGTTAGTGTTGCTGTTTTCATGAATCTTCATGAGTAACTCTAGGAGCGTGATAGAGTGTTGGATTAGATGCAGCGAGCCATGCGTGCCACTAGACTATTATCACATAAGGGTGAGAATGAAGAGGAGCCACAGGAAGAAGAAGCCGAGAGATACTCGGTGACCAGGGAGTAGAGTGGGGAGCCTTCCAAGGATCGTGTTGAGCATCAGGGTAGTTTGTTCAAGACGTTCATGAGCCACAAGCCCTTTATCTTCCGAGGAGGATCATACCTGACAGTGTGTATGTAGTTGTTGTGCAATATGAACTAGATCCTCAACTCAGGTGATTTTACCAAGTTGCATAAGGTAAACAATGCGATTTGAAGCTCGAGGGTGATGCCCTCAATTGGTGGGAGGCGATGCATCCTGGGCAGATTCGTATGATTGAGTCTGCAACGATGAGAGATTTTCAGTTGGAAAGTACAAGATTGCTTTTGCACTCCTAGGAAGATTCGTATGATTGAGCGAGAGTTCATGGTATTATAGAAGGGGACTATGTATATTGCAAAGTATAATGCCATGTTCTCCAAGAAGCTGCAATTTACGAAGGGTTACTTCCCCACCGATGCATAATAGGTAGAGCATTAGTTGGGAACAGTAAGGCAGCGTGACACTCTAGCGACTGCCATTAATGAGGCTCTTAGGGCGGAGGATGATTTGTCTACATCGAATCGTGCTACTACAAAGCACGGGGAGAAGAGGAGGGGGGGGGGGGCGTTCTTATGAATCCTCAAAGAAGAAGAAGGGTCATTAGGATAAGAAGGGTGAGAAGTCGGGTTACTGCATGAAGTGTCACTCCTCTCACAAGGGTCCAAGCAGTAGTAGTACTATAAGTTGTATACGTTGTGGAAAGTTGGGCCACAAGCAAGCAAGATGCAAGAATAAGCCACTTTTCTATAATTATAGGTAAACGAGTCATGTGAGTGGCCAGTGTCCAAATCCAAAGGATGATGCTGGTTGTAATGGTAAGAAGACAAATGCAACAAAAGTGTAGGCACGAGCATTTTAGATGCACGCACAGAGGCCATACGTGGTGATGAGGTATTCTCAAAATTTTTACATCTAAATGCTTGTTTTATATGTAGTATTTTTGTTTGATGCTAGCGGTAGTAGATCGCTTGTATTTGTTACTTTATCTTCTTGTTTTGTGTTACTTAAGAATTTTTTGAATTTTTGTGTTACACAATTGTGATAGCGGTAGGAAATCTTGTTTTTCCTATTTGGGGAAATGTACGATAAGTGTTCTAATGTGATAGTTGGACACATTTTTCCCTTTGGCTTGGACTCTGATTAGGATCAAGTCGTGTGATGTTATCATTGTTATGTTTTGGTTGTTTACTAAGTAGACTATGACTATCTACACTGAAAAGCATGTGCGAGTTCAACGTTTCATGTGAGGGTATGTCTAATTTGTGAGGAGAGAACTTAGGGTTCGTTTCCATCATTTGTATTTTATGGTGAACAAGTTTCTAGCGAGAAGGTGTGATGTTTCCTTCACACATGTGATGAAGGGCTCAAAGAAGTCATTGGTTAGCTTTTTTTTGGAGGTGGTCAAAGAGTTTTGACTATAGAGCGTCGAAGGGTGATACTGAAAGACTCTTATTGGTTGAGAATTTTTTTACAATAGACGCACGTTAAGAGCCAAATGTCTTGCTGATAGACAGGTTGTGAGTCGTCTAGTTGATGCATGATATGAAAGAGCTGGTAGATATCTTGGTTAGAGAGATACCAAGAAGCGGGGGATGAAACTAGTCAAACTCGTTAAGGTCCAACGGAAGGACGAGTATGGGTTGGAAGTGACCTATGTGGTTGAAAAATACATGTACATTCGTTATCCTAAGTTGTGCGTACTGTTATATGATTTTGAGGACGAAATCATTTAAAAGATCTTTCCGTTAACGACATTATCTTTCCGATACTTGGATAATTATTGATGCAAATGATTTTAGCCTTATGATGTTAAAATGGACTAATTAAATAAAAATAGTATTATTTAATGTCAAAAAGAATTAATCAACAATTAAGAGGAATATAATCCAATTAAATTGATTTATGGAGTTTTTAGGGTAAATATAATACATTTAAATGGTGTAAATGGTGTTGATGGCTTGAAGTGTCATTCATATAAACTTAAAATGTAATGTTATCAAGGTTAGGGTGTCGGGAATTTAATCATGGAAGTTTAGGGGCTTAATTGCAAAAATAGCATTAAAACCTCATGGGTTGCAAAGGACATGTTTATGAGGCTAGATATGTTTCGATTCTTCATCTTATGTGTGCAATACATGTAGCATCCATAAATTTCACAAAAAATTTAAACTTTTTCAAACATCCACAAATCATTATTTATTACAAAATGTTTTCAAAATCGTTTCATATCAGAGTATCCCAGAAATCAGAGTCATAAAAACATGAGGAGGTGCACGATCAAGCCCTCGCCTTCCCGAGATCCTCTGAGGTGCCTTAAACTAAAACCAAAACTGTAAGCCCGAAGCTTAGTGAGTTCCCCCAAAATACCCCCACAACAAATAACACACATATAATAACAACATACTATGAGCCCAATCAACCATCGGGTTGGAATGCCCCAGGCCCTCAACCATCGGGTTGGAATGCCAACATATTATGGGTCTAGTCATCCTCGGGATGGTATACCGTTGGCCCAGAACCATCGGGTTGGAATGCCCACATACTATGAGTCCAATAATCCTCAGGATGAAATACCTACGGCCCACAACCATCGGGTTGGAATGCCTCGGTCTATTGGCTCTCGCACAAAGAAGATAAGAATCAACCACCAATAAATCATGTGCACATATATCAGATAATCACATAATAGTCTACAGACAAACAAACCGATCTAGTGATCACTAAGCATAGCAACATCCTATCTACCAGGATACCGATCTAACTGATCATAACCACATATATACATCATATCTACCAGGATACTGATCTAACATATCACACTATCAATAAAGCAAGATAACAATCCAAAGGACCGACCTTGGTGCCTTAGACCCTTGAATATAGTGAGGAAAACTCACCTCACAATGTCGATCGGAACTGAAATATTAAACTCCCGAAGTACGGATCCAAACACCAACACCTATAACCACCATTGTTCTAATTCTATAAATTCCCGAACTTACTAAAATACCCTCATAAGTCGCCGAGTGCAGCTTACTGACTCGTTGAGTTCCTTCAGAACTCAAAGAATCGTGAAAACCCCAGTCGACTTGCTGAGTTTCCAGACAACTCGCCGAGTCCTTGCAGTGTCCAAATTTCGGGAAAACCCTAACCAACTCGTCGAGTCATCTCACTGACTCGCCGAGTCCATGCATAAACCAGAAATAGGCAATCCTCATCTGACTCGTCGAGTTGACCATGCAACTCGTCGAGTCCCTTCAGTACTTTTCTTATTCAAACACTTTTAAGCAAAACCAAGGCTCCAAATTGCAGATCTAGCCTCCTTGGGCATAGTTACCACGTAAAGTTGCAAACTTTACGTGCATGCAAGGCCTTAAATGCCAAAACCAAGCTAAGGAAGGGGTTTAAGCCAAAGAGAAGGGCCAAAGCTTGATAAATTCGATAACTTTATGACTATAAGAGCTTAGAGGAGTCCAAATCCGAAGTTACAACTTCAGACTGCTCAATACTAGAAATAACCCACAAATATGCTAGAAATGGCCTTAAACCCTTGAATGAGGAGATCTAATCACTAGAATGTTCAAGGTAATAACTTGTTACCTTCAAATGGAAGCCAAGACGGAGTAGGTACTGGATCTACAAGCTTCTCCTTTATCCAAGCTCTTGAGTCTTCAAGTTTCTTTCACTAAAACCACATTCCAAGCTTCGACACACACAAAATGAGGAGTAATACACGATTAGGGTTTTCTGAGGTCAAGGGGGAGATAAGAGAGGCAGAGGGTGGCTAATGAGCCTTTAAGTAGGCTGCAAAACCCTAGAAAATAGGGTTTCATATTCTCGCTCCAAATCGTCGAGTTGGGTCCTACAAATCGTCGAGTAGGTGCTAAAATTCACGTGGCCATAACCGTTTCTACACGACGAGTTGGGTCATCCAACTCATCAAGTAGGCCTCTAAATATGAATATAAAGCTTTAAAATTTATACCTAGGAGTCAGGGTGTTACAAATCTCCCCCACTTGGACTAGACTCAGTCCCCTAAGTCTGCTGCAGCAAACAGATCCGGGTAATGCTCCTGCATCTCAGCCTTCGGATTTGTACATTTCACTTATTGAATCAGAGACTCGTTCGAGCATGGTCACTGGCCGCTCTACGTAATTCAGGTACCATAAGTTCCTCCGGCCTCTCTCGTAATTCAGGTGCTCGTCGACCTGAATATCATTTAATGACACTACTGCCTCCTCATTTAGTATGCACTTCCTGCAATTCCGAGACGTGAAAAGTGTTGTGGATCCGACTAAGCTCCTCTGGGAGATCCAATCTATAATGTCACACCCCCGAACCAGACGTCGGAAACTTCTGGGGGTTGAGCGTGACTCCATTGTTGTGGTATCATCACAAAATATGTAATTGAAACATAACATTATCATTATCAAACATGTAATATAACAACATTCATTGTTTACATCGAGTATTGTATTTGAATATTACATGCCAAAATAGTCAGAGTATGATGAAACAACATATAAAAAAATATCCATTAGTTTGTTCCGCTCCACCTGCTTCAACGGTTTCCTGAGAATACAAGTTAATTTAAAAAGGTCAAATAAAAATGTTGGTGAGTTCATAAGCATGTTTGTGAAAATGATTTGTACAACTTTGAAACCACAAGAAAATCCTATATTTTCTGAAAACAGTTTAGTATGTTTATGAAAATGATTTGTACAACTTTGAAACCACCAGAAAATCCTATATGTTCTGAAAACAGTTTCGTATGTTTGTTTCAGATCTTGTATTAATGCATGTGTATTATTGTTTATTATAATGTATAAAGATAATGTAGAAGAGGTAAAGAGAATGTAAAGAGAATGCCCCCAGACAACGCTATGTTGTCTGTAAAAGAGAATGTTGCCATACCAACCCCCGATGTTGAGTACTAGTGCGAGTATGTATCTGAGTAATCCAAAGAAGAAAAGAAAGGATGGTCTCCTGTAAATTTCATAATGTTAATTCCTCTAACTGAGTCATTATAACCATACTAAATAATGACAATTTCGCCTGTCTTGGCGTTTAAGGACGCCGATGGAAAATAGAATAAGGTTGTCGTCACCCTAGACTGATGTAGTCTAACCGTAGCGAAGAACTCAGGTGTGGGGTGTCATCCCCGTATAGATCTATACACAAACCCCCACTCTCCCTCCAAGAGACTCTGGTTATAACTACAGGCTATGATCGTACACTCAATAGGTGTCAACCGACAAGCTCACTAGATCCTCAATCGAATTTTACGCGAAGAGAAACATATAAAAGTCATTCCGGGCCTAATGAACCATGTCTATGGACCACTGAGTCTCACTGAACGCGGGAGTCATTTTTAGGCCCGAAAGAAATGAGATTATATAACATGGGCCCAAAATATATGTAAAAGGACAACTAAGGACCATTTCACACGTAAGGTATTTATAGGCCCAAATAGCACACAAATAGTATCCAAGGTCCGTCGTGCATGTAAGTGGGTCAGTGAGGCCCAATAAACAAATAAATAGTATTCAGGACCTATCAAACATATTAATGGGTCACTAAGGCCCAATAAACATGAAAATAACCTAATTAGCCCGTTTGTTATTATATTGCTAGTTTTAGCTCAATTATTTACTAAAATGATATAAACGGCCCACTTTTGTAAAAATGACACTTTTGGCCCATTAAGTCAAAAATTTACACTTAAGGCCAAATTTTAGTAAAAATAACATTTGATGGCCTTTCAAATACCAAGACTTGCATCTAACACAAGTATAAATACTTTGAGTAAGTTAAAAACAATTTTCTGATTTTTGGCTTTTCTGTCCGTGTTGTTAGAAAAATAGTAGAAAAATCACCGTAAGTCAAAATTTGGATTCGTAAACTTTGGAAGTTTGGAAATTGTGTCAAATTTGTTCACCATTTTTTTCATAATTTTTAATGGCCTCAAACCAGTGTGAAATTGCTCACCTTCACAGACTGGTCCGAGATTATTTTAAATATGATAGACAGTTTTTTAAAAATCGCTAAAAATTGTAGAAAAATCTTATGAACACGTGAGAGTAGTAATTTTAAAGGTATAAACCTGAAATTTTTGCATGTAAAACAGTTTTGAAAATATTACCATTAAGGCGGTCATAATAGTCCAAGATTAGATCAAAACTTTTCTGTCAAAGGCTTATTTTTGAGTTTAAGTTATCCATGTTTGTACACAACACTATTTTTGCTATTTTAAGTATATAAATCCCAGATCTACAAGTTTACATGTAATATATGTGATAACCCATATGTTTCTCAAGATTTTAATGAGATCCAAGTGCTAAAATTCAAATTCAAGTAAAACTCCAAAAATAAAACACATATCACAACATATAACATGAAAACACACAAAATCATGCATACATACATAGATCTACACAACACAACTTGTATTCTCCCCCAAAACATTATGAAAATAAAAAAGAAGGGGTATGAACTCACTTTGGGTTGTTGTTCTCGCTTTTTGATGTGAAAATGGAGATATCTAGGCCTTTAGCAAGCCTTCTTGAGTAGATCTCGAATCTAAGGTGGATCTAAGCATGGATCACGAAGTCATGTGGGTTAAGAAGAGATTTTTGATGTAATCTTGAAGTTAAACTTCTTGAGTTGAGAGTAGCTTACCAAAATGGATGGATTCTTGATGAAGTTCTCTTGAAACACACACACACCAACTCACGAATTTTTGAAGAAGAAAGGGAAGTTCTTGAGAGGATTTTTGAGAGTATTTGAAAGTAAAATGAAGATGGTGAGGGGTGGTGATCTTTGGCCGAGAGCAATAAGAAGAGAGGGGAGGGATTGAATTTGGTTATTACAAGATGGTTTAAGTAATTCTAGCCTAGATTACCATTAAACAATAATTAGGTGGCAAGCTTACAATTTATTTGATTTCTCCATTTTTTAACCAATATGTATGTATATATATATATATATATATATATATATATATGTGTGTGTGTGTGTGTGTGTGGGCCAAGAATGGGCTTGGAGAAAAAGATGAGAAGGTTTGGGCCCTCTCTTGTCTTATTTCTAGTTTATAAGGCCCAAAATAAATATTTTCCGACCTATTAGGCCCTTATGAGGGTTCACGGCCCAATAGGCGAACTCTGGGGTGTTTAGGGTTTTCGACTCACAATTGAATATGTGAAATGTATTCCATTAGGTTTTGAACTCACTCAGGGGTTTTGATTCAAATGAATGGTTTTGATTATGAATTGAACATGATATTCACTCAGATTACAAGTATTACAAGAGTTGATGAGAACAAAATTTCCTAGCTAGAATGCCAGTTGTGACATATACGCCACCTTGCCAACCCTAGAAATAATCCTGAATGGCCCAATGTATTGGGGACCCAACTTTCCCATCTTTCTGATGCGAATCACACCCTTCCAAGGTGAGACCTTCAGTAGCACCATGTCACCCACCTGGAACTCCAACTCAGATTGGCGTAGCTCCTCTGCCGATTCTGTGTGGTCTGCAGCCGCTGTCTGATCTGTTGAATCCTCTCGGTAGTCTGCATAACTACCTCTGTCTGTCCCATCACAATGTGACCAATCTCACCCCAACAGAATAGGGTGCGACATCTCCATACATACAATGCACCAATACTGGAATGAAAGTTGTTGTTATAGGAGAACTCTGCAAGAGGTAGGTAGGAGTCCCAACTCCCATTGAAGTTAATGACGCAGGCTCTCATCATATCCTCGAGAGCTGGTATGGTCCGCTCACTTTAGTCGTCTATTTGCGGATGATAGGCTATACTGAAATGAAGATGTGTGCCCAGTTACTCGTAGAACTTCTGCCAGAAACGGGAGGTGAATCGAACATCACGGTCTGAGAAAATAGAGACCGGTACCCCGTGGTGAGCAACGAGCTCGCAAATATATATGGCGGCCAACTTCTCGGCTAACGAACTCTCCCATATCGCTAGAAAGTGGGCGCTCTTGGTCAATCGATCCATGATGACCCAAATAGCGTTGAAGCCCCTGGCCGTCCTCGGTACCTTGGTGATGAAATCCATCGTGATCTGCTCCCATTTCCACATGGGAATCTCCAGAGGCTGCAGCTGGCCGTGCGACCTCTGATGCTCGGCCTTGACCATCCAATAGGTCAGGCACCTCTCAATATACCATGAAATCTCTCTCTTCATGCATGACCACCAGTAAATCTTGATACATCTTGGTGGCCCCTCGGTGAATAGAGAAGCGAGACTTATGAGCCTCCTCCAGTACAATCTGTCTGACCCCACCAGACATCGGAACCTAGACCCGACCACAATAGGTCAACAACCCGTGACTATCCTGCAGAAACCAGGTGTTCTCGCCCCTGATCCTCTCAAGCTTCCAATTCTCCTATTGCATACTCTCAGCCTGAGCTTCCCTAATCAAGCTCATAAGTGGAGATTCCATAGATATCCTCATACATGCAGCTGGAACAAAAGATCCAACTAACTTGCAGCTCAGGGCATCCGCAACCACATTCGCTTTACAAGGATGGTAAGGGATCTCATAGTCATAATACTTGACTACGTCAAGCCACCTGCGCTGTCTCATGTTCAAGTTCGGCTGATCCATGATGTGTCTCAGAATCCTGCGGTCCATGTATATGGTACAACAGACCCCATAGAGGTAATGTCTCCAGATCTTGAGAGCGAACACTACCACTCCCAACTCAAGGTCGTGCATGGGTATCTCGTCTCGTTCGGCTTCAGCTGCCGCGATGCATATGCTATCACCTGACCTCTCTACATAAGGACTGCTCCCAACCCAGTAATCGATGCATCACAAAATACTACAAAATCCTCAACTCCCTCAGGAAATGTCAACACTGGCGCCTCGCAAAGTTGTTGTCTTAGTGTCTCGAATGCAGTCTGCTACTTAGGGCCCCACCGGAAGTCCACCCCCTTCCTCTTCAGATGTAACAACCCAATTTTTCACAACCAAAAATTTCATTTTTTAATCAACACTTGGAAAATATTTTTGATTAAACATCATCATTTCATAAACATATTTCGTGTCCGAAACCAAAACATAAAACAACCATAATGTCAGAGTACAAATCCCAGAATATCTCGTAGTGCGGAAAACAAGAGCGTGTGTGTGATATGCCACTACTGCACCAACTCCTTCCCCTTTGCTAAGGAGGTACTAGGAAACAAAACTATAAACCGTAAGCACGAAGCTTAGTGAGTTCCCCCACTGTACCACATACCACATAACATACATATATTGTCAGGCATATCTGGGTGCCCGACCTACCCCTTTGGTCCTCTCGACTGGATACTGACTAGCATATCTGGGTGCTGGTCTCCCCTTCGGTCCTCTCGACCGGATTCTGACTAGCATACCTGGGTGCTGGTCTCCCCTTCGGTCCTCTTGACCGGATACTGGGGACTATTTCACCCCTTACCACTACCACATAACATGCATCACATAATCTATCTAGCATGGCTGGGCATGACTGCCCCTTCGGTCCTATCGACTAGTAACTTGGGGACTACCTCCCTTACTATCACTAGCACATAGCATCATATCATACTAGTACATAAACATAACACATGTAGTAGCAACCCTATATGTATATCACAGAGACAATCATCTAATCATACGACTCCTACTAGCGGGCAGACATTGTGGCCTTAGACCCACTGCTACTGGAAGGTAACTCACCTCGAAAAGTAGCTGCTGAAAGTCTGCTTGCTAAGCGCATGACTGCTGAATCGGTAATCCTCTGGCTATAAATCATAAACATAGATTAGCCACTCATACACACCCTTAGGTCAGATGACTGACCCACCCCTGGTCCAAGGTCAACTTGTTGGTCAAAGTCAACTTCCAGTTGACTGGACTCGCCGATTCATGGCACCGACTCGCCGAGTCCTTCCCCCACTAAACCGGTCCTACTCTACAAGTCCCTCATCCCACTCACTGAGTCACCCTAAACTCACTACTTGGGACGATAGAACCGGCTCGCGATCCGACTCGTCGAGTCCAAGAACAACTCGTCGAGCCCATACGAGCAGATCTCCTACTCGCTTCCAAATCCTCACCAGAGCATCCTATATGAGGATTTGGGTTTCTGGGACCATTGCAACACGTTAAATTGCTAATTCCGCGTGCAGATACGAAGGGTTGGACCTTCAACACCTAAATCCCTCTTACTTAGTAACAGTTCATCTGACTCGCCGAGTTTGAAGAACAACTCGTCGAGTACCAGGCAATCTTCATATGACTCGCCGAGTTGTTCATCCAACTCGTCGAGTCTAAGGCCATCTTCATAGAACTCGCCGAGTTCCACTTTGGGACTCGCCGAGTCCCTCGACCCATTTCCCATATAGACCAAATTTGAGACATGCAACGCTTCAAAACCATAGATCTATGTTCCTAGGGCATGCTTATCACGTAAAGTTGCAAACTTTATGTGCATGCATGGCCCTACAAGCTCCAAAAGGCAAATCCAAGATCTTTATGTGGTCATACACTCAATTGGGACCTCAATCACTTCAACCACAGAAACTTTATACTTCTAATACGTCCATAAGGTCTAGATTTGAAGTCCTTTCGGATCATTAAGCACAAACACATGGAGTTTGGTGTTTTAGGGCTTGAAAACCACCAATTAGGGACAAATATGGTATCTAATGAACTAGTGATCAAGGTAGGAACTTTTCCACCTGAATGGAAGCCTCTTGGAGGGTAGATATCGGATCTACTTCTCTTCCTTGCACTCTTCCACCACCTTCTTCTTCTCTTGAGCTTCAAACTTCCTTTACAAGGCCAAAATCACTTACAAGGACAAAAAGGGGCTAGGGCTTCGCTCTACAACCCTCCTGGAAGTGTTAGGGACAAGGGAGGCCGAGTTAGTGTGCTTAAATAGGGTGTAAACACCCGGGTTAGGGTTGTTGCCCAAACAGGGCCTACTCACCGAGTCCGAGGCTTAGACCCCGCATCTCATCTCGCTCCTACTCGGCGAGTTGGTCCTTCAACTCACCAAGTCCAAGGCAAAATGCATGAATTAAGAATTATTAATTACAAGAAATACGTACCAGGAACCAGGTGCTACATCAGATGAGTGAGAGGTACCGCAATCTTGGAGAGATCCTGTATGAATCTCCGGTAGTAACGAGATGTCCAAGGAACTGAACCTTTCGTAACCAAAACTCGCACTTCAAGAACTTGACATACAACCGGTCTCGTCTTAGAAAGCCCAGTAACTCACGAAGATGCTCCTCATGCTGCTCTTTGGTATTGGAGTACACCAAGATGTCGTCTATAAATACACTAACCAAATGGTCGAGCATCGGTCTGCACACTCGATTCATCAGGTCCATAAACACTGTTGGCGCATTGGTGAGCCCAAACGGCATCACCATGAACTCGTAGTATTCATAACGAGTTCGGAACGTGGTATTCTTCATGTCCTCCTTGTTGGATATAGTGTCTAAGTCCATAACTTTATTTGGTATGTACTTGATCTGACTCGGCATGGTCCATTTGGGTTGCATGGCATTGCAATACTTGGATAGACTAAATGAGAGAATATGGAACTTATGATTATTAATATATTATAAGTTCTAATATATTAATAATAGTATTGTTTAATTAGTATTTGATCAAGTATTAATCAAGTATTAATTTGGTGATCAAAGTGAGACTAATTAAATATATAAGGGTTGATTATGACAATCATCAATTCTTTTATGGTGGATTAATGATCCATGGTTTATGGGTTATGGATGTAACCATTTGGAGCTCCATGGATAGTCCATGAGAGTTACAAACCCATGGGTCATGAGAAATGAAGAGTCATGAAAATTATGGGTCTTCTTAATGAAACCCTAATTGTGACACCACTATAAAAGGAACCCTTTGGCTAGTAAAATTGGGGGCTAGTAAGGTTACTAGAGAGGGCATAACCGATTTTAAGTGCTAGAAGTATTCTCTCAAGTTATTCAAAGTTTTGTGGTGTTGTGTGAAGCATTTGAGGCACAACATTTGGGGTGCTAGGCTCACAATGTATTGAAGGAATCCAAGCAACAACAAGGTATGTATTTCTACTAGTTTTTATGTTTCATATATTCCCCATGCCATGCTAGTTAGGAAATAACCTTGAAAAAGAAATTTGCATGTATATATGGAGAAAACATAGATTCAAGGTTATTAGGGTTGTATGTACACTTAGGAAGTGTTAGAATGCTCAAAACCCATCAGTGGTATCAGAGACTAGGATTGTTTTCTGTATACTTGATGCAAAACTGCTTGAAAATCGAAAAAACTGCTCACTGTCGACTGGACTCGCCGAGTTCATGGGGAGGACTCGCTGAGTCCATGTACAAATTCATCCTACTCGTCGAGTAGGATCATGCACTCGACGAGTAGGTGCGTGCTGGGCAGTCTTTTCGTGTTTTGTTGCTGGAAATGGATTAGAATCATTATCCCAATCTGTTTTGGACTTGTAAAATCTATTTTTCAAAATGATAATGATTATGTTAATCCATTTTACATGACTTTTAACAGTTTCAAAGTATTATATATGCATATATCATTTCTTGAAATTGCTTGACATGAATTTGTGTTCTTATGAGTTTTTAGAAGATCATAGGAATTGTGTGTAACCACCATGTGTGTTTAATTCTTGATCTTAATTGTATTGATGGTGTCCATAACTTGTCCTCAAGTTACGGATAACCAAAAGTCACTTCTTTTAATTGTGATTAAAGAACTAAAGAGGTTTCGTAAAATGAAGAGTCTTCATTTTATGAACCATTAAAACTCATAAGTTACAAATTGAAGAGACTTGGAATAGTTTCAATTCTTGCCCTCAAGTTTTGGAATTTGAAAAGTCTTACACTCTAATACTTTAATTCCAAATTAAACCTTAGATTTTTAAAAAGTTTAAAAATCAACACTTATACTATTATTATAATTTTATTATATAGATATGTATAAGAATATGTCATTCTTACCATTAGTAGGCCTCATTCACGAAGTCGGTCTATAAGGGGGGTATAAGGTTGTTGCCTATAAAATGGTGACTTAATGGGTGTCCACTCTCACCCACCGCTTCCTTGATCGGTGGAGGGTCGTTAGCCGAACGGGTATGTTATGACTTCAAATTCTCATTAAAAGTATAATGAATTATAAAGTAACTATGCATTATAAATTTCCAATCTTAGTTACTTTAGGAAAATGTGAATTTGGTGCTAGCCCATAAAATTACACTTTGTACCTTACCAAGTCGTTAGTGGAGCGTGTGTGGTTAACCGACACACTAACATGGACTATTAAGAGTGGAAAAGGGTAACTTGACTTTATTATAGATCGGTGGAGCGTGTGTGGTTAACCGACACATCGATTAGGTAATATTGTTAAGGGTACCAAGTCAATTTGTATGGTTATTCACACCTTGTTTGTGATCCTCGACATCCCAGTCACAAACTTCAGAGGGCACATTCGAGATTCAAACATGCCATTGAAAAGTTCAATGTATCTCAAAAGATCTAGGAGTTTCAAAACTAATAAAACCTAATAATAAAATATTTCGTCTTATGGTGGAAATTGGTAAATCGTCATTTACCTACCTTCAAATATTTTATAGTGTGGATTACGGCATCCCTCTTCCACCTATAAATAGTTTGTTGGATCCGAGCCTTAATATTTCATTTGGGTGACTTATTAAGGACTCTTAATCTAATGAAACTTATCTTCTTTTTATTCCAGATGTCTTCCAATAACGCTGCTGGCTCAAACCCGACAAGCTCCTTTTCCCTAATGAACTTGTGTGGGAAGGTCATCTTTGATGGATCCAACTTTAATGAGTGGATCAGAAACATCAGGATGATTACCCGCATTGAGGACAAAGAATATGTCCTTGATAGGGAGCTTAAATTTGTTAATGAAGCCACTGCTACTCCAGAAGAGCTTACGGAGTTCATTGCGCATGAGAAGGATGCCACCAAGGTGTCCTGCATCATGATGGCCTCAATGACTCCGAAACTCCAAAAATCTTATGAAGATTTCTACCCCTATGAGATGCACCTGGATCTGATGGAAAGGTACCATCAGAGCGCGCTTCAAGAGAGGTATGAAATCATTTCCTCCATGATAACCGCAAGGATGAAGGACGGTGAACCCATCACCGGTCACTTGCAGAAGATGCAGAGGTTCGTTGACCGGTTGCCAAAGCTCAATGTTGACTTCCCTGAGGAATTGGCGATTGACATCATTCTCCATTCCTTACCTCCAAGTTATGATCAGTTTCGTATGACTTATCATATGAACAAGGAGGAAGTCACACTTAGCAAACTTCAAGGACTCTTAAGGACAGCTAAAAATGGCCTTAAGGGTAAAGCGGTTGCTACTTCTACTCCTTTAACAGCCCCTGTTCTTGCAATTGGGCAAGGGAAGGGTAAGAAGAGGAAAAGCCCTTCAAAGGGTACCAAGGGTAAGACTCTTGATGGTTCCTCTTCAAGTGGGACAAAGAAAGGTCCCATTACTCCTTCTTCGAACCCAAAGGAAGCACAGTGCTTCTATTGCCAAAATAAGGGACACTTCAAACGAAGTTGCGCCAAATATCTGCAAGATGTAAATGATGGGAAGGTTAAACCCACCCATGCAGGTATTTACACAATATTGTCTAACAACTCATCTAATGCTAATTCTTGGGTGCTTGATACAGGGTGTGGTATTCACATTTGTATTGATTTGCAGGCACTAAGAAGAAGTGAGCAAGTGGAGCACGGGAAGATAAACTTAGTCATGGGCAACAGGAAAGCATCACCTGTTACCAAGATAGGAGTTTATTCTTTATTGCTTAATAATGGGTTAATGTTAGATTTGAATAAGTGTTGTTACTCGCCCGAAATGGCGAGAAATATTATTTCTTTTCATGACTTGTACAAACAAGGTTTTACATTTTCATTTAATAATAAAAATGGTGCTATTAATGTTTATTACAATGATGTATTTTACTTTAAAGCAATACCTTGTGATGGTGTATATGAAGCCGTGAATGTTGTAGACAATCTAGGAAATAATGTGTTGTATATTGATTCTTTTGATAGCTTGGATAAAGCATCCTTGTGGCATTTTCGTCTTGGACATGTTACCAAGAAGCGCATAGGCCAACTCTGAAAGGCTGGAGTCTTGGAATCATTTGACCTCAAGTCAGATGATAGTTGCGAGTCTTGTTTACTTGGAAAAATGACAAAGTCACCCTTCACAGGTACTTGTGATAGGGGTGAAGGTTTGTTTGACCTTGTACACACGGATGTGTGTGGGCCCTTCAGAGTTGCTACAAGGGATGCTAATCGTTATTATGTGACTTTTAATGATGATTACAGTAGATATGGATATATTTACTTAATCAAGCATAAGTCAGAAACCTTTGAAAAGTTCAAAGAGTTTAAGCAGGAAGTTGATAATCAATTGGGCAGGAACATCAAGATGCTCAGATCCGATCGAGGAGGAGAGTATCTTAGCACTGAGTTCCTTGACTATCTTAAGGAATGTGGGATTGTCTCACAATTCACACCTCCCAGAACACCACAGCTGAATGGTGTGGCTGAGAGGCGCAATCGAACCTTATTGGATATGGTTCGTTCCATGATGAGTCGAGCTTCGTTACCAATCTCTTTCTGGGAGTATGCCTTAGAGACTGCCGCCCATATCCTTAATTTAGTCCCTACTAAAAAGGTTGCCAAAACACCTCACGAGATGTGGACTGGGAGAGTTCCCAATTTGGACCACATCAAGATTTGGGGTTGTGAAGCTTTTGTGAGGCGTGAGACTCATGACAATGTGGTCTTTGTAGCAAGAAGATGAGTCTTTCGTGAGAGAGAATTCATAAGCCAAGGGGACAGCGGGAGGCAAATTGACCTTGAAGAGCTTCAAGAGTCAAGTGGTGAAGGAACCTCAAATGCTATCAGTCAACCTGAGGAGGAAACTCCTGTTGAGCCGATAGATGAGTCTGTACCTCCAAGACGTTCCACTAGGGTGAGGAACTCACCTGAATTTTATTATGGTTATCACATCACCACTGAAGGTGATACATTTATTAGTGATAGTACACTGATAGATTTGGAAGAACCTAATAATTATAAGGAAGCCATGGCAGGCCCTGAGTCTGCGAAATGGAAGGAGGCTATGGACAGCGAGATTCAGTCCATGTATGACTATCAAGTTTGGAACTTGGTTGACAATGTACCAGGTCGTAAGACAGTTGGGTGCAAATGGATCTTCAAGAAGAAGACCGACATGGATGGGAAAGTACACAATTATAAAGCGCGACTGGTTGCGAAGGGCTTTACTCAAACTCCGGGAGTTGACTATGATGAGACCTTCTCACCAGTAGCTAAGATTAAGTCTATTAGAGTATTGTTAGCCATAGCTACATTTCATGACTATGAAATATGGAAAATGGATGTCAAAACCGCTTTCCTTAATGGGAAGTTGGCTGAGGATGTTTACATGGCTCAGCCAGAGGGTTTTGTCGATCCAAAATACCCTAATAGAGTGTGTAAGCTTGAAAAATCCATTTATGGATTGAAACAAGCATCTCGCAGGTGGAATCTTTGCTTTGATGAGAAAGTCAAAGTGTTTGGCTTTTCTAGGAGTGAGGATGGGTCTTGTGTATATGTCAGGGCTAGTGGGAGCATAGTTAGCTTCTTGGTGTTGTATGTGGATGACATACTTCTCATAGGAAACGACATCCCAACTTTGCAGGAGGTTAAGGCCTGGCTTGGGAAGTGTTTTGCTATGAAGGACCTTGGGGAAGCTGCCTATATCCTAGGGATAAGGATATTGAGAGATAGGAGTAAGAGACTAATTGGACTTAGTCAAAGTACTTATGTGGATAAGGTATTGAAGAGGTTTAGTATGCAAGATTCCAAGAAAAGAAGGTTACCAATCCAGAGTAATGCCAAGCTAAGTAAGACTCAGAGTCCGAGTACAGAGGCCGACATAGCTTAAATGAGTCAGATACCATATGCTTCTGCTGTAGGCTCGATCATGTATGCTATGACTTGTACTCGCCCTGATGTGGCTTTTGCTTTGAGCATGATCAGTAGATATCAAGGGAACCCTGGAAAGGCACACTGGACAGCGGTAAAGAACATTCTCAAGTATTTTTGGAGGACTAAGGACTGGGTCCTTACCCTCGGAGGCAGTGATGACTTGAGAGTGGAAGGATATAGTGATGCTAGCTTTCAAACTGATAGGGATAATTTCCGCTCTCAGTCAGGCTGGGTCTTTATCCTAAATGGAGGAGCAATTACTTGGAAAAGTTCCAAGCAGGAGACAGTAGCTGATTCGACTTGTGAATCAGAGTACATAGCAGCAAGCGAGGCAGCAAAAGAGGCGATATGGCTGAAGAACTTCATCGGAGACCTTGGCGTTGTACAAGCTATAAAGGAGCCAATGGAAATTTTCTGTGACAGTGAAAGTGCGGTTGCTTTGGCTAAAGAACCAAGAGATCACGGGAGATCTAGGCACATTGACAGAAAATACCATTTCATCAGACATAGAATAAAAGAAGGACTCCTCGTGGCAAAAAGGGTATCATCAGATGAGAACCCGACAGATCCCCTCACGAAGGGACTGAGCAGGGTTAAGCATTTACAGCATGCAAGGCGCATTGGGCTGAAGGATCATATTAGTTTCAAAAATTAGATTCCTGAAACTTGTAAAATGTAATTGACATTTGATGATAAATAAAAGTTGTTATTTATTTATGAGTAAGGTGTTACTATCTTTTGTTGATTGTTTACTATGTTTCAATTTTGCATGTTTTTACTTCCAAAATAATTATGTTATGGTATATATCATATTATTCAAACCATCCACAGTCGGTCAAACTTTGGAAGTAAGTATTGATTCAAGACTGTCATGAATTTGGCTTGTATGATTTGT
Organism: Lactuca sativa; assembly: GCF_002870075.4. Classification (NCBI taxonomy): domain Eukaryota; kingdom Viridiplantae; phylum Streptophyta; class Magnoliopsida; order Asterales; family Asteraceae; genus Lactuca; species Lactuca sativa. The sequence continues at coordinate 238,248,173 of NC_056630.2, forward strand.
CTGAAGTGCTTTAGACAATGCAACGGTTGCTACAACATTCATGAGTACTCATAAGGGCTGAGTATTGGATTCAACCCACGCTCACTTGCATCACTTCATGGAATTTATCTCGAGTGATCGTGAGACGGTAATATCATATAAATCTTCAAACCTAGAGATATGAGTTGTTGACTATTGACTATGAGTTGGTTATTCATTGATTGTACGAAAACGCATTGGTAACTCGATGTTATAAGGCGGGGCTAGCTTGCTTCTCTTCCCCTAACCTGCGGAGTCTTGGTCAGAGCAAGCCGACCTATTCTATTACCAGACGTGCCTTTATGAGTAATTCAAGAAGTAGTTAGTACAAGCATATAAGTCGAAGTTTATCTGTTCCTTCTAGAAATAGAAGCGATATCTGGGCCCCTCGATGATTTGGTTTTGACCTATGTACCGGGCCCGGTCAGAACCTAATTGATGTGTTGAATTTAGTTCTATGTCGAAACAAATCGGAGATCGAGAAACAAATGCTGGACAATAAGTAAGACCATGTTCCATGTGTTTGTCCGGCTGATATCATGAGAGCAGAGGATTATATGATCACTTATCTTAAATGGCGTATCATCATCATCTCAGTTCCAAGAGACTTTGAAAGAGCTACGATTGCTAGTCGGATTTTGAATTCATATTTGCAAATATAGTTATTAGACTTATCCAAGTGGGAGACTGTTGGATATAGTGTCTAAGTCCATAACTTTATTTGGTATGTACTTGATCCGACCCGACATGGTCCATTTGGGTTGCATGGCATTGCAATACTTGGATAGACTAAATGAGAGAATATGACACTTATGATTATTAATATATTATAAGTTCTAATATATTAATAATAGTATTGTTTAATTAGTATTTGATCAAGTATTAATCTAGTATTAATTTGGTGATCAAAGTGAGACTAATTAAATATATAAGGGTTGATTATGACAATCATCAATTCTCTTATGGTGGATTAATGATCCATGGTTTATGGGTTATGGATGTAACCATTTGGAGCTCCATGGATAGTCCATGGGAGTTACAAACCCATGGGTCATGAGAAATGAAGAGTCATGACAATTATGGGTCTTCTTAAGGAAACCCTAATTGTGACACCACTATAAAAGGAACCCTTTGGCTAGTAAAATTGGGGGCTAGTAAGGTTACTAGAGAGGGCATAACCGATTTTAAGTGCTAGAAGTATTCTCTCAAGTTATTCCAAGTTTTGTGGTGTTGTGTGAAGCATTTGAGGCACAACATTTGGGGTGCTAGGCTCACAAAGTCTTGAAGGAATCCAAGCAACAACAAGGTATGTATTTCTACTAGTTTTTATGTTTCATATATTCCCCATGCCATGCTAGTTAGGAAATAACCTTGAAAAAGAAATTTGCATGTATATGGAGAAAACATAGATTCAAGGTTATTAGGGTTGCATGTACACTTAGGAAGTGTTAGAATGCTCAAAACCCATCACTCCTCCCTAACCATGAACCGATGGTACCCGGACCTCAGGTCCATCTTGGAGAACCAAGATGCTCCCTGGAACTGATCTAAAAGATCATCAATCTTCGGGAGTGGATAACAGATCTTCACCGTCAACTTGTTCAACTCTCGATAGTCAATGAACATCCGGTGTGAACCATCCTTCTTCCTGATGAAGAGTATCAGTGCTCCCCATGGAGAACTGCTCGGACAGATGAACTACTTGACCAGTAGTTCCTGCAGTTGTGATGACAGCTCTTGCATCTATGGTGGTGCCAATCAGTACGGAACCTTGGTGATAGGGGCCGCACCTAACACTAGGTCGATCATGAACTCGACCTGCCTCTCCGGAGGCACTCCGAGTAACTCCTCCGGAAACACATCTACCAATTCTCTGACAACTGGTACATCTGAAACCGAAACCTGACCCCTGACCCGTGTATCCACCACATACGCTAAATAACCCGCACACCCGTGCTAAATGTACCGTCGATCCCTGGCATTTGAGAAAAACCCTGATCCCAATCTGGTGACCTCGCCATAGATAATTAGTTCTCCCCCACTTTGGGTTCGAACGACCATTCGCTGACCCTCGCAGTTGATCATGGCACCGGAGCGACTAAGCCAGTCCATACCCACAGTCAGGCATACATCCTCCATGCGATTCAGAATCAAGTCTATCGGGAAAGATACCCCAAAGATCTCCAACACGCAGCCCTGATAGATTGAAGAAAGCAGAAATCTCGTGTTCGTTGGCGATAGAGACTCGCAACGGACACTCTAGCTCTTCTATTGGCAAACCAAACCTCCTACTGAATGACTGAGAGACAGAAGACCGACTTACCCCCGAATCAAATAATACCAATGCAGGTAAGGAGTTCACTAAAAATGTACCTAATCATAGGTACAAACATATAAGCATATAACAAATAAAATCGACAAGATAAAGGGATATAAACATACCAACAACCACATCTAGTGTTGTCCTGGCCTCCTTGGCTGTAAGCTGGAAGGTGTGTCCCCGAGCCTTGGGAGGCTCTGCTCTACCTTGACTCCCGTCAATAATCCTTAGTGTAGCCGACGCTGGAGCCTGCGCCGGACTGGCAGCTAGTAGGGGAACTGGGCCTTCATATGGCCCACCTGCTCACAATGATAACAAAGTCTGACCCTAGAAGCTGGAGTCTGCTGCCTACAATCCCTGGAAATGTGGCCCTGCTTTCCATACTTGTGGCACCCGCTACCCGATCGACAAACCCCATAATAAGCCTTCCCACACTTCACATAAGTGCGGTCGGGCTGACCCCCGACCTAGAATCAATGGTCTTGGACCGCTTCGGCGTCGACTACGATTACGCCGGAGCCTGCCTCTACTCTCTCAACTGCAGCTCAATCTCATCTCAAGCTCACGCTGTCTAACGGTTTCCTGTAACTTCAGTAATGTGTCACATCGCTGGGTAGCAACAAACTGTCTGATGTCAATCTTGAGCATGCTCAGATAATGAGTCATCTAATCCTGCTTGGTTGCAAACTCCTGGAAAAATATTGCCCTCTCAGTGCACATGTGGGTGATATCCGTCACCGTCTCCCTATCCTGTCTCATATCCGAAAACTTATGTGATAGACTCTCTTGCTCAACCCGTGGTATGTAGCGAGTGCGAAACATCTCCCTGAGCTGATCCCAAGTAATTACCGCTCACTGCTCATCTGAATATGACCTTGTCATCAATCTCCACCAATCCTTTACTTCGGACCTCAGCAGGTTCAGAGCACATCTGACCTTCTGGTCAATAGGACACGAGCATGTGAAGAAACATCCATCCACATTAGACAACCACGTCATGGCTATGATTGGGTCCTGAGTCCCATCGTAAGTTGGGGGCTTTGTGTTATTAAAGTCCCGGTAATGAAAGCCCGACCTGTCCCCGCACTTTCAGCCGCCACGGCTGCAGCAGCCTCAGTCTCAGCAATGGTTGCGTATCTATCATCAAAATACTCCATCATGGTAGTCTTGATAGACCCAAACATCTCCGGAATATGACCCCGGGCAATCTCAACCACCTCCTCCCGGATGATCTCCCTGACACGATCCTCTATCAATGTTGGCCTATCCTGGCTGCCAGCCCTTGATCCTGACCCGAATCCACCCTTGAATCATCGTGTAACCACCATACTGAGGATATACCATGAGAATATCAGATAATCTCATAGATAAAGGGGGAACCAACTCCCAACAAAGCCATAGGGGTTGTGACTTCCTTGATACGCGTATGGGTCCTGTGCTTTCAGTAGTACGGGCCCATACTACCTTCCACAACTACCCATATTTGTCTCAAGTATCATCATAATGCCCTATCAATATACATAAACATGGAGAGCACTCAATCCTCAATCCTAGAGGAAGGCTAAACATCTCATAACTGGCCGACTGACCTCGCACAACTCATCCATGAAACTTTCACCAACCCTGCAACACTCGTGTATGCTAGTCATACATAACGTTGGACCCTATAGACATTTGAATATTTGATCCTACGTTAAGCCCTTCATCAGACAAGAACAAGAAATATGCCCAAACCAAACATTCTCAGGCTATAAGATCCTAATTATGTACAACTATGAGGCATACACTAAGGAACTACAGTAATGATGTCAATTTCATATAAGGAAAAACCTAGGCTATCAGAAATCATATAATGAGGCAATTCTATCATGCAATTCATGAATATCTCTAGCCTACAACTAGCATGTTGTTCTAACATATCATAATATCAAATATCCATATGGTATTTTAGGGTGTACTTACTGGCTCCGGCTGATCGTACACTCTGCATCCTCCTTTAGTATTTGAAACCATTTGTAAATCATTTTGAAGACCATTTTCCTTAGTTTGAGATTGGATTCACACGAGTGTTCCTCCAATTCACTCAAACTAAGGCTCTGACACCAACATGTAACATGCATAAATTTCACAAAAAATTTAAACTTTTTCCAACATCCAAATATTTGTTACAAAATGTTTTCAAAATCGTTTCATATCAGAGTATCCAAGAAATAAGAGTCATAAAAACATGAGGAGGTGCACGATCAAGCCTTCGCCTTCCCACGATCCTCTGAAGTACCTGAAACCAAAACCAAAACTGTAAGCCCGAAGCATAGTGAGTTCCCCCAAAATACCCGCACAACAAAACACACATATAATAACAGCATACTATGGGCCCAATCAACCATCGGGTTGGAATGCCCCAGGCCCTCAACCATCGGGTTGGAATGCCAACATATTATGGGTCTAGTCATCCTCGGGATGGTATACCCTTGGCCCACAACCATCGGGTTGGATTGCCTACATACTACGAGCCCAATCAATGATCAGGATGGAATACCTATGGCCCACAACCATCGGGTAGGAATGCCCGGGTCTATTGGCTTTCGTAGAAAGAAGATAAGCCTCAACCACCAATCAACCATGTGGACATATATCTGATAATCACATAATAGTGTACAGACAAACAAACAGATCTAGAGATCACTAAGCATAACAACATCCTATCTACCAGGACACCAATCTAACTGATCATAACCACATATATACATCCTATCTACCAATATACCGATCTAACATATCACACTATCAATAAATCAGGATAACAATCCAAAGGCCCGACCTTGGTGCCTTAGACCCTTGAGTATAGTGAGGAAAACTCACCTCACAATGTCGATCGGAACTGAAATATTAAACTCCTGAAGTACGGATCAAAACACCAACACCTATAACTACCATTGTTTTAATTCTATAAATTCCCGAACTTACCAAAATACCCTCATAAGTCAAACTGGGTCAAACCTTAGTCAAAGTCAAAGCCAATGGTCAAGGTCAACATTCCATGTTGACCCAACTCGCCGAGTGCAGCTTACTGACTCGTTGAGTTCTTTCAAAACTCAAAGAATCGTGAAAACCCCAGTCGACTCGCCGAGTTTCCAGACAACTCGTTGAGGCCATGCAGTGTCCAAATGTTAGGAAAACCGTAACCAACTCGTCGAGTCATCTCAATGACTCGCCGAGTCCATGCATAAACCAGAAATGGGCAATCCTCATCCGACTCGTCGAGTTGACCATGCAACTTGTCACACCCCCAAACCAGAATGGCGGAAACATTCGGGGGTGGATGACTTCACGTAGTAGCATAACAATTGAATATTGTAAAGTAAGTAACACAACCATCATATATATAATAATAACGTACACTGTTGCGTTTTACATGTTTCCAAAAGAATATTACAATATGATGATGTAAAATGTTTAATAATAAACGCCCTTAACGTTCCTTCTTCAAAAGCTGGTAGTTATCTGTATTACTGATTCCCTGAGAAATACAAGTGGTTTCGAAAAAGTGTGAACAATAAAGTTGGTGAGTTCATAAGTGTTTTGTACTGAAAAGTATGTCTTTTTGGAAGAAAATCGATGAATGTGGTTTTAAGAAAATCCAATATTTTCCACATATAGTTTGAAAAGTTCCCAAGGTTGAAGGGCGTTAGTATCTTTCGTATTTAAATGATAAAGATAAGTTTTGTACTCGAAATAATGTAAATACCGAATGCATGTATGAATCTCGTAAATCAAGCTTGTTTTTATACTTTCGTGTGAGTCTTATAACCATACTATTGACACAGACTGCCTGTAACAACATTCTTCAGGTGTTGTAGTGGTATGACATTTGTCACCCCAGACCTGCCGGTCTAACTGTAGCTAACAGTTTAGGTGTGGGGTTGTCAATCCCGTATAGATCTATACACACGTATCACGCTCTCCCTCCAAGAGATTATGGCTTATAATACAGGACTTGAAATGCATACATAAAAATACGTTGAAGTTTGAATATCTCACATCACTTAGTATAAATAGATTTACGATAAGAAAGTATTTATTTCACTTTAGAAGAAAGTATTTCGTTTTTCAAGATGTATACGTAAGAATGCATGAATAACTCGCAAACTATACCCATTATAGTATTTAAGAAAGTAAGTTCCATTTTGGTGAAAATAAGTTGATGATATACTAACTTTACATGTAAAGTAAGATGTTGGTATCGAATAATAATAAGATAGATGTTGCATTTATATAAAACGATACGTTTTCTTGTATTGTACTTGTGTCCCCCCCCCCCCTAAGACATGAAAAGACTTGAAAAGTAGGGGTATGAACTCACTAGTTCGGTTTGAAGAGAGTGGGACTAGAGTCGAGCAGAACTTCAACCGCAGAAAGCTGCGTCTTCGACCTTCTCGGGGATCTCGGTAGCATAGAAACTTCGTCGGGGGCTCGGGTGCGGAAATCGAGGGTGTCGGGACGGCCTCTGGTGCTTGCAAGTGTGTGAGAGTAAGTGTGGGTTTGAGAAATGTGTGCTAAAATCCGGAGCTTATGCCTTATATTTATAGGGCTGAAATTGCGAGTACGCTGGGCGTACTACCGGAGTACGCTCGGCGTACATGTTACGCTGGGCCACCGGCTTCACCCTTTTGATAACCACACGTAACAGATTCTACACTTATCAACCGAGTACCACTCCATGGCACTTTTCTCGATCTTGATGACAACAATCACATGACTCTTACGAGCTAGATAACCCTAAACCACCGGGTTCCCGATCCGAGTCCAACTCTATCCATTCCAAGCTGACAGAATGACACATTCTTCAGCCTCAGAGCAACTCCCATGAGTTCTCCTCTTGCAATCGCATGCACATGCTGAACTAGCTCTAGCACCCTCGGGATAGGAAAACCCATCACACTGACGACACCTCCAAACATCCCCCATGATGAATCACCACTACATACACAATTCCTTGATCAGAGTCAAACTGGGAATCCAAGACTCCATCCCTGCATCCTTTCCGAGCCTCTTGGCTCTATCCCCACGGAAATCCTTCTGCCACCTCAGCAGACATCCCATCCGGATGTGATTCCATACCACTACCGCAATCGCGCTGCTCAAAGACCATAATTGGATCACTCCAATCATAACTCTGCACCGCCGCTTTCACTTTTGTGAATTTACACTCCCTCCCAGAGCTACATTCCTCTCTCTTTCCTTATCAAGGAAATCCACTTGGCCACCTTGTCACTACGACATGTGCCACGGTGCTCGCCCAACGCTACACCACTCCCTTATAGCATAACCGCTATCCATGCAACACACATGCTCTGAATCTGCTCGCAAGGACTCTCGAGTCCATGCACTATCTCCACTAATCGAGATCAATACCCGGGGCCAGACCTTATAATGCTAACACATCGCAACATACTCAATCCATTTCCTCGAACCGATCTAACAATACCTGCAGAGTCTTCAGCATGACTGGACCGCCTTACCAGGCCTTCAGCCAATCTGGACCACTCTCAGAACCTTCGGCCAATCTGGACCGCCCTCCAGGGCCTTCAGCCTGGTTGGACCATTCTCTGAGCCTTCGGCCTGACTGGCATGCCTACTGGCCTTCAGTCTACCCGGACCGGTCAACTAGCATTCATCCTTCCGAGTTATCTCTCCGGGAAACCCTCCCATGCATACTGTTCTAGCCGTCTAGGGGTTCCGAACTCTATCTCCATCATACACACTCAATCCCGGCCTGATCCCAGGCCCTCCACACTCAAATACCCTTGGTCTGTAACCCGCCCCGCATGCCTGCCACTTACTCATACCAGCCTACGCTCTTGGCTGACAGAACACTGCTGAATCCCAAGAAGCTAAACAACCTCCAATGCTCATCGATCTTCCAGAGAATTTTACAATTCTCCCCCACTTATAGCACTGACTAACAACCACCGGTCGCCATCACCAACCTCCCTCAACAACCCTACACAACACAAACACTTACACACGAACTATGTCCCGCAAGCACGAGCAACCCTCACAAATCACATATCAACACAGATCATCCCGAGCTCGAAAGAAACTCGATCTTCAGCTAACCCCTCCTCAGACTACAGATGCTACCTGGCATTCAGACCAAATGCCAGATTTCCGCTAATAACCCTCATGAATGATAACCAATGAAATTCCCAACACTAACCCATAACCATACCATAAACCTCAAAGAACAACGAATACCACACCGAAAACCACCCAATGAGACTAGCAGATAAACAATACTCCACAATAATCACAAGATAACAAGACATCAAGAAAGAAACATACCCGCAGCTGCATCCGACACTGCTCTGACCTCCTCTGTTGTAAGCTGAAAAGCACGACCCTGAGCCCTTGGGGGCTCCGCTCCACCCTGACCTCCACCCGTGATCCTCAAAGTGGCCGGTGCTGGAGCCTGCACCAGTCCTGCAGCAAGCTGTGGACAGTTGACCCTCAAATGTCCAGCCTGATGACAATGATAACAAATCCTCAAATCCCGAACTGGCGCTAACTGCCGACAATCCCTCGCATAGTGCCCCTCCTTTCCGCACTTGCGACATGCACCACCGGACCTACAAACTCTGGTGTGACCCTTCCCACACATCCCACAAGCGTGGATGCTCTGATCTCCCACCCTAGAATCAACGGTCTTGGACCGTTTCGGTGCCGGCTGCGACTGCACCGGAGCCTGCCTCAGCTCACGCAACTGCAACTCAATCTCCAACTCACGCCGCCTGGCGGCCTCCTGCAACTCCAACAAAGTCTCGCACCTCTGCGTAGATACAAACTGTCTGATATCTCTCTTGAGCATACTCAGATATCGGGACATCTGAGCCTGCTCCGAAGCGAACTCAGGGAAAAACATCGCCCTCTCAGTGAACATCATGGTGATCTCCGTCATCGACTCCGAACCCTGCTTCAGCTCAAGGAACTCCTGAGCCAATCTCCACCAATCCTTCGCCCCGAGCCTCAACAGGTTCAGAGCACACCTCACCCTCTGGTCAGCAGGGCATGAACACGTGAAGAAACAACCCTCCACGTCCGACAACCACCTCATAGCAACAATCGGGTCCTGAACCCCATCAAAGGTAGGAGGCTTCGTATTATCGAAGTCCCGATACTGAAAACCTCGACCGACTCCTCCCCCTGCCGCTGCTACAGCTGTTGTAGCCGTCGTGGCAGCCGTCTCAGTGAGAGCCGCATAGCGCTCATCAAAATACTCAACCATGACGGTCTTGATCGACCCAAACAGTTCCGGCAGCTCGGACCGGAACAACGCAGAAACCTCATCATGTAGGATCTCACAAATCCTAGCATCCAACTCGCCTGTGCTCATTTGACCCACAACCTCGGGCGGTACTGACCCGCCCGGAACTCCCTCTCTTGCTCTCGATCCTGACCTAGATCCACTCCCAGCATGTCTCGGAATCTCTATACTGAAAAACACCACAAGATCTCAGATTCTTCCCACTATCCCAGGAACCAACTCTCAATCCAACCCTAGAGGTCATGGTTTCCCTGATACGCGTATGGGTCCTGTGCTTTCAGTAGTACGGGCCCATACTACCTTCCACACGTACCCATATTTGTATGAAGAACTACCACAACACCCTAGTGAAAACATATATAACAAACGCTCAACCCTCACTACTAGAGGAACATTGGAAATCTCCCACGAGGAAACCCTAGGCTAACAGACATCATAAATCAGGCAACATTATCATGAAATCCTGAAGATCCCTAGCCTAGCACTAGCATGCTGTTCTATCAAAGCTCAAAAACAAATATCATGTATGGTATTTTGGGGTTACTTACTGTCTTCGGCTGATCATACCTCCGCGTCCTCCTTTACCCATTTTGAAAACCATTTTAAATTCTCTTTTGAAAACTCTCCTTGATTTGAGACTGGAGTCACACGAGTGTTCCTCCAATTCACTCAAACCAAGGCTCTGATACCAACTTGTAACGACCATAAAATTCCAACCAATTTAAACTTTTCAAAAACAACCCGATTTCATTAAATTATTACAAAAAGGTTTTCAATACAATTAATTTAGAGTATTCCCAGAATCACATCACAACATAAACATGAGGAGCGGTACGATCATGCCTTTGCCTTGCCACGGTCTCCTGAAGAAACTGAAAAACATTAAACCATAACTGTAAGCCCGAAAGCATAGTGAGATATCCCCAAAATACCAACCACATATACCATACACGCATAACATGCCATATCATATCTGATCACAGAACAGCCATGCACTTCGGGTCTACTGTGTGACTGGTCCGCCGCACCGACCAATAGTCCACCTGGTCCACCCTCCGAGTCTAGCCATATACATCGAGTCTGCAGTGTGATTGGTCCGCCCTCCCCGGGCCTTCAATCCACCTGTTTCGCCCTCCGAGTCTAGCCATATACATCGAGTCTGCAGTGTGATTGGTCCGCCCTCCCTGGGCCTTCAATCCACCTGGTCCACTCTCTGAGTCTACACTATGACTGGTCCGCCCACACCGGGCCTATAGTCGGCCTAGTCCACTCTCCAAGCCTCGGCACATCTGGTCCGCCCTCTTGGGGCCTACAGCATATCCGGACCACTCGCTGGGCCTTTGGGACAACTGGTCCGCCCTGAGTATCTTGGCCTACAGCACAAAGCAGGACCCGCCTCAACCCAACCCCAGTCCAACAACCATGTGCACATAAACATATAATCATATAACAATTCACAGTCAACAAGCCGATCTAGCAGATCACATAATATATCATCCTCCTAAGCAGGTTACCGACCTAACCGGTCACTAGCATAGCATTGTCCTACATAACAGGATACCGACTTAACCAGGTCTCTAACGTATACCATCCTAGCTACCAGGATGCAACCATATCAAAGAAAATACATAACAACAAATACTCGGATCTCAATCCGATAAAGGGCCGGCTTGGTGCCTTAGACCCTGTTGATATAGTGAGGATAACTCACCTTGCCACTGCTGAAACTCTGAACTGAAGAAGCAGATTCTCGAATCACCGACTCACCGAAAATCCCGAACTAGCCAACATAGAACAAATAATCATTAGGCTAAGCACAATACCCTTCCAAGGATAAATTGACCAATTTACCCTTAACTCATTCCTGCCCAACACTAGATAAGCTCTCAAGCCCACTAATGGCCCAAAGTCCAAAAGTCCGAGGCAAAGCCCACTATTGGCCCAATTTACTAAATTGGGCCCACCTCACCAAATGGGCCTAGACCCATGGTCCATAACAACTAATGGGTCCACAATACTCTATCCATAATGTCCAGACACGGCCCAAAATCTAGCAGCCCAATAACAGCCCAATCCCTAAGGCCCAAAATGAAAAACCCAACAGAGGGACTACGCTGGGCGTACCCTCCTTGGTACGCGGGGCGTACACGCTGATTCGAAAATGGGGATCGGGGCACTGACCCGCTATGCGGGGCGTACTCCTAAGTTATGTGGGGCGTAACTTCGCTGCTCATTAAGTCCACATAACTTCTTAATGGCTTAAGCTCTTAAGCCCAAACTTCAGATCCTTAGGCCAAATATGCCTAAGATTCATAAAGTCTCAAACTTTATCACTTGGGACGTCCATTAAGCTCTTAATCCAAGGTCTTAATACATTAAGACCTACTTATCACACACATGGAACAACCACAACCCTTGGGACCTCATTTTTCTCACTCAAGACCTCTCCAAAGGTCTGAAAGGACAGATAATCTCGACCAACTCAAAACATGCATCAAGATGAGGACTTTTTGGACAAGAATGATGTCAAAACTTCACAACACTTAGATCTATGCAATATAAATGACAAGCAAGAAGCTTTATACCTCAGATAGGCTCCAAAGGATGATATCTTTCCAGATCTATAAGCTCCATCCACTCAACTCCTTCTTTGACAACTTCCTCTTTCTTCTTCTAGCGTCTCCTATGCCAAAATAAGCTTTCCAAGGCCAAACACACCCAACAATGGAGGTGGAACGGCTATCTAGGGTTTCTGAGGTTAAGAGAAAGCTTATGGAGGCTAAGGTATGAACCAATATGTTCCTTATATAGTGGCTGACCCTAATTTTAGGGTTTTAGAACTCTGAGAGTACGTTGGGCGTACCTCTAGTACGCTGGGCGTACTCAACCTTGCACCCGCGTCCACTTACTCAATTACGCTGGGCGTACTCGGCGTGTCCTAACTTTCATATTTGGCCCTCCTTTTTCACTTTTCCCACAAAAGGACCAAAATACCCATCCTCTTAAATCCCGGGGACTCACAATAAGTACTTTTAGGAACGGGGCGTTACACTCGTAGTGACAATAGCGTGTTCGGAATGCCGTTTTGGGGATGTCTCCTTCCAGCACTCACAGTTGGTGATAACTGGATCTTAGATCGATTTTTGAAAAGTAGCTTGCTCTCTGTAGTTGGTCGAACAAATCGTCTATGCGCGGTAGGGGATATCGGTTCTTGATCGTGAGTTTTTCAGTTCCCGGTAATCGATGCACATGCGAAAAGATCCGTCCTTGTTCTTCACAAATAGGACCGATGCTCCCCATGGTGAGAAGCTTGGTCTGATAAAGCCCTTGCTCAACAGCTCGTTTAATTGACTGTACAGTTCATGCATCTCGGCTGGGGCTAGACGGTAAGGCGACTTTGCTACTGGAGTACCTCCGGGAATTAAGTCGATTCTGAACTCGACTTGGCGTTCTGGTGGGATCCCTGGAAGATCTTCTGGGAAGATGTTTGGGAAGTTGCAGACTTCTGGAATGTCTTTAATGTTCTTCGGTTCTTGTTTCTTGTCTACTATGTGGGCTAGAAAGGCATGATATTCCTTGCGAAGATATTTTTGTTCTTTAACACATGAGATGATTTGTAAATTTGTACTAGGTTTGTCACCATAAATGACAAGAATTTCGCCGTTTGGCAGATTGATGCGAACGACCCTTTCGTGACAAAGTATATCGGGATGGTGAAGACTTAACCAGTCCATACCGATGATGACATCAAAACTTCTTATCAAAATGGGCATAAGGTCGATTTGAAATAAGTGCTCGTTTAAATTTAATGTGCAACCTACGTACATATCGCTTGCGCTTTCCGTTTTATCGTTTGCCATTTCTACAGTGAATATTTTATTGAGTGGTTGGGGTTTTTGATTAAGTAAGTGTTTGAATTTATGACTCACAAAACTTCTCTCCGCACCACAGTCAAAGAGTATGCATGCATAAATGTTGTCGAGAAGAAACGTACCCGTAACCAACGTGGGGCCAGCTATTGCTTCATTTTGAGCTATCGCCAGCACTCTCCCAACACTGCCAACATTCTTTGTCTTGGGGCAATCCCTCTTGAAGTGCCCAGTTTCTCCACACCCATAACATGCCTGGCTTATCCCAGTACAAGGAACTTGAGTGATTGGTCCCGCCGGTGCCTTACAGAAACGGGCAGTGTGCCCTTTCCTGACGCGGTTTTTACAGTGCATTTTGCGGCAATTACCGTGGTGATGGTAGTTGCATTTGCTGCACTTTGGCAGATTCCTAGCATATTGTTTTGTTGGCGCAGGGGTAGCAGGAGTTGTAGTGGGAGCAGTAGCGGCATGAACCGCCACCATTTGTTTCTTTGAAGGTTCTTGCAAAGTTTTCCCCTTTCTCTTGTTCTAGAATTTCTTCTTGCTGTTTTTGTTGGCATTGTTATCGTTGTTGTTGTTCCCTTTGGTTGGTTCAACGACGATAGCTGTGACGCCTTGACAGACACCATGATCAACGAGAGATTGCGCCAGTTCCTTGGCGCTGTCGAATGTCATGGGTTTGGAGGCTAACAAACTCCCTCGAAGTTGGGGTGATAGTCCCCAGATATACCTTTCCACCTTTTGGCTTTCCAGGATCAACATTCCTGGGCAAAGTATTATCAAGTCACTAAACCTGTTGGTATAGCCCGTGATGTCCGAGCCTACCATCATAAGGCCCCACAGTTCCTGTTCAAGCTTCTGAATCTCGCCTCTTGGGCAGTACTCTCATAGGAGCATTCGTTTCAAGTTTTCCCAACCCATGGAGTTTGCCACCACTAGGGTTAGTGTCTTGACGTGGCCGTTCCACCACGTCAGGGCTCGTTCGGAGAAAGTAAAGGCGACAAATTTTACTTTGCTTTCTTCAGGACATGCGCAAATTTCGAATACAGCTTCCATTTTCTCTATCCATTGGGATAGAGCCACCACTCCCCTAGTCCCATAAAAGGGAATAGGTTTTCCGTTGGTGAAGTCTTTGTAAGTACATACTCCGGAACGGACTTAGCTTTGGCCATTTGTAAAGCTGTTTGTTCCTCCTCCTGACCCGTTGTTGCTCATTTGAGCCGTCGCTGCGGTTACAACGGCGGTTACAGCAGTTTGGAACATAGCGGCATCCATAATTGGAGGAGGTGGTGGAGGTGGTGTTGGAGCTGAGTTTCTGCGTGCTGATCTACGAGGAGGCATGTTCTGGTAGAGAAATAATAATGAACACTATAAGTTTCTAATGATTTTACAATCGTGTGCTAGAGGGTTAGTTGTATCTTGTAATTTGTTTTGACTTTAGTTCAAAGTAGATATAACAATTTAGATAATCCCATAAGTTTTGAGAGGTATGTAAAGAAGTACTTCATATTTATATATATGTCACACATACGGTGTGTTACATTATGCTTCGTATTTTAGGAAAATTTGACCTTTCTAGAGGTCTCCGATTACAAGTTCAAAGGAAATAAGAAAAACTTTATCTGAGGTCCTATTCTATATCAAAATTGTTGGAGTTGGGCAAGTTCTACTTGCGGCGTGTTGTGCGTTTGGAGCTAGACTCGGCATCTGACTGCTTGACTCCCATTAGGCGCCTTTCAAGAACTGCTTGTTGTTCCTTCATCTCTCTTATTTCTGCCAGTGCTGTCACCATTTGATTTTGAAGCGTTCCTGTGTGGAGTTGGGTAATTCGTGTAGTTTGTCCAGACGACGGATGTCTGCGGCGTTACCCTGTGTAGCAGCATTGACCTCACGGATTCTGGCCGCTTGCATGTCTGACTGGTAGTTCTAGGTGGCTATTGTGCCCACAAGGACGGGAAGCGCTCGATCGGCTAAGCCTCCTCCACTGACATTGTAAAAATCCCGACACATGCCGAAGGGAGGGCGTACACCTAGTTGACGGCTCCAATGGTAGAGGTGGCTTCCCCAGATGGGAATGGGACCTGGGTAATATGGTCTGACTTCGGGAGGATTAGGCACAGGAGGTTTGATTACTTCCGGCTCGGAGTCTGTTCCATCAGTATCTTCTTCTTCCTCCTCGACCTCCTCGTCGACTTCGAATTCCTCTCTGACTTCAACTTCGAATTCTTCTTTGACTTTCTCTTCAATTTCCTCCGGGTCTTCTTCTGGGTCTTCTATCCATCCGTCGTTGCCTTGGTTTGGGTAGTAGGGATCTCCCGGTAAATGGAATCCGGTCATTTGTCTGTACTAGGATAGAGGTATGAGAATTTTATAAGAAAAGAAATTTATATTTAACGGCATCCTAAGCTTAACTACATCTTATGGTGTGCAGGTTTTTCATTGTCCTATTATTTTATAACAATTCTCCTATAGTATTTCAAATTCGCGAGTCTAAAAATTTTATTTGGTAAGTGTTTGACTTGTTGTCCACTATGACTATTCCTTGACGTACGTTGGTCAAATCCAGGATAAATATAATTGATCAGGCTATATTCATTCTCTATTTGATTACATACCTCGAGGCCCAATCGTAGTGTCGCAACTTACCTTAATACTTTTTAGAAAACTTTGTTATGATACGAGACTGACACATGCGAGTAAAAATGTATATTTAAAATATATATATATATATATATATATATATATATATATATATATATATATATATATATATATATACATATTGTTTATGAAAATGCTTTGTCAAAGGGTTTTTGGTCCCCTTTGCATTTATAGTTTGTATATCTTATGTGGTTTGATATACTTAGTTCACTATAAACAATGCTGTGATACCAATCTGTCACACCCCCAAACCAGAATGGCGGAAACATTCGGGGGTTGATGACTTCACGTAGTATCATAACAATTGAATATTGTAAAGAAAGTAACACAACCATCATATATATAATAATAATGTACATTGTTGCGTTATACATGTTTCCAAAAGAATATTACAATATGATGATGTAGTTACCTGTATTACTGATTCCCTGAGAAATACAAGTGGTTTTGAAAAAGTGTCAACAATAAAGTTGGTGAGTTCATAAGTGTTTTGTACTGAAAAGTATGTCTTTTTGGAAGAAAATCGATGAACGTGGTTTTCAGAAAATCCAATATTTTCCACATATAGTTTGAAAAGTTCCCAAGGTTGAAGGGCGTTAGTATCTTTCATATTTAAATGATAAAGATAAGTTTTGTACTTGAAATAATGTAAATACCGAATGCATGTATGAATCTCGTAAATCAAGCTTGTTTTTATACTTTCGTGTGAGTCTTATAACCATACTATTGACACAGACTGTCTGTAACAACATTCTTCAGGTGTTATAGTGTTATGACATTTGTCACCCCAGACCTGCTGGTCTAACTGTAGCTAACAGTTTAGGTGCGGGGTTGTCAATCCCGTATAGATCTATACACACGTATCACGCTCTCCCTTCCAAGAGATTATGGCTTATAATACAGGACTTGAAATGCATACATAAAAATACGTTGAAGTTTGAATATCTCACATCACTTAGTATAAATAGATTTACGATAAGAAAGTATTTATTTCACTTTAGAAGAAAGTATTTCGTTTTTCAAGATGTATACATAAGAATGCATGAATAACTCGCAAACTATACCCATTATAGTCTTTAAGAAAGTAAGTTCCATTTTGGTGAAAATAAGTTGATGATATACTAACTTTACACGTAAAGTAAGATGTTGGTATCGAATAATAATAAGATAGATGTTGCATTTATATAAAACGATACGTTTTCTTGTATTGTACTTGTGTCCCCCCCCCCCCCCCCCTAAAACATGAAAAGACTTGAAAAGTAGGGGTATGAACTCACTAGTTCGGTTTGAAGAGAGTGGGACTAGAGTCGAGCAGAACTTCAACCGCGGAAAGCTGTGTCTTCGACCTTCTCGGGGATCTCGGTAGCATAGAAACTTCGTCGGGGGCTCGGGTGCGGAAATCGAGGGTGTCGGGACGGCCTCTGGTGCTTGCAAGTGTGTGAGAGTATAAGAGCTTGATAAATTCGATAACTTTATGACTATAAGAGCTTAGAGGTGTCCAAATCCGAAGTTACAACTTCAGATCATGCTCAATACTAGAAATAACCCACAAATATGCTAGAAATGGCCTTAAACCCTTGAATGAGGAGATCTAATCACTAGAATGATCAAGGTAACAACTTGTTACCTTCAAATGGAAGCCAAGACGGAGTAAGTATTGGATCTACAAGCTTCTCCTTCATCCAAGCTTATGATTCTTCAAGTTTCTTTCACTAAAACCACCTTCCAAGCTTTTACACACACAAAATGAGGAGTCATACACGATTAGGGTTTTTTGAGGTCAAGGGGGAGATAAGAGAGGCAGAGGGTGGCTAATGAGCTTTTAAATAGGGTGCAAAACCCTTGAAATTAGGGTTTCATATTCTCGCTCCAACTCGTCGAGTTGGGTCCTCCAACTCGTTGAGTAGGTGCCAAAGTTCACGTGGCCATAACCGTTTCTACACGACGAGTTGGGGCATCCAACTCGTCGAGTAGGCCTCCACATAGGAATATAAAGCTTTAAAATTTATACTTAGGAGTCAGGGTGTTACAATACAAGAGCCGATCCATATAAGTTCTTGGGATTCTTACGTTCAAACAATAAGTGTCCTCCTTAATCTCTTGGTGTTTCTCGTCGATCGACAGTAGGATAATAGAATAAAAATCGAACGCATATAAGAGAAAAAGGCAAAAACGACCAGTAGGGAGAGGGAGTTAATGATCAAGAAGAAGAAGGTTAACAAGATTGCTTGTGTTGGTTCGATTGAGGCTGTAATCAGTCTTTCCAATTTGTGAGTTTTCATGATTTCATTCTTCTCATGAGTTCCTTCTTCAATTTCTTAGAAATTGGTTGAGTTGTGATGTTAATTTCTTTCTTTTTGGTGTCATGGATTATGCTTCTTTCTACCTTAAATCTTGTGATTTTATGTGATCAAACTTAAACCACTTTGGGTGTGTTTTTGATCGTTAACGGATTTCAAAATATTGTCATGAGCACTATCTAATTTGTTGTTAATGGTGTTTATGATTTGCTCAAAGTGTTGGAATCAATGCTTCTTTTTGGTGTCATAATTCCTCTGACTTTTACTTCCAATTCTAAAGACTTCATGTGTAACATTTTTATGCATAAAGACCAATGTTTTGAACAAATCTTAAGGTTCTCAAAACATCCCATAAGTTTCTTGATTTTTGGCTTAATTTTGGAGAAAACCCAAACCCAAATTGTGTTTTATCTTATTAGCATCATACTTTTCATTTTTCTCTTTAAAGCAATGTACTTTGGGTCATGGATTGAAGCTGAAATTGTATGTTTGACTTAATGAAGGGTTGCTACTATTAAGAATTTAATTTCTAGCTTGGGAGTAAATTTTTTTATGACTTAATGGGTTAAAATGTCAATGAACCCTTATAAGTCAAAGCTGGGAAATTGTATGAAAATAGCTATTGTGTCCCTGTTTTGTAAAAATTCTTGAAAAATCATTAGGAGTCCGATTTAGGATCCGTGAAATCTAAAAGTTCATATTTTGAGTCTAGTATGTCCCTATTTTTTTCCCTTGACATGATGTTGAATATAACTAAAGTGAAAATCATCATTTTCACTGACTGGTCCATAATTAGCTGAATTGATATATAGTTTTGTAAAATCCACAGAAAATTGTAGAAAAATTGTATGGACCTAGATAAGTAGTCCTTAGAAATATAAAACAATAAAATCCTGGAATATGGAAACATATTTTAAACTTTTCAAGCTTTGGTTATGTTATAATGTCCTTGAACAGGCTGTTGTTTCGAGTATAAAATCCGGAAATTTAGTCTAGTAATTCATATATATATATGTTTGGGGTATAGAATAACCATTTTTAACCTTGAAAGCATCGAGTAATATAATTTTTTGTGTTGTATTAAGGGAGATAATGATACCTCAAGTACTTACAAGATTTGAAGTATGGAAAGGGCGCTTTTTGATAATGGTGAGTCAATCTTTGTGGAAATTAAGTACTTTTTAGGGAATTCCATATTTCAGAGGGATTGGAATGAACCTACGTTGAATAGGTTCCATGTACCCCTTTTGTGAATGATATGCTTGTTGGATAAGGTGTCTAAGTCCATAACTATTTCTGGTATGTACTTGACCCGACCCGGCATGGTCCATTTTGGTTGCATGGCATCATGCATTTGGATAGACTAAATGAGAGAATTAACACTTGTGGTTTATTAATATATTATAAGTTCTAATATATTAATAGTATTATTTAATTAGTTTTGATGAAGAATTAATCTAGAATTAATTAAGTGATCAAATGGCGACTAATTAAATATATGGGTTGATTATGTAAATCATCCATAACTTATATAGTGGGCTAAAGGGCTCCATGGATAATCAAGTTGGGTTAAACCCATTGGATGCTCCATGGAGGCTCCATGGGAGTTACAAACCCATGGGTCATGGAAATGAAGAGTCATGCCACATTAGGGTTTACATGGTGTAACCCTAGATATGACACACTATATAAAGAACACCATACTCACCAAAATCGGCTACACATAGTGACAAGAGGGCTTGACCGATTTTTAGAGTGTTACACATTCTCTCAAAGTTATTCCAAAGCATTTGGTGTTGTTTGAAGCATTTGAGGCATCACACTTGGGGTGCTAGGCTCTCAAGGTTTCAAGGAATCATAACAACAACAAGGTATGTGTTTCTAGCTATCTTTTATCTTATAATGTTCCCCATGTATGGTAGATAGGTTTATGAACCTTGGAAAAAGTATTTTGCATGTATCTTAGACAAACATAGATCCAAGGTTTTCCTAGGGTTGCATGTACACTTAGGAGTGTTAGAATTGCTCAAAACCAATCATTGGTATCAGAGCCTAGGCTTGCTTATTTGATAGTTGATGCAAAATAGTGAAAAAAGTCGATTTTTTGCTGTCTGCCTGCTGAACTCGCCGAGTCCATGGGGGGACTCGCCGAGTTCATGTGTAAATTCATCCTACTCGTCGAGTAGGTTCGTGCACTCGACGAGTAGGAGCCTCAGAATGCAGTTTTTCAACTTTTGCTGCTGGAAATGGACTAGAGACATTACCCTAAACTGTTTTGGTGTTATTAAACGTGTTTTAGATGGTGTAATGGTTGATCTAATCCATTTACAATGGCTAATATCAAAATTCCATGATTTTATGTGTTCTTGAAATTTTGATGTTAATATTCTTGTTCTTATGAGTTTAGATGATCATATGAATTATGCGTAACTTCTTGCTAGTTTTAATTCTTGATCATTATGTGTTTCAATGAAATCCATAATTTGTCCTCAAGTTATGGATTACCAAGAGTTTTATCTTTGAATATCCATTAAAGAAACACATAGGTTACATAAAATGAAGAGTCACTCATTTTAATGAACCAATTAATCTCATAAGTTATGAATTGAAGAGTTTTGCTAAGTTACAAAACTTGCCCTCAAGTTTTGGAACTTGTAAAGTCACCTAATTAACTTTAGTTCCAACCACTAGAATTTTAAATGTTAAAATTCAACCCTTATACTTTATAATATTATAAGTTTAATAATATATATATATCTATATATATATATATATATATATATATATATATATATATATATGTATAAGATCAAGTCGTTTTACCGTTAGTAGGCCTCATTCATGAAGCCGGTCTATAAGGGGGGTATAAGGTTGTTGCCTATAAAATGGAAACTTAATGGGTGTCCACTCTCCCCCACCGCTTCCTTGATCGGTGGAGGGTCGTTAGCCGAACGGGTAGGACAGTGAACTAAAATTCTCATTAAAAGTATAATGATTACTATAAAGTAACTAAATGTTTTATAAATTCCCAATCTTAGTTACTTTAGGAAAAATGTGAATAAGGTGCTAATCCATGAAATTACACTTTGCACTTCGATTAAGTCGTTGGTGGAGCATGTGTGGTTTACCGGCACACTAAGTTGGACTTAACAAGGTAGGCAAAGGGTGACTTGAGGTTTTTCCATAAGGTCGGTGGAGCGCGTGTGGTTTACTGGCACATCGATTAAGTGGAAAAACATTAAGGGTACCAAGTAATTTGCATGGTTACTTCACACCTTGTTTTGTGATCCTCGGTATCCCAGTCATAAAACATGAAGGGCACACTCGAGATTGAAACATGCCATTGAAAAGCTCAATGAATCTCAAAAGAATCTAGGAATTTCTAAAAACCAAATAAAACCTAATAATTTGTATTTCGTTTTCATGGTGGAAATTGGTGAATCGTCATTCACCTACCTTTCAAATATGTTATAGCTTGGATTACTACATCCCTCTTCTGAGTTATAATATATTGTGATTGGATCCTAGCCTTAATATTACATTTGGGTGTTTTATTAAGGACTTTCTCTATATCTAAACTAAACTTGTGTTCTTCTTTTCATATGTCTTCCAACAATGCTACTCCTGGATCAAACCCTACTGGCTCCTTCTCTCTCATGAACCTTTATGGGAGAGTCATCTTTGACGGATCCAACTTTACTGATTGGATCAGAAACATCAGGATGGTCACTCGGTATGAGAACAAAGAATATGTTCTCGACAAGGAGCTAAAGGTACCCGAGCCAACTGCTACTCCTGAGGAGTTTGCTGAATATGAGGCACATGAAAAAGATGCTACCAAAGTGGCATGCATCATGATGGCCACTATGACAGCCGAGCTTCAAAAGTCCTATGAGGACCACTATCCTTTTGAGATGCACCAGGATTTGATGGACCGCTACCATCAGAGTACTCGTCAAGAGAAATATGACATCATCTCCTCCATTATAACAACCCGAATGAAAGATGGTGAACCCATCACAGGCCACATGCAGAAAATGCAAAGGTATGTGGACCGTCTGATGAAGCTGAATGTGAACTTCCCAGAGGAGTTAGTAATAGATATCATTTTGCACTCCTTACCATCGTGTTATGATCAATTATGCATGACATACCACATGAACAAGGAGGAAGTCACCCTCAGTAAACTTCAGGGACTCCTTAAGACCGCAAAATCAGGTCTTAAAGGTAAGTCGGTTGTTACCACTTCTACTCCTACTCCAAACTCCGCAACTGTCCTGACAATCGGGAAAGGGAATGGTAAGAAGAGGAAGGCCCCTTCGAAGGGTACCAAGGGTAAGACCCTTGATGGCTCCTCTTCTAGCGGAACCAAGAAAGGTTTCGTTACACCTTCTTCTGATCCCAAAGAGTCTGAATGCTTTTATTGCCATGAAAAGGTGCACTGGAAGCGGAACTGCTCAAAGTACCAACAAGATTTGAAGGATGGGAAAGTGAAAGCTAACCATGCAGGTATTTACACTATCTTATCTAATAATTCACTCTATTCTAACTCTTGGGTCCTTGATACCGACTGCGGTATTCATATTTGTTCTGATTTGCAGGGACTAAGAAGAAGTGAGAATGTGGAGCATGGAAAGATAAACTTGATCACGGGAAATAGGAAAGTTTCACCTGTCACCAACATTGGAGTTTATACTTTGTTGCTAAGTAGTGGGTTTACTTTAGATTTGAATAAGTGTTGTTATTCGCCAGAAATGGCAAGAAATGTTATTTCATTTCATGCTTTGTACAAACAAGGTTTTACCTTTTCTTTTGATAATGAAATTGGTGGAATAAATGCTTTCTTTAATAATGTGTTTTATTTTAAAGCATTACCTTGTGATGGTGTGTATGAAGTTGTGTATGTTGTAGATAATTTAGGAAATAATGTGTTGTGTATTGATTCTACAAATGATAATAACTTGGATAAAGCATCATTATGGCATTATCGTCTTGGACATATAAGCAAGAAACGCATAGGCCAACTCCAAAAGGATGGAGTTTTGGAATCATTTGACCTAAAGTCAGATGATGGTTGTGAATCATGCTTACTTGGAAAAATGACAAAGTCACCCTTCACTGGTTCTTGTGAGAGGGGTGAAGGTTTGTTGGATCTTATACACACGAATGTGTGTGGACCCTTCAAACATGCCATAAGGATATGTCTACTTAATCAAGCATAAGTCAGAGAATTTTGAAAGGTTTAAGGAATTTAAGCAGGAAGTCGAGAATCAATTGGGCAGGAACATTAAGATGCTTCGATCCGATCGAGGTGCTGAGTATCTTAGTTTAGATTTCCTCGACTATCTTAGGGAATGTGGGATTGTCTCACAATTGACACCTCCCAGGACACCGTAGTTGAATGGTGTAGCTGAGAGGCGTAACCGAACCTTGATGGACATGGTTCGTTCCATGATGAGTCAAGCTTAGCTACCAATCTCATTTTGGGGGGTATGCCTTAGAGACTGCCGCCCATATCCTTAATTTGGTCCCTACAAAGAAGGTTGCCAAAACACCTCACGAGATGTGGACTGGAAAAGTTCCTAGTCTAGCCCACATCAAGATCTGGGGTTGCGAGGCCTTCGTGAGATGCGAGACTCACGACAAGCTCGAATCTCGAAGTGAGAGGTGTATTTTCATCGGCTACCCACAAAAATCATTTGGTTACCTTTTCTACAAACGTAGTGAAAATGTGGTCTTTGTAGCAAGGAGGGCTATCTTTCGAGACAGAGAGTTCATAAGCCAAGGAAACAGTGGGAGGTAAATTGACCTTGAACAAATTCAAGAGTCAAGGGGTGAAGGAACCTCAAACCCTAGCAGTCAACTTGAGGAGGAAACTCATGTTGATCAAATTATACCTCCAATTGTACCTCTAAGGCGTTCCACAAGGGTTAGGAATGTACCTGAGCATTACTATGGTTTCCATATTATTGCGGAAGGTGAGATACTTATCAGTGATGGGACATTGGTAAGTCTAGATGAACCTAACAACTATGCGGAAGCCATGGCAGGCCCCGAGTCTATTAAATGGAAAGAGGCAATGGATAGCGAGATACAGTCCATGTATGACAATCAGGTTTGGGACTTGGTTGACAATGTGCCAGGTCGTAAGACAGTTGGGTGCAAATGGATCTTCAAGAAGAAGACCGACATGGATGGTAATGTACACACCTATAAGGCACGACTGGTTGCAAAGGGTTTCTCACAAACTCCGGGAGTTGACTATGATGAGACCTTTTCACCAGTAGCCAAGATTAAGTCTAATAGGGTTCTGTTAGGCATAGCCTCATTTCATAACTATGAAATATGGCAAATGGATGTCAAAACTGCTTTCCTTAATGGAAAGTTGGCTGAAGATGTTTACATGAATCAGCCAGAGGGTTTTGTCAGCACAGAGTACCCTAATAGAGTGTGTAAGCTTGAGAAATCCATCTATGTATTAGAGCAAGCACCTCGCAGATGGAATCTTTGCTTTGATGAGAAAGTCAAAGAGTTTGGCTTTTTGAGGAGTGAAGATGAATCTTGTGTATATGTCAAGGCTAGTGGGAGTATAGTTAGCTTTTTGGTACTGTATGTGGATGGCATACTACTCATAGGAAATGAGATCCCAACCTTGCAGGAAATTAAGTCCTAGCTTGGGAAGTGTTTCGCTATGAAGGACCTTGGAGAAACTGCCTATATTCTAGGGATAAGGATTCTGAGAGACCGAAGTAAAAGACTAATTGGGCTTAGTCAAAGTACATACTTGGAGAAGGTGCTGAAGAGATTCAGCATGCAAGATTCCATGAAAGGAGAGTTACCCATCCAGATTAACGCTAGACTGAGTAAGACTCGGAGCCCGAGTACCGAGGTTGAGATAGTAGAAATGAGTCGATTACCTTATGCTTCAGCAGTAGGCTCGATCATGTATGCTATGACCTGCACTCGTCCTGATGTAGCCTTTGCTTTAAGCATGGTTAGCAGGTATGAGGGGAACCCTGGTAAGGCTCACTGGACAACGGTAAAGAACATTCTCAAGTACCTGCGGAGGACTAAGGACTGGGTCCTTACCCTTGGTGGGAATGATGACTTGAGAGTTGTAGGGTATAGTGATGCTAGCTTCCAGACCGATAGGGATAATTTCCGCTCTCAGTCGGGCTGGGTCTTTACCTTAAATGGAGGAGCAATCTCTTGGAAAAGTTCCAAGCAGGAGATTGTGGCTGATTCAACTTGTGAATCAGAGTATATAGCGGCAAGCGAGGCAACAAAGGAGGCTATTTGGCTAAAGAACTTCATTGGAGACCTTGGAGTTATACCAGCTATAGCAGAGCCCATAGAGATTTTCTATGATAGTGAAAATGCAGTTGCCTTAGCAAAGGAACCAACGGATCACGGGAGATCCAGACACATTGACAAAAAATACCATTTCATCAGACATCGTATAGAAGAAGGACTCCTCGTGGCAAAGAGGGTATCATCGGATGAGAACCCGGCAGATCCCCTCACGAACGGACTGGGTAGGGTTAAGCATCTCCGACATGCAAGGAGCTTAGGGCTGAAGGATGATATTAGTTTTAGAAGTTAGATAATTTTGAAATTTTGTAAAGTGTAATTGACATTTGATGATGAATAAAATTTGTGTTTATTTATGAGTAAAGTGTTGCTATCCCTTGTCAAATTTTTACTATTATTTCTTTTGTATGTTTTGACTTCCAGAATATTTATGTTGAGTTTTACATATTATTCAAATTATCCATAGTCAGTCATATGTTGGAAGTATATATGAGGTAAGACTATCATGAGTTGGTTGTAGAGGTCTAAGATGTTGGACATGGCCTCAACACTCACGAGTGCTCATAAGTTCTGAGTATTGGATTCAACCCACTCACTTGTATCACTTCATGGAATTTATCTCGAGTGATCGTGAGATGGTAATATCATATAACTCTTCAAACCTAGAGATATGACTTGTTAACTATAAGTTAGTTCTGCATTGATCGTGCGAAAACGCATTGGTAACTCGATGTTAAAAAACGTGCGGTTGAGTGTAATTTAACAAGTAGAAGATCAAGCATATGAGTCGAAGTTTATCTGTTCTTTCTTGGATTAGAAGCGATATCTGGGCCCCTCGATGATTTTGTTTTGACCCATGTACCGGGCCCGGTCAGAACTAAGTTGATGTGTTCAATTAAGTTCTATGTCAAACAAATCGGAAATCGGGAAACAAACTGTTGGACAAAAAGTATGACACTGTTCCATGTATTTGTCCGACTGATATCTAGAACAGAGGATTATATGATCACTTATCTGAAATGGCGTATCATCATCTTCTCAAATCTGAGAAACGTTGAAAAAAGCTACGATTGCCGATCGGTTCCTGAAGTCATACTTGCAGTTATAGTTATTAGCCTTATCCAAATGGGAGACTGTTGAATAAGGTGTCTAAGTCCATAACTATTTTTGGTATGTACTTGACCCGACCCGGCATGGGCTATTTGGGTTGCATGGCATCATGCATTTGGATAGACTAAATGAGAGAATTAACACTTGTGGTTTATTAATATATTATAAGTTCTAATATATTAATAGTATTATTTAATAAGTTTTGATCAAGAATTAATCTAGAATTAATTAAGTGATCAAATGGTGACTAATTAAATATATGGGTTGATTATGTAAATCATCCATAACTTATATAGTGGGCTAAAGGGCTCCATGGATAATCAAGTTGGGTTAAACCCATTGGATGCTCCATGGAGGCTCCATGGGAGTTACAAACCCATGGGTCATGGAAATGAAGAGTCGTGCCACATTAGGGTTTACATGGTGTAACCATAGAGGTGACACAATATATAAAGAACATCATACTCACCAAAACCGGCTACACATAGTGACAAGAGGGCTTGACCGATTTTTAGAGTGTTACACATTCTCTCAAAGTTATTCCAAAGCATTTGGTGTTGTGTGAAGCATTTGAGGCATCACACTTGGGGTGCTAGGCTCTCAAGGTTACAAGGAATCATAACAACAACAAGGTATGTCTTTCTAGTTATCTTTTATATTATAATGTTCCCCATTTATGCTAGATAGGTTTATGAACCTTGGAAAAACTATTTTGCATGTATATTAGACAAACATAGATCCAAGGTTTTTCTAGGGTTGCGTGTACACTTAGGAGTGTTAGAATTGCTCAAAACCCATCAATGTTACTGATAATGGTGACTCTTTGTTGCATATGAGAGTTAGGATGTATTACATGTTAGACACTTATTTTAATCTATTGATGCAAGATGTGGGTTAGGTCCATGATAGAAAGAGGGTTTTGTGTTGTTTATATGTTATGTCTGCATGTTGTAATTTCTTGGAAATAGTTTTCTATGCTGATTAGGACAAATCATGCTAATGTTGTGATATGTCATAATGATGCTATGATGATATGTGCATGATATTGTATGTTTATGTAAAATAGTTAACTTGTAATAACTCATTCGCATGTCTTCATAATGAGTAACTTGAGAAGTAATATGCTCTTAAAAATGATAATAATAATAATGCATGATTACTTAGGAAGGTTTAATGTGTAATCTTTGTATGAAGGATTAACAACACATTAATTAAAAAGATGAATACACGTACAAGGGCAAGGGTAGCAACCTAGACTTAGGTGTGTATCCTAGCCGGATCATACAATGCCCTAGTGGGTTGAAAGAAATTTATAGGATAAGAGCTTAAACTAGCACTGATGTAGAGTGGTTTTTCTAGACAACCACTTGGGGCATGTTCAATGGTTTCCAAGACTGGAGTGGTGTTGATGATTGATGGGACATCCACTCAAACACCACGTGGGGTTTGGGAGTTGTAACTTGATGCAATTGGCACCGTTGGTACCGATTCTTAACGACAATGTGTGTACTAGTATACACAACGTCGGGGTAGCGAACACAACAACAACTACATACAATGTTACGGGTGAGAGTCATACCTCACTTAGTGCATTGGGTCGTATTGGTCATGTTAGGAGCGAATGCGATACTTACCTTGGGGTTACTGATTAATATATAGACCCATAAATAGGGAGTAGTTGATAATAATTACAAAGGTGGTTAGACAAGAGTAATTATTAATGATGAAAACAAAGATTAATATTATATTATAATATTATAGTGATGAATGAAGTAATAGTTACAAAGATGAAAAATGAAGTGTAACTAAATTTAAGAGCTCTAAAGAAGAATAATATTATTGGAGGATTATTATGTTGACTACGTGATGTATTTGATGTCATGCTATGTGAGTGCTTGATTACATGCTTATATGATGCTTTGTCTGACCAATTTGGGATATGTGTGTTCCATAACATCATACTTAAGATTGGCTCACTTAGTGTATGTTAACACTTGTTTCTTTTGTTGTTGTTTGACTTGTATTGGTACATGTAGCATTATTATGGGTTGGTGAGGATGGAGACCATTGGGTAGTTACATTTAGCATATCTATAGTGATGATACGACTTTGGACTTGTCGATGAGATTTCATCTACTTTTGGTTTTGAAAACTTGTTTGGTGAACTTAAACTTTTGAAAGAGGTTGCTTTTTATATTTAAGTAACATTGATGATGTTTTCAAATAAAATTTTAATAAGAATTATGTTGCATTATTCTATTAAAAAATGTTTAAAATAAAAAGAAAATTTTGGGTGAATAATGATGGTGTTACACATTATCTGCCTCAAATGTATTATCATCAGGAAAAGAAAATGGTACATTTAAGGTGTTGGTCTCAAAATTATGAAGAAGATCTAGAAAACTAGTACTTGTAGGCGGGCCAATCTAGATTCATAATGATAAGTATATCAAAATATAACTACACAATAAATCATAAGACTAAAGTCATAAATTATGATGTATATATGATGTTTCATATTAATATATACTAGATGCTTAGATATTGATACGTACCATAGACAAAAGAAGGAATGAAGGATTAGAGAACATGGGATTCAAATATGATGATATAATTCTATGTATTTGAAAGAAGGATGAATGGAACTAGGTTTAATTAACCAATTATCACAGAAAAAGTAATTGGATATTTGAAAGAATGATGAATTGAATTGAGTTTAATCAACCAACTATAGCATAAAACCAGTGTTATGCCCGTCTGGTGGACGGGTGAGCAATGTAATAAAAAAAATATTGATTTTACTTTCTTCTATATCACCATTCTATAATTTGTTCCAATATTAAGATTGTACAGTAACAAATCAACGCAATTAAACAAAATATGAATGAATAATGGAACATAATGGAAACAACAATCGCACAGATTAAGATGAGGCAAATATACTAACTAAAGTAGGGTATCGAGAATTCAATATGTGTTTTTACAAACAATACCCGAGTGTATAACCGTATTGGCCTCAATTTTAGAGATCAATGGTAGCATTCCTAAAGATAGAAGTGTGGATGATGAACTCATTTGTCTCTTTAATCGCTCGAAGATAAAGTTAAATCACTACTTTTGCCAACATTGCTGAATCTGCAGCTTCCAAATATACCCCTCATACCACCATAACCTATAATTTTTTGGTGAATAACATTTCAATAAATGAACTCAAGATTAACAACAGTTATTTAGCAGATATAATTTAGATCTCGGTAAGATCTGGTTGTAACAAAACAAATGAAAGTGGGATGCTATAAAAAAATGAAAAATCTAGTGAATCATCATGTAAAATCAAGAACACAAGGAGTAAATAAATCTTTGTAAGCTCTTATTAGATCTAGAAAGATTATACAAATGGGTTTGTATACAATTTCTGTCTCTAGTCTAACACTCCAAATGGTTCACTTACATAATGGGAGTCACTCACTTCCAATTTATAGGAAAGACTCAACCCATTTACACATACAAAGAGGAAATCCTAAACACTACATTCAAGCATGAATTTGCACCCTAACATTCTCCCCCTCAAAGTTAGGATTGGATGTCCGGCTTCAATCTCCAACGAGCTAGTGCGAACAAGACCAAACTCCCCCTTTACGTAACACCAATCTTCAAATCCCCAAATGAATATTCGACAAACCCGAGAAGCTTCAAATACCCATCATTTCTCCCCCTTTTTATAATCAAAAAATGATTATAAAACCCACTAAGGATGAGAAGCGCCCGAGGAATAAACTTCACGATACTCCCCCTTGATGTGTACCAAAAATGAATCACCAAAAATCTTGCACGGAAAAACAATCATGAAAAAGCCACAAAAATTTTCCAATTTATGAAAATTTTTGACTTTTTGAGTGAAAGTTGCAAGATTTTTCAAAAACCGGGTAGAAATTGTCACTTTCTGAAACTTGCAGGGACCCGTTGCGTCAAAAACAGTCAAATATGCGAAACTCTAGCCCATTTGCGAAACCGGGCATAAAGCGTAAATTCTCACAAACTGCAAGGACCAGAACTGAAAATTCTGCAATTTCTCAACTTTTATTACCCATATGCGAAGTTGGGTATTTGTTGCCAAAAATGCGAAACTATAGGGACTCTTTTCGAAACTTCTGTTTTCTTCCCCAATTCACGAGTGTTTCACAGTAACACGTTACGCTTCGCACGTTCAGTCAAATTCTTCGCACGTCACTGATGCCAACGAACAAATTCTTCGCATCTTTCATCCAATATAACCAAATATGCGAAATTGATTGAGACCCAAATGCGAAACCGATTTTTATACACTCAAATGCGAAGTGAACAAACATGGCAAATGTGATTAAGATGCGAACCCATATGCGAACTCAATGTTGATTCACCCATATGCGAATTCATTTGAGATCATTAACCCAATCGACCAATCTACAATGCGAACACCCAAATTACGATTGGAGATGCAAATGTACATGCGAAACCAAATCATCAACATCGATTCCCATATATCCTTCGCAATATCGACTCCTAGTAAACCCAAAATCACAAAGTCTTCTTTTACAGATCATCGACTCCAAACATGCGAAATCAAAATCATTAGACATCACTACCAGTTTCTTCCAATCAATCATATAACAAAAGCTAACCATTTCGTTTTTCAGTTCATCATCATCCTGAAAATCAAAGTTCAATTAGACTTCAATCGGAACTGGCAAATCAAAAATTCATCGACAATCCAAACCATCAATTCAGATTTCGCCTTCAAGCCTTTACTTCGCATAATCGATTCCTAATCATCATCGATCAAACTCAATCAGATACCCATTCTATTTATAAACCATTGATCAACAGACCTTCGCATTCAAATCCTTCAATCATCGATTAGTTAGTCTCTAGTTGTAACCAGCAATCGATCATCAAAATAATCGACTTCATTCCCTCTCATACCTTCGCAATATTGAAATCAAAAAAACAAAAACCAGTCGATATTCAAACCAACATACGATTTCGTCATCAAGAACACTACACACCCAAAGTCGAAATTAAACTCAAAATTGAACTTGATTTCGACATCCATAACCTCAAAGCAAGTTGTATTAACCAATTTCAGCCTCAATTTCATCGATTCATCTCCTAAATTCCATTTTGTTCACAGTTTGACTTTTTAGAGTCAATGATCCAAAAACACAAAATCGATGATTCTAATGTCCGATTTCAGATCAAAAAGAGTTATTCAGCTGTTCTTTACCATCTTCAAGTGTTCTCGGTCCGTTTCATAGAACTCAAAGAGATCAATTTCATGATTTTTAACTGACTTGATCATGATCGATTTATGTGATTAAACACAATATATAAAATCGATTCACAAGTTAGATTCAGCAATCAAAGTCAATCGAATTCAAGATATAAAGAAATGAAAACGAAAGTAGAATCAAATGCAGACGATTAAGAATCAAGAACCAATCTGAGTGAGTTTGATGGAACAACTATTTGATGTGTGCGACCAGATCTGGAACAAGACTAAGTGATCATATGATGTAAACAAATTTTGGGCTCACAAATGGATTATCAACGATTATATCTCAATTGTTGGGCTTAAATCAACAATGAATAGTAATTTCGAATTTTTGTGCTCAAATTAACCAACATGAACAGTGAACACATTGAGTTTTAAACAAAATGAGTTGAATTTGGTTTTGATCTAAACAACAATTATTGGATCAACAATGGGTTTGAAACGGATTAGATCCAATGAGGCAAATCGATCAAAAATGAAAAACGTAAAGTACGAATCAAAATCATGGACGTTTTGGAATCCATTTGAGAATTTGAGATAACTTTTTGACGAATCGAGTTCCGTTTTTAACGAACGAATCAAATTTGGAAGATCTTGGTTCTTTTGTCGGAATGAGAAAATCTCCATATCGAACATTGTACCACCCACCATGCGAGATGTACAACTCGTTCTTCGTGTTCTTCGTCAATCCAAGAACATCTTCAAAAGAACCACCAACACTTTTGGGTTTTGACTTCAAATTCAAAGCAACCTTTGGAGATTGTTGCTTTGGAACCCAAATTTGCTTAACGGATTTTGGCTTCACAACATATGACGATTTTTGTGAATAAACCCGCTTGTTCTTCCGATTCATCTTCTTCTTCTTTTTCTTTTTCATATTTTTGCATCTTGAAGACTTGACTTCATGAACAAACCCACTTTTCACAACATCAACTTTGTGAATTTGAAACAAATCTTTTGGAGTTTGATATTTGTGAATTTCTTGGATCACCGGCTTCCGATAAGGAATCATTCCTTCAAACGAATCACAAGAACACAAAATATCATCGGTTTGAACTCCAATTGAGCAAAAAACTTTTTCATCATGAGAATCAACTTGAATCTTCTTATCATGAACTTCAAGAACATCAAGCACATCACATTGAACTCCATTGTCAAGAACTTCAACAAACTTAAGAGCATGAAGATCATTTGGGTCTTCAATAAGAGAAACATATTTCTTATTGAACAAATCTCTTTCTTCTCCTTCCTTTTGATTTCTACTACGAACTAATATGGACAAGGCAATTTTATTCAACCATGCAATCTTACAAATTGGTTGAAATACCAAGCTTCCATGATCATCCTTCAAACCTCCATAAGAAACCAAATTACCCCATGAAATCAATTTGCTTAACACCAACCCATAAAATTTATCTTCATTGACTTTATATTTCACATCTTTAACGATCACAATCCAAGAATCATATGGCAAACCCACCATGATCACAAAAACTTGAAGAATTATAGAGAGAGAAAGTGATTTTGAATGGGTTTTCTAGAGAGAGAAAGTAAAAATCACTTGAATTCTAGTGAAAAAAATCTAATTATGAATAGAATCAAAGATAAATTCGATTTCTAGAATCCAAAACTCTCTAAACCACAAAGATCCAAGATCATAAAATGAATCACCAAATCAAGAAAGCCACCATGGATCAATTCTTGATGAAATCAAGAACACCCGCTTTGATATCAATTGTAGTGGTGTTGATTATGATGGCATGTGCGGAATATGAAAGATCTAGTGATTCATCATACAAAATCAAGAACACAAGGAGTAAATAAATCTTTGTAAGCTCTTATTAGATCTAGAAAGATTATACAAATGGGTTTGTTCCAGTTAAATCTTGCCCTTTCCTCTCTAAGTGTTCTGTTATTTTTTATTAAAAATACTAGATTTTCTTAATAATTTCAATTTATAAACATTGTAAGTTTTGTTCTAATGTAAAGCTCGCAATATAATCCAATAAAGACATTGTACTTTCAAAGTACCATGCTTTAATTGAAAAAAAAAGATTAGATAAATGGTGTGATGTATGTGACTTTGATGCGTGCAAATAGCTACAACAAATTTTAAATTTATAACCTAACTAACTTGACTAACTAAATTGCACCTAGGCAGTGTACGTAGTCGGATTGTAATGTAGTTTAAGTAAGTCAGGGTAGAACACAGGGAACATTTTTAATTAATTAATCTAACTACTATTAAGTTAACCTAATATTTTAGCAAAGTAATGGTTTTTATCTAATTTTGCAAGTTCAGATGAACTTAATTTATCAACAACTATCAAATTAATAAAACACTCCTGTTAGTTTGAATCCACTTTCCCTCAATGGTTTATATATTAATTTTGACAATTCTTGTTGGTTACCAATTAAGATATTATTAGAAATTCAATTCCAAATTTACTAATATTCAATTCATTCATGTAGAGCTATGTATGGTCACACATAATTTAACACGAAATCAATTTATTAAATAGAATTGGAACTATGTAAGATTGAGTTGACAAACACAATTATGTTCATAATACGAGTTCTCTAGCACAACTAAATTCAATATTTCAATTACTTAACTAAGATTGGTTCGATCTTAGCTCTAATAATCTAATGTTCACTAAATTACTAGGTATTCAAATTCATGTAAATTAATGGTCACTAAATACATAGAATAGGAAGTTTAAGCAATTCAGTTATCAAATCAAGCATGCTAGGTATAATCAATCAAACACAAGACATTAACCAACAAGAAAAGTCTAATTCTATTTAATCAAAACATGAGTTCCAACCTCATCTAGCTAACAGAAGCAGGTAGTTTTAGCTACTCATTCTAACAAATGAACACAAACAAGTTATAATGAAAAACATGTGTTGAGAATAAATCTCAGATTGATTAGATCTTTCACAGGTAAAAGATGAAGATCAAACAAAACAAACACAATAATATTATGAACACAGAATAGAATCAACGTTATGCTTATGATTCAAATATATTCACGCCTCAGCAGAGCTCGATGAAGAACTTCCACTGTAGAGGCGAGCTAGGGTTTACAAAAACTCAATGAGAAAAATAATGGAAGCGTTAATGACAAAGGTTGCATGCATGCAGCTTAAATACTAAACCCTAGAGAAAAACATGCACGGTTGGACAGGCCCAAACCGGCAACCAAAACTGGGCTAAGGACCGTGCCCATGACGCAACACTATAAGCCCAACAATCTCCCCCTTTGCGTCAAATGAGGCGAGATATCATTTCTTTTGAGTTGGCTTCACAGTCTTTACCACCTTGAACATCCG
Source organism: Lactuca sativa (assembly GCF_002870075.4). Taxonomy (NCBI): domain Eukaryota; kingdom Viridiplantae; phylum Streptophyta; class Magnoliopsida; order Asterales; family Asteraceae; genus Lactuca; species Lactuca sativa. The sequence goes on from NC_056630.2 coordinate 238,283,733, forward strand.
AGGGATGATAACAAGAAGTGTCTGCCGAAATTGAATACACCATCTCAGCATATCAGTAAACATCTTCTTGTCGGATGCTATGTTCTTATTACACCTCTGGATAATCTCTAGAATGTGCTCTAAGCAAGAGGTCGAAAACAGGTGCTTATCAATAAGAGCGAACAGGCATTTATGACCTTCGCCTCTAATAAACAACACAGTGTCGTACATCGAATCAATATTACCTTTGACCATCAAGTTAATATCGCCAGCTCTTCCCAATGGTTTGATCGTTGTTCGCTTGTGAATTGCTGAGGCGATTTCTTGATCCATTTTTGCTACTTCGTGAATGTAGCAGGAACACATTCACTTGATATGGTCAATGATCGGCTGATACTCCTGAGGATTTGACAGTAAGATGTTGTTGAGGAGTATTCAGTCATGGGGATTAAGGTTCGGTAGATCAGCAAGAGTGAAGTCGTGAACCGAGCCTTCAGATCCTCGAGTGTAACGCCCGTAGATCCGGGCTAGTCAATTTAGATATAATAGGGGTCGAAAATGACTTTTCGACAAATGATTATTTAGAATAAATAATCTTAACCAAGTTTTATAATATGTCTCAAGGGTTCCGTACATATAAAGAACGCCGAAATCCAAGTTATAACGAAGAAGTTGTAAGTCCCTAAAATGCTTGTATATCAATCAGTTCCGTTTGATGGTGCGGAATCCCAATCAAACGGATGATGTCAGATAAATTAGAAGAGAAAGAGAAGAAGAAGATGATGAAACTATGATGTATTCAATGAAATGATTGAAGCTCCATACCCTCACATGCACTCCTCACCCTATATATATATATATATATATATATATATATATATATATATATATATATATATATATATATATATATATATATATATATATATATATATATATAACACAATGCTCGGTCCAAACTACAATTAATCCTATACTATTTTTGGCCCAAAAAATAAAAACAATAAATGCTTAGAAAAGCAAATTATAAACCATATTTTTGACCCAACAATCTCCCCCTTGGTTTATAGCTTTCTTTTCTTTTCTTAAATGACCCAACAAGCTCCCCCTAAAAAGTAGTTGGCTTTTCTTGTTAATCTTCATCGAGAGCTTGGCTTCAACATTTATCTTCAATGAATGACTTCATCTTGAGCAGTTCGGCATTTCTTCAAAATTTGGCATTAAACGCACATTGGGTGAGGATGCTTGATGTACTGATTCTTGAAAGATAGCGCTTTCAGCTTGAGAATCTTCAGAGAGAACATCAGAGAGAACAAATCTTCTGGATCACTTCAGCAGGTTTAAGATAGCAGCAGACTAATTGAGGAGGCCTCAATGCAATCTGTCACATAATCTTCAAGTCAGCTTGACCTTTCTTCTGGGGTTGAAGGATTGAATGTCGAAAGAATAATCATCCTTTCTTGCTCCTTCGAATGCGAATTTTTTGATGCTCACGGATGAAGCCTTGACTCAAAAATCTTCGACACAAACTTCATGAGTCTTATCTATACCTGAAATCACTTTTCAAGACAAAACAAAAATAAAAGAAAACTTAGCACAGAAACAAAAATATTTTTGGATTTTTGAACAAGAAATAAAACATAAATAACACTATTTTTGGATTTTTTTAATTTTCTGATTTTTGTTTGTTTTTTTTTAAATTTTTAATTCTCCCCTAATATTTAAATTAGAAGAAACTATGAACAAATTTAACAAAAATAAAAATGATATCTAACTTTAAGGGTGATTTGGGATCAAAGTTTTTAGACAGCCTTAATCCACTTTTCGGTACCTTCTATCTTCACGTCTTTGTCTGGTTGATCACTGGTATTGTTGTCCACTTAAACACGAAAAATTGTGACAAAATTAGGACATACTATAAGTGACAAGACAATGTGATCCTAAGTTCCTAGATAATATTCCTTAAGGACCATTCAGCTGACGACGACCAAAGATATTGTTGTCCACCTAAATTGAGCAGCAAGATCTATAGACAATCTTTGAGTGTTCAATTTTAATCGTACTGGAACATGTTTCCCACTTCCTGATATGCCCCAGTAATCAAGGACTTCCAGATTACTCCTTACATCGGGTAAGCAGACAATCATTAAGAGAGAAGATAGATTTAGAATGCATATGCTATGCACCCAGGTCGGATCTCTTCCAATCACGTTGAGGGTGGAACATATGACTAACTGAGGTTTTAGAGGGATTGAGAAGTAGAATGATGCATATACTATGTACCAGGTTGGATTGTGAGTCACGCAAAGGAGATAGTATATGGCTAACAGATAGAATAAATTGCATAGATAGAAGATGCAGAGAAATAGAGTTGCATATGTTACAGTCCAGGTCGGATTTTGAGTCACACAGAGGAGGTAACATATGACTAATAGACAGATAGAGACAGAAAACAATTTTCTACAAACCTAATTCATCGGAATTTACCAGTTGCCCCATCATTACCGGAATTAAGGACAAAATCCGCACATCGAGGAAAACTTAATCCACAGTTTCAGATACGGGTTCATTTAATGTGACAAGTAGATTCCCATATATATCTCCCTGCTCAATCTATCTAAGCGTCGTATTGTCAGGCTAAACGGATCTAACTAGGTCAAGATTTTTCAAGTCTATAAATTTCCTAAGTGCAACTCTGCCTAGTCATGTCCATTTAGAATCTTTCGTGCCTACCGACGCATCAATCCTAGAGCATAGACCCTTCAACTTCAGGTACGTTACGCAGACTTAGATTGCCTATTATCACTAGATAATATCACTTCCCAAAACATCTCCCTCAAGCACATTTCATAGCCAACATATTTTTGATTTTCCGATTTTCTAATGTTTTTCGATTTTTTTTGAAACTTTTCTAATTTTTGTTTTGCTTTTATTTCTCCGCCTAAATTTCTGCATAGGAGAGAAACGAAAGTAAATGCGCAAATTTAAACTATCCTAAAACAAAAATTTGTCTTTAAAGCGAATCAGCTTAAGAAAAACTCAGGAGTATAGAGAAGTAAATTCAAACCATAAGTCACCGATTGAATTTGCATCGAGAAGGTCTGAGAACAGCATGCATAATCTCAGAACAGATCCGAAAATTCTTCATGTCATTAAGCACTAATCCCATTTGTGATCACTTCCTTTCTTCCTTTCCCGCAAAGGACACACACTCCCAAACAATGTTATGAGTATTGTACAATTGAGAGGTGCCTCCTATCATGTGCCTGGAAGAGCCACTACCAACAAACCGAAGTCTGATGATATGCCTCCATAGTTGCTCCGACACAGAGCGAGATTAGTTGGTCTTTGGAACCCAGTCCATTTTGAAACAGGGTCGACCTTTGTCATCCTTGCACGGTACTTTCTCCCATGACATATCATGTTTATCACAAACAGAAGATGAAGAAATATTAGAGTCATTAGTTGATTTGGGAGAGTGAGCCTTTGGAACCCATTTGTAGTTAGGTTTAACCCATTTCTTTTTCGATTTGATGGGTGGCTCAGTACTTGCTTTTGATTTTGATGTCGGTCATTGAGATGACTTTGACCTAACTGGTCTTTGTTTTAGTGGAGCATCTCTTGGATTGAGCTTCTTGGCCGACATTACCTTCTTGACTTTGGGATTTTGATTCTTGTCCTTTGGAGTTTGATTCTTGGCATTGGGAGTTGAATTTTTGGCCTTCTTGGCATTCCATTCGTCAATTTCTAATTGTGATCTCAAGGGGTATCTTTTGTAATATCTCCTTCTTGGCGCGCTCTGCCAGCCTCGTGCATAGTAAGGAACGTACACGCGATTTGGACAATTTCTGGCAATGTGTCAAGGTGTTTCACAGTGAAAACATGTCTTTTTCTTCACTGTGAAGTTGTTTCTTTCTGCCCCTGGTGGCGTGTCCTTGCCTTGTCTCTTGTTGTTCCCACATGCACACTTGCAACAAGAACTCTGTTGTGTTGGAATTGGTGGCCTGTATTTCTCAACAGCAGGTTGATCAGAAGCAGATGAGTTCGAAGCAATAGATTCAGAGCTCAAGGAGATGTTGGTTTGTTCAGTGGTGTTCTCCTTGTTCTCATCTTCTGCTACTTTACCTACATATGAAGTAGATGTGCTAGAAACAGGAACATCAGTATTTTCAAACAAATAATCAAATATGTCAAAAACATTTAGCTCAACATGATCCGATGCAAAAGCATCAAAGGCATCACAAGATGTATCATCAACTTTATCATCAGAAACAGAAGGTTGTTCATTAGAAACAGAAACATCAGGTTGAAGCTCAATTTTGTTATCATGTGCTTTGACTGATCTAAGGACTGATCTGTAGGGGAAGTAGATGATGTGTTTTGGCCATAAGAACATCTTATGTGCTCATACAAACCCTAATGCTTGGATCTAGGTTTCTCTATTGTACATGCAATTCATCCAAGACTATAAACCCTAGTTCTAGCATACAAGTAATCATATTAACATAAGAATGGCTTTAAAATATTACATTGATTGTTATGTAGCAATAATAATCACAATTCCTCCTTGTAATGACTTTAGAAAGCTTAGAGTCACAAATGTCACTCCTCTAATGGTTCACAAACACCAAGAGCAAGAGGATGAAGAAGAGAAGAGAAGGAGGCTACCCAAAACGTGTGGAAACCCTAACCAATTAGTTCACCACGTTTTTGGGGCATAAGGGTTCTTTAAATAGTGAGGCTATTAGGGTTATCTAAGAAGGAAACCCTAATTTGGATGCTTAAGCCCTAAGCAACCCATGGACTCCTTCCTTAAAGGCCCTAGGACGATTTCTAATGGGTTGCCCCATAGAATTCGTCCACCCCCTTTAATACGGAGTCCATTAGCTCAATATTCAACTATCATACAATTGACAGTTCAAGTCCCTTAAGTTTAATTAATATCTTCTAGTCACAAACTTAATTCTTATTAATTCTTGACTAATATTAATTAAACAATATGATTTCTCCTTTAATATATTATTCTCATAATATATTAATGAATCATATTTAATCCTTTCTCATTATTCATCCTATCAAGTTGCTTTGGTGAAGGCAACCCAAAAGGACCATGCACCATCGGGTCAAGTACATAGCAAAATAGTTATGGACTTAGACACTAATCCAACAGTAGAAACGTTAGTACTTTAAACATTAATAAATCCTCCTGAAACAAAACCAGATGGCTTGCCATAAACCATGAATGGTTCGTTGGCAATCTCATCTTTAGACAAGGGTTGATACTGATATGTGTGATTATAAGGAGGAGGTACACTATCATATCCTAAACCCTTTTGTTGGTTTCGTTTAAAATCCATGCAATGATCGATCATGTTGGAAACTACCTCGCTTGATCCATCAAATTTTTAAATTTAAAGTTTGCATCTTAAAATTGTCCTTTTAATGTATCAAGCTCGGTAATTAGCACATCATTTTGTCTTTTAACATAACCATACAGTTCATACTTTTCACTGTATTCTGCCTGAATTCTTCTAAAATCTTTTATTTTAGTTTCTAACTGGGCTTTAAGGGGTTTTTGTCCTTTCCTGAGTTGATATCCTTCATATCTTAGGTCCTCAACTACTCTTTTTAATAAATCAATTTGTTCCCGAAGAAATTTAATCGTAGTTTCACAAGATGTAGTACATGAAGCTTTAGTAACTGGAACGTTTGAAGAACTCATTGTTTTTTTTTCTAAATATGCCCTTTAACTAAAAATTCAAAAGTCAAATTTAAAAAGTCAAACTCAAAAGTCAAATTTAAAAAGTCAAACTTGAAAAGTCAAACCGAAAAGGTAAATTTGAAAATTTAAAAGTTGAACGAGAAAGTCAAAGTTTAAAGTCAAAGGTCAAACTTTAAAGTCAAACACAAAATTTTAAGAAAAAATTCAAAAATAAAAGTCAAAAATTAAAAATTAAAATTTTTGGGTCGAAAAAGGATTTTAAAAATAAATTTTTTGAATTTTTGGGTTAAAAATGTCAAATTGTGAAATTTGGAAGCGGCAGGCAGTGCTTTTGAATTAAAATTGGGAGGGAAGGAACAAAGGTGTCAGTAGCTGAGTTAGTAAAGCACTTGGTTCCTCAACCAGAGGTCGCAGTATCGATCCACGGCACCCCCAAAACCTTTTCCTATTTTTTGAAGTCCGAAGGCGAGGCTACTGCGATGCGAGATGCAAGTCCGAAGTGCGAAGGCGAGGACCTGATGCGAGGATGCTGCTGACCAAGAAGGCATACGAACCGGAAAACCTGCTGTACCGTACACGTGCGTGCCGTAAACCGTCGGGCTGCAAACTCCGAATCGCTAACTTCGGACCGTAAACCTCGGAAACCCTAGCTGCTGACCGTAAACACCGCCTCCCCCTCGTTGGTTACGACCAAAAACAGTGTTTTTGCCCCTTTTTGCTCCAAAACTCGATCAAAAACAAGTTTTTATGAAAAACGCGAAGAACAACCCCCCCCCCCCCTAATTTTCCAAGATCTATCCAAAAACGCAAGAATCTTTCCAAAATAAGATCAAATTGGCTCCAAATCTGACAAAATTAAATGATAAAATCCAAGCTCTGATACCAATTGTAAGTCCCTAAAATGCCTGTGTATCAATCAGATCTGTTTGATGGTGCGGAATCCCAATCAAACGGATGATGTTAGATAAAATAAAAGAGAAAGAAAAGAAGAAGAAGATGAAACTATGACGTATTCAATGAAATGATTGAAGCCCCATACATATAGTTCACACACACTCTTCTCTCTAGTTTCTCTCACACCTTAGAATACACACATTTAAGCTCCTTGGTTCTTACCCTCACAAGCACTCCTCACCCTACATATATATGGACCTAAGGCCAAGCCCAAAATACAAACAATCCAATGCTCGGTCCAAACTACAATTAATCCTATATTATTTTTTGCCCAAAAAATAAAAACAATAAATGCTTAGAAAAGCAAAATATAAACCATATTTTTGACCCAACAGAAGTTATTGCCCGTCGAAGTTTACGGCAAAACCGGCACGACACCGGGAGATGTAAATAGTGAATTTTTGATAAAGGAATTTTTAGCCTTCTTGATCCAAATAAAAGTTGTAGTATATGTTAAACCGAGAACATACAAAAAAAGAACGCCCAAATCTGACTTCGTATGAGGAAGTTATGAATTTTCTAAGATTTGGCATTCCAGTGCATGACCCGAAATTCGAATTTTAGTTCGAGCGGCTTTTGGCCTATGCGACCTAAATGAGAATTGAAGATCTCATTAATAGGAACTCAACGGTAAAAGGACAGACGAAAACAGAGTCCGTATGAAGAAGTTATGAATTTTACGCGGACATTTAACAGTATAATCTCCTCGTACTGTTAAATTTAAGATCGGTCGAGAATTAGCCGATGGAGTCAAAATGAAAGTTGTAGATCTTATTTTTACCTACGCGTGGATATAAAGAACGTAAAAAACGGAGGTCATATGTGAAAGTTACGGATTTTAGAAGTCGGAAGTGTGCTGTGCGAAAATGGGTGATCTGACACAATCTTGGCCATTGCTTTCTCCCCAAGTCTTGCCACTAGATGGTGACATGTGGCACCAAGTTCAGCCATTTTCACCCTATAAATAGAACCTCTCCCACCCTCGTTTTTTTCACACCTTTCCCATTCTTTCTTCTATTTACTCTCTCTCTCTCTAGAACCTCTCTCTAGCCCCAAAACCCCCCGAAAAGGCTAGGGAACCTCCCTAGCACGAGGCGGAAGCCCCAAAGTGCTCGACGGCTCCGAGAAGAAGAACTTTTCGGCGCGGGAACGCTGCTCCAAGCAAAGCCCGGTTTTCTATAAAACCTGTTTTTTCGTCAAAGGAAATTATTTTTAAGAAGCGAATCGTTGTCTGAGTTCGGAATCACCACCTTTTCAAGTGAGTGCATAGTCCCTTTCATGAACATGATTTTAATACAAGTGTCGATTGAAGTATTAAATATATGTTTATGTGCGAATTATTTGATGTTGCTTGAGATACTTGTTAAAGAACATACTTGATTATATATGCTGATTTAGGATAAAGAGTAAACCTAAATTAATTATGTGGAATATTGGGTAGTGTTTTCTTATGAGAACGAGTGAATTATACTCAGAGAATAAAACCTTAGTATATGTCATTGATCCGGGAGCATGGATTATACATAGTCATTGTCCCTAGTCCGAGAGTATGGATTAGGAATAATCATTCATTATTAATCCGAGAGTATGGAATTGTCATTCGTCCCTAGTCCGAGAGTATGGATTAGGTAAAGTCGTTCATTTCTGATCCGGGAGTATGGATTAGGTAAAACGGCTAATCTTAGGTCCGAGAGTATGGATAGTCTCGTTGTGAGGATCGACGGGGTGGGATAAGAGTTGTTTATATATATGGTGAAATTGTATATTTTGTGAGTTTTAAACTATATATATGGTATAACATTGTGGGATTGAAATCCCTATGTACTCACCAGGTTTCCCAACCTGACCCACTCAGTTTATTTATATCACAGGTGTTGATATGAAGTCACATTACAGTGAGAGATTAAGGAGATATAAATCACTAGTGATAATGAATGTAAGTTTTGTTTATGCTTATGTTTCTGTACTGACGATGACATCCTAAATGTTTTAAAATGAATAAAATACTTTTCTTCGGAAGTGCTTTGATAACGTATTTATCATGTTTTACTAGGAACAAATTCTGCAACATTTTTATTAAAAGAGGTACTCTGATTTTTATAAAGCATAAACAAAATCGGTCTTTTCTGGCCGTGAAAATGGGGATGTCACATCGACTCACTTTGAATTTCACGTTAACAAACTTCCCTGCTGAGTAGGTCTTCAAAACCTTGACAGTTGTGATCTTCTGTGAACTCCAGGTCAAGTACTAGGGTTGAGCGAACTCCAGGTAGAATTCCAATAGATCCCGATCCACCTTCGGGTCTGGAGATGGGATGGCAACAGTCGAGTTGAAGCAGTGAAAGATAAATGCCTTTCGTCCGGATCTGGAAACCTTATGTGTTTAGGATTCTAAACGTATGACTACGATATTAGAAGTAGCATATAAACATTTCGGAGAGATAAGGATGATTTAAACGTCAGTCCTAAATAAAATTCTATATTCACCTTATTCGGTGTATAGATCAAGATGGCAAGGACCCGTAGCGGAAACGTGAATGCAAATGGGAATTGAGATCAATCCCCAGTGATACAGCAAATACCAGTCGTAGTAGAATTCGCACCTGAGCCAATCACCATGGTGGGAGTACAAGCCGTGATGCGGGCTATGTTAGCGGAATAAAGGGAAGAAATGAGGCGGATGATTCAAGAGAATAGGGATGAAGCCACCGTGCCTATTGTGCAACAGGAGCCGATTCCCAAACAATCGGAGGAAGGAAAATATAGTAGGTCAGTGGGCCAAGCCGATCTGCCAGTTAATAGGAGAAACGGCCAAGATGATGTAGTCGAGAGAAACAGATGCAATTACAAGGATTTTCTGACTTGCAAGCCATCGACTTTCACTGGAAAGGAAGACACGATCGGAGTCATGGATTGGATCTCAGAAATGGAGTTAGCTTTTATGACGTGCGGTTGCAGAGGCAAGCTGCAAACCACCTTTGCAGTGCGTCAGTTCCAAGGAGGCATTGTGCGCTCGTGGAATACCCTAGGGAAGACTCTAAGCCCCCAATGAGCCCCTGCAATTGACTTGGGCAGAGTTTTTGGTGCAATTCAAACGTAAGTACTGTTCAGCCCAAAACCTGCTCGAGCTGGAGAACCAATTCCTAACCTTAAAGAAAGGAAGCATGACCATCGATGAATACACCAACAACTTCATGGACAAGATGGAGTTTGCTTTGCGCCTTATCCCGAACGAGCTGACAAAAAATGGACAAGTACGCAAAGGGAATTCCATGGGAGTATGCAGTGCCAATACGTCAGGCACCTACTCTGGAGGCAGCTATCTGGGCTGCCAAGTCTGTTGAAGATATGATCAAGGGAAGAGCCGCCAACAAGATGGAGGTTGGCGAGAAGAGAAAGTTTGAAGGATCCTCAAGGTCTGACGAGAAGAGAAAATTCTCGAATACTGGTTCAAAGAAGTTCGAAGAAGGAACGCAATGGTGTGAAAAGTGAAGAAAGAAGCACATTGGGAAATGCTCTAAAGAGATGACCTGCTTTAAATGCGGGAAGACTGGTCATTACGCCAGTGAATGCACAACCAAGAGAGAAGTCTGCTTTAAGTGTGGTGAAGAAGGACACTTCAAGCAAGACTGCCCAAGGAAAGAAGAAGCTACAAAGCCGAATATGCCGCCAAAACCAAAGGAAAGAGCATTTCAGATGATCCTTGACGAAGCAGATGACAACGTGAGGAATCAAGGATGAGGACTTCATATCCGAAGATCGAGTTATACAGTAGCCATAATACCATATGATGTAGCTTATTAGAGGCATAGCCTAGGGTGAACTTGAACACCTATGTAATCGTTTCAAGGAATAATATAAAAACCTTAGTTTTTCTATCCAATGTGTTAAGCTGTCATGTGATTTTATTTTATGGTGACTTGGGAAAACTGCGAGACAATACTTGGGACGAGTATGAGTAGGTGTGAATGGTAGTAGAGGCCTATACTACCGGAATCACAGGACTCGCACTTGGATCAGGGAAGGTCACAAGGTTACCAAGAAACTAGTAATTAGTACCGTTTTATTCAAGAATATCGTTACCATCTTTTCGGTAATGACTAAGAAGGTGATTGTTATACCAACCCTAGCGGTCATATCAAATTGAGTCCGACTACGATAAGTATGATAAATAGTTCAGAGAATCATGTTCGATGTAGCAACTGACTTAAGCTAAAAGCTTGAAGAGAAAAACAATCAAAGTGATCAGTAGAGGTATCGCGATATTTGCTTGTAGCTAGAAATGCTAACTTTTAAGATGAGATTGGAACATGAACGAAAGTATAGTCTGTTTTGGAAGACTCTAAGAGACCTGAGTCTAAGCGTGGGAACATACGATGATAAGTCATTAGAACATGACACATCAGTCTATTTTAGTAATAAAATAACTTATCTTAAGTTTTTTAAGAAGAAGAAGCAGTCTCTAGTAAGGATCGAGATTGTGACTTGAAGGTCATAATTTGGAGTTTAACGTGAGATAGGGAGCAAGTGCAAGATCAAGCACCGCCTGCAATCAGGAAGTCTTGGATTTAGATATTCGTTCGAAGAAACATCAAAGTTATGGTTATTGCTTAGGATGAAGAGATAACATATGGAGTCATCATGTGAGCCTATTTCTTTGATGATTCTGGGACGTAATCATCCTAAGGGGGAGATAACTGTAACACCCGTAGATCCGGGCTACACAATTTAGATATAATAGGGGTCGAAAACGACTTTTCGACAAATGATTATTTATAATAAATAATCTTAATCAAGTTTTATAATATGTCTCAAGGGTTCCGTACATATAAAGAACACCGAAATCCGAGTTATAACAAAGAAGTTATGGCCCGTCGAAGTTTTACGGTAAAACCGGCACGGCACCGGGAGATGTAAATAGTGAATTTTTTATAAAGGACTTTTTAGCCTTATCGATCCAAATAAAAGTTGTAGTATATGTTAAACCGAGAACATACAAAAAAAGATCGCCCAAATCTGACTTCGTATGAGGAAGTTACAAATTTTCTAAGATTTGCCATAGCAGTGCACGACCCGAAACACGAATTTTAGTTCGAGCAGTTTTTGGCCCACACGACCTAAATGAGAATTGAAGATCTCATTAATAGGAACTCAACGGTAAAAATACAGACGAAAACAGAGTCCGTATGTAGAAGTTATGAATTTTACGCGGACATTTAACATTATAATCTCCTCGTACTGTTAAATTTAAGATCGGTCAAGAATTAGCCGACAGAGTCAAAATGAAAGTTACAGATCTTATTTTTACCTACGTGTGGATATAAAGAACGTCAAAACTGGAGGTCGTATGTGAATGTTATGGATTTTAGAAGTCGGAAGTGTGTTGTGCGAAAATGGGTGATGTGGCACAATCTTGGCCATTGCTTTCTCCCCAAGTCTTGCCACTAGATGGTGACATGTGGCACCATTTTCAGCCATTTTCACCCTATAAATAGAACCTCTCCCACCCTCGTTTTTTTCACACCTTTCCCATTCTTTCTTCTATTTACTCTCTCTCTCTAGAACCTCTCTCTAGCCCCAAAACCCCCCGAAAAGGCTAGGGAACCTCCCTAGCACGAGGCGGAAGCCCCAAAGTGCTCGACGGCTCCGAGAAGAAGAACTTTTCGGCGCGGGAACGCTGCTCCAAGCAAAGCCCGGTTTTCAATAAAACCTGTTTTTTCGTCAAAGGAAATTATTTTTAAGAAGCGAATCGTTGTCTGAGTTCGGAATCACCACCTTTTCAAGTGAGTGCATAGTCCCTTTCATGAACATGATTTTAATACAAGTGTCGATTGAAGTATTAAATATATGTTTATGTGCGAATTATTTGATGTTGCTTGAGATACTTGTTAAAGAACATACTTGATTATATATGCTGATTTAGGATAAAGAGTAAACCTAAATTAATTATGTGGAATATTGGGTAGTGTTTTCTTATGAGAACGAGTGAATTATACTCAGAGAATAAAACCTTAGTATATGTCATTGATCCGGGAGCATGGATTATACATAGTCATTGTCCCTAGTCCGAGAGTATGGATTAGGCATAATCATTCATTATTAATCCGAGAGTATGGAATAGTCATTCGTCCCTAGTCCGAGAGTATGGATTAGGTAAAGTCGTTCATTTCTGATCCGGGAGTATGGATTAGGTAAAACGGCTAATCTTAGGTCTGAGAGTATGGATAGTCTCGTTGTGAGGATCGACAGGGTGGGATAAGAGTTGTTTATATATATGGTGAAATTGTATATTTTGTGAATTTTAAACTATATATATGGTATAACATTGTGGGATTGAAATCCCTACTTAGTTTATTTATATCACAGGTGTTGATATGAAGTCACATTACACTGAGAGATTAAGGAGATATAAATCACTAGTGATAATGAATGTAAGTTTTGTTTATGCTTATGTTTCTGTACTGACGATGACATCCCAAATGTTTTAAAATGAATAAAATACTTTTATTCGGAAGTGCATTGATAACGTATTTATCATGTTTTACTGGGAACAAATTCTGCAACATTTTTATTAAAAGAGGTACTCTGATTTTTATAAAGCATAAACAAAATCGGTCTTTTCTGGCCGTGAAAATGGGGATGTCACATCGAGTCACTTTGAATTTCACGTTAACAAACTTCCCTGCTAAGTAAGTCTTCAGAACCTTGATAGTTGTGATCTTCTGTGAACTCCAGGTTAAGTACTGGGGTTGAGCGAACTCCAGGTAGAATTCCAATAGATCCCGATCCACCTTCGGGTCTAGAGATGGGATGGCAATAGTCGAGTTGAAGCAGTGAAAGATAAATGCCTTTCGAGTGATAGGCATGTCAAACTGTGCATCCTTGGAGTCTTCAAGCTCAAAAGACATGACTGGTTTGAGCCAAAGAACACTTGGCTCGTCTTTTGCGCTTCTTTGAAGTGAGTCAATAGTCCATTTTGTAAAAATGGACTTCTTCTTCTCCATAAGCTCCTTCTCTAGGTCAGCTGTTTGCTTCTTGAACTTTTCTTGAAGCTCTTCATCAGTATATTTTGTTTTCTGAAAAGGCTTTTCGGGATTTTCTTCAAAAACATCTTCTTCTTCATCAGTGTCATCTTCACCGATCTTCTTTTTCTTCTTGTCTCTTTTACTGACCGAACCTTCATTATCCTTCAGTTCAGCAGTTGGTTTCGGTTCAGGAGGAGGTTGAGTTTTCGCTGCCTTCTCTCCCCCTTGTTTCAGCTGTTCATTAGTCATCGAAACACCCTCAATACGACTAAGGATGTCCAATGTAGGCCTGAGTTTCTCAGACAAATGCCTGCGGATGGAAATGGTTATGATGGGATCATGTGCTTCAAGAAGGTGAAGTAAGATGGAGTGAACATCGCCAACAGATCTTCGTATAACCTCCCTCTCAGATTTCAAATCATTAAGTTCAACTGTTGCAGTCCGAAGTTTGAGATTCTGCATCTTCAGCTGTGAGGTTCTTTTGTCAAGTTCATCCATGATGTGATTTTCCACAGCCAACTCTGCCTCCAATTGAGTCAATCGATCATTGACATTGTCGTGCAGAGTGGCATTGGCTGCTTCGATTGCTTGACGAGTAGCTTCAAGGTTGGATCGTTCAGCTTGAAGAGAATGCTGAAGGTGATCAACCGAAGCGTTCACAGTTTGAGAGTTCTTCTGAGCAGCCACCTGCAAAGAATCTAAAAATAAGTGAGCCTCAAAAATTAGTTTATCGACTTTTTCGGTCGCTTCTTTGCACTCCTTTCTGGAAGCGTCAACAGCAAGGGAGGCCCGTTGGCACTGGGAAGTAGAGGCATCAATGGCCTTGGTTGCAGCAGTAAGGGAGGCATTGTGTTCTTGAACTACGGAGGAGAACAAAGCCTTTAAAGCAGCATCAGAATAAGCCTCATAGGAAGATGAGGAAAGCAGTTGATCAAGTTTGTCGTTGACTGCTTTAAGATGATGCTTGGTGACAGGTGCGTCTTCGTCTTCATCACTTTGTACACGGTAAGGACTGAAATAAGTGGAATCAAATTCCAAGTCCTCACCGCCTAAAACTGGGGTGGTGTTAGTGGATGGGGTAGGTGATAAGGGTTTGGTAGTGGTAGGAGGTTCGGTTGTTATTGGTGTTTCAGTTGTAACAGGTGGGGTGGGAGCTGTAGAATGAGCCCCTGCAGTAGTTGTGGTAGTGGTAGTGTCTGTGAAGATTGGATTAGGGATGGGAATAGAGGTTGATGGTAAGGAGGTGGGGATGGGAAAAATTGGAGGGATGGATATTTGTACAGAAACGGGTGGAGGTGAAGGAGGTTGGGAGCGAACTGGTATTTCTGGGGTAGGCGAGCGAGGCAGGGTATCACCACGACCCGGAGCCTCATCGTCAGAGCTTTCGATTTCAGATTCTGAAGGAGGAGTAGATTTGTGTTTGGGAGGAACATACTCTGAGTATGAATCGCTTGAAGATTGGAGTATGAGTCTCCGAGCGGGCTTCTTCTGTTGCTTCTGCTTAGGTTGTGAAGGAGCAGCCTTGTCTGATTTTCGCTTCTTGGGGGTTTGACCCTTGGTTGGTTTAGCGACATTCCCCTCCTTTTGGGTTTCGGTTCTCTTTCCCCTCTTTGCTGGCTTATCAGCCTCTTCAATGGAGCGAACCATGGCTGGCGTGAGCTCCCTCGGACCCGAAGAAGGAATCTTCCTGTATTGTTGCAGAACATTGCTTGCTGCAGACACACAGGCAAGCTTGGTGTCAGGGATGGATCCAATGAAGGAAAATTTAGAGGGATCGGTGACGATAATCTTGGTAGTATGAAAGGTGGCGATGGAGGAGAGAAGAGAGTCCGCCATTATAGGAACGTGAAGACGATCCATTGCCCACTTAGTGATGATGGACCAGTACCTCCCACAGGAGATCTCTGAGTGTCTTGACGAAGAAACCAAGCTTTGAACCAGTTGTTGCCAGCTGATGGTTCCATAATCCAAATTATTCCCGTGATAGAGCCCATAAAGCACAGTCATGAATGACTTGCTTGCTCCATCTGAGCTAGCGCTTCGCTTAGAGAGTCATTTGAACAGGAGAGTAAAAAGACCATTCCATTGAGGAGGATGGCAGGACTTCTTGAACT
The DNA here is from genome assembly GCF_002870075.4 of Lactuca sativa. Lineage (NCBI taxonomy): Eukaryota > Viridiplantae > Streptophyta > Magnoliopsida > Asterales > Asteraceae > Lactuca > Lactuca sativa. Next base: position 238,299,527 of record NC_056630.2, read on the forward strand.
TGGTAATGGTGGCGAGGGTTTCAGTGTGCCCCATTTGATAGAACATTGAGAACAGTTGACCAGTAGTGATTGATTCAGGGTTTACCAAAGTTGGTTCTTTAGAGAGACCAATTAGGGCACAGAATTGGTTCTTGGAGATGGAGGTCTTCTCATCGTGGATTTCAAAGTGAATCCGCTCAGCAACCTTGTCGTAGTAAGTAGTGGAATAGATGAGTGAGAGGCAGGACATAGGAACAACTTTGACCTTAGACAGAGCGTCGATAATAGGCGAGTATGTGAGACACTCGACAACATATAGCATGTAGGGTTCATAGATGAAAGGAGTTAGATCGATGATTAGGTTTTGTTGAGGTTTGATGGTGAGGAAGGTTTGGTTAACAGATGTGTCATGAACTGAAGAAGAGTCTGCCATTGTTGAAGCTTGGAGAAGAAGATGAACAGTAAGATGAATCGCCTTTGTTCTTTTAGAGAGTTTTGTAAGTGATAAAAGGATAAAGATCAGCGTGCCAAAACCCTTTATACGTACAAGTAGGAGAGAGAAAAATCTGGCTGATATCTTGGATTTATTTGAAACTGCGCCTGATTCGACGGATGAACAGTTGTCATACCTGATGATGACGCAGGAAAGAGAAAGGACGTTTCCTTTTTACACGCCATTCCATAAAAAGTGCTTTTTCAAATCGTCGAAACGATTGGATAACTGCTGAGTCGGCCTTAACTTTATCCCAATCTTCACCCCATATTGAACCGTCATTGCCTTTTAACTTTATCGAGCATTGTAATACTGGAAGAAACGAAGATGGAACAATTAGAGTACCATTAATAGAACCAATTTTTGGAAAATCAAAAATTTCCGTGCAAAGAGTGTAAAAGATAAAGAAATAAAGCAAACTTTTTGTGATAATTTGTGATGTCTTAAAAAGACATAAAGCAACTGATTATGGGTACGAATCTCTTCCTTCAAAGTCAAGGGAGACTTTAAAGTGCTTGTGTGGCTTCCCATTAAATAACGATCAAGTACTTGTTAAGAAGTATTGAAAGACATCTTTTTAATTAAAGCTTATAAAGGGTGGCTTTCGCTTCAATTCATGATTTCGATACTTGATATAAGACCGAAACTGAACGAAGTACTTGTGAGATCAATGTGATCTGTTGAACAAGTAGGTAGGGAAGATTTTTATTGATTGTTGGATAGGTGAGAAATCCCAAAAAAAAATTAACTAGATTCTTGGGGAAGAAAAATTCTTGGTAACAAAAATTTTCAGAAGAATCATGCACAATAAAAAGAGATTTCATTTAAAATGTGTAACATAGTGATCTTGTATCGTCAATTCATTGATGGTGTTGAATGGTGGGTTTCACTTAGTATGCAGTGACACGAAACTAAGATCATTAACACAGATTTTTGTATAACCATAAACCTCAGTGGTAAATGTGAGAGTCTCAAGGGTTATATTGGTGAGATGAAGTGTGATGAAGAAAAATGATAGAGGTGGTATAAGAATCAAATGTACCTCTGCTATAAAAGAAAGACTAAGCAAAAAACTCTAAGCTCAATATGAGTAGAGTAAGGTAGCTCATGATTAGAGTGAATATAGCAGCCTAGCTTGGGAAAACATGATTTGTATGTATCATGTTATTAAGGCTTCACTCAAAATCTGTCGAGGCTTTAGTCAACATGCAGCGGCATGCTTCTAGGGACACGAAGAATGTGTATAAAAAAGAAATTATACCTTCTGGATCTTCATCATCGAGAGTAACACTTACGCAAAAGAAATCATTAGATTAAAATGAAAAATATTTTTGTATTTTGTGAAATTTATTCAATTGAACGAAAAAGAAAAATATTTTTGGATTTTATGAATAATAATAATAAAAAAAATATTTAAAAGAGTGTACATAGGAATACAATCAAAATGCCTTGATAAGAAAAAGAAGCGAACAAGTTCAAAAGGACCGAACCTGAAATAGACCGAACGTTCGGTTCATTTCGGTTCTTAGTCGAGCATCACCCGAAATAGACCGAACCCGAAACAAACCGAACCCGAAACAAACCGAACGTTCGGTTCATTTCGGTTCGCTCTATTTCACGTCTTACCTTTATTGAAGCGAAGGCGATTTTGGTACTGATTCTGCTTCCATCATTCCTAGGCCTTGCAAAATCTTGTTGAAGCTTGCTTCAGGTAAAGCCTTAGTGAATATATCTGCCAGTTGATTACTTGTCCTTACGAAATGAATTTCCATGTTGCCATCTTCCACGTGATCTTTGATGAAGTGATACCTCAGTGCTATATGTTTAGTCTTCGAGTGTTGCACTGGGTTGTGGCAAATCCTAATTGCACTTTAAGAGTCGCAATATAGTGGAATTATCTTCATGTTCAGCCCGTAATCTCTAAGCTGACTTTGTATCCATACAACTTGAGATGTGCATGATGCTGCAGCGATGCATTCAGCTTCTGCAATGGAGAGAGAAACACAAGTTTGTTTCTTTGATTGCCAGCTAACCAATTTACCGTCGAGAAATTGGCATCCTCCAGTGGTGCTTTTACGATCTACTCCACAACCACCTAAGTCAGCGTCTGAGAACACTTGGACAAAGAATCCTGAGTTGGCTGGATACCACAAACCGAGAGAGGAGGTTCGCTTCAGATAGCGAAAAATATTCTTCATGACTAGCATGTGAGGTTCACGAGGGTTAGCCAAGAATCTGGCACAATAACAGACGGAAAACATGATGTCAGGCCTACTGGCTGTGAGGTACATCAATGACCCAATCATTTGACGATAGAGCGTCATGTCAGCGGCTGGCTTCTCCAATGAGGCTGTAACCTTTGTCCCAAAAGCCATTGGAACTTTAACTCTGGAATCTCCCATCATACCAAACTTAGCAAGCAGTGTCTTAGTGTATGCCTCTTGATTGATAAAAATGCCTTCGGGTCCCTGTCTAATGTTTAAGCCAAGGAAAAAGTTAATTGGACCCATTGAGCTCATCTCAAATTTATTTTCCATCAATTTCCTGAATTCAGCTATTAAGCTGGGATTCGTGGAGCCAAAGATGATGTCATCAACATAAATTTGGACTATCATAAGGTGGTTACCCTCTCTCTTTCGAAAGAAGGTTGGGTCAACCGAACCTTGTTTGAATTTAGACATTTTTAAGAATGGAGTTAGAGTTTCATACCATGCTCTGGGAGCCTATTTTAGACCATATACTGCTTTGTCAAGTATGTAGCAATGATCTGGATACTTCTCGTTCACAAAGCCTGGTGGTTGCTCAACGTACACAATTTCTTCAAGTTCTCCGTTGAGAAAGGCACACTTGACGTCCATCTGATAGACTTCAAAGTTTTTGTGTGCAGCATAGGCAAGAAAGATACAGACAGACTCTAATCTTGCAACAGGAGCGAAAGTCTCTTCATAATCGATACCTTCTTCCTGATAGTAGCCTTTCACAACCAACTAAGCTTTGTTACGAATCATGTTTCCCTCCTTATCCATCTTATTTTTGAATACCCATTTGAGACCGACAACCGAAGCATCATTTGGAGTTGGAATAAGACGTCATACTTTGTTTCTTTCAAACTCATTCAACTCATCTTGCATGGCTTGAACCCAGTTCGAATGATCAAGTGTTGAATTGACAGTCTTCAGTTCAACTTTGGAAACAAAGGAGTTGAACATGCAAAACTCTACTTGAGAAAAGAGTGCAGCTTGTTTCGCTTTGATCTGTGATCAAGTTAACAGCTTTTCTGAAGATTCCCCAATTATTTGACTTTGTGGATGATCTTTGGTCCATTTAATAAGAGCTGGGTAATTTGGATCACAAGAGGGATCCAATTCTGCATTGATTTCTTCTTCCAACTCTGATAGTATGTCATCCTCATTAACATTGGTGTTCTCCCCCTCGAAGGATGACGCCTCTTCAGAATCTGGATTAGTATCCTCTCCTTCATTTGGACTTTCAGTAGAGCTTGATGATTGTGACGTTAAATTTCTCCCCCTGGAATGAAGAACCTTAATTGTGTTGTAGAGACGAACCCTCCCCCTGGACGGAAGGATGGTCATCCGAAGGTTCGCTTACGTCTGGCCTCTCGGTTGCTTTAGGTTGATCAGCAGCCATCTTTTCAGCAGCATCATAGATGATTTGTTTTAGACTATCAACCTTGTTGTCTTTCGCCGTTGATTCAGAATCAATTGTCGTTTGAGGTTCATCAAAAAGAAGCATATATTGCTCGAAAAGATTTGAGATAGAAGTTGTAACTTGACTGGTCTTTGGAAAGATTTCCTGTATTGTGCATTCGGTTGTCTTCATCTTCTTAACATAGCTATCGTCTTAAGTGGCATAGTATGTTTCTTCAATCTTCTTAGAGCGCTTGTTTAGAACTCTATATGCCTTAGAATTCAGGGAGTAACCTAAGAATATTCCTTAATCAGCCTTAGCATCAAACTTGTTTCGATTCTCTCTCGAGTTGAAGACGAAGCATCTTGAACCGAACACATGGAAGAATTTCACATTCGATTTGCGATTGTTCAAGATCTCGTAAGGAGTGATAGAGAATCGCTTGTTTAGATATGATCTGTTATGAGTATAAAAAGCAGCAGCAATTGCATTAGTCCATAAATATAAAGGCAAGGATGCGAAGCATAACATCGTTCGAGCTGCGTCACACAAAGATCGGTTTCGCCTTTCAACGATACCATTCTGCTGTGGAGTATACGGGGCTGAGAAATTATGAGTCATTCCCTTCTCAGCAAGAAAATCTTCAAAATCTTTGTTCTTGAATTCCAAGCCGTTGTGGCTTCTTACGTTATGAACAACTTTCCTCAGTTGAATTTCTACCTGTTTTATGAAGAGCTTGAGCTTTGGAGTAGCCTTAGATTTTTGCTTCAAGAAGAACACCCATGTGAATCGAGAGAAATCGTACATAATGACCAAAATATACTTATTTCCACCAATGCTTTCAATGGAAGAGGGACCACACAGATCGATGTGCAATAGCTCCAATGGTTCTATCACCTTTGTATTGATAATGGAGGGATGACTTTGTCTACTCTGCTTTCCCATTTCACAGGCTGCGCATAGATGTTCTTTGTCGAATTTGAGAACAAGAAGACCTCAAACATGATCTCCTAAAAGCAGCTTGTTGATATCCTTGAAATTAAGAGGAGAGAGTCTTCGATGCCATAACCAACTTTCATCTGAGTGAGCCTTTGTGAGTAAGCAAACTGCTGGTTTACCTTGAATTGGGTTGAGGTTTAAAGGGTACATTTCCCCCTTTCGCTTCGATTTCAGAAGAATGTTATTGTACTTCTTCTCAACTATTTCTGAGCCTTCATCATCAAACGATACCTTCAATCCAGTTCCAACTACCAGCTGTGATACACTGATAAGGTTGTGTTGGAGCCCTTCAACATATGCAACCTTTCTTATCGAGAAATCACCATTCGTAATCATTCCATAGCCTTTGATAGTTCCATATGTGTTGTTGCCATACTTCATAATTCCACCATCCTTGAGAGACCGAAACTCCCTCAGTTCTTCCTTCCTTCCTGTCATGTGACGCGAGCAGCCACTATCAATATACCATTCTTCGTCAAACTGCTCGTCACGTATAACCTGCAAAATATTAAGTAGATTTAGGAACCCAATGTTTCTTGGGTCCTTGTGAGCCTTTTACAGGACAGGGAATAATAAGAGAGATATCAACCAAATAAGTTCTTTTAATTAAAGTATTTTCATCTTTTCTTTTTATTGTGAAAACTTTAATTTTGTTTGACTTAGATTAAGTAGGTGTAGGATTTGAGGTATTGACGTCTGCATTCTTTTTGATCTCTTTTGGACGTCTGTCATCTTCTGGAAAGAGCTTTCCTTTCCCCTTTAAATCTTTTGAAGGATAAAAATTAGAATGAGATGAGTTGGGTTTAGAAGTGACATTGGATCTTTTCTTCGTCTGATTGAACTTGTAGGGTTGAGGACCGAAACTGCTCTTTTGTTTGCTATTGGGTTGAGGACCGAAACCGCTCTTTTGGTTGATATTGGGTTGAGGAACGAAACTCTCCTTTCGGTTCCTTTTAGTCATGGGACCGAAACTACCCTTTCGGTTCCTTTCATTTGAGAGATCGAAACTATCCTTTTGGTTCCTTGATTCCTCTTGTGACTTATGCTTCCTTTCATTCCTGACATAGTGAGGATTTTGTGATCTCCAAAACTGTTTTCTTTCTGAGAGATTCTTCTTGTATCTCAGATTTCGTTGGTGTTTTCGATATGTCACCTGTTTTGGATTTTTGTGGATGTTAGCCTTTTTCTTTGAAGCACGAGCATAGTTGTCGCTCTTTGTTGAAGATGTTTCACTGGTAGTTTGCACCGATTCGCCCAATGATGTTTTGGTTTCACTTGTGCTTGGCACATCATATCTTGTAGGCTCATTTAGTGGTTCTAGCACGTATCTACCTTTCACTCTCCATGAGGTCTTCTGAGATAGGCCTTTTGTCTCATCAGCGTTGTCTATTGGTGCTGACCAGAAGAACTCATCACATCCAGCTGCATTATCTTCTTCCACCATAGCTGTCAGTTCTGCGGTTTGTTGTGGAGTGACTACTGGAGCTGTGTAGACTTGATTTGGAGTGATTTGTAATTTTTAATACATAAAAGCTTTTTCTTTGAGAATTTTGGTATTGTCTGTTGATTAGCGAGCGAACTTAACAGAATTTTTAGAAATCAGATTTTTGCGTGTTTGAGGTTTGCTTTTGACAAATTCTTAACAGTCCACCAAATCCTCTACAGAGATTTCACTCAGATCATCATCCTCATTAAGTTCAGATGTATTTTCAACATCAATTTTATTTTCTGAACTTAATTTGGCATTCAATGAGTCTAATTTTTATACGGTTTTGGTTCTTAACTTCAATCTATCATTCTCATCTAACAGATTTTTGAGCATGTCCTTATGGTCTTTAGACTTTATGTAGGACTCAATTTTGTCAAGACCAATTTTGTATGCAGGTGAGACCTCGTCAGAAGATACATCGTTTTCACAGTTGTAAGCTTCGGCATCGACTTCATCCTCCTTTAACTCAAGGAAGGGTAAAATCATGCGATGTATCTTCTTTCCTATTTCGCAATCGAGATGCAATTGAGTGATATTAAAATAAAGTCTTTTAGCAATTAAACAAAAAACATTTCGTTGTTTCAAAAGTTTAAGATTGTCTCGTTGTAAATAAATCGATTCATCCTTAGACCTAATCAACTCTTTCTCCTTCTGCTCAATCCACATCCTCCTTTCCTCACTCTTCGACGATATCCTGCTAATTTGATCAGTTAGGTTAGAGTTTGTGACACGGGTTTGGGTAAGACTGCTACTTATACTTGAAAATTTAGATTTTAAGCTATTCAATTCCTTTTCATAGTTAGTAACAGGTATATTCAGAGAAGCAAGAATGTTTTGTACCTTCTTGATCAACTCATCACATTCGTTGATCTGTGCACAAACAGGTTTCGCAGCAAAACACTTGTCCTCTTGCTCCTTCTCGCCTTCTATCCCACCATCAGTCGTATATCCTCTCATCTGAGATACACCTTCGGTCACGATTAAACACCTTCCTGCAGCAGGTTCTTCTTTCACCAGCATCGCCTTGCCATGAGTGGGTTTTCTTACTTCTTCATCCTCAGAATCCGTGGACCATACTTCCACGCCACCGAATTCATCACGGTTGCTTGTATCTTGTACAATCAAAGCATTCATAGTTTTATTGTTAGCAACTAACTTTCTTTTCTTGATTTCCTCTAGTTGTCTCAGGAGGCTCGCTTCCTCATCATCCTCATCTGTCTTTTCTGCCCTCTTTTTCAGCATACAGTCTTTGGTGAAGTGATTCTTGCCTCCACAGTAATGGCAATCAAATCCTGAGTCTCCACCAATTTTCACTTCTTTGTTGGACTCTTCTGACTTCGACCCTATCTTTGGTTCCTCTTTAACCTTTTCGGCGCTATAACTTCCCTGCCAGTTTCGGTTTTTGTTGGCTGGAAACTATCTTTTAATGAACTTTCTAGGATTAGACACCATCAGGGCATACTCTTCACCGGTTAAATCGTAGTCAGCAAGATCCAATTCCTCTTCTTCTTTAACAAAACCTTTCCCTTTAGAAACAATGGCTAACGAACCCAAGCTAGAAACCACATTCGTTTCCTTAGACAATGCACTTTCATGGGATTTCAAAATTCCCACCAGTTTCGCCAGAGAATACGATTTAAACCGTTCATGTGCTTTAACAGTTGTGACAACCCGAAATCTATTCTGTTATTTTTAACCTTTTCCGTTAATAAGCCTCGCTTATTTAACTGTCCGTTAACCTTTTGGAAGAGGTTAATTAATTTAAGACTTTTATAATAACTTGGTAAGGGTTGAAACAAATTAGAAACACCCACAAAATACCCTTAAAAATATGTGGTTGCAACCAAGTCAAAATTTGACCGTTTAATCGGGGGCGACCAAAAGGTCCCGTTTAACAGCAGTATCGGGTAGATTCCACTGAGCCCCAACTCCAAACCCTATATAAGGGTGAGTGAAGTCCATTAGAGACTTTTTACACTCTCCCCACTCTCTCTCTCTCTCTCTCTCTCTACAACTTAAATTCGAGCCAAAAATCGTCCGTTTCGAGCCCCAAACGAGTAGCTAAACTATCCTAACTCGTTGTATAACTTATCTAGCCTGAAAATTCGAGTTTAAAACACACAATAGGGACAAAATCATGTGTTTACGGCCCAAGAACACTCTTGGGTCGTGAACACCATTTAATGGGGTTTTTAAGCCCCAAAACCCCTCCAAATTGTCCCTAAGGCTTGGATATGACTTGTAGGCTTATGGAATCGGACTTAGAACACCTTGAACTAGCATTTTGGGGAGTAAACATGAGTTTACTGCCCAAGAATATCCTTGGGCCGTAAACTCCTCTTTATGGGGAGTAAACTCATATTTGTGTGTTAAAAATGCCCTTAAACACACCAATGGCCTTGGATTAAATTCTAGAATCAACCACCAACAAGCTAGGGACCTTAAACTCAAATAAAACAACTCCATAAGGAGTTCACGGCCATAAACCCCTCATGAAAGGGTACCTGGGCCGTAAACTCCTATAAAGGGGTTAAATGGTGCCCTAAACTCCCCATTTGACTTGGAAAATGCTTAGGATTTTATCCTCTACCATTTAAGACTTCAAAACACCAAAAGAATGAGTGTATAGGAGCTTACAGCCTTAAGCTCCCTTACTTAGGGACGTAAACTCCTCAAAGGGTACATATGATGCCTTAAATCCATTCACACATTTTATATTTGGGCCTAGCAAAATTCCACAATTGATATGAGACCTTTAAACATTCTAGAACACCCTTACCACGAGTTTACGGCCGTAAACTCATGGGGAGTTGTCCCAGGGCCGTAAACACTAAGTATAGAGTTTACTCTTGGAGAGTAAACTCCATTCCTAAGCCATTCATACCCTTAAATGTTACCCGGGACACCCCAAACACTTAACCAAAGTGTTTCCATGCATAGAGTGTCAAAGATAAGGAAATAAAGCAACTAATATGTGGGAATTTGTGATGTCAATAAAGACACGAAACAATGGATCCCAGGCACGAATCTCTTCCTTCAAAGTCAAGAGAGACCTTAAAGTGTTTGTGTGGTTTCCCGTTGAATTACGATCAATCACTAGTTAAGAAGTGTTGAAAGACATCTTTTAATAAGGCTTATTTGGGAGGCTTTCGCTTCAGTTCAGAATTCCTGATCTTGACATAAGACAAAAATCTATTGAAGAACTTGTGAGACCAATGTGGTCTGTTGAACAAGTAGGCTTGGATAATATTTAAGTGACATGTTGAAAATACTTGGGGTGAAATCTCAAAAAAAAATTAAAATTGGATTCTAAGGGAAGAAATGTTATGGTATGTAACAATATCATAAGAATCACACAAAAAAAATTAGAGGTTTCATGGTACAACCACTTGGGTGATTTCGTTAATTCATAAGTGAAAGCTAGAGAAAATTTAATTGTTCACCGTCAATGCATAGTAGGTATTGAATTGTGGGTTTCACTTAGCACGTAGTGACACGAGGCTAAGATCACAAACACAGAGATTGTGTAACCATAAACCTTAGTGGTAATTTCCGAGAGTCTCAAGGGTTACATGTATGAAGCGAATATGATGCAGAAAAATGTTTGAGATAGTGTGAGGAAACCAAAGTACCGCTGCTATAAAATTAGTGACTAAGCAGAAAACTCTTAACTCATATGAGAAAGGAGTAAGGTAGCTCATGATTAGAATAAATGTAGCAGCCTAAGTGGGAAGACAAGGTTTGTATATACCAAGTCAATAAGGCTTTATTCAAAATCAGTCGAGGCTTTAGACAACATGCATCAGCATGCTTCTAGGGACACTTAGCTAGTAAAAAGTGTGAGAATGATACCTGCCCCATCGATAATCTGTAGACTATTAATATTAAACAAAAGAAAAGAAAAAGAAAATATTTTTGGAATTTTTGAGAATTTTGTAAAGAGAAAAACAAAACAAACCAAAATAAAAAAAAAATTTGGAACCGAACCCGAAATAGACCGAACGCTCGGTTCATTTCGGTAAAAAAAATATTTTTGGTTTTTTGAAAAAACAATTGTACAAGAGTATACAACCAAAGATATCACCTTTTTGAGATAAGAGAAAATAAGTGCAATGGGACCGAACCCGAAATAGAAAAAGCGCTCGGTTCATTTCGGTTCCCATGTGAACCGAACCTGAAATAGACCGAGCATTCGGTTCATTTCGCTTCCAACATTTAGTTCTGAGAATCTATTTTTGGTACTGACTCCGATTCTATCATACCTAGGCCTTGCAGAATTTTATTAAAACTTGCTTCAGGAAGGGCTTTGGTGAAGATGTCAGCCAGTTGATCAGTGGTTCGAACAAAGTGAATCTCTACGTTTCCGTCTTCCACATGATCTTTAATAAAGTGATACCACAATGCAATATGTTTGGTTTTGGAGTGTTGCACAGGGTTATGACAGATCCGTATTGCACTTTTAGAGTCGCAATATAGAGGGATCTTTTTCATATTGAGTCCATAGTCCCAGAGTTGACTTTGGATCCAAATCACTTGAGATGTGCAGGAGGCAGCTGCAATGTACTCTGCTTCGGCTGTAGACAGAGAAACACATGTTTGTTTCTTAGATTGCCAGCTCACCAACTTCCCGTCGAGGAATTGACAACCTCCTTTAGTGCTTTTCCTGTCTAAACCGCATCCTCCAAGGTCTGCATCTAAGTAGGCTTGAACAAAGAAACCTGAGTTTGAAGGATACCAGAGACCGAGAGAGGTGGTTCGCTTCAAATACCGGAGTATATTCTTCACTGCCAGCATATGTGGTTCACGAGGATTTGCTTGAAACCTAGCACAATAGCACACATAAAACATTATATCAGGCCTGCTAGCTGTGAGGTACATCAGGGAACCAATCATTTTGCGATATAACGTTATGTCAACTGCCGGTTTTTCCAATGATGGTATGAGCTTGGTCCCGAACGTCATAGGGACTTTGACTTTTGAATCTCCCATCATGCCGAACTTGGCAAGAAGAGTCTTGGTATATGCTTCCTGGTTGATAAAGATGCCTTCGAGTCCCTGTCTAATATTTAAACCAAGGAAAAAGTTAATCGGACCCATTGAGCTCATTTCAAATTTTGTCTCCATCAACTTTCTGAATTCAGCTGTCAAGCTAGGATTCGTTGAGCCAAAGATGATATCATCGACATAGATATGAACTATCATAAGGTGGTTACCTTCCTTTTTACGAAAGAAGGTTGGGTCAACCGAACCTTGTTTGAATTTAGACATCTTTAAAAACTTAGTTAGTGTTTCATACCATGCCCTAGGTGCTTGTTTCAGACCGTAAACTGCCTTATCTAAGATGTAGCAGTGATTTGGATATTTTTCATTCACGAAACCAGGAGGTTGCTCTACGTACACCGTTTCTTCAAGTTCCCATTTCAGAAAAGCGCACTTCACATCCATTTGGTAGACCTCGAAATTCTTGTGTGCAACATAGCCAAGAAATATTCGAACAGATTCCAGCCTTGCTACTGGAGCAAATGTCTCTTCATAATCAAGTCCTTCTTCCTGGCAGTAACCTTTCACCACTAGCCGAGCCTTATTCCGGATTACATTCCCCTCCTTGTCCATTTTGTTCCTGAAAACCCATTTGAGACCGACATCCAAAGCATCTTTTGGTGTTGGAATGAGTCTCCAGACTTTATTTCTTTCAAACTCGTTGTGTTTATCTTGCATTGCCTGAACCCAATCAGAATGATCAAGGGAAATATTGACGGTCTTCGGCTCAATTTTAGACACGAAAGAATTAAACATGCAGAACTCTACTTTGGAGAACAAAGCAGCCTGTTTCGCCTTCAGTTGTGAACGAGTTAGAACATTCTCTGATGCGTCACCCACTACTTGAGATAAAGGATGATCTCTGGTCCATTTGGTGAGAGGAGGATAATTTGGATCGTAGGAAGGATTCAATTCAGCATTTACCATTTCTTCCAACTCTGATTGAATGTCATCGTCATAGAGCATATCGGAATTCTCCCCCTCAATAGATGATGAGCCAAGAAATCTTTCTTCAACAGGGCTTTCGGGTGCATAAGGGCTTTCGGGTGCGACAGGACTTTCGGGTGCAGAGGGGCTTTCGGGTGCAACAGGACTTTCTGGTGCAGAGGGGCTTTCGGGTGCGTCAATAATTGGATTCTCCCCCTGAATATGTGAGTCCTGCTCATTTGAAGAGGATAGATTCTCCCCCTCAACCGAAGTACCGCTATGGGGAGGTTCTTTTCGAACTGGTTCTTCCGCTCCCATTCGTTTGGCTGCATCTTCGACGATCTTCTTAAGGTGATCAATCTTGTTGTCTGCTGCTGTGGCTTCAGAGTGAGATGCTTTCTCAGGTTCATCAAATAGATCCATGAACTGGTCAAAGAGATTGGCGGTAGAGGCTATGACTTGACCGGTTTGAGAGAAAATCTCTCCTATTGCTTCTTTAGAAGACTTTAACTTCTTGACGTAATTGTCATCGAACGTCACATAATAGGTTTCTTCAATTCTTTTAGAACGTTTATTCAAAACCCTATATGACTTTGAAGTAAGAGAATATCCCAGAAAGATTCCTTCATCAGCTTTGACGTCAAACTTGTTGCGATGTTCTTTGGAGTTGAAGATGAAGCACCTGGAACCGAACACGTGGAAGAATTTGAAATTTGGCTTCCTGTTGTTGATTATCTCATAAGGAGTGAGAGAGAAACGCTTGTTGAGATAAGACCTATTCTGAGTAAAACATGCTGCAGCAATAGCGTCAGCCCAGAAATATAAGGGAAGAGAGGCAAAACTTATCATGGTTCGAGCCGCCTCACACAAGGATCGGTTTCGCCTTTTGACAATTCCATTCTGTTGAGGTGTATAAGGGGCTGAGAAGTTGTGACTGGTCCCTTTTTCTGCCAAGAAGTCTTCGAATTCTTTGTTCATGAATTCCAATCCATTGTCGCTCCTAATGTTTCGAACGACTTTCCTCAGTTGCACTTCGACCTGCTTGATAAAGATTTTCAGTTTGGGAGTCGCCTCAGATTTGTGCTTTAAAAAGAATACCCAAGTAAAACGTGAGAAGTCATCAACAATAACAAGGATATACTTGTTACCGCCAATGCTCTCGATTGATGATGGACCACATAAGTCGATGTGAAGCAACTCAAGTGGTTCAACAACTTTTGTGTTTATGATCGTTGGGTGACTTTGGCGACTTTGTTTCCCCATTTCGCATGCAGCGCACAAGTGTTCACGATCGAATTTGAGCAATGGAAGACCCCGAACATGACCCCCGGTGACAAGCTTGTCGATGTCTTTGAAGTTGAGATGTGAAAGCCTTCGGTGGCACAACCAACTTTCGTCTGAGTGAGCTTTGGATAAAAGACATATTGTTGGATTCCTTTTGATTGGTCTGAGATTCAGAGGAAACATTTCACCTTTTCGATCTGATTTGAGAATGACTTTGTTGGATTTCTTCTCTATAATTTCTAAACCTTCGTCATCGAACGAGACTTTGAGACCGGTTCCTCCCACCAGTTGAGACACACTAATGAGGTTATGTTGCAACCCCTCTACATACACCACCTTTCTGATTGTAAAATCTCCATTTGTTATCATCCCATAACCCTTTATCGTTCCATAAGAGTTGTTACCAAACTTGACATTGCCACCATTTTGAAGAGACTGAAACTCCCTTAGTTCTTCCTTCCTTCCTGTCATGTGACGCGAGCAGCCACTGTCTATGTACCATTCTTCGCCAAACTGCTCGTCACTTATAACCTGCAAAAATTAAGCAGATTTAGGAACCCAAAGTTTCTTGGGTCCACGTGAGCCTTTTACAGAAACAGGAATAGTAAGAGAAACATCAACGAGATATGTTCGTTTAATTAAGGTTGTTTCATCTTTTCTTTTAATAGTAAACACTTTGATTTTATTAGAATTAGATGTAGGTATATTAGATTTAGGTTCTGGTGTTTGGACTTTAGCCTACTTTCGGTCTTCATCAGCTGAGGAAATTTTCCTTTTTCCTTTCAAGTCCTTTGATGATCTTGAATTTGGTGTAGGATCAGAATTAGCCTTAGAAGAAGATTGAGAACGAGAAGAATTATAGGAAAAGAAATTAGAATGAGAATTTTTCCTGACTTGAGATTCAGAATGACCCTTTCGGTTGTGGTCATTTGAGGGACCGAACCTAGACGTTCGGTTGCTGATTGATGATGAACCGAAGCTTGATTTTCGGGTGTTGTAGGTTGGTGGTCCGAAATTGGGTCTTTTATTTTAAAATCTTGACGGTCTGACATCAGGTCTTTGCCTGTTGTTGTTTGGCGGACCGAAACTAGCTTTTTGGTTGTTGTTGTTGCTTTTGGGACCGAACCTATCCTTTCGGTTCTGTTCTTCCTGTGGCCCGAAAGTCTTCCGCTGGTTCTTTTGAATTGGAGATTCGAAGTTCCTTTGACTCTTGTTTTCTTCTCCTTTTGACTTAGAATTTTTGTCAAAGTGAGTGTGGTGAGGATTTTGGGAGCGCCAAAACTGCTTTCGCTCAGAGAGATTTTTCTTATATCTCAAGTTTCTCTGCTGCTTTTGATTTTTCACCTGTTTCGGTTGTCTGTGAATATTTGCCTTTTGTTTCAGCTTCTAAGCAACAGGTTCACTCTTCATGGAAGAGGTTTCGCTTGTTGGGGTCACTTCTTCCACTGGAATCTCTTTTGTGCCACTTGAACTTGGAACGTCAAAGTTAGTAGGCTTATTCAGAGGTTCAGGCACATATCTACCTTTGGTCTTCCATGATGTTCGCTCCGACAGACCTACTGTTTCATCTGCGTTGTCTATCGGTGCAGACCAGAAAAACTCATCACAGCCATCTGCATTATCTTCGTTCACTATGGCAGTGAGTTCGGCTGTCTGATGTTCGGTTACTCCTGTGACCTTATACACCTGATTAGGAGTTGTTCTAACTTTCTGAAACACGACGGCCTTTTCTTTAAGGATTAGGGACTTAGTTTTGGACAAACGAGCAAATTCCATAGAATTTTCAGAAATAAGGTTTTTATGGTTTTCAGGTTCGCTCCTGACGAACTCAGAACAGTCAACAACATCCTCTACAGAAATTTCACTCATATCATCGTCCTCATTAAGTTCAGATGCATTTTCAACATCAATTTTATTTTCTGAACTCAATTTGGCACTCAATGAGTCAAACTTTTGTATGGTTTCGGCCCTGAGTTTCAACTTATCATTTTCATCCAAAAGGTTTTGAAGCATGTCCTTATGGTCTTTGGACTTAATAAAAGATTCAATTTTGTCCAGAACATACATATAAGTAGGATTGACATCGTCAGAAGATACAACAGTTTAATAATTGTATGCTTCGGCATCGATTTCATCCTCCTTAAACTCAAGGAAAGGCAAAATCATGCGATGTATCTTCTGTCATATTTCACAGTTAAAATGCAGTTGAGTAATGTTAGCATAAAGCCTTTTGGCAATCAAACAAAAAACATTCCTTTGTTTTAATAATTTGTGATTGTCTCTTTGCAAATAAATGTTTTCATCCCTAGACTTAATCAGCTCCAACTCTTTCTGCTCTATCCAAATTCTCCGCTCTTCACTCTTGGATGACACCCTGCTTATTTGGTCAGTTAGATTAGAATTCATGACCTGTGTTTGAGTTAAACAACTATCTAGATTCGAGATTCTTGAATTCAAGTTATTTAATTCCTTTTCATATGATTTTTGAGGGATTTTAAATGAAACAAAAAGAGATTGTACCTTCTTAATCAGTTCATCCAGCTCATTGATCTGCACACTAAGAGGTTTCGTTGTAAAGCACAAGTCCTTTTGCTCCTTAGCCTCTTCGTTTCCACCATCAGTGTTGTATCCCCTCATCTGAGATACATCGGTCACCATCAGACATCTTCCATCAGTTTCACCATTCTTTGCAACATAAGCCTTTCCATGAGAAGGCTTTCTTACTTCATCGTCTTCTGAGTCAGTCGACCACACCTGCACGCCACCGAACTCATCATCATCTACCGAACCCTGCACAATAAGAGCATTCATAGAGGGATTAGCAACAGCTTTCTTCCTCGTAATCTCCTCCAGTCTTTTTAGGAGACTAGCTTCTTCATCCTTCTCTTCATCTTTCTCTGCCATCTTTTTCAGCACGCAATCTTTTGCGTAATGATTTTTCCCACCATAGTAAAAGCAACTGACATCAGAGTCAACTTCACCCTTCGCTTCCTTCTTCGATTCTTCAACCTTCGGCTCCTCTTTCACCTTTTCAGGGCTGTAGCTTCCCTGCCAATTACGATTTTTGTTGGTAGGGAACTTTTTCTTAATGAACCTTCTGGGATTTGACACCATCATAGCATAGTCTTCAGTTGTCAAATCGTGATCTCCCAGATTTAGATCCTCTTCGTCTTCTGCTATACTCTTACCTTTGGACAGAAGCACCAAGGAACCCAGATTCGAAACCACGCTTTTCTCTTGCAACACAATCTTTTCCTGGGATTTCAGAATCCCCACTAGTTTCGCCAGCGAGTACGATTTGAACTACTCGTGTTCTTTAACCGTTGACACAACAACTCTCCATTCGGATCTTAGGCCATTCAGGAAAGTGACCTTCTGTTCGATGAGCTTCCTTTCAATATCATGTTTGATCATCTTGCTGAGAAGATGATTAAAGCGATCAAATGTCTACGTAACAACTTCCTCTGGGTTCTGCTTGAACTCTCCAAATTCAGAGAGAACTAAGGTCTAAATTGAGTGCTCCAGATCTTCATCTGTGGAATACAGCTCTCGCAGCCGATCCCAGATTTCCTTTGTTGTACTGCAAGAACTCACCAATCTAAACGTGTCGGATTGAAGAGCGAATCGAATTAGTCTCAATGCCTTAATGTTGCATTGAAACTACTCATTTTCGTCCCGAGCAACATCTTTCACGTCTTTCAACAAATCATTGTATTCCTTTTGAGTTTTAATGATTCTAGATGTTCCTAAATGAGCAAATGGGCCAGATACAATAGCTTCCCATATCAGATACCCATTATCTTCAGATCCAATGACATAGTCTTCAAAGTGGTGCGTCCACACTTCGTAATCTTGAGTGTAGAGAATTGGAATCTTGGTTGTAGATCCTATATTGTTTGAGATGTTAATAGGATTAGATTGAGAATCGTCCATGCTTGATCGTTTAACCTGTTATAAGATCAGACTTTGTAATACGTAATATTAGGGCAAGATGAATAATTAATGAGATACGTCAATTATGGAGTGATGGCTTAATAAATATCAATGAATGCAGAATAAACACTAATCACTCCTTTCACAGAAGAGATGTGTATGAATTACACAGTCTCCTGCTCTGATACCAATTGATGAGTTAAGAAACTCTTTGACCGTTTAGATCTTTAAACAAGTTAATCACAAAGGCATAAACATAAAAATCAAACACAAGAGTGAATCAAAATATGTCGAATGATTCAATAGATTCAAGCCTCAGCAGAGCTCGACAAAGAACTTCCGATGTAGAGGCTACTAGGGTTACAAACGATAAAACAGTAAAAAAATCTATGAATGATCGACTTCCAATCTTACGTACAAAGATGCATGCAAGCATCTATAAATACTAAACCCTAGAAATAACTCACGGATGGACTGGCCCAATCCGGATACAAAAAATGGACTAAGGAACGAGCCCAAGACGCAATACTTAACGGACCCTACAAGAATGGAATAACGCAGAGCTTAATAGTGGTTTTCATATGTTGTTGTTCATTTGGATACAAAATTAGTCTTGGTTACTATTTAACTTTTTTACATGTGTATGGATATACTTACGACAAATGGTATCAAGTTAGTATATGTAACTTGAAATAAAATATCATCATTGTATTATGTGTCTGGTAAATAAAAAATAAACCATGCAGATGATATTATCTTAATAATTTTTTTGTGTAAATTTGTTATTGATAAGATATAATAGAAAAAAAAAGAGTAAAAGCAAGTTAAATACTTACATAGAAATGGAATAAACTTCCAATTAGGAAAATGAATATAGGAATGAAGCATCAAAGGTGAAATGTCATGTTTTGCAGAAAAGATAAAAACAAAAAACTATGAAACTACTTTACTTACTGCTCTAGAAGCTTCTTCAGAAGTAAAAAAAGTAATAACTTGATCCGAAAAGTATAGCACGAAAAGAAGAAGAATATTGTGAGGGATATTTTTTATCACAATTATTTCTTCTTATCAAAAGCTCAAGCAATATACACCAGACGCGTACAACACAGTAAGCATTGTAAAATTTTTAAAATTTTAAAAACAATAATTCAATAAAAGGACATTGTTTTATATTAATGTATGCCATCTCATAAATGATATGAGGCCCACATAACATGAAGCTCCTACTGTATTTCTTGTTACTGGTACCTATTGCAAAGAAAAGACAGTACATCATCATTCTCTAATTAACTTTTAGATAGCCGAATTCAATAACAAAAAATCTCCCATGTACACCAGCAAAAGAGATTATAATCATACAAAGAGTTCCCCTTTTTATTTCTCAGCCAACGGTGAGTAGTGGACTGAATTTGCTTTCATATCTTGATTGCCATGAACATTTTTTGACCATGCTATGAAAAAGTGTTGATACGATAATAAGGATGCAAATATAGGTTTCATATCAAGAAAAAAGATAATGTCACAAAATACCAACTTACTTTTTGATTTGTCCTACTCAAATTGTAGTTTTTTCAGGAAAATTTGGATAGCTGCTGAACATGCATCAACTACATATGAATATGATATGCATTATTGGTAAGAAGTTGAAGATCCTCTTCCTCACCAACTCAGAGATCTATGTTGCGGGCTAAAGGAATAAACTGAACCGTAGCTGACGGTTAACTCAACATCAAAATCTATAAGAATGTTATAAAATGGTGTCATACCATCACAAAATATTACAAATTGAGAAAAAAAAAAGAACTATGATAACTGGCCAGACCTACCAAATTGTATTTCAAGATGAGTCAAAAGAGAAACACATTTTTAAATGACCAAAAACAAATATGAAACATTACCTCATCTAGTTCCATTCTTAAATTGGACTTTATTAACCTTAACAGATGCTTTTGATTCATTAATGTATGTTTTTATCTCCAAATTCAACTATCATATCAGTATTTTCCCAGTTACTCCAGGGTAATTAACAAATTATTTGATTAGTCCTGCATAAAGGGAATTCGTTTCTCATTTTGTGACATAATCTAGTTACATCATTGGAATTTCACATTTAAGCAACAAAAAGTGATATAAAAAGATTAGAAAAAAAATCACCATCACAAATAAGGTTTGAAAGATTCAATAGATTTGTGAAAGAACTCCATGAAATCAAGAATCATAACTTATTGATCAATGTCAGAGACATGAACAGTTCTCCTAATCACATCTTCTCGTTATTCTGTTATTCATCATTCATTTCCCATGAGTAAAGAAACTCAGAACAATTGTTCGTTTCGGAAATTATCATCAAAGAAAGTAAATGAAAAGAGAAGAGAAAATACATACCGTTCACCATTGATGTTGGGAAAAGCGGTTAGGATAGTCTGAAGGAGGAAATCGTTGATGACAGAATAACCGAAGCGAACAGCAACACCAACAAGCGGTAAGTTATGTAAGGAAGTAGACCAAGTACCTTTGTCGTAAGCTATGAATTAAAGATGACTGCATCTGTTTCTTGGAGTATCCATTGACATTTCCTTTACGATTCATCCTTGAGTTCAAGGGGTTGTGAGAGGCGATGTTTAGGTTTTGAGAGTTCTTGTAGAACTGCCGACAATCATGGAATCATTTGCTGTAATTTTTGAATAAAACAGATTCGTAGTTCTCAAAGGAAACCGATTTGCAGTTCTTGAAGAGTGGGTGGTTCAAGTTTGGAGAAATCGAGTATTCATCTGAACAGATAGTAGGAGGAGATCGTGCGCGAGGAAGACGCAGGTGGAGAGGAAACCGCAGTTAGTCAGTTGTGGGAGCGAAGAAACTGTAAATGTTGAGTTATTACAGCTGAGATGTGTTGGACGGTTATAGACCCACCGTCATTCATAGTATAGAGAATGTAACTAGATATTTTGGATTGTTCATAAACCGTGACATATTTCATGAATAGTGTCAACTAAATTTCAATTACTTTTGCTTTTGTAAACAATTTTCTTTACTCAATATTTTAGATTGTTCATAAATAGCTAGTGACATGTTCCACTATTTTTGGCAACACTTTAATATTTTCCTCTTGAAATGACATTTCATAATAAATTTTTATAAATTTGTATTATAAGTGTATAACTTGTTATAAAAAAATTAGATAATTTTTAATATATTAAAAATGGTATAAATTTGAATTCGTATTCTAAATTAACGTTTAATATTGTAATTTCATATGTAATTTTGTTATATATGTCATATTGTAATTTAATGTTTGATTCATATTCTAATTACCGTTTAATTCATATTGTAATTTTGTAACACTATAATATTTCAAATATATGAAATAGTGTATCAATTTGAAGGTATCTGTTATGCTATGCTTAAAATAATACTTAAAGTTTCTAATAAACTAATTTATACATAATATACAATATGGGTTAAAAGTAAAAATTTTAAAACTAAGATATATAAATAAAATGATAGTTAAAAGTGTATTAATTGTAACAAGTTAAGGAGGCCTTATAAATATTAGAAAAAACCCCGAGCTTCGCTCGATGCCATGCTTTTTTTTTTTTTAATTGTGGAAGCATCCTTAAAAAAAAAACCAGAAGGCAATTAATAAATGACTAAAAATGTAAAAGTTTGAAAAGTAGTTTGACAAAATAAAAGTCCACAAAAGTTTACTAAGAGACTAAAATGTAAAAGTTTGAAAAGTGGTATGACAAAACCAAGATCAACAAAATTTTATTATTTCTAAATTGTTCAAGCTTTTATATATATATATATATATATATATATATATATATATATATATATATATATATATATATATATATATATATATATATATATATATATATATATATATATATATATATAGGGGTGAAATCTGTTGAGAATTCATAGTTTTCCGAAAACCCGAGAACTAAAAGTGGAGCGTTAGATCAAAACTAATTCATTAAGGACATGATCGCAATCTTAACAATCTCATTTAATGTTTATTTTTTGTGTTATTGTAAATATTAATAGAAATGCCTAAAAATTACATAATAAATCAAATTTTGGATTTTTAAAAAATAGTATTTTTCAGTTTTTTTTAAAAGTGCAGATTTTTTAATTTTTTTATAGAAAACATGAATTTTTGAAAAAAAAATGAAAAAAAAATATTTTTTTTTAAAAAACTGCAATTTTTTATAAAAAAAAATTAAAAATCAATAAAATTAAAAACACCGGAATATTTAAAAAATACTATAATTTTTTAACCAAAAAAATCAACATTTTTGGTACATTTATGCATATTTTTACAAATGCATATATGCATATTTCATTTACTATAATATTTGTAAAGAAATCATAAGAAAACTTATTTTACTTACTAATCTATAAACAAAATACAATAAGTATTTTATTTGATACAATATAAAATATAAAAAACAAAAAATGCTACCAAATTTCAAAGCGTTTTCATGTATTCGTGTCAATATTTCCATATTTTCTACAATTTATCATTTTTCACCTCATCAATATTCACCATAATTTCTTCCAAATCTACAAGAAAATTAAAAAGAAATTGATTGATGCAAAAACACTCACAAAAATACATATACGAATCACATATAATTCATATGTGATTCACATGTAAATCACATGTAATTTATATGTGATTTACATATGAATCACATGTGAATTACATGTGAATCGCATGTAATTCATATATGAATAACATGTGATTTGCATTTGAATCATATGTGAATTACATGTGATTTAGATGTGAATTACATTTGATTCATATGTAAATTACATGTTATTCACATGTAAATCACAAATGATTCACATGTAAATAATGAGAATTAAATGTGATTCACATGTAAATCACAAGTGATTCATATGTAAACCACAAGTGATTCATGAAGCTCAATAGAGAAGCAACTACCAAAAATCAGATGTGGTTAATTAGCTAATAGATAAAATATAATTTTATGAACAAATGAGCTGCAATTTTTATCACATTCGTGTATAAGTTGATCAGCATTGTATAGGTAATATTAATATGTAAAAGTTACTATTATGCTTTACTAAAAAGTGGTGGGGCTAATATTAATATGTGAATGTTGATCGTTTATAGTTTTATTAAACTTTTTAACAATTTAAAATGTAGATATTTACCTGTAGAGAATATTGTCACACCCCAAAACCGGAACGACAGAAACGTTCTGGGGTGGATGACGTCATGTCAAGTATCACAACATATGCAGTATAGTAATCAAAGTACAACAACCATTGCATTAATAGTAATAGTTTTACATGGTTTACATTACATAGAAACATCATAGTAATACAAGTAATAGTAGGTGTAGCTTGGTACTAAACTGTCTTCATCAAAAGCTCCTAGAATGTACCTGTCTATTGCTTACCTGAGAATACAAGTTATTTGAAAGCGAGTATCAACATTTTTACAAATGCTGGTGAGTTTATACGTATTTAGTGTCATTTTATCCAAATAACTTTATATAAGTAGTAGTTTTAGAGTCTATAGTGTATTAGGGTCCTTTCCAGAAAATCCTATATTTTCTAATTAAAAGCAGTCTTCTACCAAGACTGGACAGAGTTATGTTGTAAAAAGTAGTTTTCCCTTAAATACTATCATTATCAAAATACGGTGTTTGACTTTAAAGAAAGTAGGAGAATATCAGGGAAAATAATATATGCCTCAACAGTGAAGACTGCTGACTAAGGCAAAGAAATCATAGACTCCAGGAGGGTGTCGAATGGTCGACATGCCTGGCTCAGTCTAACAAAAGGAGACACAGACCCCAGATGGTATCAAACGAAAGATATGTCTAGCAAGGCCTAAAAACAGTGGACACAGACCCCAGACAGTATCAACTGAATGATACGTCTAGCAAGGTCTAAAACAAAGTGAAAAACACAGACCCCAGACAGTATCAAATGAAAGATACGTCTAGCAAGGTCTAAAACAAAGAGTGAATGTGAACTTGTATGTAACCATGCTGATCGAAAATGGAGTATCCGGTGACCCTCCAGGTCACGCGTAGTGGTAGTGGTAGTAGTAGTGGCAGTAGTAGTAGTGGCTTCATGTCACCCATGGGCCTTACCGGTGCAGATTGTAGCTAGTAGTCAGGGTGTGGGAGTGTCAGTCCCGTATAGATCTATACACATGATGTTCGCTCTCCTTCCCGGAGACTCTGGTTACACGACATTAGCGCAATGAAGCGCCGTAGTGGGAAATAGTGTGTCACATTCTAAAGTAAGAGAACTGGACTAATGATAGAGACTCATAACAGAACTGACTATTGTAACCCTATATGGCTATGCTTGTATACATAATATATAACTAATGATCAAACGACCTTCGGACGGACATCCGATCCCACCAGACCACATCTCAACGAAGAAAAGGAAATAGGGCGAACAAGCCTTCCTAATTCCTTTGAACATTATTTATATATATATCTATACTAGCACAGGCATACATTTAACTAAGTTTAAGTGTTTAACAAGTATAAGCGTATCGTGAAGTATAAGCGTATCGTGAAGTAGTAGCGTATCGTGAAGTAGAAGCGTTCCTCGAGTGGGAGTGTTAATAAAGTACAAACGTTTGTGAAGTAGTAGTATTAATAAAGTAGGAGTGGTTCGTGAAGTAGTAGCATAATTAAAGTAAGAGCGTTAATAAGTGGAAACGTTAATAAGTAGGAGCGTATCACTGAGTAAGAGTGTATCACGAAGAAAAAGCGTAAACAAGTATAAGCGTATTTCAAAATGGAAGTGTTAATAAAGTAATAGTGTTTAACTAAGTAGGAGTATAGAAACATGGAAGAAAACTTTGGAAAAACCTTTATGCTTAAGAAAATCATAACTTGGTATTCTTATGTAAAATCAGTTTGAAAACCTTTAGAATTCCTTTGGAAACCTTTCATAAACAAGCTTTAAGGGAAACTTTGATAAAACATTCAGTGCGAAAGTCAATTTGAGGAAGCTTTGTACAAGTAAAAACGTTTTTGAAAAAAACCATTTGCTGTATCATATATAGTAAAACAGTTGACATTGTAAGAAATCCCTGTGCATGCGGGTTATCAATCACATGTGATTGATATGATAACTGGCATGTTTAACTTGTATCCCCCCCATAAAAGTATGTAAAATCATTTAAAAGGTTCATTATGGGGTATGAACTCACCTGATGTAAGTAGATCCGACGAAGGTGCCGGTTGGGTGCTCGGTGTCAAGTAAAGACTTGAACACACTTAGTGACCTATTAACATATGATAACATATGTTTACATACAATTAGTACATATAATACTAATTAAACAAGTATACGCATCCTAAAGTGCGGAAAACACTTTGATAAAGTGCTAGGGGTGTCCCGGGTAACATCTAATGGTGTGCATGGATTAGGAATGGAGTTTACTCTCCAAGAGTAAACTCTATATATAGAGTTCACGGCCCTGGGACAACTCCCCATGAGTTTACGGCCGTAAACTCATGGTGAGGGTGTTCTAGGATGCTTAAAGGCCTCATACCAATTGTGGAATTTTGCTAGGTTCAAATCTAATGTGTTTGATTGGATTTAAGGCACTTATATGGACCAAATGGGAGTTTACGGCCCTAGACTAGGGATTTTACGGCCATAAGCTCCTATGTACATATCTTTTGGTGTTTTAAGGGCTTAAATGGTAGAGGATAAAATCACATGCATTTTTCCAAGTCAAATGAAGGAGTTTGGGCACCATTTGGGCACTAAATGGGAGTTTACGGCCCATGAACCACCTCTATGGGAGTTCACGGCCGTGAACTCCTACTCCCTTGGTTTTATTTAAGTTTAAGGCCCTTACAACTATGGTATTGCATTCAAGCTATTTTTCCAAGGCCATAGGGGGTGTTGAGGGCATTTCTAACACAAGGAAATGAGTTTACTCCCCATGAAGGGGAGTTTACGGCCCAAGCACAATCTTGGGCAGTAAACTCATGTTTACTCCCCAAAATGCTAGTTCAAGGTGTTCTAAGTCCGATTCCATAAGCCTACAAGTCATATCTAAGCCTTAGGGACAATTTGGAGGGGTTTTGGGGCTTAAAAACCCCATTAAATGGTGTTCACGGCCCAAGAGTGTTCTTGGGCCGTAAACACATGATTTTGTCCCTATTTTATGTTTTAAACTCGAATTTGCAGGCTAGGTAAGTTATACAACGAGTTATGATAGTTTACCTACTCGTTTGGGGCTTGAAACAGACGATTTTTGGCTCGAATTTAAGTTGTAGAGAGAGAAAGAGTGGGGAGAGTGTAAAAAGTCTCTAATGGACTCCACTCACCCTTATATAGGGGTTGGAGTTGGGGCTCAGTGGAAATCTACCCGATACTGCTGTTAAACGAGGCTTTTTGGTCGCACCCGGTTAAACGGTCAAATTTTGACTTGGTTGCAACCACACATTTTTAAGGGTATTTTGTGGGTGTTTCTAATTTGTTTCAACCCTTACCAAGTCATTATAAAAGTCTTAATTTAATTAACCTCTTACAAAAGGTTAACGGACAGTTAAATAAGCGAGGCTTATTAACGGAAAAGGTTAAAAATGACGGGATAGATTTCGGGTTGTCACAAATATGCACAAGTCAATAAAGCTTCACATTGATCAAGCTTTTTCTTGTGCTGCTACAGTCGTAAGTTCAGAAACCCACTCAATTTGTCACCTCCAACTATAGAAAATCAATTTATTTACAACATCATTCATTTTTATAAGCTTCAAATGAGTAGGTATTAAAAGATATAAAACCAACTCTTGATAGTGTAGATTGTAAGGAGGATCCAATCGATTTCATTACTTGAATGCATTGACCAAAAAGTAACACGACATAATATGGATAAAAACATAAAACAATTTTCTCATTGATCCCCAATAAACCACTACAAAGCCAACACATTTAATTAAAACCAATTAGTCAATCATGTCCTTCAGTGTGTGTGTCTGTGTGTATGTGTCTATATATATATATATATATATATATATATATATATATATATATATATATATATATATATATATATATATATACACACACATTATAACATTGTACTTTATGGTATTCGTTGTGCAAAATTGCCCTCACATTCAAAATTTCTTACAAAACAGCCAATGACATTAAAAATTCATTACAAAGTAGCCTCCAGTTTTTTTAATTTCTTACAAAACAAGTCATTAAAATAGTAACCAAAATACAATTATTTAATTGCAATCCAACTTTTATTAGGAAACATAGAATTGACATAACTAAAAAGTAATCGCATTGATTTCATTATACTTTTTAAAGTTTATTTTAAAAACACATTTTTAGATTCAACATTTTCAGATTATGATTATTGATAGATTGACAACCAATTTTACCACTACATATACCTTGAAGTTAAAAATATATTTTTAAAGAATATCATCATCATTCAAATAATCAATAAACCAAAGGTTTTAGTGAATACATGTATATATATATATGTATATATATATATATGTATATATGTATATATATATATATGTATGTATATATGTATGTGTATATATATATATATATATATATATATATATATATATATATATATATATACACTCTAATAACTGATAAAATAGCAATAGCAAATTTTTTGATCAATTGGTCTCATTCTCGACTTTAACAGTAAAAGCATAATTTTCAAATTCTTGTGTAGATGATATGCAAATAACACCATCAACATCTTACTTAATCAACTAAAACCTGTCATTTTGTCCTTGGTCTTAACATTGACCGAAAATTAGAAAAACTTACAACCACTACCACCATTTATAAGCTTAATATTATCAGTTTCTCTCAACTCTTAAAGAATGCTTAACATTATGGTAAAAGGATGATTACTAGTTTTAGACCAACATATGTTACATGAAAGACTTCACTTGCATTCGACAAACTTATTTCAAGCCTTCAAACATCAAGTGGACAAATCAAATATATAAATGATTGTTCACCATATCCACTATTATCACTATATCTATATCTTCTACCAACAGATGAAAAACTTACCTACAAAACGCTTGTCCATAGCTTGCAACTCTCAGTAGTGTCTGTTGTAGTGAAGGATCAAACTTATGTCCTGTAGCATCTACACAATGTTGTGGTGAAGGATCAAACTCATGTCCTGCAGCATCTACACAGGCTTCAACAGCCTCAGGCAACGATGTTTTTATTAGCCTCAAATTTTCATCAGCCTGAAATGGAATAAATTAACATTACAACTTAGAAAGAAAGAGTGAAATGTAAAGTCTAATTCACATTTCAAAGATCAAAATGAAACATAGACCTAGGAATCACAGATAAAATCATATCCACTATACAGAGATCAAGCTCCCAAATATTGTGCGAGATTGCATCAGAAATCCATAATTTTATTTGGGATGCATCAGAGGAAATACGACATGTTAGACTGAACTTTTCTAAATTTGATACATCCCGCATCCGGAGGACCGTTTCTATAAAGTTCATAAAGGAAAAGTTCATGAAGGAAGTGACCTTAGATAGATGCTTGTCATCAATCTCTCAAGGATAAATGAAAGGAACTATGATTAATTGAAACTGTGAAAAAATAACATAAACCAAAAACATGAATACACGAGGAAAGTACCTGATAACGAGCAACAAAGTCGAAGTGCTTTGGCAAGAATCTGGTGTAGAACATGTCGAAGATAGGCTGGAAATGAACTCAGACGACAAGGCATTAAGGTTTAGCGATTAATTCCAGATCTGGAGGACGATGGTGTTTATTTTGGGGAAACTCGGGCGAGTCGATAAGTGATCGATCGGCGGATCGGCGGAGGAGGTGGAGATAATGCAACAACGTTGGAGATCAATAAACATGGATTGACAGTCGCCGATGAAGGGAGGAGGGAGACGACAAGAGAGAGAGAGAGAGAGAGGTAGAGAGAGAAAGTATTTTGGTGATTTCCTCGTTTAATTGGCAATTTAAATTTTGTTTATTTTCTGGATTGACAAATTTACCCCTTAGATCTATTGATAATAACCTAAAATCTCCTTAAATTCACTTATATTTACAATTATGCCATCTTTAATCTAAGCCCTCAAAATTTTTGATCTAACGCTCCACTTTTAGTTCTCGGGTTCTCAGAAAACTATGAGTTCTCAAATGATATTTCTTCTCTCTCTCTCTCTCTCTCTCTCTCTCTCTTTATATATATATATATATATATATATATATATATATATATATATATATATATATATATATATATATATATAGTAATGGATGAAAATGGTGGGTCTTGTCTAATGTTTTAAAAACCGATTTGAACCAGTCAGTCGAATCGGTTGGACCAGGAACTGGGAGAATGAGCGGTTCAACTATCACCGGTTTTACGTCGATTTCTTAACCTAATTGAACGGACCGGTTTTTAGAAAAACCCGGTTGAAATGGTCAAAATAAACCGATTGAATCGGTTAAACGGAATAAAATTACATGAAAACTAATCATTTACATAATAAACGTTGGTGGTTTTTTTTTACAAATACATTTAGTTTTCTCTATATAAAAACATATGGTAAATGTTATAAAGTTTTTTGATATGTTTGTATTTATCTAAAACTATATTTTGTTTCGGTATTATACTTTATTTTGTTTTTGACGTATATAGATTGATGTAAAACACTAAAACTTATAGCTATATGTTATTTTAATGTATTTGGATTAATCTACAACTTATTTTTATAGGTATTTATAAAGTTTGAACTAGTAAACATCAAATTAATGATTTATATATGTATGTATGTATTGGAAAATAGGAAAAATGATGAAAATTATGGAAATCGGTTAACCCGACGGTCGAACCGAGAACCGGTCATTATACCGGTTAAACTACAAAACCGATTTTTATAAACATTTAAAAACTCCCATATTTTTACCAATCTTTTTTGAAACACCCATTCTTTTTGCGAAAAAATCGATACATTACGCGGAAGTTTTGATTCCGTTGGAAATCCGTCGGTAAAACTTTTCTCCGAAGGAATATTAAGGATTTCCGTTAGAAATAGCCCTTTTTCTAGTAGTGTTGGAGCGAAGGCAGATATTTTGTGACAATAGTACAACCATTGTACGAAGTTGAGCTCTCTTTCTTAAACAAATTAACCGAATATGGTACTTAAAAAGATGTTCATTCAAGGACTCTAAGATCTACTTCTACTAAACTCTAAGCCGTTGTGCGTTAATTTGCTCTTGGAAACGTAACTAAGGTTGTTCCTAAGAGCATGTTTGTTGTATCGGGTAATTTGTTCCACAGATTAATTTATTGCAAAGATGAACGAACTAATTAATTTGTTACAAGTATTGTCTAAGTAATAGTAAGTATATCGATAGCAAACGAGTGATCTGGCCATGTAATCAGATATAATCGCCATCATAACAACTAAAGAAGCTTCAAGAAGTCAGTACATCATTTGTTGTTCCATGGGTCTCGTAAATAAATGAAATCTTGCTACTTTTTTGAGAGTGGAAAACCAATTCCATGTCGAGTTGTAGGAAACGCAGCAAACAAGAGGCTGCATACCACTCCGACACCAATTGGTAATGTCGACAAAATCTCCTCCATCACTTCCGATGGTTTAGGATAGAAGCAGTTGACTACATTCTTGTCGACACCTGCTACTGCCACAAAAACTACCAACGACAAAAACCCATGAAAAACATCAATAAACCGCATCTTATACTCACTCGTCATCTCTCGTGGAACCTTAGTCAATCCATCAATAACCCAGAAACCTGACGAGGTCGCCACCCCATAGAAAACCTTCCCATTCTTATCACGAAAGCTATCACTAAAGCTCAACACAAAGCAAGAGATTCCACAAAGAAAAAGGAGGATCAACGTTAAAATCTGGTTAAATTGGGTCCGACATTTGCCTTCATGGGTGAAAACTGGAGCAAGGATCTGGAACGTGAGAACAGTGCCTGTGGGAAGAAGGTTGGCTAGATGAGCTGTGATCTTGAAGGTTTTCCGAACAGCCTTTTGTGTCACCGTCTACTTCTGCTTCCGTTCCAACATAGGTTCGTTCAGTTCATCATCTAGGCTCATTGTCATGCAGTTTTCGATGATTATATCTATGATCTCTAATGTCAATTTCTTCAATATCGGGAGTTTGATGTTAAAATTTGTATTATATATAGCGAGCTCTATATACATATAAGGACAACCAAAAGTGCAAAATGTGCAGAAAGTAAGTTGTGTGTGGCAACGTATGATGAATATATTTGAGAAAAGTCTTACGGTTTAAATATAAGACTTAAACACGAAAAATGGGGATCAAGCGTTATCTGTTAATTGTCGACTGTTTCTAGTTCAAGAAGGTTGTGAAATGAAGATTTGCATTTAATTGAGTATGTTACAAAACATCTGGCCTATTTTTTCAAATTTTTGTTTGTGGATGTATAACTATTAATATAAAAGTTCACCAATCACATTCAACTCGATTATGATATTGGATCGATTCGTTTTCTTTTTAATTGGTTTGTTCGCATGGAATGGCAAATTCAGAATCTATTGTTTTTTTTTCTTACCAAAATGGGTATCTCTTTGTAGTTATTTGGTTCCTTTTCTAGATTGTTGTTGGTTTATAAAATTCATGGATTTAATAAAAACTCGATTACGAGATATAAAGATTGTAAAGACGAAATATAAATGTCAAAAGATTTATACAATTTTGATTTGTGATTCGATTCTTAAGATGAGTTGCGTAGCCGGGTTTCCTTATTGTAGTCCGCACGGGCTTAAATCAACTATTAGCCTAGAAGGAAGAGAGTCATTCCGTCATAACTTATTCAACCCACTGTTACATCAATTTTTTTTTCTCTTCTTTATCATCCATTTATTCCAACCTACAACACCTTGAAACTCTATCTTTCACAACTCATTCAACCCATTTGCATAACCACTATTTTTTATTTAATTAAATAAAAAAATTATAAATAAAATAAAACATAACACTTTTTCTTTAAAAATAAACTTTTGCTTATTTTTTTATAAAAAAATCTAAAATAATTTGACAAACTAATTAGTTGTTGTCAAAGTAATTATTTGACAAACTAATCGACACAAAATTAATTACTCAAAATTGATTATTGTGATCCTTTGATTATTTGAGTGTTTATCAAATTGATTATGTATTTTATAAACAATTGAGAAAGAGGACACTTTTAACCCAACTGAGCCCAAAATTAAATACAGTGAAAAGAGAAGCGATTTTAGGATTCCAAAGAGAGGGCGCCTATCTTCTTAGACCGCAACGATCTAGGGTCTTTTCTTTCTTTACCTCCTTAAAATCATCAAAATCGAACCCTAAATTCCAACCGATCTTCACTCACTCATTTCTTTCATCTCCCTTAAATATTTCTGCAAAGATTTCCTTCAACAACAAAAGAAAGCATGGATTCTTCACGCATTTAACAAGAGGTTACGGGTTCACCAATCCGTTGCAGAGTAGTAAATCGTACAACTCGCTTCTCCCACCGACGACGGTACTACATCCCGGCGGTACTACACCCCGACCTAACTCGATCTCCAGCCTATTCCTGACTCCGTCCTCCCATATAGATATGTATAATATACATTGTATATATTGCTTTGTTAAATACTAGGTTAATATCCATTGAAACCACAGTCGAGAAAAAAAAATACTATTGATAATTTCAAATTGTAATTTTCAAAGATTAAACTTTTGTATGTAAGTTTATAAGGATTAATTAAAATTAATATACATATTTGTCATGAATATCCGATCTACGTTAAATTTTTTATATGAATGGCCCCTGTTACTTCTTTGGTGAAACTTAAAAAGCGTAATCATTAAACATAGATTTGCAAACAAAATTTTTTATATAAAGCTCAATGTCGTAATTATATAATTGTGAATTAAATTAATATGTAAAATTGTTTGAATATACAAATGCTCTTTATGTATAGATTAGATATAATGATCATATATAATGAAATATAAAATTTAATAGAATTAAAAAAAAAAATCAATCATAAAAATAACATTATTATGTTTAAAATTATAAAGTAAGATACTATTAAAAACATTCAAGAACACACAAAATGATAAAATAAATTACAAATCAAAATGATGAGTAAATATGTGTTACTAATGCTAAGGTTGTGTTTGACGTGTCACAACTACCTGATAAACTAACTTATTTTTCAAGTTCTTTTATGTTTTCGTATTTGACAAGTCAAAAGTAGCTTATAAGCTACTTATACTAGCTTTTTAGGAGTTTGTTTGTTTTTTTTTAATTTTCCAAATATATCCGTAAATTAATTATAGAAACAAATACTCTTAAATGTCCTTTTATGTAGTTTTATATATTTCAGTTAGTTTTACCAAACATCATTTTTTATCAGATAGTTTTTCAGCTATCAGCTAGCTTTTCAGCCAGTACGCCAAACATACCCTAAATAAAAGGTGTTATAAACATTTGTTTGGCACAAAGCTTTTGGAAGCGTTTGGGAGCTTCTAGTTTTTAGCTTTTGACAAAACGCTCTAGTTTAAACAAAAGTTTCGTTTGGCAGTACGAGCGTTTAGCTTTTTAGTTATAACAAAACACTCCGATTCTAAAAGCTACTTCATGTAGCTTTTAACAAAACGCTCCGAAGCTTTTGAAATCAATTTCCATATAATTACCCTTAAAAATATATTTATATATTTTTTATTTTTAATCAATTGTCCTTTTATGTAATTTTATATATTTCAAAAGCTTCCAGCTACTTTTTCCAAACATTCATATAACAAATAAAAGCTATAATTTACCGCTACCAGGTACCAGCTACACGCTACCAGCTACCCGCTACCAGCTAACCGCTACCCGCTTCCAGCTAACAGCAGTTTTGTCAAATACGCCCTAAGGATTTTGAATATATTATATGTTTGGTAGGCATGTTTTAAAATCAATGAATTCATTTAACTTAAATTTATTATTTGATTTATTTTTGTAGAATTTGAAATTTATAAAAACATTTAGATCTTTCAGTCGGAAAGGGGCGAGAATTAGGGGGTTGATAACAAGGATTTCAAAACCGAATCCTTTAATAGAATTAGATACCATTTTGCTAATCTAACATTGAATATTTTAATAGAATTAGATGCCATATAACTCATCGGTTCCTGATTTCTAGGCTTTAAGTTAAAAAAATTAAATGTTTACAAATTATAATTGTTGATTTTTATGGACAGATTACACGGATGAGTAATTGAGTGAGAAAAAAAGAATTACCACGATAAACTCACAAGTAACAAATGTTTGAGAATAAAATATACTCGTTTATTAGAATAAAGATTATTGTATTCGAATATTAAATTATAAATTTACAAATCATTACGTGAGATTCAACTTTTTTACTTGTTTTTTAAAAGTTTTAATCTCTAAGAACCGGTATCTTATGACCTATATGTTTGACTACTGTTTTTTAATATTCCTTTGATTCTTTCATTTGTGCCAACTTTATTCTTCATGGTGAATCATCTTTCTTTTTCTTTTAACTTCAAGGGTATTTTAATCGATTTTTAATTCCAGTAAACCAATAATATATGGTTCTTGAATTTGTGATGTGTTTGGTTGATACAATTTAGAATGAAATTGATTTTCTTTTGTAAAATTTTTATTAATAAAGAATTTATAATGTACATTTTAAAGAAGATTGGAAAGTTTGGAATTGACTGCTTGCCCTTTCTCATTGAACATCGACCAATATAAATACACAAATAATTCTTATAACTAAGGAAAGGATGTACACTATCAAATTGTAACATCCATAAAATTCGAGCCAATTTAAAATTTTTTAAATCATATAAAACCATTTAGTTATTACAATTTTTTTTTTCAAAATAGTTTAAACATCAGTGTTCCCATAAATCATAATCATCAATCGAAGAAGTGTACGGTCACGCCTTCGTCTTCCCGCGGTCATCCACTGAACCTAAAACAATAAACTGAAACTGTAAGCTCGAAGGCTTAGTGAGTTACCCCCAAAATACCAACCTCAACATTACCATAACCATATCATATAACAAACAAAAAACATCCATGCATCTCGAGTCTACAATGTGACTGGTCCGCCCGCACCGGGCCTTTAGTCTACCTGGTCCACTCTCTGAGTCTACAGTCTGACTGGACCGCCCACGCCGAGCCTTCAGTCTATCTGGCCCACTCTCCGAGCCTCGGAACGTCTGGACCGCCCTCTCGGGGCCTTCAGCCTATCCGGACCGCTCGTCGGGCCTTCGGCCTGACTATGTGTCCTCCGGGGTCTGCAGTCTATCCAGTCCGTCCTACATATGTTGGCCTACAACACAAAGCAGGACCCTCCTCAACCCAACGCCAATCAAACAACCATGTGCACATATAACAGATAATCACATAACAATCGAAAGACAAACAAACCGATCTAGCAGATCATCTAGCATAGTAACATCCTAACCAGGATACCGACCTAACCGGCCACTAACATAGCATCATCCTATATACCAGGATACCGACCTAACCTGGTCACTAAACATAATATCATCCTAACTAACAGGATATTGATCTAACAGATCAATAAACATATTAAACAAACCAATATACAGTCCGAGAAAGGGCTGGCCTTGGTGCCTTAGACCCTATTGATATAGTGAGTATAACTCACCTCGCAAGTAGTGTTGTTGCACCGAAAACCTCTGATCGCTGTCTCACCGGAAAACCCAAACTATCACATAATAAATGTCGAGTTAATACACAACATAACAGTCTTGGCTAAGGGGTCCACTCAATCCATCATTTCCATTCTCTTTTATTTGGCCAATGCCCAATTCCAAGTCCATAACCTTGAAAGTCTTTATGCAAGGCCCATTATTGGCCCAATTTACTAAATTGGGCCCAACTTCCTTATTGGGCTTAACCGCATTCTCCGCTATCACCAAAACTGGTCCAAAACATATCTACTTAGAAATTCCAGCTAGGCTCAAACCCAAAGCCCAAATCACCAAAAGTCCACAGAAGGCGTACATTGGGCGTACCCTAAGACTACACGGGGCGTACACGAGTCTCGCATTGACTGGAAAACGGGGTCATTGACTTAATACGTTGGGCGTACAGAACCTTACGTTGTGCGTACGCAGGGTTTCACCAAAACCCTAATAAGTGCTTAATGGCTTAAGCACTTAAGCCCAAACTCCAGAACTAGTGACCAAATGTGCCTAGGACTCATAAAGTCTCGAACATTATTACTTTGTGTTGGGTTTTTGGTATTATACATCCTATGGTGCACATACAACCCTAAATACCTTGGATCTATGTTTTCTCTAATTATACATGCAAATGGTTTCCAAGGCATTCAACCTATAACTAGCATACATTTGACATTAACCATATAAGATACTAGTTAGGATGACATACCTTTTGATGGATCTTGAAGTCTTGGTGTATTTGGCCTTAAAGAGCTTAGCCCCAATAGTGTGGAAGCCTCAAATGAAGTCACAACACATCATGGACAAAGGTAGAACTTGAGAGAGAATTCCATGCACCCAAAAACACCCATGAACTCCAAGAATGACTCAAGTGGCGTTTTTTAGGCTAAGAGCATGTATTTATATGTATGGATTCCAAGGGTCATGGGTATAACCCAAATCCATACCCATGAGTTTTATGATCCATGGTTCATGTGACCCAACTCTTTATGTATCCATACAAAAACTTGGTCCAACATGGATCATAAGCCCAACACATATAAATATAACTAATTATCATAATTAGTCCCCATAGATTTAATTAGTCTCTTTTGATCACTAAATTAATTCCAAATTAAATCTTGATCAATACTAATTAAAACATATGATTTCATATTAATATATTATAACTTATAATATATTAATAAACCATAAATTACCTTCTCTCAAAAGTCCATCCTAACAAATTTTCCTGATGATATGCAACCCAAATGGACCATGCTACACTCGGTTTGAGTACATACCAATAATAGTTATGGGGTTAGACATCTAATCCAACAGTCTCCCACTTTGATAAGTCTAAAACTATCATTGCAAGTATGACTTCATAACCCGACTAGCAATCGTAACTCTTAAAGCCGCTGTCGAACTCTGAACAAATCAATGACATGTTCATTAGATAAGGGATCGTATACTCCTCCATTCTACATATCATATGGACTGATACATGGATTATAATCATTCTCTCTGTCCATTTGTTGTTTCCCGATTTCCGATTTATGACGACTGACTGATTGAACAAATCAAATCAGTCATGGCTTGGCCAAGCACTCACAAGTTTCATCATTAAATCATCGATGGGCCCACAAATATCGCTTTTATCCCTTTAAGGATAAAAGGAATGGATAAACTTCGACTCATATGGCTTGTTATACTGCTTGTTGAATCATAGACAAATGCGCGTTTTATAACATTGAGTTACCAATGCGTTTTCGTGCAATCAATGTATAACCAACTCATAGTAACAACTCATATCTCTAGGTTTGAAGAATATAGGATACTATCGTCTCATGATCACTCGTGATAAAATCCATGAAGTGATTCAAATGAGCGTGGGTTTAATCCAATACTCAGAACTTATGAGTACTCATGAGTGTTGTAACAACTCTTGCTATGTCCAACATCCTAGACATCTACAAGCCAACTCATGACAGTCTTGATTTAATACCTACTTCCATTGTATTAACGACTGTGGATGGTTTGAATAACTTAGTCATTGGAGAAGAATGGCCTAGTTATTTTGGAAGTCAAAACATGCAAAGTGAAACATAAGAATAATACTAATCCTATATGGCCCCAACACTTTGAGAGTAAATAAAACACCTTTTATCTAAGCACCATATTGATTACTCATTATTCAATGTTTCGATTTTATCAACTTTATACTTGAATTTAAAAAACACTAGTTGTCCCATGTTCCAAGCATGTACACTATGTTTTTCTAAACACCAGTTATGCCATACACAAAGTATGCACACTATGTTTGTTTACGATCCTTAGTTTGTGAAATAGATCGATTGAATATAATTCCAATGATTCTCATTTCACACTCCCAAAATCCTTATCGAAAAATGTAAGAATTCCAAATTCCTGCCATTTACCGAAATATGTTAGATTTTAAACTTATATGCACTGATCTTCTGTAATGATTATGCACAAAGTCACAAAGACTTGTCACCAGACATTACAGATTATTCCAATGGAGATCAACTCCATGGAAACGAAGTCTCATATTCAAAGTACATTGCTTTGAACATCCCTCTTGCATTAAGTTTTCTAATCTTACACAGATTGAATAATTCCACCTATGAGAATATTTCCATATTCCCATTTTGACAATCACTTCTGAACAAGAGTTGCCTCTTTTCAGAATATGTCAATATGGTCCTTCCAAAATTAACACTATACTTCCAACTGTCCCTGAGAAACCAATCTTTGGTAAACCTTAGATTCTCTTCGACAATTGTTTAATCATTTTAGTCATATCCAATTCTAGACCTTTTCCCTTCTTAATGCCCTAGGCATTTGGAAAATTTAGAAAGGATAAATATTATAGCACATGTAATCGATCATATACTCAAAGCATAAGAGACACGATTCATGCTATAAAATTTTTATTTGCAATGTTCTCAAAATTTGAATATGAGGAGGGATATCATAATCATAATCGAATTTTGAGAACACAATATATAGAATTTTCTTATGTGGAACCATTCCAACATAAAATTCATATATATATATATATATATATATATATATATATATATATATATATATATATATATCTTTGACTAAAGGTGATTAAAATCTCAATCTAAGCTTTTAGAATTGAAATGAAGTATATCCTCTCCCTTAATTATAGCAAAACAACTTTTCCAACCCCTACAACTTCAAGAATTGAAACTTTGTTTTCTATAATTAACATTGCTAACTTGCAATACTTATCATAATTATCATGCTCCTACTAACATGATGATTATTAGCATAACACTTATGCTCCCACTAGCTTTGACATGTATCAGAAAACAGATGGACTTCTAGAAGTCAATACTTTATTGACTTTCTTACTAATGTTCAGATTTCTTATATAAGATTGCTTTGACAAGACTTTATCAAAATCATACACCTTTTCTTAGATAGCTCACATGTGTGTCTAAACAATTTAAGAACTATGAAAATGGATGTCGTAATCATAGTCTCAATTTTTTAGACCTTTTCCATTTCTCATAAGTCCATGTTAGTGTGCCGGTTAACCACGCACGCTCCACTAACGACTTTGAGAATGCAAAGATCACAATTGCTATCTACTTCAAAATCTACTTAGTGAAAGCGTTTCCTCACCATCATTTTAATGAATTGGAGAGAAACCTTATGACACTTAGATTTTTTATGGTGTAAGTGTTCCTATCCATGTGAATTTTTCATAACCTTAATCACAAGAATATGTCAACACAATAGGTTACAAACCTCAAGTTGTGTGCTAGTGATTAACAATAGGTTTACTCTTGATTAGTTCTTGAAACTATTCAAGATCTTTAAGACTCCCGATGTCCTCTTGACATATAAGATTCTTTTTGTCAAGAACCATTCCTTCACAAAACAAATATTCAAGAGTTAGTGCAGATTCTTATCAAGTTAAACGTTTCTCACAATTGGTCTTAGTTGGTCTTTGTCTTAATCAAAACATCACAACTTACCAATTTCAAATATACTAGAGTAAGAAAACATTTTACTCTACATTTGACAAGTGTTTTAAACCTTTCTTAAGATTATGTCACTCAAGTTACAATCTTATAGTATGACTCTAAGATTTGATTTTGGAACGAAGTACGATTTATCTTTTGATTTAACCATTTCAACAATTCATGATTCTTCTCCTTAGTCAAACAACTGCACTAATGTGTCCTTAGAGAATTAATTGTGATATGGTTTCATAATCACTAATATAGTCATAAAACAATATACTCAAGTACTCTCCCATCTCTTTAAATTGGAGAAACTTTTATCTTTCTGCCTTATTTGATTCTTCTCATCCAGTATGCCATACATTGAAACTTTTCCAATGTTTAAGAATTACACTTAAACTTGTAAGCATAACCATATTTACTAAACTTTAGTAAATCATAACAAATAATCGTATTGACCTTTGTGGTGAACCTGATCAGCGCACAACCAAGTGTACCCAATCCTTTAGTCCTTCACTCGACTCACACATACATGTGAACAAGGTCTTAGTCTTAATTTACCAAAGATGAAAATTCTCATTCATCACACAATACAACTTTCATGATTCCAAGTTTCTATCCAACTGAAACTTAGGTGATGAGAATCTTTCCTTATTTGGTAAATTATGACACTACCATAAATGAAAGAATCATATTTTATTTTCCAATATTGCTTTCAATGGAAACATATAAACAACAATTTTTCACAAATGCCATGGTAAGGATACTTAAAATAAATAAATCATTTTATTTTATTTTATTTTAAAACTTGCGGAAAAATCGTATCCTTACAATGCAAATACATATGAAAACTATGTTGATATCTATTCCTAAGCAATCTATCGTAACTCTTAAGCTGTTGCTCAAAATTCTGATCACCGAACCATTTTCACGATCAGAATCAACATACACTTTCTTTAAGCTTCCTTTGATTTTCTAGAACATCAAAATGTAATTAGATTACATTATGTATTAAGAATCTCGAAAAGATACTTAATAGATTTAGATAATAGACTTTACCTGAAGTAGAGTCTAACTTTTGACTTTACCAGATCTTTCAGGTAAATCTGGCAGCTTCGCAACCAATGTCCTTTCTTTTGGAAAAAGAAACATATGGACTCTTTGGAAATGGTACATGAGTCTATCTCAGACTTATGCTTTCTCTTTACCATTAGGTCAAATGACTTTACCATGGTCGATCCCTTTCCATTAGGAAGAGAGAGCTTTTCTGTACTTCTAATGTTACCATTGTCAATGTCCATGGAAGTTGATCTTCCAATTAAATTTTGCTTTACCAGTGCCCCTAATCATTGCTGATTTAGCAGCATCAAGCAAATAGGTAAGATCATTAAGGGTCATGTCTTGATCTGTCATCAGGGTGTGACTGAAGAACCAAGTCAACAGCCAGCTACCTCGAGACTTCGACACCCGACTCTCCCAGCTTGCCAATAGGGATTGAGTGACCTTGAACTTTTCAAGTATTTGAACTTGTGGGATAGGGAGAATAATTGGAGGAGGTGGAGGAAGTGAAGCATGATTTCCAGTCCCATTAATGCACAACAAAGGGATTAATCTTTCACCTTGATTGCCATGTGGGATATCATCTTCAATAGGAAAGCTTGTTCCTAATGATTTGGGAAGACCATAGTTGTCTTAACTAGACATCTATAATGGGAGAAATTCAAGTTTACTTGATTTAAAGTCCTTAATATAACACCCAATATGAAATATTAAGGCTAGGATCCAACAACCTATTTATAACCGGAAGAGGGATGCCGTAATCCAAGCTATAAAATAGTTGAAGGTAGGTAAATGACGATTTACCAATTTCCACCATGAAAATGAAATATAATTAAGTTTTAATTGGATTTGAAACTCCTAGATCTTTTGAGATACATTGAACTTTCAATGGCATGTTTGAATCTCGATTGTGCCCTCTCAAGTTTGTGACTGGGATGCTGAGGATCACCAAACAAGGTGTGAATAACCATGTAAATTGACTTGTTACCCTCAACTTTATCACTTAATTGATGTGCCGGTTAACCACACACGCTCCACCAATCTATGATAAAATTGAGTTACCCTTCGCCACACATTGTTAGTCCCATGTTAGTGTGCCGATTAACTACACACGCTCCACTAATGACTTAACAAAGGTCCAAAGTGTAATTTCATGGGTTAGCACCATTTCACATTTTCCTAAGTAACAAATATTGAGAATTTATAAGTGTTTAGTTACTTAATATTTATCATTATACTTTTAATAAAGGGAGAATTATAGTCTTTATCCTACCCGTTCGGCTAACGACCCTCCACCAGTCAAGGAAGCGGTGGGTGAGAGTGGACATCCATTAAACTGTCATTTTATAGGTAGTAACCTTATACCCCCTTATAGACCGGCTTCGTGAATGAGGCCTACTAATGGTAAGATTGTCTTTATCTTATACATATCTATATAATTAAAATTATAATAATACTATAAGGGTTGAATTTTAAACTTTTAAAATTCTAGGGCTTTATTTGGAATTAAAGCATTCATAAGTAAATCTTTACAAATTCCAAAACTTGAGGGCAAGTTTTGAAACTATTCAAAACTCTTTGATTTTCATAACTTATGATTTTAATTAAAGTTTTAGAGACTTAAATGAAGAGACTCTTGAACATCCATCACTTGAGGAGAAGTTATGGAGTTCATAAAAACTATTTATGAGAAAAAGACTCTTCATTTTGTAACCTATGGCATTATTTATGCGTTTTAAGAATCATAAATGTGTCTTTTCATATAACTTGAGGACAAGTTACAAAAACACATTTTATGAACAATTTGTAGATTAATTTGGATTGAAAACAACTAGCACAAACTTTTTTCATTAATCTAAATTAACTAATAAAACAAGGTAACACGAAAAAACTCTTGTAGTAAAGTGACTCAAATTTTACAAATAATTATTTTTCCATAAAATCAAGTAATTATCTTAAAATTTGACTAACTTCATGTTTTTTTCCTTTTTGTTTTCAACTTTGAAAATCAAACATTTGCATCAAATATAATAGAAAACAACTAATGACTCTAATACCGCTGTTGAGTTTTTGGTATAATACATCCTGTGGTGCACATACAACCCTAAATACCTTGGATCTACGTTTTCACTAATTATACATGCAAATGGTTTCCAAGGCATTCAACATATAACTAGCATACATTTGACATAACCATACAAGATACTAGTTAGGATAACATACCTTTTGATGGAGCTTGAAGTCTTGGTGTATTTGGCCTTAAAGAGCTTAGCTCCAATAGTGTGGGAGCCTCAAATGAAGTCACAACATATCATTGACAAAGGTAGAACTTGAGAGAGAATTCCATGCACCTAAAACACCCATGAACTCCAAGAATGACTCAAGTGGCGTTTTTGAGGCTAAGAGCATGTATTTATATGTATGGATTCCAAGGGTCATGGCTATAACCCAAATCCATACCCATGGGTTTTATGATCCATGGTTCATGTGGCCCAACTCTTTATGTATCCATACATAGACTTGGTCCAACATGGATCATAAGCCCAACACATATAAATATAACTAATTATCATAATTAGTCCCCATAGATTTAATTAGTCTCTTTTGATCACTAAATTAATTCCAAATTAAATCTTGATCAATACTAATTAAAACATATGATTTCATATTAATATATTATAACTTATAATATATTAATAAACCATAAATTACCTTCTCTCAAAAGTCCATCCTAACAAATTTTCCTGATGATATGCAACCCAAATGGACCATGCTACACTCGGTTTGAGTACATACCAATAATAGTTATGGGGTTAGACATCTAATCCAACAGTCTCCCACTTTGATAAGTCTAAAACTATCATTGCAAGTATGACTTCATAACCCGACTAGCAATCGTAACTCTTAAAGCCGCTGTCGAACTCTGAACAAATCAATGACATGTTCATTAGATAAGGGATCGTATACTCCTCCATTCTACATATCATATGGACTGATACATGGATTATAATCATTCTCTCTGTCCATTTGTTGTTTCCCGATTTCCGATTTATGACGACTGACTGATTGAACAAATCAAATCAGTCATGGCTTGGCCAAGCACTCACAAGTTTCATCATTAAATCATCGATGGGCCCACAAATATCGCTTTTATCCCTTTAAGGATAAAAGGAATGGATAAACTTCGACTCATATGGCTTGTTATACTGCTTGTTGAATCATAGA
Source organism: Lactuca sativa (assembly GCF_002870075.4). Taxonomy (NCBI): domain Eukaryota; kingdom Viridiplantae; phylum Streptophyta; class Magnoliopsida; order Asterales; family Asteraceae; genus Lactuca; species Lactuca sativa. The sequence goes on from NC_056630.2 coordinate 238,343,385, forward strand.
CAAATGCGCGTTTTATAACATTGAGTTACCAATGCGTTTTCGTGCAATCAATGTATAACCAACTCATAGTAACAACTCATATCTCTAGGTTTGAAGAATATAGGATACTATCGTCTCATGATCACTCGTGATAAAATCCATGAAGTGATTCAAATGAGCGTGGGTTTAATCCAATACTCAGAACTTATGAGTACTCATGAGTGTTGTAACAACTCTTGCTATGTCCAACATCCTAGACATCTACAAGCCAACTCATGACAGTCTTGATTTAATACCTACTTCCATTGTATTAACGACTGTGGATGGTTTGAATAACTTAGTCATTGGAGAAGAATGGCCTAGTTATTTTGGAAGTCAAAACATGCAAAGTGAAACATAAGAATAATACTAATCCTATATGGCCCCAACACTTTGAGAGTAAATAAAACACCTTTTATCTAAGCACCATATTGATTACTCATTATTCAATGTTTCGATTTTATCAACTTTATACTTGAATTTAAAAAACACTAGTTGTCCCATGTTCCAAGCATGTACACTATGTTTTTCTAAACACCAGTTATGCCATACACAAAGTATGCACACTATGTTTGTTTACGATCCTTAGTTTGTGAAATAGATCGATTGAATATAATTCCAATGATTCTCATTTCACACTCCCAAAATCCTTATCGAAAAATGTAAGAATTCCAAATTCCTGCCATTTACCAAAATATGTTAGATTTTAAACTTATATGCACTGATCTTCTGTAATGATTATGCACAAAGTCACAAAGACTTATCACCAGACATTACAGCTTATTCCAATGGAGATCAACTCCATGGAAACGAAGTCTCATATTCAAAGTACATTGCTTTGAACATCCCTCTTGCATTAAGTTTTCTAATCTTACACAGATTGAATAATTCCACCTATGAGAATATTTCCATATTCCCATTTTGACAATCACTTCTGAACAAGAGTTGCCTCTTTTCAGAATATGTCAATATGGTCCTTCCAAAATTAACACTATACTTCCAACTGTCCCTGAGAAACCAATCTTTGGTAAACCTTAGATTCTCTTCGACAATTGTTTAATCATTTTAGTCATATCCAATTCTACAGCTTTTCCCTTCTTAATGCCCTAGGCATTTGGAAAATTTCGAAAGGATAAATATTATAGCACATGTAATCGATCATATACTCAAAGCATATGAGACACGATTCATGCTATAAAATTTTTATTTGCAATGTTCTCAAAATTTGAATATGAGGAGGGATATCATAATCATAATCGAATTTTGAGAACACAATATATAGAATTTTCTTATGTGGAACCATTCCAACATAAAATTCATATATATATAGATATATATATATATATAGATATATATATATATATATATATATATATATATATCTTTGACTAAAGGTGATTAAAATCTCAATCTAAGCTTTTAGAAATGAAATGAAGTATATCCTCTCCCTTAATTATAGCAAAACAACTTTTCCAACCCCTACAACTTCAAGAATTGAAACTTTGTTTTCTATAATTAACATTGCTAACTTGCAATACTTATCATAATTATCATGCTCCTACTAACATGATGATTATTAGCATAACACTTATGCTCCCACTAGCTTTGACATGTATCAGAAAACAGATGGACTTCTAGAAGTCAATACTTTATTGACTTTCTTACTAATGTTCAGATTTCTTATATAAGATTGCTTTGACAAGACTTTATCAAAATCATACACCTTTTCTTAGATAGCTCACATGTGTGTCTAAACAATTTAAGAACTATGAAAATGGATGTCGTAATCATAGTCTCAATTTTTTAGACCTTTTCCATTTCTCATAAGTCCATGTTAGTGTGTCGGTTAACCACGCACGCTCCACTAACGACTTTGAGAATTCAAAGATCACAATTGCTATCTACTTCAAAATCTACTTAGTGAAAGCGTTTCCTCACCATCATTTTAATGAATTGGAGAGAAACCTTATGACACTTAGATTTTTTATGGTGTAAGTGTTCCTATCCATGTGAATTTTTCATAACCTTAATCACAAGAATATGTCAACACAATAGGTTACAAACCTCAAGTTGTGTGCTAGTGATTAACAATAGGTTTACTCTTGATTAGTTCTTGAAACTATTCAAGATCTTTAAGACTCCCGATGTCCTCTTGACATATAAGATTCTTTTTGTCAAGAACCATTCCTTGACAAAATAAATATTCAAGAGTTAGTGCAGATTCTTATCAAGTTAAACGTTTCTCACAATTGGTCTTAGTTGGTCTTTGTCTTAATCAAAACATCACAACTTACCAATTTCAAATATACTAGAGTAAGAAAACATTTTACTCTACATTTGACAAGTGTTTTAAACCTTTCTTAAGATTATGTCACTCAAGTTACAATCTTATAGTATGACTCTAAGATTTGATTTTGGAACGAAGTACGATTTATCTTTTGATTTAACCATTTCAACAATTCATGATTCTTCTCCTTAGTCAAACAACTGCACTAATGTGTCCTTAGAGAATTAATTGTGATATGGTTTCATAATCACTAATATAGTCATAAAACAATATACTCAAGTACTCTCCCATCTCTTTAAAGTGGAGAAACTTTTATCTTTCTGCCTTATTTGATTCTTCTCATCCAGTATGCCATACATTGAAACTTTTCCAATGTTTAAGAATTACACTTAAACTTGTAAGCATAACCATATTTACTAAACTTTAGTAAATCATAACAAATAATCGTATTGACCTTTGTGGTGAACCTGATCAGCGCACAACCAAGTGTACCCAATCCTTTAGTCCTTCACTCGACTCACACATACATGTGAACAAGGTCTTAGTCTTAATTTACCAAAGATGAAAATTCTCATTCATCACACAATACAACTTTCATGATTCCAAGTTTCTATCCAACTGAAACTTAGGTGATGAGAATCTTTCCTTATTTGGTAAATTATGACACTACCATAAATGAAAGAATCATATTTTAGTTTCCAATATTGCTTTCAATGGAAACATATAAACAACAATTTTTCACAAATGCCATGGTAAGGATACTTAAAATAAATAAATCATTTTATTTTATTTTATTTTAAAACTTGCGGAAAAATCGTATCCTTACAATGCAAATACATATGAAAACTATGTTGATATCTATTCCTAAGCAATCTATCGTAACTCTTAAGCTGTTGCTCAAAATTCTGATCACCGAACCATTTTCACGATCAGAATCAACATACACTTTCTTTAAGCTTCCTTTGATTTTCTAGAACATCAAAATGTAATTAGATTACATTATGTATTAAGAATCTCGAAAAGATACTTAATAGATTTAGATAATAGACTTTACCTGAAGTAGAGTCTAACTTTTGACTTTACCAGATCTTTTAGGTAAATCTGGCAGCTTCGCAACCAATGTCCTTTCTTTTGGAAAAAGAAACATATGGACTCTTTGGAAATGGTACATGAGTCTATCTCAGACTTATGCTTTCTCTTTACCATTAGGTCAAATGACTTTACCATGGTCGATCCCTTTCCATTAGGAAGAGAGAGCTTTTCTGTACTTCTAATGTTACCATTGTCAATGTCCATGGAAGTTGATCTTCCAATTAAATTTTGCTTTACCAGTGCCCCTAATCATTGCTGATTTAGCAGCATCAAGCAAATAGGTAAGATCATTAAGGGTCATGTCTTGATCTGTCATCAGGGTGTGACTGAAGAACCAAGTCAACAGCCAGCTACCTCGAGACTTCGACACCCGACTCTCCCAGCTTGCCAATAGGGATTGAGTGACCTTGAACTTTTCAAGTATTTGAACTTGTGGGATAGGGAGAATAATTGGAGGAGGTGGAGGAAGTGAAGCATGATTTCCAGTCCCATTAATGCACAACAAAGGGATTAATCTTTCACCTTGATTGCCATGTGGGATATCATCTTCAATAGGAAAGCTTGTTCCTAATGATTTGGGAAGACCATAGTTGTCTTAACTAGACATCTATAATGGGAGAAATTCAAGTTTACTTGATTTAAAGTCCTTAATATAACACCCAATATGAAATATTAAGGCTAGGATCCAACAACCTATTTATAACCGGAAGAGGGATGCCGTAATCCAAGCTATAAAATAGTTGAAGGTAGGTAAATGACGATTTACCAATTTCCACCATGAAAATGAAATATAATTAAGTTTTAATTGGATTTGAAACTCCTAGATCTTTTGAGATACATTGAACTTTCAATGGCATGTTTGAATCTCGATTGTGCCCTCTCAAGTTTGTGACTGGGATGCTGAGGATCACCAAACAAGGTGTGAATAACCATGTAAATTGACTTGTTACCCTCAACTTTATCACTTAATTGATGTGCCGGTTAACCACACACGCTCCACCAATCTATGATAAAATTGAGTTACCCTTCGCCACACATTGTTAGTCCCATGTTAGTGTGCCGATTAACTACACACGCTCCACTAATGACTTAACAAAGGTCCAAAGTGTAATTTCATGGGTTAGCACCATTTCACATTTTCCTAAGTAACAAAGATTGAGAATTTATAAGTGTTTAGTTACTTAATATTTATCATTATACTTTTAATAAAGGGAGAATTATAGTCTTTATCCTACCCGTTCGGCTAATGACCCTCCACCAGTCAAGGAAGCGGTGGGTGAGAGTGGACATCCATTAAACTGTCATTTTATAGGTAGTAACCTTATACCCCCTTATAGACCGGCTTCGTGAATGAGGCCTACTAATGGTAAGATTGTCTTTATCTTATACATATCTATATAATTAAAATTATAATAATACTATAAGGGTTGAATTTTAAACTTTTAAAATTCTAGGGCTTTATTTGGAATTAAAGCATTCATAAGTAAATCTTTACAAATTCCAAAACTTGAGGGCAAGTTTTGAAACTATTCAAAACTCTTTGATTTTCATAACTTATGATTTTAATTAAAGTTTTAGAGACTTAAATGAAGAGACTCTTGAACATCCATAACTTGAGAAGTTATGGAGTTCATAAAAACTATTTATGAGAAAAAGACTCTTCATTTTGTAACCTATGGCATTATTTATGCGTTTTAAGAATCATAAATGTGTCTTTTCATATAACTTGAGGACAAGTTACAAAAACACATTTTATGAACAATTTGTAGATTAATTTGGATTGAAAACAACTAGCACAAACTTTTTTCATTAATCTAAATTAACTAATAAAACAAGGTAACACGAAAAAACTCTTGTAGTAAAGTGACTCAAATTTTACAAATAATTATTTTTCCATAAAATCAAGTAATTATCTTAAAATTTGACAAACTTCATGTTTTTTTCCTTTTTGTTTTCAACTTTGAAAATCAAACATTTGCATCAAATATAATAGAAAACAACTAATGACTCTAATACCGCTGTTGAGTTTTTGGTATAATACATCCTGTGGTGCACATACAACCCTAAATACCTTGGATCTACGTTTTCACTAATTATACATGCAAATGGTTTCCAAGGCATTCAACATATAACTAGCATACATTTGACATAACCATACAAGATACTAGTTAGGATAACATACCTTTTGATGGAGCTTGAAGTCTTGGTGTATTTGGCCTTAAAGAGCTTAGCTCCAATAGTGTGGGAGCCTCAAATGAAGTCACAACACATCATTGACAAAGGTAGAACTTGAGAGAGAATTCCATGCACCTAAAACACCCATGAACTCCAAGAATGACTCAAGTGGCGTTTTTGAGGCTAAGAGCATGTATTTATATGTATGGATTCCAAGGGTCATGGCTATAACCCAAATCCATACCCATGGGTTTTATGATCCATGGTTCATGTGGCCCAACTCTTTATGTATCCATACATAGACTTGGTCCAACATGGATCATAAGCCCAACACATATAAATATAACTAATTATCATAATTAGTCCCCATAGATTTAATTAGTCTCTTTTGATCACTAAATTAATTCCAAATTAAATCTTGATCAATACTAATTAAAACATATGATTTCATATTAATATATTATAACTTATTATATTAATAAACCATAAATTACCTTCTCTCAAAAGTCCATCCTAACAAATTTTCCTGATGATATGCAACCCAAATGGACCATGCTACACTCGGTTTGAGTACATACCAATAATAGTTATGGGGTTAGACATCTAATCCAACAGTCTCCCACTTTGATAAGTCTAAAACTATCATTGCAAGTATGACTTCATAACCCGACTAGCAATCGTAACTCTTAAAGCCGCTGTCGAACTCTGAACAAATCAATGACATGTTCATTAGATAAGGGATCGTATACTCCTCCATTCTACATATCATATGGACTGATACATGGATTATAATCATTCTCTCTGTCCATTTGTTGTTTCCCGATTTCCGATTTATGACGACTGACTGATTGAACAAATCAAATCAGTCATGGCGTGGCCAAGCACTCACAAGTTTCATCATTAAATCATCGAGGGGCCCACAAATATCGCTTTTATCCCTTTAAGGATAAAAGGAATGGATAAACTTCGACTCATATGGCTTGTTATACTGCTTGTTGAATCATAGACAAATGCGCGTTTTATAACATTGAGTTACCAATGCGTTTTCGTGCAATCAATGTATAACCAACTCATAGTAACAACTCATATCTCTAGGTTTGAAGAATATAGGATACTATCGTCTCATGATCACTCGTGATAAAATCCATGAAGTGATTCAAATGAGCGTGGGTTTAATCCAATACTCAGAACTTATGAGTACTCATGAGTGTTGTAACAACTCTTGCTATGTCCAACATCCTAGACATCTACAAGCCAACTCATGACAGTCTTGATTTAATACCTACTTCCATTGTATTAACGACTGTGGATGGTTTGAATAACTTAGTCATTGGAGAAGAATGGCCTAGTTATTTTGGAAGTCAAAACATGCAAAGTGAAACATAAGAATAATACTAATCCTATATGGCCCCAACACTTTGAGAGTAAATAAAACACCTTTTATCTAAGCACCATATTGATTACTCATTATTCAATGTTTCGATTTTATCAACTTTATACTTGAATTTAAAAAACACTAGTTGTCCCATGTTCCAAGCATGTACACTATGTTTTTCTAAACACCAGTTATGCCATACACAAAGTATGCACACTATGTTTGTTTACGATCCTTAGTTTGTGAAATAGATCGATTGAATATAATTCCAATGATTCTCATTTCACACTCCCAAAATCCTTATCGAAAAATGTAAGAATTCCAAATTCCTGCCATTTACCAAAATATGTTAGATTTTAAACTTATATGCACTGATCTTCTGTAATGATTATGCACAAAGTCACAAAGACTTGTCACCAGACATTACAGCTTATTCCAATGGAGATCAACTCCATGGAAACGAAGTCTCATATTCAAAGTACATTGCTTTGAACATCCCTCTTGCATTAAGTTTTCTAATCTTACACAGATTGAATAATTCCACCTATGAGAATATTTCCATATTCCCATTTTGACAATCACTTCTGAACAAGAGTTGCCTCTTTTCAGAATATGTCAATATGGTCCTTCCAAAATTAACACTATACTTCCAACTGTCCCTGAGAAACCAATCTTTGGTAAACCTTAGATTCTCTTCGACAATTGTTTAATCATTTTAGTCATATCCAATTCTACACCTTTTCCCTTCTTAATGCCCTAGGCATTTGGAAAATTTAGAAAGGATAAATATTATAGCACATGTAATCGATCATATACTCAAAGCATATGAGACACGATTCATGCTATAAAATTTTTATTTGCAATGTTCTCAAAATTTGAATATGAGGAGGGATATCATAATCATAATCGAATTTTGAGAACACAATATATAGAATTTTCTTATGTGGAACCATTCCAACATAAAATTCATATAGATATAGATATATATATATATATATATATCTTTGACTAAAGGTGATTAAAATCTCAATCTAAGCTTTTAGAAATGAAATGAAGTATATCCTCTCCCTTAATTATAGCAAAACAACTTTTCCAACCCCTACAACTTCAAGAATTGAAACTTTGTTTTCTATAATTAACATTGCTAACTTGCAATACTTATCATAATTATCATGCTCCTACTAACATGATGATTATTAGCATAACACTTATGCTCCCACTAGCTTTGACATGTATCAGAAAACAGATGGACTTCTAGAAGTCAATACTTTATTGACTTTCTTACTAATGTTCAGATTTCTTATATAAGATTGCTTTGACAAGACTTTATCAAAATCATACACCTTTTCTTAGATAGCTCACATGTGTGTCTAAACAATTTAAGAACTATGAAAATGGATGTCGTAATCATAGTCTCAATTTTTTAGACCTTTTCCATTTCTCATAAGTCCATGTTAGTGTGTCGGTTAACCACGCACGCTCCACTAACGACTTTGAGAATGCAAAGATCACAATTGCTATCTACTTCAAAATCTACTTAGTGAAAGCGTTTCCTCACCATCATTTTAATGAATTGGAGAGAAACCTTATGACACTTAGATTTTTTATGGTGTAAGTGTTCCTATCCATGTGAATTTTTCATAACCTTAATCACAAGAATATGTCAACACAATAGGTTACAAACCTCAAGTTGTGTGCTAGTGATTAACAATAGGTTTACTCTTGATTAGTTCTTGAAACTATTCAAGATCTTTAAGACTCCCGATGTCCTCTTGACATATAAGATTCTTTTTGTCAAGAACCATTCCTTGACAAAACAAATATTCAAGAGTTAGTGCAGGTTCTTATCAAGTTAAACGTTTCTCACAATTGGTCTTAGTTGGTCTTTGTCTTAATCAAAACATCACAACTTACCAATTTCAAATATACTAGAGTAAGAAAACATTTTACTCTACATTTGACAAGTGTTTTAAACCTTTCTTAAGATTATGTCACTCAAGTTACAATCTTATAGTATGACTCTAAGATTTGATTTTGGAACGAAGTACGATTTATCTTTTGATTTAACCATTTCAACAATTCATGATTCTTCTCCTTAGTCAAACAACTGCACTAATGTGTCCTTAGAGAATTAATTGTGATATGGTTTCATAATCACTAATATAGTCATAAAACAATATACTCAAGTACTCTCCCATCTCTTTAAATTGGAGAAACTTTTATCTTTCTGCCTTATTTGATTCTTCTCATCCAGTATGCCATACATTGAAACTTTTCCAATGTTTAAGAATTACACTTAAACTTGTAAGCATAACCATATTTACTAAACTTTAGTAAATCATAACAAATAATCGTATTGACCTTTGTGGTGAACCTGATCAGCGCACAACCAAGTGTACCCAATCCTTTAGTCCTTCACTCGACTCACACATACATGTGAACAAGGTCTTAGTCTTAATTTACCAAAGATGAAAATTCTCATTCATCACACAATACAACTTTCATGATTCCAAGTTTCTATCCAACTGAAACTTAGGTGATGAGAATCTTTCCTTATTTGGTAAATTATGACACTACCATAAATGAAAGAATCATATTTTATTTTCCAATATTGCTTTCAATGGAAACATATAAACAACAATTTTTCACAAATGCCATGGTAAGGATACTTAAAATAAATAAATCATTTTATTTTATTTTATTTTAAAACTTGCGGAAAAATCGTATCCTTACAATGCAAATACATATGAAAACTATGTTGATATCTATTCCTAAGCAATCTATCGTAACTCTTAAGCTGTTGCTCAAAATTCTGATCACCGAACCATTTTCACGATCAGAATCAACATACACTTTCTTTAAGCTTCCTTTGATTTTCTAGAACATCAAAATGTAATTAGATTACATTATGTATTAAGAATCTCGAAAAGATACTTAATAGATTTAGATAATAGACTTTACCTGAAGTAGAGTCTAACTTTTGACTTTACCAGATCTTTCAGGTAAATCTGGCAGCTTCGCAACCAATGTCCTTTCTTTTGGAAAAAGAAACATATGGACTCTTTGGAAATGGTACATGAGTCTATCTCAGACTTATGCTTTCTCTTTACCATTAGGTCAAATGACTTTACCATGGTCGATCCCTTTCCATTAGGAAGAGAGAGCTTTTCTGTACTTCTAATGTTACCATTGTCAATGTCCATGGAAGTTGATCTTCCAATTAAATTTTGCTTTACCAGTGCCCCTAATCATTGCTGATTTAGCAGCATCAAGCAAATAGGTAAGATCATTAAGGGTCATGTCTTAATCTGTCATCAGGGTGTGACTGAAGAACCAAGTCAACAGCCAGCTACCTCGAGACTTCGACACCCGACTCTCCCAGCTTGCCAATAGGGATTGAGTGACCTTGAACTTTTCAAGTATTTGAACTTGTGGGATAGGGAGAATAATTGGAGGAGGTGGAGGAAGTGAAGCATGATTTCCAGTCCCATTAATGCACAACAAAGGGATTAATCTTTCACCTTGATTGCCATGTGGGATATCATCTTCAATAGGAAAGCTTGTTCCTAATGATTTGGGAAGACCATAGTTGTCTTAACTAGACATCTATAATGGGAGAAATTCAAGTTTACTTGATTTAAAGTCCTTAATATAACACCCAATATGAAATATTAAGGCTAGGATCCAACAACCTATTTATAACCGGAAGAGGGATGCCGTAATCCAAGCTATAAAATAGTTGAAGGTAGGTAAATGACGATTTACCAATTTCCACCATGAAAATCAAATATAATTAAGTTTTAATTGGATTTGAAACTCCTAGATCTTTTGAGATACATTGAACTTTCAATGGCATGTTTGAATCTCGATTGTGCCCTCTCAAGTTTGTGACTGGGATGCTGAGGATCACCAAACAAGGTGTGAATAACCATGTAAATTGACTTGTTACCCTCAACTTTATCACTTAATTGATGTGCCGGTTAACCACACACGCTCCACCAATCTATGATAAAATTGAGTTACCCTTCGCCACACATTGTTATTCCCATGTTAGTGTGCCGATTAACTACACACACTCCACTAATGACTTAACAAAGGTCCAAAGTGTAATTTCATGGGTTAGCACCATTTCACATTTTCCTAAGTAACAAAGATTGAGAATTTATAAGTGTTTAGTTACTTAATATTTATCATTATACTTTTAATAAAGGGAGAATTATAGTCTTTATCCTACCCGTTCGGCTAACGACCCTCCACCAGTCAAGGAAGCGGTGGGTGAGAGTGGACATCCATTAAACTGTCATTTTATAGGTAGTAACCTTATACCCCCTTATAGACCGGCTTCGTGAATGAGGCCTACTAATGGTAAGATTGTCTTTATCTTATACATATCTATATAATTAAAATTATAATAATACTATAAGGGTTGAATTTTAAACTTTTAAAATTCTAGGGCTTTATTTGGAATTAAAGCATTCATAAGTAAATCTTTACAAATTCCAAAACTTGAGGGCAAGTTTTAAAACTATTCAAAACTCTTTGATTTTCATAACTTATGATTTTAATTAAAGTTTTAGAGACTTAAATGAAGAGACTCTTGAACATCCATCACTTGAGGAGAAGTTATGGAGTTCATAAAAACTATTTATGAGAAAAAGACTCTTCATTTTGTAACCTATGGCATTATTTATGCGTTTTAAGAATCATAAATGTGTCTTTTCATATAACTTGAGGACAAGTTACAAAAACACATTTTATGAACAATTTGTAGATTAATTTGGATTGAAAACAACTAGCACAAACTTTTTTCATTAATCTAAATTAACTAATAAAACAAGGTAACACGAAAAAACTCTTGTAGTAAAGTGACTCAAATTTTACAAATAATTATTTTTCCATAAAATCAAGTAATTATCTTAAAATTGACAAACTTCATGTTTTTTTCCTTTTTGTTTTCAACTTTGAAAATCAAACATTTGCATCAAATATAATAGAAAACAACTAATGACTCTAATACCGCTGTTGAGTTTTTGGTATAATACATCCTGTGGTGCACATACAACCCTAAATACCTTGGATCTACGTTTTCACTAATTATACATGCAAATGGTTTCCAAGGCATTCAACATATAACTAGCATACATTTGACATAACCATACAAGATACTAGTTAGGATAACATACCTTTTGATGGAGCTTGAAGTCTTGGTGTATTTGGCCTTAAAGAGCTTAGCTCCAATAGTGTGGGAGCCTCAAATGAAGTCACAACACATCATTGACAAAGGTAGAACTTGAGAGAGAATTCCATGCACCTAAAACACCCATGAACTCCAAGAATGACTCAAGTGGCGTTTTTGAGGCTAAGAGCATGTATTTATATGTATGGATTCCAAGGGTCATGGCTATAACCCAAATCCATACCCATGGGTTTTATGATCCATGGTTCATGTGGCCAAACTCTTTATGTATCCATACATAGACTTGGTCCAACATGGATCATAAGCCCAACACATATAAATATAACTAATTATCATAATTAGTCCCCATAGATTTAATTAGTCTCTTTTGATCACTAAATTAATTCCAAATTAAATCTTGATCAATACTAATTAAAACATATGATTTCATATTAATATATTATAACTTATAATATATTAATAAACCATAAATTACCTTCTCTCAAAAGTTCATCCTAACAAATTGTCTTGATGATATGCAACCCAAATGGACCATGCTACACTCGGGTCGAGTATATACCAATAATAGTTGGGGCTTAGACATCTAATCCAACACTTTGTACGTCCAGAAAGCTCTTAATCCAAGGTCTTAATCCATTAAGACCCTTCTACTTCATGCATGGGACGTCTTAAGCCATTGGAACCTCGTTTTTATCACTTAAGACCTCTTCAAGGTCGCAAAAGGACAACTTATCTCGTCCAAAATGCATCATGCACCATATTGGGGTTTTGGGACAAGAAATGGTTCCATAATGCTAGAAAGCCTAGATCTATGACCTACAAGCATAAAGTTTGAAGCTTTTTACCTTATGGAGCTTCTAGGGAACAACACAACTTTAGATCTTCAAACCAATCTCCTTCTTCAACTATTTGTTGCAATAGCTTCACCCTCAAGAGCTCGAAATACCCAACAACTCACTCTCACACATAAGAATTAGGGTTTGGGGATGTTTCTGGAAGATGGAGGCTGAGAAGGAGGAGAGAAAATGAGCCATAAGGATGTTTATATAGCCCCCAACCCGAGATATTAGGGTTTCCTTCTGTTATGAGTATGCCCAGCTTACACAAGTGTACGCCCAGCGTAATAGGGCGCGCCCTAGTAGACTCAACGTACCCTTATGTACACGCAACGTACTCCTCCTGGTCCCAAAATTACAATTTAGCCCTTAGGCTCTTCATGGCTTTACCCTTCCATCCCCACAGACTATAAATGACAAAACTTGGGATGTTACATAAATACATAATTACCATGATTACAAATATAATGGAATCAGCTCCATATATGTCGAGTAAGAGACCCCCGCAGTTTGAGCGGGAGGAGAGCGGATGCTCAAGCTGTCTCAAAAATCTAGAAACAATTGTCGCGGTAATCCTTTAGTGAAGATGTCAACGTATTGGTAGGCGGAAGGGACATGAAGAAATCATACTTGACCAATAGCGACCTCTTCCCAAACAAAGTGTATATCCATTTCAATGTGCTTTGTACGCTGACATTGGACAGGATTTCCAAACAAGTATACAATAGAGACATTATCGCAATAGATGATTGTAGCTCGTCGCAATGGGGTGTGCAACTCAAGTAGCAGGTTGCGCAGCCAACAAGCTTCGACCACAATATTTGCAACACCACGATATTCTATTTCAGCGCTTGAACGAGAAAGAGTCGCTTGTCGCTTGGCAGACCAGGAGATGAGATTGTCGTCGAGAAAAACACAATATCTAGATGTCGGGCGTCTATTGTCTGGGCAACCCCCTAGTCGGCATCATTATAAAAAACTAATTTTGTTGTAGGTGAAGAATATAACATTAAACCATGATCTGGAGTTCCATTTACATATTGAATGATGTGTTTTAATGCATTAAGGTGAGGTAGCTTAGGGCATGCATGAACAAGCAGATTTGTTGCACGACATATGCGATGTCTGGATGAGTGAAAGTGAGGTATTGAAGGGCACCAACTAAACTCCGATATATTGAGGGATCAGCCACTAGTTCGCAGTTATGAAGACTGAGCTTAGAATTAGTGTTAACTGGAGTAGCTACAAGCTTACAAGTTTACATATTGGCACGATTTATGATTTCATCAATGTATATTCGTTGGGAGAGAAAGATACTACTATTGGTGCGAGTGATAACAATGCCCAAGAAGTATGACAATGGGCCAAGATTAGTAATATCAAATTCTTTCTGTAAGGCCTTAATGAGGCAAGTCTTCAATACTGGAGAGGAATTAATTAAGACGATGTCATCTACATATAAAAGCATGTATCTGATTTCAGTTCCTTCTTTGTAGATGAACATAGAAGTGTCACTTTGGATGCACACAAAACCAATAGTTAGTAGATAAGAGGCAAATCATTGATACCATGTGTGGGGTGCTTGTTTCAAGCCATATAGAGATTTGCGCAATTTGCACATGTGGTTAGGGTATCTAGTGTCAAATAAGCCTGGTGGTTGGTGCATGTACACCGTTTCTAGAAAGTGGCCATGTAAGAAAGCATTTTTAACATCCAATTAATGGATATCTCACTATCGTTCTGTAACGCCCGAGTTTCGGGGCTAAGCATTTTAGATAATGTAATAGTCTAGGTCAATTATTGTAACTCTTTTTGAAGTAATAATGATGAAATATTTTAGTATTATGTGAATTATGTGTATTTATGTGCTTATTACTTATTTATAAATGTATAATAACAAAGGATAAAAATAAGCGTCAAAATTAAAGTGTGAGATATGTCCGATATCTTTGCATAAAGTTGTAGTGGTCGAAACAAGGATTCCGGGGACGCCGAAATCCGAGTTATAACGAAGAAGTTATGACCCATCGAAGTTTTGCGACGGAACCGGCACGGCACCGGGAAGCGTAAAGAGTGAATTTATGATAGAAGAATTTTTAGCCTTAGTGATTTAAAACAAAGTTGTAGAGTATGTTAAACCGAGAAAATCTATAAAAATAATGCCCAAATATGACTTCGTATGAGGAAGTTATGATTTTTCGAAGTTTCAGCTTAGCAGTGTACAGCCCGAAACTCGAATTTTTGTTCGAGCGGTTTTTGGCTTATGCGACCTAAATGAGAGTTGAATTTCTCATTAATAGGAACTCAATGGTAAAAAGACAGACAAAAACGGAGTCTGTATGAAGGAGTTACAAATTCTTCGCAGTCATTTAGCAGTCTAATCTCCTCCTACTCTTAAATTTAAGATCGGTCGAGAATTAGCCGATGGAGTCAAAATGAAAGTTGTAGATATTATTTTTACCTACGCATGGATATAAAGAACGTCAAAAAATGGAGCTCGTATGTAATAGTTATGATTTTTCTAAGACGGGAAGGTGTTGTGCTAAATCGGATGACGTGGCGCAATCCTGACCGTTGCTTCCTCCCCAAGGCTAGCCACCAGATGGTGACACCTGGCCAGGAACTCGACGAGTTGGAGGCCAACTCACCGAGTTTTGGTGATTTCCAGCCTATAAATAGAGTGTCGGGGCACCCACATTTCTCACACCTTCCAACTTCTCTTTCTCTCTCTACACTCTCTTTCTAAGCACCCTAGGCCCCCCTAAAGTCTAGGTAAACCCCCTAGCACCCGAAGGAAGCCCCGAGGCTCCCAAAGTCCTAAGAAAAGAGCCTTCAGCTCGGTAACACTACTCCAACGAAGCCCGGTTTTGAGAAAAACTCGCTGTAAGTGAGCTACGCCTAACCTATCTTTAGTTTAGCTTATGTTTTAATATAGTAATGTTATTAGGACCTTATAATAAGTACTTGGGATATTATTATGCGTTATATAAGTATCGTTTAATGCTTATATAATAGTAATAATAGCTACACTATTAATTAGTCTCAGCGAATATTAGATTAAACCCTAGTGGCAATGATACTAGGTTTTGCCGAAGGAAAAGTGTGTTAAGAGTAACGAAGTGTTGTCCAAGCGCCGAGTCACCACCTACTCAGGTGAGTGCATAGTTACTTTCAGCTTACACATAGATATGAAGTATATTATATAAAATATGTGCTATGTGTGCATATTATCTGCATACTTGATGTCTATGTTGGATGAACGTTTTTATACATGTTTTCAATGATTTAAACTGTATATGTATTTTATATCTACAAAAATGTTGGGGTAAAATATGGGTTGATGTAATAGGTGATGTGTGATAAAATCATGAGAGGCCTCGATGTTGATGTTGTTGATTCTGTTATCTAGCGGAGTATGGATGACGAACACGGACTCTTCTAGACAGTCCAGTGGAACACTAGCAAGCTCGCAACCTGTAGGTGTTTGTGAACGATGTGTTCACCGGTGTACTCCATCCCCCACATGGTTGCCTTTAGGGCATTTATGGTTGAGGAACCCCCTTAGTAGTAGTGTCCATCCCGATGATGATCCTTAGGATAGGCCCCTTATGATATGTGTTTAGGGACGTAAAGTGAGGATAACGGGAACGGGTAATCGTGTTGTTGATTGATGAAATTAAATAACTTATTTATTGTGGGTTGAAAACCCTATGTGCTCACCAGTCTCCCAAGCCTGACCCACTCAGTTTCTTGTATTATAGGTAGTGGCGCATGAGCATAGATGTGATGTTTTGGATGAAGGATTACGGATATAGGCCTGTAGATATGAAATAATGTAGGAAGGCTTATATTGTACTGTTTATGCTTTTGATCTGTAACGAACATGACATCCCAAGTCTTTTAATGAAATACATTTATTTGGAAATGCTTTTGATAAAACATTATCGTAAATTGTTTTGAGACAAATTCCGCATCACTTTTATTTAAAATGTTACTTTGATTTTCAAACAAAGCATAAACAAAATCGATCTTTTCAGGCCGTGGAAATGGGGATGTAATAGTTGGTATCAGAGCATTAGTTTCAACGAACTAGGAATTTGTAGGATTTCTAGACTTAAACTTAGAATGCTAAGTGATGATTGTGAGGTGTGAGCACTAGCTTATTTTAGGAATTATGCCTAAAACGCTTCTATGTGCTAAATGCTTTGTGCCTTGTATGTTGTTATTTATTCGGATCTATGGTCTGTTGCCGACCGGATCTAGAAACCTTTTGTGTTTAGGATTCTAAACGTACGAGTATGATATTAGAACTAGCATATAAACGTTTCGGAGAGATAAGGATGATTTAAACGTCTATCCTAAATAAAGATCTAAATTCACCTTATTCGGTGTATAGATCAAAATGGCGAGAACCCGCAGTGGAGCCGGGAATGTGAATGGAAACCAACCCCCAGTGATTCAGCAAATACATATTGTTGTAGAAGCTGCACCTGAGCCAGTCACCATGGATGGAGTTCAAGACATGATTCGGGCTATGCTAGCTAAACAAAGGGAAGAAATGAGACATATGTTCCACAAAAATAGGGATGAACCTACCATACATGTTGAGCCGACCGAGCCAATTCCCGAGCAATCTGAGGAAGGGAACTACAGCCGCCAAGTGAGTCAAGTAGGGACTCATGGTGAGCAAAGGGATGGCCCGAAGAGGAGAAACAACAAGGATGGGCGGATGTACAAGAATTTCTTGGGTGTGAAACCACCAAGTCTATCAGGAAGCCCAAAGCCTGTTGAGATTACGGATTGGATCTCCGAGATGGAGATGGTGTTTGAGAGCTGCGACTGCAGCGAGAAGCAGAAGACCGTCTTTTCTATAAGACAACTGAAAAATGGAGTCTTGAGCTGGTGGAAACTATTGGCGGATACAATCCGAAGAGGAGAAGCTCTAACGATGTCATGGGATGAGTTCTTAGAACAAATGAAGGCACAATACTGTTCGGAGATAGATCTGATTGATCTGAACAATGAGTTCCAAAACTTGAAGAAGGGGAGAATGAGCATCGATGACTATGCTGCTGCATTCACGGAAAAGATGAAGTTGTTTCCATACCTAGTGCCAACCGAACTCTCCAAAATTGAGAAATTCGCAAACGGACTGTCGGTTGAATTTGGCCCAATAGTCAAGATGGCAACCACTCTGAAGGCAGCTGTTCAACCAGCTAAAAATGTGGAGACCCAACAAAAGGAAAGGGGTCTGGAGAGGGCTGAGGTTGGTGAGAAAAGGAAATTTGATGGATCCTCGAAGTCCAACAAGAAGAGTAGATTCTCGAAGTCTAGTTCGAGATGAGGAGGATCAGAAGCGAAGTGGTGTGACAAGTGCAAGAAGAAGCACTCTAGGAAGTGTGACGGAGGGGTCACTTGTTTCAAATGTGGAAAGCCTGGGCACTATGCCAATGAATGCACCCTCACCCAGAAGGCCTGTTATGGGTGTAATGAAGAAGGGCACGTTTTGAGGGACTGCCCAAGGAAGAAGGAGGCAGGAAGACCCAACATTCCACCGAAGCCGAAGGCAAGAGCCTTCCAGATGACACTTGAGGCTGCAAAGGAGGCAGCAGACGTCACTTCAAGTACCTTTCTTGTAAATGGTTTGCCTGCCAATATACTATTTGATTCCGGAGCAAACTACTCCTTTTTGTCGCATAAATTTGGTGGGAAATTAGCATTGCCTGTAGAAAAACTTGATAATGACCTGATTGTAGAAGTTGCCAGTGGCAAATTCGTACCTGTTAGTAATTGTATTAAGAACATCGTCATCGACCTAAACGGAAATGAATTCCACAAGGAGCTGTTACCCATAGAGTTAAACGGTTTCGACATCGTTTTGAGAATGGATTGGCTTAGCGCCAACGATGTTGAGATTCTTTGCCGGAAGAAGATAGTAAGGGTGAACCCACCTGGAAAAGATTCATTTATGGTGTACGGGGACAAACGCAGAGTAAATTCTGGAATCATATCCCTGATGAAAGCCAGAAATTGTTTGTACAAAGGATGTGCATCATATTTGGTGTTTGTTATCGATGCTGAGAAAGAAAAGAAGGAGGTGCAAAACATACCGGTCGTATGTGATTATCCGAAAGTCTTTCCCGGAGATCTTCTCGGATTACCACCTGATAAACAAGTGGAGTTTCAGATAGACTTGTTACCAGGTACAACACCGATAGCAAAGGCACCTTACCGATTAGCACCGACGGAGATGAAGGAGCTTATGACGCAACTTCAGAAGTTGTTGCACAACGGATTCATTCAACCTAGTTCATCACCCTGGGGAGCTCCGGTGTTATTCGTGAAGAAGAAGGATGGAAGCATGAGAATGTGTATAGACTACCGAGAGTTGAACAAGGCAACGGTGGAGAACAAGTACCCATTGCCGAGGATTGATGACCTATTCGATCAACTGCAAGGTTCGAGCTATTTCTCAAAGATCGATCTTAGGTCAGGATATCATCAACTGAAGGTGAGAGAGCAGGATATTGAGAAGACTGCATTCAGAACTAGATATGGACACTACGAGTTCTTAGTTATGTCATTTGGACTAACCAATGCTCCAGCAGCGTTCATGGATTTGATTAATAGGGTTTGTAAACCATTCCTCGATAAATTCGTGATAGTGTTCATCGACGACATTCTGATTTACTCAAGAAGCCAGGAAGAACATGGAAAGCATCTACGAGAAGTGTTGGAAGTATTAAAGAAGGAGAAGCTTTACGCTAAGTTCTCCAAGTGTGATTTTTGGATCCGAGAAGTCCAATTCTTGGGTCATGTGGTTAACCAGGAGGGGATAATGGTTAACCCAGAAAAAATCGAAGCGGTAATGAAGTGGGAACGTCCAAAGAGTTCCACGGAGATTCGATGCTTTCTAGGATTAGCCAGATATTATCGACAATTTATCCAAGGCTTTTCTTCGATAGCTGCTCCATTAACAACTTTGACCCACAAAGGAGCTACATATACGTGGAGTGAGAAACACGATGAGGCATTTGAGAAGCTAAATAAGAAGTTATGTGAAGCACCGATACTTTCTCTACCCGATGGAGTTGAAGACTTTGCGGTATATAGTGACACATCTGGAGTCGGGTTGGGTTGTGTTCTGACCCAAAGAGAAAAGGTGATAGTATACGCATCTCGATAATTGAAAGAGCATAAATAGGACTACCCCACTCATGATCTGGAGTTGGCAGCGGTAGTATTTGCCTTAAAGATATGGAGTGTGACAACCCGAAATTTATCCCGTCATTTTTTAACCTCATCGTCCGTTAACCTTTTGGATTAGGTTAATTAAATAGAGACTTTATTATGACTTCATAAGGGTTGGAACAAATTAGAAACACCCTTAATATTCCCTTGAAAAATTTTAGTTACAACCAAGTCAAATTACGACCATTTAATCGGGTGCGACCAAAAGCCCTGTTTAACGTCAGTATCGGGTAAATTTCCTCCGAGCCACAAACTCAAACCCTATATAAGGGTGAGTGGACTCCATTTGAAACTTTCCACTCTCTCTCTACTCTCTCTCTCTCTCTCTACAAGTTGCTTTCGATCCAAAAACACCCATTTCGAGCTCCAAAATCGTAGGTAATCTATCCTAACTTGTTGTGTAGCTCATTTAACATGCAAATTCGTGTTTAAGACATCCAAAAGTGGCACTATCATGTGTTTACAACCCAAGAACACTCTTGGACCGTAAACACCCATAAGTGGGGTTTTGAAGCCCCAAAACCCTTCTAAATCACTCCTAGGGCTTAGATATGACTTGTGGACTTGCATATACGAGTTTAGAACACCAAAACCTTATCATATGGAGAGTAAACATGAGTTTACGGCCCAAGAACACTCTTGGACCGTAAACCCCTCTTCATGAGCCTTGAACACCTTTTAAGGTGTTAAATTTTCCCTTAAACACCTCCTAAGGCTTGGGTAAATGTCTAGAATCAACCACAAATGAAGTAGGGCCTTTAAACATCAAGGAAACCAAGGACCTAGGAGTTTAGAGCCGTAAACCCCCCGAGGATTGGTCCATGGGCCGTAAACTCCCATAATAAGGCCAAATGATGCCCTGACTTCTCCATTTGACTTGGAAAAATGCATAGAACTTTATACTCTTTCATTTAAGACCTTAATTCATGAATAGAATGACCAAGTGAGAGTTTACGGTCGTAAAGTCTAGGTTTACATCCGTGAACTCTCTTAAATGGTCCATTTGGAGCCTTAACCCTTTCCTATGCCCTAGATTTGAACCTAGCCTAATTCTACAAGTGATATAAGACCTTTTAGCATCCAATAACACACCACCCATGAGTTTATGGCCGTAAACTCATGGGGATATGGTCTTAGGGCCGAAAACTCCATAAAGAGTTTACTCTTGAAGAGTAAACTCCCTAACTAGGCCATACACTCCCTTATTGTAACCCAATAGCCTCCTAGCACTTGACCAAAGTGTTTTCCGCACATTAGGATGCTTATACGTGTTTAATTAGTATTATAATCACTAATTGTATGTAAACATATGTCATCATATGTCAATAGGTCACTAAGTGTGTTCAAGTCTTTACTTGGCACCGAGCACCCAACCGGCACCTCCATCCGATCCACTTACAGCAGGTGAGTTCATACCCCTGAATGAACCTTTTAATGATTTTAACTGCTTTTATAGGGGGTACAATTTGATCTATACAATTATTATATAAATCACATGTGATTGATAACTGTATAGCAAAATGGATTTTCGCATGTTATACTGTTTTATCCAGCTTAAGATTTTCCAATCTCACTTTCAACTCTTGATAAATGTTTTCCAAAGGTTTTTCTTCACTTAATCTGTTTTATACAAATAATTTTCAAAGTTGTTATGAAAGGTTTTTCAAAGGATTCCAAAGATTTTCAAACTTGTTTTACAAACTAACATCAAGTCGTAAATTTCTTATGTGTAATGGTTTTTCCAAAGTTTTCATCAAAGGTTTTCTTCTATGTTTTTACTTCGTTAAATACATGTCTGTATTTGTATAGTTATATAAATAATGTTTAAAGGACTTAGGAAGGCTAGTTCGCCCTATTTCCTTTTCCTTGTTTGGATGTGGTCTGGTGGGTATCAGTTATCCGTCCGAAGGTCGTTTAAACATTAGTTATATATCATGTATACATATATGGACATAAAGGTTTCCATCGGCCAGTTTACCTCCCTTGGGTAGCAAGGGCATCCTTCCATTCGTCATTCATAGATCAGAGACACTAGTAACTATTATAGGCATAGTTTGGAGATTCTAACCACTCTTTCTAGTTCAGAGAATTCCAAAGGAGTCAGTTCATTCATGAGTCTATATCGTTATTCCAGTACTTACAATAGAATTCAAAATACGATATGTATCTTCATGACACGGATCTCCCCGTCGTCAAGTTGGTAACCAGAGTCTCCTGGAGGGAGAGCGGGCATTGTGTGTATAGATCTATACGGGACTGACACTCCTGCACCATGACTGCTAGCTACAGTCCTCGGCCTACCAAGCCAAGGGGTGACAAATGTCACATTTATTCCAACACTTGCAGGGCGTCAGGTACTCTAGTGTCAATCAGCATGGTTACGAGTATCTCCATGTTTACCTTATAATTTATGGCCTTAAGGTAACGAGAATTAACACAGTATTCTTGAAACAACCCACTTAGGATTACCATTTGTTTTAGACCTTGCTAGCTGTATTGTTCATTTGATATTGTCTGGGGTCTGTGTTTCTTTGTTTTAGACCTTGCTAGCTGTATCATTCATTTGATACTGTCTGGGGTCTCTGTATTCTTTGTTTTAGACCTTTCTAGCCATATCGTTCATTTGATACCTTCTGGGGTCTGTGTTTCCTTTTGTTAGACTGAGCCAGGCGTATCATTCATTTGATACTCTCCTGGAGTCTATGATTTCTTTTGCCTTAGTCAACAGTATTTCTGCTGAGGCATATGTTATTTTCCCTTAGTATTTTTACTAGTGATATTCTCCTACTTTCTTTAAAGTCAAATACAGTATTTTGGTAATGATAGTATTTAAGGGAAAATTACTCTTTAAAACATAACTCTGTCGAGTCTTGGTAGAAGACTGCTTTTCTTTAGAAAATATAGGATTTTCTGGAAAGGACGCTAATACACCGTAGATTCTAAACTACTACTTTTCATAAAGTTATTTTGAATAAAAATGCGTATTTATACAAATGACACTAAATACCTATGGACTCACTAGCATCATAAAATGCTGATACTCGCTTTCAAAATAACTTGTATTCTCAGGTCAGCGATAGACAGGTATGTCCCAGGAGCTTTTGTGTGAAGACAGTCTAGTACCGAGCTGCTTCTATGTTATGTTTTCTAATTACTTTGATATTACTATAACATGTAACCGATGTAAAATTCTTACTATTAATTCAATGGTTGTTGTACTTTGATTACTATATTGCATATGTTGTGATACTTGACATGACGTCATCCACCCCAGAACATTTCCGCCATTCCGGTTTTGGGGTGTGACATGGAGGCATTACCTCTATGGCACGAAGTGCAAGCTTTTCACTGCTCATAAGAGTCTCCAGTATCTCTTTAATCAGAAGGAGTTAAATATGAGGCAACGACACTGGCTGGAATTGCTTAAAGACTACGACT
This sequence comes from Lactuca sativa, assembly GCF_002870075.4. Classification (NCBI taxonomy): domain Eukaryota; kingdom Viridiplantae; phylum Streptophyta; class Magnoliopsida; order Asterales; family Asteraceae; genus Lactuca; species Lactuca sativa. The sequence goes on from NC_056630.2 coordinate 238,367,054, forward strand.
GTGAAATACTTTACCACCCCGGTAAAGCAAATGTTGGCACTGATGCTCTCAGTCGGAAAGTCAATCTTGAAAGGAAAAGGCCAAGAGCGTTGAGAATTGAATTCGTCTCGACGATTGTGGAAAGCATCAGGAAAGCTCAAAAAGAAGCTTCAGAGAAGAATGACCGAAAAGAAGAACGTTTGGGAGAAACGTTAGTGTTCGGTGCAAACAATCGAGGACTAAAGGTATTCCAAGATCGGATTTGGGTACCTAAGACAGGAGGAATAAGAGATCTTCTGAGGGAAGAAGCACACAAAACCATGTACTCGATTCATCCCGGTAACACTAAAATGTATAGGGACCTAAAACCCTACTACCGGTGGCCGACGATGAAGCTCGATGTTGCGTAGTATGTGGCTGAGTGTGTAACATGTGCAAGAGTTAAGGCACAACATCAAAAACCGTATGGGAGTTTAGAACCTTTACCTGTACCCATGGGTAAATGGGAAGAAATCACCATGGATTTTGTGACTAAACTGCCTAAGACAAAGAACGGACAAGACATGGTTTGGGTGGTCATGGATCGTTTCACTAAGAGTGCACACTTCATAGCAGCCAACGAAAAGTTGTCTATGGATAAACTCGCAAATGCTTACGTGAAGGAAATTGTAAGACTTCACAGTGTTCCTCTAACAATTGTATCAGATCGTGATAGTCCTTTCTCGTCAAGATTTTGGAGAAGCCTACAAGAGGAATTGGGTACGAAATTGTGTTTGAGTACGGCTTACCATCTGCAGACCGATGGCCAGAGCGAAAGAACGATTCAAGCATTGGAAGATATGTTGAGAGCATGTACCCTCGAGTTCCAATGGAATTAGGACGAGCACTTACCTCTGGTAGAATTTTCCTACAACAACAGTTTCCACTCGAGCATCAAGATGGCACCCTACCAAGCATTGTACGGACAGAAGTTTCGTACGCCGTCTTGTTAGCTTGAAGCTCGAGAAAAGCAGTTTATGAGCCCCGAGATAGTCCATGAGACTGCTGAAAAGTTAAAGGTGATTAGAGAAAGAATGTTAGCAGCTCAGGATTGTCAAAAGAGCTATGCTGACAAGAAAAGACGACCGATGACCTTCAAATTTGGGGATTCGGTTTTGCTTTAAGTCTCACCGTGGAAGGGACTTATACGATTCGGGAAACAAGGAAAGCTGAGTCCACGGTATTGGACCGTGTAAAGTTCTTCAGAAGATTGGGAACCAAGCTTACAAGCTAGAATTACCCGAAGAACTCGATGGTATTCACAACACTTTCCATGTGTGTTATTTGAGGAAATTCACAGGAGAAGTTCCCGACATAATTCCAATCTCGGAGTTAAGAATGGATGATAATAAGAGGCTAATCGAAGAGCTTGAAGAAATTATTGACTGTAAGACTAAGAAGTTACGACGCAAGATGATCGCCTTAGTGCTAGTCCGATGGAAACATTCGAATGGGCCGAATCTCACTTCGAATATAGAGAGTGACATAATGAGTCGCTATCCACATCTGTTTGTTGATGCATGATTCTAGGACGGAATCATCCTTAGGGGGAGAAAATTGTAACGCCCGGGTTTCGGAGTTAAGCATTTTAGACAATGTAATTGTCTAGGTCAACTATTGTAACTCTTTTTAAAGTAATAATGTTGAAATATTTGATTATTATGTGAATTATGTGTATTTATGTGCTTATTACTTATTTATAAATGTATAATAAATAAAGGATAAAAATAAGCGTCAAAATTAAAGTGTGAGATAAGTCCGATATCTTTACATAAAGTTGTAGTGGTCGAAACAAGGATTCTGGGGATATAAAGAACGCCGAAATCCGAGTTATAACGAAGAAGTTATGACCCGTTGAAGTTTTGCGACGGAACCGGCACGGCACCAGAAAGCGTAAAAAGTGAATTTATGATTGAAGAATTTTTAGCCTTAGTGATCTAAACCAAAGTTTTAGAGTATGTTAAACCGAGAAAATCCATAAAAAGAACGCCCAAATCTGACTTCGTATGATAAAGTTAAGATTTTTCGAAGTTTCGGCTTAGCAATGTACAACCCGAAACTCGAATTTTAGTTCGAGCGGTTTTTGGCTTACGCGACCTAAATGAGAGTTGAAGATCTCATTAATAGGAACTCAACGGTAAAAAAACAGATGAAAACGGAGTCCGTATGAAGGAGTTACGAATTCTTCGCGGTCATTTAGCAGTCTAATCTCCTCTTACTATTAAATTTAAGATAGGTCGAGAATTAGCCGACGGAGTCAAAATGAAAGTTGTAGATCTTATTTTTATCTACGTGTGGATATAAAAAAACATTGAAAATGGAGCTCTTATGTGAGAGTTATGATTTTTCTAAGACAGGAAGGTGTTGTGCGAAATCGGATGACGTGGCGCAATCCTGGCCGTTGCTTCCTCCCCAAGGCTAGCCACCAGATGGTGACACTTGTCCTGGAACTCGACGAGTTGTACGCCAACTCGATGAGTTTTGGTGATTTCCAGCCTATAAATAGAGTATCGGGGCACCCTCATTTCTCACACCTCCCAACTTCTCTTTCTCTATCTACACTCTCTCTCTAAGCTCCCTAAGCCCCCCTAAAGTCTAGGTAAACCCCCTAGCACCCGAAGGAAGCCCCGAGGCTCCCAAAGTCCTAAGAAAAGAGCCTTCGGCTCGGTAACACTACTCCAACGAAGCCCGGTTTTGAGAAAAACCCGCTGTAAGTGAGCTACGCCTAACCTATCTTTAGTTTAGCTTATGTTTTAATATAGTAATGTTATTAGGACCTTATAATAAGTACTTGGGATATTATTATGGGTTATATAAGTATCGTTTAACGCTTATATAATAATAATAATAGCTACACTATTAATTAGTCTCGGCGAATATTAGACTAAACCCTGGTGGCAATGATACTAGGTTTTGCCGAAGGAAAAGTGTGTTAAGAGTAACGAAGTGTTGTCCAAGCGCCGAGTCACCACCTACTCAGGTGAGTGCATAGTTACTTTCAGCTTACATATAGATATGAAGTATATTATATAAAATACGTGCTATGTGTGCATATTATCTGAATACTTGCTGTCTATGTTGGTTGAACGTTTTTATACATGTTTTCAATGATTTAAACTATATATGTATTATATATCCACAAAAATGTTGGGGTAAAACATGGGTAGATGTAATAGGTGATGTGTGATAAAATCATGAGAGGCCTTGATGTTGATGTTGTTGATTCTGTCATCTAGCGGAGTATGGATGACGACCACGGACTCTTCTAGACAGTCCAGTGGAACACTAGCATGCTCGCAACCTGTAGGTGTTTATGAACGATGTGTTCACCGGTGTACTCCATCCCCCACATGGTTGCCTTTAGGACATTTATTGCTGAGGAACCCCCTTAGCAGTAGTGTCCATCCCGATGATGATCCTTAGGATAGGTCCCTTATGATAGGTGTTTGGGGACGCAAAGTGAGGATAACAGGAACGGGTAATCGGGTTGTTGTTGATTGATGAAATTAAATGACTTATTTATTGTGGGTTGAAAACCCTATGTGCTCACCAGGCTCCCAAGCCTGACCCACTCAGTTTCTTGTATTACATGTAGTGGCACATGAGCATAAATGTGGTGTTTTGGATGAGGGATTACGGATATAGGCCTGTAGATATGAAATAATGTAGTAAGGCTTATATTGTACTGTTTCTGCTTTTGATCTATAACAAACATGACATCCCAAGTCTTTTAATGAAATGCATTTCTTTGGGATGCATTTGATAAAACATTTGTTGGATTAGTGTCTAAGTCCATAACTACTTCGGTATGTACTTGACCCGATGGTGCATGGTCCTTTTGGGTTGCCTTCACCAAAGCAACTTGATAGGATGAATTATGGAGAGAAAGGATTAATTATGATTTATTTATATATTATGAGAATAATATATTAAAGGAGAAATCATATTGTTTAATTAATATTAGTCAAGAATTAATTGGTAATTAGTTTTGTGGCTAAAAGAGATTAATTAAACTTATGAGACTAGAATTGTAATTATAAGATAATTGCAATTAGGCTTTGGATTACCTTATAATATAAGGTTGGATGAATTCTATGGGGAAACCCATTAGAAATCGTCCAAGGCTTATTAAAGAAGGGTCCATGGGCTGCTTAGGGCTTAAGCAGTCAGTTTAGGGTTTCCTAGTTCAAAACCATAATAGCCTACATGTATATAAAGGACCCTTAAGCCCAACAAACGTGGTGGACATGTTCCTTAGGGTTTTCACACGTTTTGGGCAGCCTCCTTCTCTTCCCCACTTCATCCTCTTGCTCTTGGTGTTTGTGAACCATTAGAGGAGTGACATTTATGACTCTAAGCTTTCTAAAGTCATTACAAGGAGGATTTGAGATTGTTATTGCTACATAACAATCAAGGTAATATCTTAAACCCTATTTTATGTTAATATGATTAATTGCATGCTAGATCTAGGGTTTATAGCTTTGAATATTCAATTGCATGTTCATTAGATAAACTAGATCCAAAAGCTATTAGGGTTTGCCTGTACACCATAGGAATGATGTATAGTCTAAAACCCATCAACATTATCATAAATTGTTTTGGGAAAAATTCCACGTCACTTTTATCTAAAATGTTACTCTGATTTTCAAACAAAGCATAAACAAAATCGGTCTTTTCTGGCCGTGAAAATGGGGATGTCATACGTCCCAAGGCAAAACTGAGAATCGTTCGTATCGTAGCTGGTTTGACAACGGGACTAAAGGTTTTTTCACAATCGATCCCAACCTCCTGAGTTTTCCCATTTACAACAAGGTGTGCCTTGTATCTTTCCAAAGTACCATCAAACTTGAATTTATGCTGAAATAACCAATGACAACAAATAATATTATGATTTGTTGGCCTTGTTACATGCTCCCATGTTTCCTATTTCAATAAAGCCTTATATTTTGTTTGCATAACATTGAGCCAATTTTAGTCATGAAGAGCAACCCGTGGGTTTGATGTTATAGGAAATGTTTTAAATGCGAAGGGTGAATTTAGGATTTGGTTTTACAATCCACTTTTGGAACATGTGTGCATGTAAGAGGGTGGGGGTGAGGTGGGTTGGTGAGGGTATGTATGGAGGAGAGTGTGAGGTTGTGGATGAATTTAGTGGTGAGGTATTAGTAGTAGGTATGATTAAGGATAGGGATGGTGGGCTAGTTTGATTTGACGATGGAAAGATGTGGTCAGAGGTGGAGTCATGTGGTAAAAGGTAGGGATGAGCATAAGCGGGTACCCACCTCATTTGGCGAGAACCGAAACCGGCGGTTCCTAGAAAGTTAAAACCAGAACCGGAACCGCTCTAGTCAGTTCTTAAATGTTTGGAACTAGTCCCGGAACCGGTGGTTCCGGTTCCGGGAGCGGGTAACCCGGTTACATTAATTTTTCTATATTTTGTCGATAAAACCGCAATTTAGTTTGATCCAAATCAAATCAATTCAGATCAAAGACGGACAAAATCGGACCAATATATTCTAAACCGATCTAAGTAACACACACATACACACACACACACATATATATATATATATATATATATATATATATATATATATAAACCGGTTCTGGCGGGTACGCAGCAGGTAGCGGTTCCGAAAAAATGAGAACCGAAACCGTAACCGCTTAAGGCGGTTCCAGTTCAAAAACCGGAAGTTTCGAGGCGGTTCCGGTTCCAAAAGTGGGTACCCGGTTCCGATGCTCATCCCTAGTAAAAGGTGAGGGTGAGTTATATAATGAGAAGGGTCGGATTCATATAGGAAGTCATATGAATTGAATCGATATTTAGTCAGATTGGAATATGTGAAGATGTGCTCATGGAAGGTAACATGGCGTGAAATGATAGGTTTAGATTTGGAGAAGGGGAGGCGGAGGAAGCCTATGTGATTATCGGGATAGCCGAAAAACACACATGGAAGGGAGTATGGTGCTAGTTTGTGTTGTATGGTGGAAGAGGCGTTTGGGTAGCACAGGAAGCCAAAGGTTCGTCAGTGTTTGTATGTTGATTTTCATAGGTATAGGATTTTAGCTGGAGTTTTATTCGTAATTGCTTGATATGGAAGAATATTGATGAGGTAGGTGGAGGTGATGTGTATATTCAATGCACTGGTTTTTTATTTATAATTCCTAGTTTATCGCATCTAAACCACACCTTACAAGCAATGAACCCGATCGGGTATAGTATAGTTTTGATAGGCAAGGGTGTCGAACACAAGGGGAACGGTAGTGAATTAATTTAGAATGTTTGATTATAGGTTACACAAAACACATGAAAGCAGTAAAGAATGGTTTTATGGAATTCAATCTCAAACAATCGACTAAACAATAAATCTCGATAAACTGACTGAAGACAAATCTCTTTAGGTACTTTGGTTTAGACAAATTACATCTTAAAATCATAGATAATTGCACACACATATTAATTTATTCATGTTTACTAATTTCTAAAATGATTAGGTTCATGTTCACTATTACTTATCCTTTAGCAAACAAGTCAATTCAAGCAATGATCAATTGATTAAACTAATAGGTTTCTTATTGTTCAGTTCGTATCAAGCAAGACTTGTAATACTAGTTAACTAAATTTGTCAATTAAATCAACTTATATGTGGTTGTTCATCACACATTCTCACACATTAACTGACTTATTTTCTAGTTAACCCTAGGTTCATGTTCATTAATACTAGGCATACACTCTTGTTTTCACAAAACTATATGATTCAAGCAATTAAGAAGATGTTCATACAACTTAATAAACTTGATTATTAACATAAAATAATTATCATTAACACATAAGGATCTTTTAAAAAGATTAACAAGATAAATTAAACACAAATAAAACAATCCAAAAAGCAATTAATCCATAAATCAAGGTTTCATCTAATCATAAACACAAAGCAAAGGGTTTTAACACCCAAATTAGAAAGTAATTACATATAGAATCATAATCACTTTAACAAACTACATGATTACCAACATGAATCTGCTCTCTAATCCTTCAGATCTTCGCTCTTGTCATCTTAATAGCTTTTGGCTGCCTTCTAAACCCTCAAAACGGCAGTTATGAAGTTTTCTTGTCGCACAAGTCGAAGTGGAATATCATAGATGATGAAAATGGTGGAATGATATTCGGTATTTATAGTTGAATGGAGATGGAATTAATATTGAATATTAGAGTTGGATTGGAATAAGGAAACTAATGGTGGCTTAGGGATTAAGAAAATAAAAATAAGGTAAGTGGTGCTTGGGGAGTAAGAACTTGGAGGGAATTTCTGTCCAATTTTAATGCTTCATCTTCAAGGCCGATTTTGGATATGACAAAATGTCGAATTAACAAAAAGGCCGACTCATATAAGTCGTAGGAAATTTCATCTAGTTTTCAGAACATTTCGAATCTCATCAGTTGGACTTATGAGTCATCAGATATACCCGAAACAGTGAAGAGGGCTCAATCAGCCAACAATATTGTTTTTGCGTCTTTTTAGCTCATTTCTCCTCCTTTTGCATTCCAGCTCCCATTTTAACTGTAAATGAACATTTCAAAGCGTATTAAGTATATATTAGTTCTGAATAACATAAAAACATAGTATAAAATAATAATAAAATATCATAAATATATGCATAAAAAAGACGTTACCAGGAGGTGTGGAGAGCATAGTTCCAAAACGAAGGAGGGAGAAATGCATGGATAAGGTAGCATGTGATTGCATTTTCATGACCAAGAATGGGGACCCGAGTGTCATCACCCACAAGAATATAATTGTTGTTATTGAAACGAGAAAGTTTGAGAGGTTACCAGCTTCATTTGTGAGATGCGACGTCGAGCTTGTGTCCATTTACCACAAGCTATTTGGGGGTCGCATCTGCATGGTCTGAAAGGTAGCTGCAAGCTTAGTAGGTGTCATTAGGTTGCTTTGGGCCCGTTGTTGATTAGTAGTAAAATGGACTTGTGGCTCGGTTTGTAACAGCCCGGATTTCCAGGTATTTTATTGTTTTGATATTTTTGAGTTTTGAGAAGGGACTCGGCGAGTTGGAGCTCAGACTCGCCGAGTAGGGTCGCGATTCTGGACGCAGGATTCGTCTGGACTCGGCGAGTCCAGGATATGGACTCGGCGAGTCCATGCTGTTTAATGAAACCCTAATATCTCGGGTTTGGGACCTATTTAAATGGCCTTATGGCCGTCATTTGCATCCATCAGCCCATAGAGAGAAACCCTAAAAGTGCTTTAGCGATTTGAGAGAGAAAGGAGGCATTTCTTGACATTTGTGTGTTGTTTAGCAAAGAAGAGGGAGGCTCTAGCCAAGAGGAGGCAAAGAAGACTGCTATTTGGTGGATTTGAAGCTTGACCCTTCAATCTAAAGGTATGATTTCGGCTCATCTCCTGTTTTGTGAAGTATAATCGATTTTAGGGTTTCTTGTGGCCTTGTTGAATTGATTTGATGGCCAAATAGTCCCATGCTAGTGATGAGACTTCGGATCTGGATCCATAGAGGTCCAGAGAACCTCATTCTTCAAGCTTTATAGAGAACAATGGAGGTCATGACTTTGTGTAGTGAGATTTGTTGATGATTCTTCATAATTGGTCATATAGAGGTTGTTAATGCATCAAGACTAGGACTTTACGTGATGAATCAGTCTAGGAGGGCCAGATCTATGAATTGTTGGAGTAGATCTGACCTTAGAAGCAAGTTTGAGTGGTTGCATGGCATGGACTCGCCGAGTCCGATGAGCAGACTCGGCGAGTAGCTTGAAGATTGCCTTAGACCGGTCAGTGAGTGGTCCAGTCGAGTCAGGGGTTGACTCAGTGAGTCAGGGCGAGTTAGAGAGGGTTGTCAAAGTGGACTGAGTAGAGCTGGGACTCGCCGAGTCGTTCTTGAGACTCGGCGAGTTGACTCGGGGTGGCCCCGCGATTTTTCTGCCAGGTGAAACTCGTCGAGTCAAGGGGGAGTACTCGACGTGTAGAAAGGGAATCCTAGAGAGTTGGTGAGAACGTCTAGACTCGCCGAGTTGCCGTGTGCACTCGCCGAGTCCGGTCAAAGTTGACCGTTGACCGTTGACCGTTGACCTGTGTTGACTTCTTAGGGATAGTCAACCTTAGAAATAAAAAGTGTTAATTAGAGTCTTGTGATGTTATAGGAGGATTAGAGCTCGGAGGATCGAGCACGAGGGATTTCCAGGGATTGTGAGATACCGAGACACGCGAGGTGAGTCTTCTCACTATACTTTACCTTGAGTAGGTAATCAGAGTCATGTGATAGAGTATGTGTATGTTATGTGTATGCTATGTGTTGTACTGCATGATGTCTATGTGATTTATGTTGTGCATGCTTATAGAGTTGGAACCGGAAGGTTCCCAGAGTTAGAACCTAAGGGTTCACAGAGTTTGGGTGCACGGACCCACAGAGTTATAGCCTCGAGTGGCTAATATGTGTTATATGTGGTATTTTGGGGAACTCACTAAGCTTCGTGCTTACAGTGTTAGTGTTGTTGTTTCAGGTACCAGCGATGACCGTGGGAAGGCGCCGGCTTGATCTGTACACACGCAGGGGACTTTGATATAATTATGTGATCTTGGGATTTGTATGATACATATTGGAATTTGAAACTTAATGTTTTATGAAATTAAATGAGAAATGTTTTTTTTATATTGCGAAAAATTATTTTGAAATTCACGGTGTAACAAGTTGGTATCAGAGCCTTGGTTTGAGGGATTCGAGTACACTTTCGGGCGTATTTGAACTCAAACTGAGGATTTGAAATGTATTTTCAAAAAGAGTAAAAGATTTTTGAAAAAAAAAAACGCAGAGCAAGAGATGTGTGTACGATCAGTCAGCGCCCGAACGGTGATTTCCCAAAATACCCTTGTATAATATGTGATATTTATATTGTTATGATGTATTCGCATGCTAGAGTAGGCTAGGTATTGCTATTAGGACTAGAGTGGCCTGAATTGTGATGCCTTAGTCTAGGAAGAGGTGAGCTGCTATGAGATGCTTGAGAATGAGTAAGTAGCAGTGATGGATTTGAGGGTGGTCTATGCATGATAGAGTACTTGAGACCTGGGATCCAAAGAGAAGGGCTTGGAGTGTATTCTGGTGCGGTGCGGACAGTAGTATTGGGCCCGTACTACTGGAAGCACCGGGGCGGTGTACAGCCCAAGTCAGAATCGTTGGAATGCCAAGAATCAAGCAGGAAAGAGTTGATGAGTGTGAGTATACTCGTGTGGATTCTAATTTATCGTATGTTGTATTTCTGAGATAGATCATGGTGAGGACACGTTTGATGCCCGAGAGCGGTGGTACCAGTGAGGAGGAGATCCGCCGTATCATTCAGGAGGAGGTGGCTGCGGCCATCAGGGCTGAGATACCGGAGATGTTTGGGTCTATAAAGACCACATTGATTGAGACGTTTGATGAGCGTTATGCCGCTCTTTCAGAGGTTGCTGCTGCAGCGGCTACCGCAGCGATTGCTGCTGCGAGACCGCAGGGTGGGGGCGTTGCTGTTCCGTGAGTTCAACAACACAAAACCACCAGAGTTTGATGGTACTCAGGATCCGGTGGCAGCTATGAGGTGGATATCTTATATTGAGGGATGTTTCTTCACTTGCTCATCTCCTGAGCATTTGAAGGTACGGTTCGCGCTGAACCAGCTTCGCTTGGGAGCGAAGGACTGGTGGAAGTTTGTGACGGCGCATTATTCGCCTGCTGAGCTTTCTGCGGTGACCTGGGAGAGGTTCACCACTATGTTTCGGGATGAGTACGTTCCCCAGGTGGAGAGGGAGCGTTTAGCACAGGAGTTTCTGACCCTCAAGCAGGGTACTGAGTCTGTTACAGCGATCACGAGGATGTTCCATGAGAGGGCGATGTTCTGCCCTGAGCACGTGTCCACTGAGCAGGCACGTATGAGCCGCTACTTGAGCATCTTGAGGCGGGATATTCGGGAGTTCGCTGCGAACTCCTCGTACCGGACATTTGCCGAGCTTCAGGCAAATGCCCGGAAGAGGGAGATTGAGCTTGAGACTCAGGCCAGGGAGGAGGCGGAGTCTCAGGGGAGGGATCGGCGACCGGCACAGTTGCAGCCGGCTGCTAAGCGGGCCAAGCCTGCTGATCCCAGACCAGGGAGCCAGAAGGGCCGCACTTGCGGAAAGTGCGGCAAGGGTCATGACGGAGTTTGCCGAGCGGGGTCTTGCTACAAATGTGGCAAGGAGGGGCACATGGCCAAGGACTGCCCCAAGGGGTTTGCAGTGTGCTTTCACTGCAACCAGACCGGACACCGGAAGGCCGAGTGTCCGCAGTTGCGCGGAGCATCTCAGGGGTCTGCTCCTGCCGCCACCAGAGTTACAAAGAGTCGGCCTGTGAAGGCCGAGACGCCGAGAGCTCGAGGGAGAGCCTTCCAGCTGACTGCGGAGGAGGTCCGCGCTGCGCCCGATGTTGTGGCTGGTATGTTTCCTTTCGTGTATTTATTTTGATATATGATGTTATGCTTATATTATGTTATGTGTAGGTACCTTTCTTGTGAATTCCGTACCTGCTTTAGTGTTATTTGACTCGGGTGCGAGTCGGTCTTTTGTATCTTTGGCCTTTAGCCAGCATATCAGTGCTAGTCGTGAGGCACTGAGTCGGCCTCTGAGAGTCTCCATAGCTGATGATAGAGTGATTTGTGCCGCGGAGGTTTTCCGGGGATGTGTGTTAGAGATTTTCGGGGTTGAGTTTCCGATTGATCTGATTCCTATTGCGATGGGTGATGTTTGCGTCATTGTGGGCATGGATTGGTTGAGCCGATTCGGCGCGGTTATCGACTGTGAGCGTCAGCTGGTAACTATACGAGACCCTAGTGGGGGAGTTCTTTCGGTGTACGGCGAGGGTACTCGTTCGGGATCAGCCTTTTGTTCTGCCGCTAGGGCGAGGCAGTGTCTACAGCAGGGCTGTAAGGGTTTTGTGGCGTATGTGTTGGATACGCGGGCGACTTCCGGGAGACCAAGTTCAGTTGAGGAGGTACCGGTGGTGCGTGAGTTCCCAGATGTCTTTCCCGAGGAGCTGCCGGGAGTACCTCCTGTGAGGCAAGTGGAGTTTGGTATTGATTTGGTCCCGGGGGCCGCGCCTATAGCTAAGGTGCCGTATCGTCTTGCACCTCCAGAGATGCAAGAGTTATCCTCGCAGCTTCAGGAGTTGCTGGGGAAGGGATTTATTCGGCCGAGCAGCTCGCCGTGGGGAGCGCCTATCCTGTTCGTCAAGAAGAAGGATGGTTCACACCGGATGTGTATCGATTACCGGGAGTTGAACAAGCTGACGGTCAAGAACCGTTACCCGTGCCGAGGATCGACGATTTATTTGATCAGTTGCAGGGAGCATCTTGGTTTTCCAAGATCGATTTGAGGTCGGGATATCATCAGGTGAGAGTGCGAGATGAGGACGTCCAGAAGACAGCTTTCAGGACGCGATATGGGCATTATGAGTTTGTGGTGATGCCTTTTGGGCTCACCAATGCCCCGGCAGTGTTCATGGATCTCATGAACAGGGTATGCAGGCCGATGTTGGACCGGTCGGTGATTGTATTTATCGATGACATTCTGGTGTATTCGAGATCTAGAGAGCAGCATGAGGAGCATTTAAGGGAGGTCCTTGGGGTGCTGAGATCGGAGAAGCTTTATGCAAAGTTCTCCAAGTGTGATTTCTGGTTACGGGAGGTCCAGTTCTTAGGACATCTCGTTAACCAGGAAGGGATTCTGGTCGATCCGGCCAAGGTTGAGGCGGTGATGGGTTGGGAGGTGCCAAAGTCACCCTCTGAGATCAGGAGTTTCCTTGGATTAGCAGGGTATTATCGGAGATTTATCAAGGATTTCTCCAAGATCGCAGTGCCGCTCACCAGATTGACCCGGAAGGGTGTCGCATTCTCATGGGGTCCTGAGCAGCAGATCTCCTTTGAGACACTTCACCAAAGGTTGTGCGAAGCCCCGGTGTTAGCTCTCCCGGAAGGGATGGAGGATTTTGTGGTATATTGTGATGCATCGATTTTGGGGTTGGGTGCGGTATTAATGCAGAGGGGTCATGTGATAGCATATGCATCGAGGCAGCTAAAGCCTCATGAGACGAGATATCCCACGCATGACCTAGAGTTGGGGGCAGTAGTGTTCGCCCTCAAGATATGGCGTCACTACTTGTATGGGGTTCGATGTACGATATACACGGACCATAAGAGCTTAAAGTATTTGATGGACCAGCCCAACCTCAATATGCGCCAGAGGAGGTGGTTGGATGTGGTCAAGGATTATGATTGTGAGATCCTGTACCACCCGAGCAAGGCCAATGTGGTGGCTGACGCGTTGAGCCGCAGGGCGGAAAGCACTCCCTTGCGAAATGTATGTTTGAGATTGACCATGATAGCTCCGGTAGTGGATGCCATTCGTGGGGCACAGGCCGAGGCTGTGCAGCCGGAGATGCAGAAGAGGGAGCGGGTTGTGGGTTTGGTTTCAGAGTTCGTTACGGATGGTCGAGGGCTTATGACTTTTCAGGGTCGGATTTGGGTACCGTTTGTGGGTGGTACGCGCACTTCCTTGATGGAGGAGGCTCATCGGTCGAAATTTTCGATCCATCCGGGGGCTACGAAGATGTATTTGGATTTGAGGAGAGAGTATTGGTGGCCCTGTATGAAGAGGGACGTCGCATGGTTCGTTGAGAGGTGCTTGACCTGCAGTAGGGTTAAGGCCGAACACCAGAGACCGCATGGCAAGTTGCAGCCACTGGAGGTTCCCGAATGGAAATGGGAACAGATCACTATGGATTTCATCACCAAATTGCCGAGAACTGCCAGAGGAGTTGATGCAATTTGGGTGATTGTGGATAGGCTGACGAAGAGCGCTCACTTCCTTGCCATCAGTGAGAGTTCTTCAGCAGAGAAGTTGGCAGAGTTATATGTGAGAGAAGTGGTATCTCGGCATGGGGTGCCGATCTCGATTGTTTCAGACCGTGATGTGCGCTTTACTTCCAGATTCTGGAAGAAATTTCATGAGGAGTTGGGTACTAGATTGCATTTTAGTACCGCATATCATCCCCAGACAGACGGTCAGAGTGAGCGGACGATTCAGACGCTTGAGGACATGCTTCGAGCATGTGTGTTGGATTTCGGGGGTAGTTGGGATGCGTATTTACCCTTGGCAGAGTTTTCCTACAACAACAGCCATCATTCGAGCATTGGTATGCCACCCTTTGAGCTGTTGTATGGTAGGAGGTGTCGGACCCCCATTTGCTGGGGAGAGGTTGGGCAGAGAGTGATGGGCAGTACCGAGATCGTGCTTCAGACGACAGAGCAGATTCAGCAGGTCAGACAGAGGTTATTGACCGCCCAGAGTCGACAGAAGAGTTATGCAGACAGACGCCGGTCCGAGCTTGAGTTTCAGGTCGGCGACTTCGTTCTCCTGAAGGTGTCTCCTTGGAAAGGAGTGATTCGATTCAGGAAGAGGGGCAAGTTGGGGCCCCGGTATATTGGGCCATTTCGTGTGATTGCGAGGGTAGGACGGGTAGCCTATCAGTTGGAATTGCCAGCAGAGTTGGGGCAAATCCACGACACTTTTCATGTGTCGCAATTGAGGAAATGTATTGCCGATGAGTCGGCAGTAGTTCCATTAGAGGATATTCAGGTGGATGCGAGCCTGAATTATGCCGAGAGACCAGTAGCCATCAGAGATCGGAAGATCAAGGTTCTGAGGAACAAGGAGGAACCTCTGGTGTTGGTTTAGTGGCAACACCGGAAGGGATCAGAGATGACCTGGGAGCCGGAGCGCGAGATGCGGGAACAGCATCCGGAGCTATTTTTAGAGCGAGACTTCGAGGGCAAAGTCTAATCCTAGTGGGGGAGAATTGTAACAGCCCGGATTTCCAGGTATTTTATTGTTTTGAAATTTTTGAGTTTTGAGAAGGGACTCGGCGAGTTGGAGCTCAGACTCGCCGAGTAGGGTCGCGATTCTGGACGCGGGATTCATCTGGACTCGGCGAGTCCAGGATATGGACTCGGCGAGTCCACGCTGTTTAATGAAACCCTAATTTCTCGGGTTTGGGACCTATTTAAATGGCCTTATGGCCGTCATTTGCATCCATCAGCCCATAGAGAGAAACCCTAAAAGTGCTTTAGCGATTTGAGAGAGAAAGGAGGCATTTCTTGACATTTGTGTGTTGTTTAGCAAAGAAGAGGGAGGCTCTAGCCAAGAGGAGGCAAAGAAGACTGCTATTTGGTGGATTTGAAGCTTGACCCTTCAATCTAAAGGTATGATTTCGGCTCATCTCCTGTTTTGTGAAGTATAATCGATTTTAGGGTTTCTTGTGGCCTTGTTGAATTGATTTGATGGCCAAATAGTCCCATGCTAGTGATGAGACTTCGGATCTGGATCCATAGAGGTCCAGAGAACCTCATTCTTCAAGCTTTATAGAGAACAATGGAGGTCATGACTTTGTGTAGTGAGATTTGTTGATGATTCTTCATAATTGGTCATATAGAGGTTGTTAATGCATCAAGACTAGGACTTTACGTGATGAATCAGTCTAGGAGGGCCAGATCTATGAATTGTTGGAGTAGATCTGACCTTAGAAGCAAGTTTGAGTGGTTGCATGGCATGGACTCGCCGAGTCCGATGAGCAGACTCGGCGAGTAGCTTGAAGATTGCCTTAGACCGGTCAGTGAGTGGTCCAGTCGAGTCAGGGGTTGACTCAGTGAGTCAGGGCGAGTTAGAGAGGGTTGTCAAAGTGGACTGAGTAGAGCTGGGACTCGCCGAGTCGTTCTTGAGACTCGGCGAGTTGAGTCGGGGTGGCCCCGCGATTTTTCTGCCAGGTGAAACTCGTCGAGTCAGGGGGGAGTACTCGACGTGTAGAAAGGGAATCCTAGAGAGTTGGTGAGAACGTCTAGACTCGCCGAGTTGCCGTGTGCACTCGCCGAGTCCGGTCAAAGTTGACCGTTGACCGTTGACCGTTGACCTGTGTTGACTTCTTAGGGATAGTCAACCTTAGAAATAAAAAGTGTTAATTAGAGTCTTGTGATGTTATAGGAGGATTAGAGCTCGGAGGATCGAGCACGAGGGATTTCCAGGGATTGTGAGATACCGAGACACGCGAGGTGAGTCTTCTCACTATACTTTACCTTGAGTAGGTAATCAGAGTCATGTGATAGAGTATGTGTATGTTATGTGTATGCTATGTGTTGTACTGCATGATGTCTATGTGATTTATGTTGTGCATGCTTATAGAGTTGGAACCGGAAGGTTCCCAGAGTTAGAACCTGAGGGTTCACAGAGTTTGGGTGCACGGACCCACAGAGTTATAGCCTCGAGTGGCTAATATGTGTTATATGTGGTATTTTGGGGAACTCACTAAGCTTCGTGCTTACAGTGTTAGTGTTGTTGTTTCAGGTACCAGCGATGACCGTGGGAAGGCGCCGGCTTGATCTGTACACACGCAGGGGACTTTGATATAATTATGTGATCTTGGGATTTGTATGATACATATTGGAATTTGAAACTTAATGTTTTATGAAATTAAATGAGAAATGTTTTTTTTATATTGCGAAAAATTATTTTGAAATTCACGGTGTAACACGGTTTGAGTCGACTGGTGTTGGGCTGTCGACGACCTACAATTGGGGCGCGGAGCCATGATGTCGGGTTAAGAAGCAGCTTGTAACATACACGTTCAATTATCATGTTTCATAATGAATAATATTATGAAATATTATATGAATTTGAGTATTGAGTTCTAACAGATAGTTTTTACTATAAATGAAGTAAAACTATGTTTAGAATCATTCAGAATGTTTTTGAAGTCTTATGAGATTCCGAACAAAAGTAAAATATTGAAATATAACGAGAATATAAAAATTGAAATAAGTATAATTTTATTATTTAAAGTTGTAAAGAATCTCGTTAGAAACATTTAGGCGAAAACCTCATCGAAATCTGAGTTATAACGAAGAAGTTATGACAATCGAAGATCCACGACAAAACCGACAAACACTATTTAGCGTAAAAAAATGATTTTTCAATAAACTACTTTTTTAGCCTTAGTGATCTAAATGAAATTCATAGTATTCGTTAAACCGAGAATTTTCATAAAAAGAACGTCCAAATCTGACTTCGTATAAGGAAGGTATGAGTTTTCTAAAGATCAAGTGATTTTTAGCCGACACAACCTAAACGAGAATCGAAGGGCTCGTCAATAGTAGTACAACGGTAAAAAGACAGACGAAAACGGACATTGGATGAAGAAGTTATGATTTTTTAACATATTTTTATGTCCTTGTCTGTTAAAAATAATAATATAAAAAATAAAGTCAAAATTAGCCGACGGAGTTTAAACGAAAGTTGTAGAGCATAATTTTACCTACGTGTGCATATAAAGAATGTCAAAATCAGAGCTCGTATGCGAAAGTTATGAATTTTTGAAAATAGGGGCACAAAAACCGAGAAATCTCGCTTAAATAAGGTCAGAGTTCGGACACGTCACCCGGATTCTCGTAGCTTGCCCCGTGTCCGACCTGCGTGTCACAACCTCTCGCATCCGATGGCGCGTCCCAATCCAAGACCAACGTGTATCTTCGTGGTGGAGGCTTCCGAACTGAGCCACCTGTCTTCGCCTCGCATCCGATGCTTGGCACCCTCGCATGCGAGCCACGTGCCCCCCCCCCCCCACCGGTCCGAAGTTCACCCTATAAAAGGGAGGTGCAAACCCTCCTGGATATTCTTTAGAAAACTGCCCATTTTCACCCTTAAATCAATATTTCTTTCATTTCAACTTTCCCCGAAGCCCCAGGATCATACCAAACATCTGAAATACGTTCCGAAGTGCCCGAAGACCCCGAAAAATTTTTCTTTTCTGTGTTGAAGCTCAACCTTCGCAAGACTCGGTTTTCAATAAAGCTCCCGGTTTTCATCAACGAAAGCTATTTAATAGAACAAAATGCTACCCAAATTACTATTTTAAACCTCGATTATTTCACGCTGAGTTCAATATATAGGAACAATTGTATGTTATGTGTTATATATACTATGTGCTTTATCCATGTTATTTTCCCGTGTTATTATTTTCTGCTATTTTAGCAAAGTTGTACCTTTGGCCATGTGATCAGTCAAAGGACTTAGATTCACAGTGGTATTTGTATTTAGCCTCTGGCCATGTAGAGCATTTCTCGCAAGAGAATGACTTCTACCCCTATGGCATTGACAGAAGGTTAGATAGAGAGATGAAAGCCTAAAATCTACCAAAATGTTTAATCAGAAATTGTATGTCTTCTGTGCCACTTGGGCTGAAGTGTTATTGATGTATATCAAGTTGAAATTGTTGTATCTCATTGATTGTATATCTTTGAATCAAATCATTGATTGATATGGAAAGTTTGTCACATGAATCACATATGCCTTGGTTGTTTCTTGTTCCTCTTTGCTTCTACCATATTGATGTATATATATGGCGTAACATTATGTCTATTATTGAACTCACTAAGCATCACCGCTTACCCCTTTCAGTATTTAACAATTGCAGGTGATAAGCATCCAGTATAGTCATATATTGTTAGAAGATTATGAATAGTTAAAAGCTATTACTTTTCTATTTAGTACTCATGTATGTATAAAATTATAGTATCTTGGGAAGTTATGTAATATATAACACTTTATAATAGTCAGTTTGTATCCAATCTTATGTAACCAAATTATCAATGTAAAATATTATTTATGAATATGCAAGCAGCATGTTTTGGTATAACAATGTCTTTAGTATGAAAGTTAGGGTCTCACAATCATGATATCAGAGCAGTAGTTTAAGTGAACTAAATTCCACGGATTGGTATTTAGACTTAAATCGCGAGAAGTTCAATATATGAAGGGAGTCATTATAATTATATGGATACAAACCTTTGGAAAGACTTAAGTAGAGTATTAGGTAATGATAAACCCGAATATTCTAAAATACGATGTTACTCCAAATTATAGAGCAATGGCTGAACAGGTGAGTAGGCATACACCAGAGGTGGGTGGAGATCCTCAACCTGATGAAGTAAATACTCCAGTATCTCCTCGTGAGGAGCGACTCTTGGGTAAACTTACTGGTGCTATTCGACAGACTCTCGAATAACACAAAAAGAATGGTGATAAAGGAAAAGAGAAAGTCACCGGAGAATCTTCAAAAGGAGAGACGAGGCATCCTTCTTTCAAAACTTTCAAGAGTAGTGGTGCTATAGAGTTTTCTGGTGTCCTTAATCCCATTGTTGTTCTAACTTGGATTCAGAACACATAAAAAGTATTTTGTATCTCTCATGTGGATAATGAAGACAAGGTTAATTACGCTTCTGCTATGCTCGTCGGAGAAGCCTTGGTCTGGTGGGATGCAACATATGAAGCTCTCAACGGGTTTGACTAGGAGAATTTTGTGACAACCCGTAATTTATTCCGTCACTATAAACCATTCCCGTTAATAAAACCGCTCGTATTCCAATTTTTCCGTTAACTTTTGGTTTAAATTAATTAAAGTGGGGACTTTTATTATGACCTCATGAGTGTCCAAACCCATTAGAAACGCGTATAATACCCTCGTTAAATATTTGGAAAATTTTAGTTACGACAAATTAATCGGGTAAAATTTTTAAACCCCATTTAACGTCGGTATCGGGTAGATTTCCACCGGGCCACAAACTCAAAACATATATAAAGTTGAGAAGACTTCATTTGAACTTTTCCTCCACCTCACAACTTTCTCTCTCTACTCTCTCTCTCTCTCTCTCTAAAACTCGAATTTGAGCCAAGAACACCTCTTTCAAGCTTCAAAGTGGTTAGAAATCTATTCTAGCATGTTTCTAAGCTTGTTTAGCTTACAAATCTATGTTTAATCTACCCAAAAAACTCAAGAACAAGTGTTTACGGTTTGGGAACATCTCCCAAAACCGTAAACTCTCTTAAAGGGGTTTTGAAGCCCCAAAACCCTTCCAAGTCCCTTCTAGTGCTTAGATATGGCTTAAGGACTTGCATGTACGAGATTTGAACACCAAAAATCATGATTTGAGGAGTAAACATGAGTTTACGGTCCAAGAACATGCTTGGACCGTAAACCCTCATTCATAGACCATAAACACCTTTTAAGGTGTTAGATTGCCCTTTAAACCCCTCCAAAAGCTTCCATGAGTGCCTAGAACCTTATATTCCTTCATGAGATGCACCAAAACATATACAAATGTGTCACACTTGAGTTTAAGGTTTGGGAAGGTCTCCCAAAACCGTAAACACCTTCAATGAGGTGTTTAAGTGCCCTTAACACCTTATATGACTTAGATTTGGGTTTAGAACTTTATATGCTTAACCTACAACCACCAAAGCACATGATTCATGGACAAACATGAGTTTACTGCCGTAAACTCATGTGTTTACAGTAGTAAACTCCTCAAGTGCCATTCAAGAACCGTAAACTCCTTTTCCAAGGTCCATTCAAGTCCCGATCACTTCCTAAACCATGGAATCAACCCTAGAACCTTCCTTTGTGCATTGTAAGACCTTTAAACATCCAAAAGCACACCACCCATGAGTTTATGGCCGTAAACTCAAGGGGACATGGTCTTTGGACCGTAAACACTTCTAAGGGATTACTCTTTAAGAGTAAACTCCTTATTTAGGCCATACACACCCTTAGATGCCACCCAGATCACTCCTAACACTTGAAATAGAGTGTTTTCGCGTCTTGGAATGTATTGTCTTACTTATTTAGTAGTTCAAAGTCTAATTAGATACAATTATTTATCTCTTCATATTACATAGGAACCTCGTGTGTACTCAAGCCCCGGTCTAACGTTTAGCATCCAAACCGACACGTTTCTTGACTGGTGAGTTCATACCCCTACGCCTTTTTCCGTGTTTTTCAATGTTTTCAGATGGGAATACAAGCAAATTATAAATGTTTTCGAAACATAAAACTGATGTAATTCAATAAATATCTGGCAAACTTTTAGATATATTTACCCCTTATGTATTATGCGGAGCATAAGGGATGTTTTATCGAATATAACTACATGGATTTCAATTACAGTAAAGGAAACAATCAAACCAATCAAATTATTATGGGAATAATTTGGGATCTTCAATTCTTGTTTTATGAATTTGGATTTCATGCAATGCCAATAGATAAACTATGTCTGATTCAGTTTTATCTCTATTTAATGTGGAGTATTATGCCAGATAGTTTCTTTGTATTCAATTATTTATACTCTATTATGTTTCGAAATGATTATGATATTCGATAATGACTGAGTACACCGTGAATAATTCAATACTAGCTTGTGAGATTAGTCTTCATTATACCCTTCGGATTATCAGTAAATCCTCCCCGGAAGTATAACCAGAGTCTCCTGGAGGGAGAGCGTGGAATTTGTGAATAGATCTATTCGGGACTGACAATCCCACACCTTAACTGTTAGCTACAGTTAGGCGGGCATGCCTGGGGTGACAAATTCTGGATGACGTTTGACGCCTGAAGAACGTCAACGAGGTCTTGGGTCACATTAGCATGGTTATACGACTTACAATACGTATTAAAATATAAGTTTATTCACGAATTCTATATCTTCCTATAATCTATAGTTTTATGTATTAAAACTACCTACTGTTGTACTGGATGGTATTCCCAGGGGTTTTCAATTTATAGTTTTATGTATTAAAACTACCTACTGTTGTACTGGATGGTATTCCCAGGGGTTTTCAATCTATAGTTTTATGTATTAAAACTACCTAGTGTTGTACTGGATGGTATTCCCAGGGGTTTTCAATCTATAGTTTTACGTATTAAACTATCTACTGTTGTACCAAACAGAAATTCAGATGTTCTAACTAAACTGTCTTGATAAGAAAATATGCGATTTTCTTGGATAACAACTTTTCAGAAAACCAAAGGAAACATGTTCTTATTACATAAACAAAAAGCTTATGAACTCACCAGCTTTATGCTGATTTTCAAACTGTTTGTATTCTCAGGTCCACATTAGACAGGTACCCAATGATCTTTTGGAAAAGATGGAACGTATAGAAGACTCGTCTTAGATTTTGTTCATATGATGTATACGTACAAAACTGTATCACTTTACTTTCAAACAAATGTAAATAGTTCTATGTAATGTAATGGTTGTGTTTACTACGCTTACTATGTACATTGGTTGTGATACTACATGACGTCCTCCGCCCCGGAATGTTTCCGCCATCGGTTTCGGGTTGTGACAAATTTATCCTGGGAAATGTTCAAAACTCGTTTTCTAGGGAAGTATTGTCCTTTGGACATGAGGAGAAGATTGGAGAAAGAATTCCTCGAGCTTAAACAACAAGGAATGATTGTGATTGATTATGAAACTCAATTCAATCAAAAAACACGGTTTACTACAAAGTATATTCCAACTAAAGACGATAAATTTTAGTTATTTCTGGATGGACTATGGTTTGTAATCCGCGATTTCGTGGCTAATCGGGATGTTCTGTCATTTGAAAAAGTTGTTGAGTATGCTCGAAAGCGAGAGCATGACTTAGAAATACGTGGTGCCACTCTTTCTGTTCCGAAGCATCCACGTATTGATCGAACTGCTCCTATTTCCTCTATTCCACCAACTCAGTCTATTCGAACTGAACCTGGTAAACAAGTGCAAACTCAAAATGCCCCCCGTGACTGTAGTAGGTCGCAATCTTTTTCTCTTTAATCGACATCGTGTCGGAATTGTGGAAAGAATAATCCGAGCGAATGCAGATTAGAAAAAGGATCAGTGGTCTGTTATGGATGTGAAGAAGTAGGCCACATGAAGTTTGTTTGTCCGATGAAGAATGTTACATGCTTTTCTTGTGGTGTTGCTGGCTACAGGAAGCGTTTTTGCCCTACTCTTACTCGTCAAATGACGGGAATTCAAGCTTCTCTACAACAACCGGCGAGGCGTCAAGCTCCTGTTCAACAATTAAAGGGTACTCCAACTAAAAAGGAGGAAGTGCCAAAAGCTAAGGGTCGTGCATTCCAAATTACCACATAGGAGGTACGCGAGGACCCGAAAGTTGTGACGGGTACATTTCTTGTCAACTCTAGACCTGCTCACATTTTATTTGATTCTGGTGCCTCATATTCTTTTGTGTCTCATGAATTTGCGCATTCCTTTCAAATTGCTTGCTATGCACTCGCGCAACCATTTCATGTAGATATTGTGGGAAGTATTGTTGGAATAGTGTCTAAGGCTGCAACTATATTAGGCAAGTATTTGACCCAGTTGTGCATGGTCCTTTTGGGTTGCCTTCACCATAGCAACTTGATAGGATGATTTATTAAGAGAGAATAAATATTATTAATATATTATGAGAATAATATAAAGAATAATAATATTGTTATTTGATTAATATAAATCATAGAATTAATTGGAATTAATTTGGTGACTTAAAGAGATTAATTAAATAAGAGGGTATAAACTGTCAATTGTTTGATAGTTAAACTTTAGACTGTAAATCCATATTGATAGGGATTGGACGGATTCTAGAAGCTAGGGATAGCTTCAAATCGTCCAAGGTTATCTAAGGAATGGATTTGGATAGCTTTAAGAGAAGATTATCCAATTAGGGTTTAAGCTGTAACCCTTAAGGAGTCTACAAGTATAAATAGACCCTATGGCATAAGGAAATCGGCACTTCATCTAAAGTAGAGAATCCCTGGCCGATTTCCTCCCCTCTCCTCTCTCCCAAATCATCCTCCTTGCTATTTGGTGTTTGTAAGCCATTAGAGGAGTGACAATTGTGACTCTAGAAGCTCCAAGACAACAAGATCAAACAAGGGATTCAAAGGTATGATTCTAGATCTGTTTTACATTGTTCTTATACCTAAATAGTCATTAGAAGTCTTGGATTCAAAGCATGTTTAATTAGAAAGCCTAGATCCAAGCATTAGGGTTTTGCATGCGCACATAGGAAAGTTCTTATGGCTAAAACCCATCAAGTATATCATTACTTGCTGATAAAGTCTATATGGATTGTGTCGTAGAAATTGAAGGCTATAATTTTCTTGCTAATCTGATTCCTATCTCCTTGCCCAACTTTGAGATTATTCTCATCATGGATTGGTTGTTAAAGAACCACGCAGAACTCTTATGCTATGAAAAGATAGTATGTATTCCCATTGAAGGGGAGAATCCTATTTATGTCTATGGTGAACAAAGACTTCAAATCGGAAAAATAATCTCTTACCTAAAAGCTCGTAAATTTATATCGAATGGGTGTTCTATCTATCTAGCCTACATAGTTGATATCTCAAAAGAGGAGAAGAAAACGGTAAAAGATGTTCCCATTGTTAATGAATATCCTGATGTTTTTCCCGAAGAATTTCCTAGACTTGCTCCGGACAGGCAAGTAGAATTCCGAATTAACCTTGTGTCTGGTGCTGCTCCGATTGCAAAGACTCCTTATCATCTTGCGCCAGTTGGGATGAAAGAAATGATGATCCAACTGCAGGAATTATTTGACAAAGGCTTTATTTGAACGAGTACCTCTCCTTGGGGTGCTCCAGTGTTGTTTGTCAAGAAGAAGGACGGATCGGTGCAAATGTGTATTGATTATCATGAGCTAAATAAGGTGACTATCAAGAACAAGTATCCACTACCTCGCATTGACGATTTCTTTAACCAACTTCAGGGTGTTAGCTATTTCTCAAAGATTGATTTGAGATCTGGCTATCATCAGTTGAAAGTACACGAGCAGGATGTACCGAAGACTGCTTTTCGTACTTGATATGGGCATTATGAATTCCTTGTCATGTCGTTCGGTTTGACAAATGCTCCTGCTGTATTCATGGATATGATGAATCACGTGTGTCGTCCAATGCTCGATAAATCTGTCATCCTACCAAAATCCAAGCCATTTAGAATTGGTAAGTGCCCAGTAATGCTTCCGAAATTCGTAGTTTCTTGGGTCTCGCGGGATATTATCAGAGATTCATTAAAGACTTTTCTTGTATAGCCGTACGTCTCACAAGTCTTACACGGAAGGAAGTGAAGTTCGAATGGGGTGAAGCCCAAGAAAAAACTTTCTTAACTCTAAAAGATCTTTTGACTCATGCTCCAATCTTATCACTTCTATAAGGTGATAAAGATTTTTCTGTGTATAGCGATGCTTCAAGATTAGGACTCGGTTGTGTGTTGATGTAACGTGGTAAAGTGATAGACTATGCCTCAAGACAACTGAAAGAGTATGAAAAGAATTATACCACCCATGACTTCGAACCCGCTGCAGTGGTTTTTGCCATAAAACTTTGGAGGCATTATATTTTTGGTACAAAATGCCAATTATTTACCGACCACAAGAGTCTCAAGTATATGTTCAGTCAGCAAACTTTGAATATGAGACAACAAAGAGCCATAGAGCTGATCAAAGATTATGACTGTGAAATCCTGTACCATCCAGGAAAGGCCAATGTAATTGCCGATGCACTTAGCATAAAGGTTTATCGTAATAGTATGTGTTATGCTATTACTCACACTACAGTAAAGTTCACTATTCTAGATGAACTAGAGAAATGGAAAGTAGAGGCCCTAAAGCCAGAAAATGTGAAGAAAGAAGGGATGGTACATTATACTGATGTTTTACTTGATAATCCACGAGGATTAAAGGTATTCAAGAATCGGCTATGGATTCCAAAGATTGGTGGATTAAGACAGAAGATTTTAGATGAAGCCCATAAGTCTAAACTGTTAATACATCCTGGTACAAGTAAAATGTACTATGATGTAAGAGCTGATTATTGGTGGCCTGGATTAAAGAGAGACATTGGAAGATATGTGCAGGAATGTCTAGTATGCTTACAAGTCAAAGTAGAGCACCAAAAGCCATATGGAACTCCAGAAAGTCTTAGTTTTCCTGTGTGTAAATGGGAAGAGTTGTCCATAGATTTCATTACCAAATTGCCAAAGACTGCTAGACAGCATGATAGCATTTGGGTAATTGTTGACCGCCTAACTAAGAGTGCACATTTTCTCGCCAATGTGAAACGGCTCCAATGGAGGAATACGTAAAAGTATACTTGGATAAAATTATTGCAAGACATGGTATGCCACTAAAGATCATTTCCGATTGTGATACTCGCTTCACTTCTCACTTTTGGGCGAGTATGCAACGTGAATTGGGATCTCGAGTTGCTCTCAGTACGGCTTATCATCCCCAAACAGATGGTCAGACGGAATGAATAATCCAAATAGTAGAAGATATGCTTCGTGCATGTGTCTTGGAATTCGGTGGTAACTAGGACAAGTACTTACCTCTTGTCGAATTTTCATATAATAACAGTTACCACGCTTCTATCAAAATGCCACCATATGAAGCACTATATGGTCGTGAATGTCGTACTCCATTATGTTGGCATGATATAGGACATAAAATCCTTGGAGGCCCTGAGACGATTCAAGACACCATTGACAAGATTCAAATTATACGAGAAAGAATGAAATAGGCCCAGGATCGACAGAAGTCCTATGTAGAAAAGAGGAGATGACCCATAGAATTCCAGGTGGGTGATTTCGTAATGCTGAAGGTATCCCCGTGGAAAGGTATTATGCGATTTGGGAAGAAAGGAAAATTGAGTCATAGATTTGTTGGTCCTTTCAAAAACATCCAGAGAATTGGTAAGCAAGCATACCGCTTGGAATTACCGGAAGATTTGGCAGGTATTCATGATGTGTCTCATGTGAGTTATCTGCATAAATGTTTAAGAATATATGATGAAGCGGTTCCGTTATCCGAGGTGAAACTGGATAATAAGTTAACATATGTAGAACAGATCGTAAACGAAAGAACGACTAATCTACGTAATAAAGAAGTGGAATTGGTTCTTGTCAAGTGGAAACACCATCGAGGCCCAAATTATACTTGGGAAAGTAAGAATGAGATAAGAGTGAAATGTCCCCATTTGTTTTAATCGTTGTAATTTCGGGGACGAAATCCTCAAAAACAGGAGGTAAATGTAACATACACGTTTAGTTAACGTGTTTTATAATGAATAATATTATGAAATATTATATGAATTTAAGTATTGACTTCTAACAGATAGTTTTTACTAGAAATGAAGTAAAACTATATTTAGAATCATTCAGAATGTTTTGGAAGTCTTATGAGATTTCGAACAAAAGTCAAATATTGAAATTTAACGAAAATATAAAATTTGAAATAAGTATAATTTTACTACTGAACGTTGTAAAGAATCTCGTTAGAAACATTTAGGCGAAACCGTCATCGAAATCCGAGTTATAACGAAGAAGTTATGACCAACCGAAGATCCGCGACAAAACCAGCAAACACTATTTAGCGTAAAAAGTGAGTTTTCGAAAAACTACATTTTTATCCTTAGTGATCTAAATGAAAGTCGTAGTATTCGTGAAACCGAAAATTTTCATAAAAAGAACGTCCAAATCTGACTGCGTATGAGGAAGTTATGATTTTTCTAAGTTTCGGTATAGCAGTAGATAGCTAAAAACTCGTATGACAACCCGAACCTTTTTCCGTTACCGTTAGCTGATTTCCGTTAATAAAATTTGAATTTTATCGAGTCCTGTCAAATTCCTTTGGTTTGGAAACAATTTAGTTATATGATTGAACTTTATATATGAGTCGGGACCAAAACCACGCGAAATTTTGAGTTTTCCTTCGAACAAAACAACAGTTCACGGCCTGACTGGAGTTCACGGCCGTAAACCTATTTATGGCTGTAAACCCGCTTACGGTCGGTGCCAGGTGGCCCCCACTACCGACAATACCCCCAGCCTATATATATGGGACCCCTACCTTCATTTGAACTTTCTTAGCCTAAAACCTCTCTACCTCTCGACTGTAAACCCCAAAACACCCTCATTTCTTCCGAAAATCATCAAGAATCACCTCTGGAGGTTGTTTTGGAGCATCTAAAGCACGTTTTTCATCGAATCCAACATACTTGTTCTTGAGTTTACAGCCGTACACAATTCAAACCTTCAAAGGCCGTAAACCCTTCAAGAGGTTGTTCACGGCCGCAAACCCCCTTCACAGCCGCAAACTCCTTCACACCGTGAATCTTGGCCGCAAATCCACTTTTCCACCTCGATCGATTCTCAGTAACATTCCTATACCAATAACAAGTGTTTTTCCAACACTATAAATAATGGTTTCATTAATAAAATACAATTATGTATTTAATTGTTGATTAGGATTCCGTTGAGTACCGCGTGCATCCAACGAACGGTCTTCACTCCCAGTCTCGCTATCCAACTAATCACATGACCAAAAGTGAGTTCATACCCCTATGCTTTTACTATTTTTAATGTTTTCAGGGGGGAATACAAGCCAAAATCAAATGATTTTGTGAACTTATACAAAAGAATTTCAACACGTTTAAAACTTATGCAATTGATACAACCAAAAGATTTCCATGTTTTATAAAATATTTAGATATATTATTCCTTTTGTAACATGCTGGCATAAGGGACGTTTTCAACGTACAACCATAATTGCATAGTTTTCAAATCAATACACGGTTATACATATACAAACATACATACTATAATTGGTATAGTTTGGGAATTCAATACATCGTTATACATATACAAGCATACAAACTATAATAGGTATAGTTGGGAATTCATTAAACGGTTTTACAAACTTATCTTTTATAAACTTATCTGTTATTTATAAAAACGGTTTCCCATATTATTACTTGTAAAGTCGTTAATCTAGTTTGAGAGACACGTCTTTGGGTACAATTACATGTACTAGTGGAAGACTACCCTTATGAGCCAGAGTCTCCTCAAGGGAGAGCGTGAGTTTGTGTATAGATCTATATGGGACTGACAATCCTGCACCTTGTTGTTAGCTACAATAGGACTGGTAGGTCTATGGGTGACAAAGTCATAAAGGATATTGGCGTCCGATTCACGTCATATCAGTTAGTATGGTCATAAAACTCGCAAGTAGATAACAACGATATATTTACGTAGTAATATACTTTACATGAACAATGCTTATTTAACATAAGTATGGAAAATACACGGTTTCTTTTCCAGTAATTAAACATTCTATACATACTGGTGATAACCAGGGTTTTCAAATAGAACATTTTATTCATACAGGTGATAGCCATGGTTTTCTTACAAAAAAGGATTTTTACATTCAAAACAATATTATACAATTCTTCTGGTGGTAAATAGACATTCGAACTAATACTTTATGGAACATTGTGACGAACTCATATGTTAGAAAATATTGGATTTTCTTGAAAACATACAAACATTTTACAGATTCACTGACATGATTATATTACAAAAACATGCTTATGAACTCACCAGCTTAATGCTAATACTCTTTTCAAAACCGCTTGTATTCTCAGGAAATCAGTAGACAGGTACGTCGACAGACTTTTGAGAAAACGGAGCGTATAGAGTCTCGTCTTTATTTTTTATATACTTTTGATGTATACAAATTATGTATCAAACTAATGTAAATATTGTACCTATTCAATGTAATGGTTGTGTTTACTTCGATTATTATGATGCAATTGTTGTGATACTACACATGACGTCATCCACCCCCGAACGTTTCTGTCGTTCCAGTTTGGGGGTGTGACAACTCGAAATAAAGATCGAGAGACTTTTAGTCGACACAACCTAAACGAGAATTGAAGGTCTCGTCAATAGTAGTACAATGGTAAAAAGACAAACGAAAACGAACATCGGATGAAGAAGTTATGAATTTTTAACGGATTTTCTAGTCCAGGTTTGTTAAAAATAATAATACTAAAAATAAAGTCAAAATTAGCCAACGGAGTCTAAAAGAAAGTTGTAGAGCATAATTTTACTTACACATGCATATAAAGAACGTAAAAAACGGAGCTCGTATGTGAAAGTAATGAATTTTTGAAGATAGGGGCACAAAAACCGAGAATTTCGCATGGATAAGGTCAGATTTCGGACACGTCACCCGGATTCTTGCAGCTTGCCCCGTGTCCGACCCGCATGTCGCAACCTCTCGCATCTGATGGCACGGCCCAATCTGAGACCGACGTGTTTCTTCGAGGTGGAGGCTTCCGAACCGAGCCACCTTTCCTTGCCTCGCATCTGACACCTGGTACCCTTGCATACGAGACACGTGCCCTGGGATCATGCCAAACATTTGAAATACGTTCTTAAGTGCCCGAAGACCCTGAAAAATTTATCTTTTCGATTTTGAAGCTCAACCCTCGCAAGACCCGGTTTTCAATAAAGCTTCCGGTTATCATCAAAGAAAGCTATTTATTAGAACGAAATGTTGCCCAAATTACTATTTTAACCCCCAATTATTTCATGGTGAGTTCAATATATAGGAACAATTGTATGTTATGTGTTATATATGCTATGTGCTTTATCCATGTTATTTTCCCATGTTATTATTTTCTGCTATTTTGTTAGCAAAGTTGTACCTTTGGCCATGTGATCAGTGAAAGGACTTAGATTCACAGTGGTATTGGTGTGTAGCCTCTGACCATGTAGAGCATGTCTCGCAACAGAATGACTTCTACCCCTATGGCATTGACAGAAAGTTAGATAGAGATATGAGAGCCTGAAATCTACCAAAATGTTTAATCAAAAATTGTATGTCTTCTGTGCCACTTGGGCTGAAGTCTTATTGATGTATATCAAGTTGAAATTGTTGTATCTCATTGATTGTATATCTTTGAATCAAATCATTGATTGATATGGAAAGTTTGTCACATGACTCACATATGCCTTTGTTGTTCCTTGTTCCTCTTTGCTTCTACCATATTGATGTATATATATGGCATAACGTTAGATTGTATCTATTATTGAACTCACTAAGTGTCACCGCTTACCTCTCTCAGTGTTTAACAATTGCAGGTGATAAGCATCCAGTATAGTCATATACTGTTAGAAGATTTTGAATAGATAAAAGCTATTACTTTTGTATTTAGTACTCATGTATGTATAAAATTATAGTATCCTAGGAAGTTATGTAATATATAACACTTTCTAATAGTCGGTTTGTATCCAGTCTTTTGTAACCAAATTATCAATGTAAAATATTATTTATGAATATGCAAGTAGCATGTTTTGGTGTAACAATGTCTTTAGTATGAAAGTTAGGATCTCACACAGCTGTTGGATACGGACAAGGTGGAGCGGCCCACATGTAAGGGGAAAACAACTTGGCCATTTCCATGAAAAATGTTGAGATGAAGATCGACCATTGCCACGAACACTCGTCCTCTGCTGCCATGTTGTCAGCCACTAGACCACCTGTCACCGCCTCGATTGTTTCCACGAGATTGACCACGACTATTGTAGTCGGAGTTGTTTTGGGATGCCGAAGAGATGTCGTTGGGATCTTGGTGAGCCCGTTGTGTAACAAGGGCTTGGGGATTAGAATGATCAGGTTTGTTGCGTCTAGCTTCTTCAAGGAGGAGAGATGATTTGGCTTTGTTGAAACTTGGGAGTGGGTCTGTTTGTTGAATAATAGTGGTGACAGAGTCATACTCGCCTTTGGTGAGGCCGGAGACAAGCCAGAGAACCATTTTTGTTTCTGACACGGGATTTCCGACATTCTCTAGTTGATCGATGAGGTTTTTGAGGTGTGCACAATAGTCAGTCACGCTGGAGAAGGCAGGGAGACGAGTATTGTTAAATTGTTACTCAAGGTATACAACCCTGATAGTTCGATTGTAAAGGAATATTTCTTGGCGGTGTTTCCACAGATTAGGGGCCGGAGCACTAGGTTTCATGATGGTATGAGCAAGTTTTGTGAAGATAGTGTTATATAACCACTATTTTACAAGGGTATCAAGACGATCCCATGTATCATTGTCAATATCGGACGATTTTGGACGCGTTTCGTCGATGTGATCTTTCATGTTGTATGTAAAGACGTGAATGCTGAAGAACTCAACCCATGATGCATAGTGGACATCAGTTTGATTCAGAATGAGGGGTATGTCATTCTTAATATTGTTCACAATGAAATCAGGGTGGAAAATGGGCTTGCTGCCTGATGTATTACCTTCAGGTGTACCCATGATGATTGAGAAGAAGAAGAAGAAGAAGAAGAAGAAGAAGAAGAAGAAGAAGAAGAAGGAGAAAATGATGGGTTTGAAGGAGTGGCGACAAGGGTTATGTCAGAGAAGGCTCTAATACCATAAAGAAGATTGGAAAGATTGGAATTGAATGTTTGCCCCCTTTTCATTGAACATTGACCAATATAAATACACAAAGGATTCCTATAACTAAGGAAAGGATTTACACTATCAAATACATAATTACAATGATTACAAATATAATGGAATCGACTGCATATATGTTGACTAAGGCTTTTGTTTAATGATATAAAACTTTTTTTTGTTTATTATATAAATTATATAGAGTTAGAAAGAAACAAAACTCATAGCTTATGTTTGAATAAAAAAATAATAACAACATTTATGTAAATTTGAAGCTAAATAGTACGTTAAACCCAAAAATTTTGAAAATGAGTTTGAATTTTGATTCATTTTGACAATTTTGACAATTTTTGTAAAAAAATGCCTATCATAATATGTTGATCTGAGATCATCTTTTATACATATCACGGGCCACGAACTACCTCCACCTCCACCTAGCCATCACGAACCACGAACAAACTCCGGTATACCTATCACGACCAAGAAGAGAGAACGAAGAGAGAGAGAGAGAGAGAGAGAGAGAGTGGGGGAAGAAGTAGAAGGCTCAGAGAGACCCTATCTCTCATTGGTCGTTGTCATTCGTCTTCCCCACCACAAATCACCATGAAAACGCTCAGCCATGATAGGCGAGGGTGGTGTGCACGAACAACGCTCGTGGCATCGTAGACCACAAGCATCATCGTCATTGGTATACGGGAAGGTCTAAGATGAAACCAACACAACAAAAGTGTATAGCCTGTTAACTTTCTGTCACTTGTATTTGATAAATCAATATTATCGAGTTTTCACTTTTGTTACTACAAACAAACAAAATCAAACCTTATGCGTTTGTCCGGACTTCTTTTCTTCTTGAATAGATTATAACATTAATCAAGTTCACATGTGTTAAAAAGTACAAATTCAAAAGTCTTGATGTAATAAGTCGGTAAGATTTATAAAGTCCTACGAAAAATGCTTAGTTTTGCTTTCATTTAGTGTATAAAGCATAATCCTATGAATAAGCCTTATTATGAAAAAAAAAAAAAAAAATTTGTAATAGAAAGAAACATAAATAGGATGGATAATTTGAAAGATTTTTATGTCCAAGAGTTATTATAAAATAATATTGCTAATGGTTTGTGATTCTATAAGGTTATACCTTATAAAAAGTTACCACTAATTGATTATTTATTAGAATAATTCAATTATTAATAAATGTAATCAATAGTTGTATTTAATTAGAAAAATATTATTTTATAAAAGATAATATTTTATAAATATATTGAGAAATATTGTTTGGGAAATCTCCGATAAACTCCCAATATTTTAGGTCAATTTACAGTTTAATCACAACTTTTATATTTTGAATAGAAAATTCCTGATTATTTTATATTTTGCTCAAATTAACGAAACAATTCTTACTTTTTTTTCAATAGAAAATGACAAATTATCATATAAAATTAGGTAAACAAGAATTTTTTGTTCAAAAATTAAATATTGGGATTAAACCGTAAATTGACCCAAAATATTAAGATTTTATCAGAGATTTCTCATTAGTGTTTCTAGGAAATAATAATAATATGATAACAAAAAACTTGTAATATTTATATGGTATGAATATATATAAGTAATATACACTTATTTTGGATTTGTTGAAGTCAATTCGTAAATAACTAACACATGTAACTATCTGGTTGTAAGAACAAAATGAAAGACAAACTTGGTTTTGACTTCTTTGTCAAAACCATAATGGGCTCTCTTTAGCGTGAGGTTGCTTGTTGGCTCAAGTCTTGCACTATCATGGTTTATGACATTGTTTTGACTTTGTAGAAGGTATTACTCATAAGTACATATGTTTAAATATATACAAAAGTATTATGTGAAAAAACTAGAGTTTGTTTTCATTCTTTTTCTTTCTCAATTTGCCAACCATTATTTACTTGTGAAGAAAGAAGATAGAATAAAATGGGTGGGAACCCATCCTACATTGGTCGAAGGGAAAAAAACAAAGAGAAATTGCATATAAAACTTTTTATATGCAAAATTTCTTTGACCAATTTAGAAGAAATCGTACTCATTGTACTTTTATTAAAAAGGGAACCTAATGAGACTTGGAGAGGAGAAAGAGTAGAGCTTCTAGCTTCTACCTTCTAGCGATGACTTGTTAATGGGCTAAAACTTTTGTTCATCTGGTTTATTTTAGATTTCGATTTTGATTGGAGTATTTTTTTTTAACTGTAGTTAGGGATGGTTTAATCCTAAAATTTATTGTTTGTAGACTGAGTTGGGACTAAGATCAGTCTAACTTAAGGCTGAGCCACGATTGGCTTGTGGCTGACGATAAAATGAATTTAAAGAATTTATCCCGAAGAGAGGTATCAACTACTAGGGGTAAGCATTTGGACCAAACCACACCCGACAAGACCAACCCTTGGACTAGACCAGTTTAACAAAAATCGGTGGACCTTGGACCAGACTTGTTGAGGCTTATCGGGTCGGTCTAGGGCTGTGTCTAGATCCAAGTTTTCCGGTTTTTGTACCTGTTAGTCTGACATAGCTCTAGATGTATACGATACATCTCGTTGAAGCCTACCGGAAGTTAGTTTATCTATTACAAAGCTTCAAACGAATACAAAACTAAAAATGACAAAATTATAGGCCAAAAAATAGTTGAAAAGTTGAAAATTTCCAGAGTTGATATCCCAACTTTAGGTGATTGTAAGTCATTGAATATAAAACAAAAAAGACAAAATTATAATTTAAAATTATGTACAAACTTTAAACTACACCTTGTAAAAAATCACATGTCAATCCGATTTCAAACAAATGAGATATACATGTTTTAAATTTTTTACAGAATACAAAAGTCTAAAAAAATAGTTGAAAGACTAAAAAATTCTAGCTTTGATATACCAACATCAGAGGACTGGACTATAAGTATTTGAATATAAAACCAAAAATGACAAAATTATAGTCTAAAATCATGTACAAATACTAAACTACACACTGAAAAACCGGCATGTCAATCCGACTTCAAACCGACCGGAGTACCCAGACTGATTTTGCTTGATTCATAGAATTGTGAACCAGACTAATTCTAGAAACCTAAAAACCAGTCCATGTTTGTTAGTTTGCAAGTGTAGGACCTGCTTTAATCACAAGCAAACCAAGAACAGTGGAATAAAAGAACGACCAAAAATTTGAGAGTACTTGGTCAACCAAACTTTTATTGCTGGAAAATCTTAATTAAAGTTAGCCAAAACATAGTCCCTATTTATACTAATTATGATTGATTCCTAAACAAACACAAAAACTTAATAAAAAAAGTTTCCTAAAATACCCCTAGAACTAAAAATATCCCATAATTCCTCCCTTAATCGGATTTTTCATACCATCATAAAGTTGTCGATTCATCTTCAATTAGACTTGCCTCTTCTTTCTCCCATTTAGGACACTCCTTGCTATAATGACCAAACTCGCCACATTTGTAACATTTAACATGACTTTTATCTTAGACACATTCATTACCATCTCGACTTCTCCCAGATCCCATACCTCTTCCCCAACCATGTCCAAAGTCATCCCGATTTGAACGTCTATTACCACAATGCTTACAAACATGTGATTTTTCCTCACTAGCCAATAACCCACCTTGAGTGTCCTCCACTTTCTCGGTTCCTCTTATACGCTCTTCGTACACCTTTAATCTACCAACCTTTTCATTGAATAACATCGAATCTAACTCGAAACATTGCTCTATTGAAGCCACGATTTAAAGAAACGACTTAGGAATTGAATCTAGTAACCTTTTTACTAGATCGCCTTCTTCAAGCTCATATCCAAGACTTTTTGCTTTTGAGGCTAAACCTGATAATTTTGTCACAAAATCATCAACCGTTTCATCATCCTTCATGCGCAAACCTTCAAGCTCCCTCTTCAAGGTTGCAACCCGAACGGTCCTTACCCGATCCACACCCAAATACCGTGTCTTCAAACCATTCCACGCTTGTTTTGGATCTGTGAAACTCGCCATCTGCAAAACCATGTCTTCCGGTATAGCTTGAAACAAGAAAGCAAGAGCTTGTTTTGACTTCTTTTTGATTTGGTGCTTTATCTAACATCTTCGGTTCGACCGTCTCCCATATGTCGTGTGCATCCATAATTGATTTGACTTTGACTGCCACACCGGATAATTCGTTGGAGTCAAAACCGGAACTTGATACGTCATCAAACCTTCTTTCGTCACCATTCTTCCTTTTTATAACTTCAACCCTATTCCGATCAAACTTTTTAAAGAGATCTATTCCACCGACCAAGAAAACAAGCAACCCGATCTAGCGTCTTCTTGCACCTACAAAACAAACCAAATCCAAAGCCACCTGCTTTGACGAATCTCTTCCGTTCATTTATTCCACACCTCCCCGGTTAGTCTCTTTCACCCGAACAAGCCTCCGATCAAAGGATGAAGCCTACACCCCCTTTACTCGAATCAACCCTCTTCAACCTTCGCTCAGATACCAAATTTTAGTTTACCTTCGCTCAGATACCAAATTTTAGTTTGCAAGTGCAGGACCTGCTTTAATCACAAGCAAGCTAAGAATAGTGGAATAAAAGAACGACAACAAATTTGAGAGTACTTGGCAAACAAAACTTTTATTGTTGGAAAATCTTAATTAAAGTTATCCAAAACATAGTCCCAATTTATCCAAAACATAGTCCCAATTTATACTAATTATAATTGAATCCTAAACAAACACAAAAACTTAATAAAAAAAGTTTCCTAAATTACCCTTAAAACTAAAAATATCCCAGAATTCTTCTTGTGATAATCCGATTAATCCAACAATATTAGATGGGTTTGGGACTAGTTCTAATGTGCACGCTTACTCGGTCTCTTTATATCTTATTTCGTAATTTGTGTTGATTCTTCATATAAATATATTTGTTAATCTTTATGGTTCTTATCTCTTTAAATAGAAAAATATGCTATAATAATAATATATACGAAAGCAATTCGTTTGAAGCATGTATAAAATTCGCATTTACATACTTTATGCCACATCAAAATAATTAATTTTATTCTTGAAATAATTCTTTATAGCCAAATACATGGTAATAATAAGAACCTTGAAGTATTCTATAACTATAGAGTGCTTAGCCGGTACATAAGAATTGATAATTGAAAGTGATTTTAAAGTTGAGCTTGATTGATATACACGTTCAAATTCAATAAAAATAATTGGTTTAGTCGGAATTCAATATTAATATATATATATATTTTTATTTATCGGTGATCGTTTAGATTCGGAAGCCTACACACTTGATACTCGAGCTCAATTTGGGGTCATTTAACCTAGTCTTAAGTCATGAGTAGCTTGAGTTGCTTACACCCTTGTATCTAATCCTACCAAATAAATAAAAATAATTTTGTCACATGTCATTATCTCATTAACTTGGACACATGTCATTTTTTGGTATTTTTGAATAAATATTTTTTTTTTCATTTGACTTTTTTTTTTTATCTTTTTCTCAATTAATACATCATATTCATACCTTAATTAATAATTGCCTTAATTGAAAATAACCAATAAAGTACAATATTATATATTATTTAATATGTTTCTTTTTAAATTCAAATTCAAATTTAAAATTTAAAATCAAAATAATTTTTTGTTTAAATGTTCATGTTTAATTTTTTTTGTTCTATCCAACCCGTATAACATACGGTCTCACAACTAGTGTTCATATTATAAAATTTTTGAATAATTCATGGCTTTGTACTTCGAAAGGAAACTTCATGAAAATATTAGTTTAAAGACAATTATACAAGACTTCAAAGACACCAAATAGTCGATAAGTTCCACTTCGATGAACATTTAAGAATATTTCATATTAAGTTTTTGTTTTGAAGGTTTAGTTTCACCCCTCTAATTCTACAGCTAGTGTATCGCTCATGTCCATTTGTAGATTTTTTTTCTCTTCTTTATCTTTTCTTTTCAAGATTCACATAGACTACAACAGGTAAAAGAGTTGAAGAATATTTGTCATAAATGAAAGAAATCATCAGTTGGTTGTTGGTTGGGAACTAAGTTGCAATGTCCCTCTTTTCCTCCAATGAAATGAAATGGAAAAAGACAAACCCATTGAGAATCAAAGGGTGTCCCTCGTATGTACCTTTCTTCGCAAATTTTATCTGTACACTATGGATTCATAATTGTACTTTTTTTTTTTTGGTTTATGCTCTTCGTTCAAGTGTTTATGATCACTGAAATGCCTATTATGAAATCGATAAGGAAGATTGAGATATAGAAAACCATATGATGCATTGGATGTTTGTACCTTTGGTAGTGATGATGACCACTTTAAATATTAAAAAAATAATAATAATTTGAATGATTACAGTCTTAAAGATTAATTTCATAACTTTGTTTTTGTTTTTCGTTTCAAACGTGATGTAAGAAAAAAAAATTCTCATTTTTTATGTATGGTATAAAGATTAAAGTCTAATGTAATTGTTGTTGTGGAATTTTGATTTATATATCTTTTATTATAATATTTTTATAAATTTTATTATTAAATAATTATTAATAAAATAAATTAATCTACTTAATTATTTTGTATAAATATAATATTTTTAAGGCAAATATATTACAAAGTAAAATTTGTTATTTACGTTGTTATATCTTATAAATTAATATCAGAATAAATTTTAATACGATATTATAAAAGACAAATATTACTGTTAAAATACCATTTAAATTTGAAATATGTGGAAATGTTAACACTAAAAAAATATCAATACTTTACTGTTCGCCAAACATTAAAATAGTATAAATGTGTATGAACATCAAGACTTTGAAATATTATTCAATATGCTCAAAATATATATTTTGTTTATATAGATATTAATTTTTAAATTGTCTATTTAAAACTATATTTAATAAACTAATTTGATGGTTGTTAGTAGTTGTCTTTCCCCGATCAATTATGCTTTTGTTTACTCTAAAGTCCCCCCTTCATTGAAAAACAACAATACACAAATTTTCACATCTCCTTGCCAAATCCTCCATTCCCACCATGCCACCGCCACCCCTGCCGTCGAGACCACCGCCGTCGCCACCTTCACTTCTATTGTTATGTCTCTTGCTATTATCAACCACCACCTCCCTCTCTTTGAACCAAGAAGGTCTTGATTTAATCCAAATAAAATCCACCCTCATCGATCCCAGTGGAATCCTCTCCGACTGGAACCCCGCCGACGACAAACCATGCAACTGGTTTGGCGTCACCTGCAGCCGCTCCACCGTCACTTCCATCGAACTCCCCTCCGCCTCCCTCGCCGGCCCATTTCCCATCGGTCTCTGCCGTCTACCTTCTTTATCTATCGTCTCGCTCAGCGACAACAGTCTCAACTCCACCATCCCCGCCACCATCTCCACCTGCCGCAACCTCACGTCTCTTGACCTCTCCGCAAACTATTTCGACGGTCTGCTTCCATCGACGCTCTCCGACATCCCAAACTTGGTTTATCTCAACCTGCAAGACAACAGCTTCTCCGGCGAAATCCCACGTAGTTTTGGATTGTTCCGGCGACTAGAATCACTCATTCTCATCAACAACTATCTGAATGGATCATTCCCTGTTATTCTCACAAACGTAACCACGCTTAAAGAACTCAGTGTTGCTTACAATTACTTTCTTCCTGCTCCAATTCCTCCTCAACTCGGAAACCTTTCCAACATCGAACATCTTTGGCTCAGTTCATGTAGCTTCGTCGGAACAATCCCGGAGACATTTTCGAAATTACAGAAGCTTTCTGATCTCGAATTATCTTACAATTCACTCACTGGTCCATTCCCAGCTGTCATTTTCCAACTCAGGAAACTCTACCAACTCGAGCTCTATAACAACTCACTTTCCGGCGATTTGCCAAAAAAGGATTGGTCAAACCTCCCCGAACTGAGAAAAATCGATCTGTCGGTGAATAGTTTCACCGGAACAATTCCGGTTGAGTTATGCAAATTGCCCCTCGAATCACTCTGTCTCGCTGATAATAAACTACAGGGTCTGATACCGGAAAGCTTAGCTCGATCTCCAAACTTGTATGATCTCAGATTATTCGACAATTCGTTAACTGGTCCTCTTCCCAGTGATCTCGGAAGCAATTCCTCTCTGAAAACACTTGATGTGTCGTTCAATAAACTCTTCGGTGAACTTCCGAGTAGCTTATGCGAAAAGGGCGAATTATTTGATCTAGTACTGATCGGAAATTCCTTTTCCGGTGAGCTTCCTGTAAGTCTGGGAGAATGCAAGAGTTTAGGAAGGGTTAGGCTGAGCTCGAACAAACTTTCCGGGGAGGTTCCAGGCGTAATTTGGGGGTTGCCTCATGTTTATCTCCTTGATCTTGCTGATAATTTGTTCTCAGGTAACCTCTCATTCGCTATCTCCGGCGGGGTCAATCTTTCGTCGATTATTGTTTCCGGGAACACCTTCTCTGGTGGCATACCGGATGAAATAGGATCTTTAAACAATTTGGTTGAATTCATAGCTGGTGATAATAAGTTAACCGGAGGTATTCCAGAATCATTCTTCAAATTGAATCATCTGGGGACACTTGATCTTAGTGGAAACGATTTCTCCGGCCAGATTCCTGCACAAATTGGATCACTAAAACAGCTCAACGAGCTAAATTTAGCAAACAATAGGTTCACCGGAGAAATCCCCGACGAAATCGGTGACCTCCCAGTTCTTAATTATCTCGATCTTTCCGGTAATTCGTTCAACGGAAACATCCCATCCGGATTAGATAACTTGATGTTGAATTCACTCAATTTATCAAACAATCATCTCTCCGGACCAATCCCTTCTGCATACGCTAAAGACGTTTACCGAGATAGCTTCTTGGGGAACCCAGATTTATGCGGCGGATTCACCCGTCGTTGTCCCCAAACCGACGAATCAAAAACAAATCATAATCTATGGCTGCTCCGGCTCATTTTCGTATTTTCCGGCATAGTTTTGGTAATCGGCGTATCCTGGTTCATTTTCAAGTATCGAAGCATCAACAACACGAAAAATGAATCCCCAATTTCAATATCGAAATGGCGATCGTTTCACAAATTGGGTTTTAACGAATTCGAAATCATTCATCGATTAAACGAAAATAACGTAATTGGAAGCGGCGCTTCTGGGAAAGTCTACAAAGCGATTCTCAGCAACGGTGAAGCGGTGGCTGTGAAAAAACTCTGGGAACGATCGATTAAAACTAATACTATAACAGATTCAGCACAAAAAGACGAGTTCGAGAGTGAAGTCGAAACATTAGGGAAGATTCGGCATAAAAATATTGTTAGATTATGGTGTTGTTGCAAGAGTGGAAACTCGAGGTTTTTGGTGTATGAATATATGCCAAATGGAAGCTTAGGAGATTTGTTGCATAGTAGTAAAGGTGGATTATTGGAATGGCCGATGAGATTTAAGATTGTTCTTGATGCGGCTGAGGGACTTTCATATTTGCATCATGATTGTGTTCCTCCTATTGTTCATCGTGATGTTAAATCGAATAATATTTTGCTCGATGAGGAATATGGTGCAAGAATTGCGGATTTTGGTGTTGCGAAGTTTATCGAGTTGGGAAATAAAGGATCCGAGTCGATGTCGGTTGTTGCCGGTTCTCGTGGTTACATAGCCCCAGGTATGAATTCATCGACATAGACTGTATTAATCATAGGACTGACTGAATAAGTTTTTTAGGATTGTTTTAAAAGGACATTCATGACATTTGCACAAACTAGAGACTAAAACCGAGTACATGACACGCATTGTTCTACATTATTGTCATGTCCTGTGCATCAAACGTAATAATACATGACATAACATATTGTATTGTGTTTGACGTACATTTGACTGGTTGAGACACATGTCAATATGACAATTATTACAATTTGTTTCTAAACTCAATAATTTCGGTTGAATTTCGAACAAAAGGTTAAACGTTTGACCATGTATGTGTCCCTTCTAGACTCTACCACTAGTTTTTCGTACTCATTTGGTAAAATTTAATAAACTTTTCTCATAAACCTGTCTCAGAATACGCATATACACTTCGTGTCACCGAAAAGAGCGACATATACAGCTTTGGAGTGGTGATCCTTGAACTCGTGACCGGAAGAAAACCAGTTGACCAAGCGTTTGGTGAGCGAGACCTAGCCACATGGGTGCACACAACGGTTAACCAAAAGGGTTATGACCACGTGATTGACCCTGAGCTAGAGTATGAGTCCAAGGATCAAATATGTCGGGTTCTTGATATCGGTTTGTTATGTATTAGCCAACTTCCAATGAACCGACCCTCGATGCGAACCGTGGTCAACTTACTTCAAGAGGCTGCAGCCGATGGCAAACTAAAAGCTACCATGAATAAAGATGTGAAATCATCTCCTTATTATGAAGAAGATAGCTCCGATCAAGCAAGTTTGGTTTGATCGATTGAAAGACTTGTACATTGTGCGACGAATGTTGTACATTATGCATCGAATGGTGTACATTGTGCATTAAAAATGAGCAAGATTTGTAGGAGTTACGAGTGCAACTAGCTAGACTACTACACTTAGGTTTTATTAGTGCAACTCTAGTGATTTTATGTATCATGTAGTTGTATCGTTAGCAATGTAATTGTATCATTAGCGAAAAAAGAGTTGCAAAAACAAGTCTTTTTCAATGGTTTATAAATATAAGACTATGCTTAATTGTTTATACTTTATATCTATGTAACTTTCTTCAATTTGTTTTCAAGATAACTTGAAGTTAGGGGTAGATGAAAACCGGTCCCACAAATAAAATCAAATAATTGAAGCAAAAACAATTTAAGTTGAACTGAAACTAGTTATATTTGATTCGATTTTTAGGATGAATTTATTTAAACTGTTATATGATGGAGATATGAGCTGAACCTGTGTTTCTATATTTGTTAAAGTGAAAAATATATGCCATTATAAACTTGCACTTTATAAATTACAAAAGTTTAAATTTGTACTCCACTCATGTTTGGAATTGACATAACCCGGTTTAAGGAGACCGGTTTAAGTCGGTCTATTTTGGGAAGTGAGAGGGAGTTGTTGAAGTGTTATCGTTCGTGAGGAAGTGTTTGTCACTTTGTTAGCATTTTGCCGTCCATATTAAAGTAGAATAGATTTTCATTTAGAGCCCTGGAAGTTTATTTATCTCACAATCACCCCCAACATAATAATGAAATTGGCATAATGATCCCTTTTCTTCTCACAAGTTATATCATTATGCTAATGGAATGAAAAGATTTTCTGTCAGTCAGTTCCTAGCTAGACTTCATATATATAAACAATCCATTAATGACTTAATGGGTCTACGAAAGCAACTGAATAAATAATAGTAAAGGTTCTAACCATTTGTTATATATATATATATATATATATATATATATATATATATATATATATATATATATATATATATATATATATATATATATATAAAACCACTCAAATATGACAATCAAGCAAATTTCTTACGCTTAAGTTGGTTTTATGTTCTAATATAAGGATTATATGATTTATTTTGTGAGTATATGTTTGATTTGTGTTATTCTTCTTTCCTTTTATTTGAAAAAGATCATGCATGTGTTCATTCCAAATCATTTTTCGAAAAATATACATATATTCACCGGTTAACCTTTGTTTTAATGCCACTTATTAAGTAAATGTACATACATTAATGTATTGCATAGAGATTTAAAGAGCTAACGGTCTCCT
This sequence comes from Lactuca sativa, assembly GCF_002870075.4. NCBI lineage: Eukaryota > Viridiplantae > Streptophyta > Magnoliopsida > Asterales > Asteraceae > Lactuca > Lactuca sativa. Next base: position 238,411,063 of record NC_056630.2, read on the forward strand.
TCTTAATTATGTTTATATCTATTTTTAGTTATCTTTCTTTTATTAATCGCATGGTGACATTCATGTACGCGGAGATCTTACGAAAGGATACATTGTCACACTTACAACGTTTTTATTATTCATTTATATTTATTATTATTATTATTATTATTATTATAAATAAGTAAAAGTGTCGGAGGTGTTTTATAGAAAGAGTCCTCTCATCGCATTGTTATGGACTTGGGTTGTCCATCAATTTACCTTCCATTTCTCCATGTATATAAGACTTAATGTTTTTATTGTTGTTATATTTTCTTTTAAAGATGGTTTGACAATTTATGTAACTGTCAAAAGGAAATAATACTAGTTATTTGTAGTATTTCTCTTATAAATACACAGTTCATGTTACGAATGATTTTTTGACATAATTTTAGAATTATAAAGGTTCTTTTGACATAATATATGGAGTAGGCATGAAAATGGAGGGTGGTTTGTGTAATATGGATAAAAGAGTAAGGATTAAAAGTGTACAAGTGAGTAAGTAGACAGATGGAGACCACTACCAGCTACTTAAGAAGAAGAAGCAGATGGACTTCAAAAACGAAAGGCGTAGAAAATTAGCAAAGTGAAAGGGACATAAAATTATGGGCGGTCAAAGAGTTGACTGGAGACTCATTGTGACTTCTTCTAAAATGCCGTGATTGCCTCTCATTATTTTAAATTAATAGATAGGAACGTATTATTATTGAGCTATTCATTTTAATATTATTATAGTTCAACAATAATATCATATCTTAACAAACTATTTAATAAATTAATAATATAATCTAGATACAATTTAAGTTTAAATGAATATTCATATGTAAAAACTTAAAACATAGTATTTTAGTTAAAAGGTAAGAATATCATGTTATAGTTAAGTTGATTTTTATGTGTCTAAATGTTTAATAACTATTAATTAAGCTAATCATAATGTAGGTTGATATTAAAGAAAATAGCCTTATAAGGATAAGTTATATTTAGCACACTTGAGAAACGCGAGAACAATTGTGGACCAATCATTTCATAATGGTCAAAAATAGGAAAGTATATAGTTACGTAAACAGTAATTAGGCAACATAAAAATAACCTAAATGTATTAAATAAACACGTAACAGATGTTTTCCATGATTGAAGCCAGAACGATGAAGAACGTTAATTGGATAAAAGTTATTGAAACCATATTGGTTATTGCTACAGTCTATATCGCCGACATTAGACGTGAAATCGAAATTTGCAAAATATTACAAAAATATTGTTGTCGTCGTCTGGAATCAGATTACGATACGTTGATTGAATTCGGCTGCGATGAAGCACACCGGTTGTGGGGATATTTATGGCGATGAAAGTTACTTCAATTCACTGATCGATATTGGGGATGAATGTAGCACCTGGTTCCCGGTATGTATTCTTGGTTATTAACTCTCTTTTATATTCCATTTTAACCTTGGACTCGGCGAGTTGAAGGACTAACTCGCCGAGTAGAAGCGGGACTAGACGTGGGATCTACTCTGTCTACTCGACGAGTAGGCTCGTGGGACTCGGCGAGTAGACCCAGTTTGGACTAAAACCCTAACTCGGGTGTTTGCACCCTATTTAAACGATCTAACCCAGCCTCCATTTCCCCTAGCACTCCCAGAGATCTGTAGAACGAAACCCTAGCCCCCTTTGTGTCCTTGTGGGTGATTTTTAGCATTGTGAAGGTGGTTTGGAGCTTGGGAGAAGAAGGAGAAGGTTGAAGAGTGCAAGAAGGGAAGAAGATCTGGAATCTACTATGTGAAGGGCTTCTATTCAGGTAGAAAAGTTCCTACCTTGATCTTTAGTTCTTTAAATCCCCTTTTTGTCCCTAAAAAGTGGTTTTAAGCCCTAAGAACCTAAATCTCTATGTGTTTATGGTTAATGTTCTGTAAGGACTTCGGATTTGGACCTTTTGGATATCCTAGTAGCATAAAGTCTCTGTGGTTGAGGTGATTGAGGTCCCTATTGAGTGTAGGACCTCTTAAAGAGCTTGGAATTGCATGTTTGAGCTCATAGGGCCATGCATGCACGTAAAGTTTGCAACTTTACGTGGTAAACACGCCCTAGGACCATAGATCTGTGGTTTTTGAAGCGTTGCATGTCTCAGATCTGGCCTACTCGGGAAATGGGTCGAGGGACTCGGCGAGTCCTAAAGTGGAACTCGGCGAGTTCTATGAAGATGGTCCTAGACTTGGCGAGTTGGATGAACAACTCGGAGAGTCCTATGAAGATTGTCTGTAGCTCGCTGAGTTGTTCTTCAAACTCGGCGAGTCATATGACCTTTCACAGAGCAAGAGGGGTTTAAGCGTTGAAGGTTCAACCCTTCGTACCTGCACGCGGAATTAACCGTGTAACGTAGTCCCAAAACCCCAAACCCTCGTATGGGGTGTTCTGGTGTGGATTGGAAGCGAGTAGGGGATCCGCTCGAGGAACTCGGCGAGTTGCTCACGGACTCGACGAGTCGGGACTCGAGTCCGCCCTATAGTCCCGAGTGGTGAGTCAAGGGTAACTCAGTGAGTGGGGAGAGGGACTTGGCGAGTAGGATCGAATTAGTAAGGGAAGGACTCGGCGAGTTGCTCATGGACTCGGCGAGTCCAGTCACCTGGAAGTTGACTTTGATTTGGATTTCGACTTGGTCAAGGGTAAAAGGGTCATTTTACCCTAAGTACATCTAGCAGTGTTTGACTGATTGTTTTGTGGGAATTATAGCCGGAGGACGTCCGGAGCAGCAACAACAGTAGTAGACAGTCAGTTCCCAATCAGATCAGCAGCTACTTTGAGGTGAGTTACCTTCCAGTAGCGGTTGGTCTACGGCCACAATGCCGGCCCACCAGTAGGAGTTGTACGTTAGATGAATGTCTTTGTGATATCATCTAGGTTTGCTACTACACTATATGTTATATGCTAGCATGATGTGTTATATGTGATAGAAGTAGAGTTCGGTTGTTAGGACCGAAGGGTAGTTCAGACACCCCAGATATGTTTGATAATTTGTTATGTTATGATATATGTGTAAGTAGCAGTAGGGGGTGAAATAGTCCCCGAGGATCGGTTGTCAGGACCGACGGGTAGTCAGCACCCCAGAATAGCTTGACACGGGTAGACGGCACCCCAGAATGGCCGTACGGGTAGTTGGCACCCCAGAATGGCCGTACCGGGTAGTCAGGCACCCCAGAATAGTCTGGCAGTATGTATGTTATGTGTTTGTATGGTATGTGGTACGATGGGGGAACTCCCTAAGCTTTGTGCTTACGTTTTCATTTGTTGTTTCAGGTACCTCTTCAGGTAGGGGAAAGGAGTCGGCGCGGTAGCGTCATATCACACACACTCTTGTTTCTGCACTATGGATTTCTGGGATGTACTCTGAATTATTACTATGATATTACCGGTTTTCAGACATGGATTATTGTTATGAATGTTTTGTAATGATGTTTCTATGTATTAACCTAAATTAAAAATGAAATTTTTACCGGTATTTTTGGGACGTTACAAGTTGGTATCAGAGCCCTGGTTTGAGGGATTCGGACACACCTTCGGGGGTGTCTGAACTCAAATCGAGGGATTAAAAGATTTTCCAAAAAGAAAATGTTTTCTAAAAATTGAGAAAATAGTTTTGATAAAGAACGATGTGTGTGATGTGCACGACCGGCCGAGCTCAAGTAAGTATTCCCCAAAGTACTCATACAAGTTTATGTTATGTTTATCAGCTTTTGTAGAACAGCATGCTAGAATAAGACTAAGGATATAGGAGTGATGCCTTATGTGCCTGCTTTACATGTTTCAGCTGTATGAGAATTGCATGCTAGTATTGAGTAGACAGCAAGTAGGATAGCCTGATTAGGTTATGCCTGATAGTATGAACTTAGCATTGTATGCTAGTACAGTTCCTGTAAGCAGATAGAGTTGATTGAGATTGTTACCCTTGTATGAATGTTGATTGCTTCGTGCTTTGTGGGACTCTGAATAATGGGAGTTAGCCATTAGGTAAATACGTCACGTCACATGTGATCAGGGTTGAATAATCTTAGAGTGCTGGATTTGATCCTATTGCACAGCTCTTGTTTGAGTCCAACCATTGTAGGGACGAGTCTGATACTCGAAGGATCATCTGAGCCTCATCAAATGTGATGGTATTCAGGTAATGGCTAATTGGCATTACAAGGAGGCCTTCAGCAGCTGAGGACTGGTTGGGTAGAGTCAGAGGATTCCTAGGGCAAGCTTAGGATATGAGTAGCAGTGGTATAAGGGATCTGGTGGAGTCAAGGTAGTCCTTGAAGAAGGTACGGATAGATGTGGAAGGTAGTATGGGACCATACTACTGAAAGCAGAGGATCCGTACCCGAACTAAGGAAGGCTGAGATAAGACCGAGGAACTTGTAGTAGTTGTGATCCCTCAAGAAGTAGCAGTATCACTAACAATTGTTATTTATGTAATGCAGAATGGTGGTACTTCGATCGAGGCTGATAGATGGCGGTTCAGGAGAGGGGTCAGGTTCGGGATCAGGTTCCGAGTCGGTAGATGAGGGACTACGCGAGTTCATCGTGTCAGAGATCACCAGGGGTATCCTTGAGTCGACCCCCATCATCTTCGGGTCGATCAAGGAAGGGATAGTTGAGCTGATGGAGGATCGCCTCAGGGCGTTTAGGAGCGACATGGCATCTGGACAGTCGGGATCTCGCACGTTGTCCTTTAAGGACTTCAGGGGTAGTGGTGCGCCGGATTTCCACAGGGTGAAAGTCCCCATTGCTGTCAGGCGATGGATTGCAGACATCGAGTCTGCACAGTTGACTAGCTTCTGCCCCGAGGGGTCGAAGGTGAGGTATGCAGCAGGGTGTTTACGAGACCGAGCTCGAGATTGGTGGGAGTCAGTGGGTGACTCGTTGGGAGCCTCAGCGGTCGAGGCTATGACCTGGTCGGACTTTGTGACTAGATTCAGGGCGGAGTTTGCGCCAGCTGTCGAGCTTCAGCAGCTGGCCAGGGAGTTTTTTGATATGAGACAGACGACGAAGACTGTGGCGGAGATCACCGCCAAGTTCCGGGAGAGGGCACTGTTGGTGCCCCAGTATGCGGGTGATGAGGACATGAGGAGGACCCGCTATCATGCATGCTCCGAGCTGACATTTGGGAGCACATTAGTTTTTCAGATTGCCCCACCTTGGACTCTATGATTGTCAGGGCGAGGGAGAGGGAGATAGATTTGGAGCATATCCAGAAACGGAAGTCAGAGGAGGGGCAGACGGGAGGGGCTTCGGGGAAGAAGCCCAAGGGATCAGATGGTAGGCCGAAAGGCCAGTCAGGACCGGGCCGCTACAGGAAATGCGGCAGGCCTCATGAGGGGGCATGTAGACTGGGATCGTTAGGCTGCTATAAGTGCGTCAAGACGGGGCATTTTAGTAGGGATTGTACTACCCCTGCACCTGTGTTGCAGACACCAGAGTTGCTGTGTTTCCACTGCAACCAGAGGGGCCACAAGAAGGCCAATTGTCCCCAGTTGTCAGCTACAACGTCAGTGAAGGCGCCAACACCAGCGACCCTGCGGATTACTGATGGCCGGCAGGGCAAAGCAGAGACTCCAGTGGTGAGGAGTCGAGCATTTCAGCTGACTACCAAGGAGGCACGCGCCGCACCCGATGTGGTGTCACACCCCCAAACCAAGGATGGCGGAAACGTCCAGGGGTGGAGGACTTCATGTACAGTATCACAACAACGTGTATAATAGTGCTCAAAGTAATACAACCATCATAAATATAATTGAAAAAGTTACATCAAAGTATATGTTTACATGTTTCAAAATCAATTACAATATGATGACAAAAATAAATTGTTGACGGTTTAACGTCCCATCCTCAAAGCGCTGAAGTTTTCCTATTTCACTGATTTCCTGAGAATACAAGTAGTTTTGAAAAGTGTCAACAATTAAGTTGGTGAGTTCATAAGAGTTTTGTTTGGAGTAGAAACCGTTTTCCTTTTTAAAATTGATAGAGTTTGATCTCCAGAAAATCCAATATTTTCTTAGTTAGGTGTAGACAAAAAAATATTCCTATATGATGTGTTGAGGAACCCTAGATTAACCCGTAGATTTCCTCTATAATCATCCAGCGTATATAAGTTATAGAAGATTTAAGTCAGATAAAACGTCGAATGTAGTGGGTCTGCCCTAGGTCCACAACCAAACGAGGAACAGGAGATGAGGCGGGCACCACCAATTCTAAGCCAATCCAGACTAAATTCTTGTATGACTCAAGCAACGCTCAATGATTATAGTTGAAGTCTAACAATGCTAACCTTTAATGTGAATATAACCTATACATACCATAGTTCACCGGGGGGTAATAGAGATTAGTGAACCTGAACTATGCATATGAATAGCTTATCGAAAGTGATGGTGATTGTGAATATAACCTATACATATCATAGTTCACCGGGGATTATTAGAGATTAGTGAGCCTGAACTATGCATATGAATAGCTTATCGAAGGTGATGGTGATTGTAACCTATACATATCTTAAGTGATGGTGAATATAACCTATACATATCTTAAGTGATGGTGAATATAACCTATACATATCTTAAGTGATGGAGAATATAACCTATACATATCATAGTTCACCGGGGGGTGATAGAGATTAGTGAACCTGAACTATGCATATGAATAGCTTATCAAAGTGATGTGATGGTGAATATAACCTATACATTTCAAAAGTGATGGTGAATGTGAATATAACCTATACATATCATAGTTCACCGGGAAGTAATAGAGATTAGTGAACCTGAACTATGCATATGAATAGCTTATCGAAAGTGATGGTGAGTTCCTTTCTTGTAATTACGTTCCTAGGGTAGATGAAACATAAACTATACCTATTATAGTTTATTACTTTGTTTGTAATATGTATTTACCATAACTATACCGATTATAACTAACGCTTTCGTTTGTGGGGGTATAATGGCTTAACTATACTTGTTATAGATTACCTTAATCGTCCATGGCGGCAATAACTCTTTTGTAAGTGTAAGACCTTTAATATTGTTTTTGTTATATGAATAACCCTAAACTATACCTATTATAGTCTATCGATTGATTTCGTGGGAAAATGAGCATAGGCCTTACTTGTCATAATTTATCAATGTTTATATTTTAATGGATATAGCCTCGTAATATCGTATATATATGTATTTGTCATACTTGTGAAGGTGTAAATCCATTTGTTTTCTGATGTATGTCTATGTAAGAATACAAAATTTGTTATATATTGCAACTACACATAATCACATAACGATGTATACCTTGCTCAACATGTTACAAGGTGAAATGAAATTTATTGTGTTTTTCTGTTAATAACATTTTCTGTAACTGTTATTAGAAAAATTGTAGAAAAATCATAAAATGTCCAAATCAGGTTCTGTAACTTCTGAGAGTTTGGAAAATGAGTCTAGTTTGTTCATAATTTTTATTATAATTTGTAATGATCTCTAATTTGGGTGAAAAAGTCCATAATCACAGACTGGTCCGGATTGATGTTAGAAATGATAGGCGGTTTTGTAAAAATCACCATAAATTGTAGAAAAATCGTATGGAGATGTGCAAGTAGTCATTTTAAAGCTAAGAAGTGGAACTACATGCACCTAAAACAGTTTTGAAAACAAAAATATTTAAGATGTCCAAAACAGTCCGTGAATGGAGTGAAACTTTTCTGATGAAAGCTGTTAGAAAAATGTAGTTATGTTCTAAGCATTTTAACTTGTATTCCCCCCCTAAAAACTTGAGAAAACGTGAAAATGTAGGGGTATGAACTCACCTTGTGTGATTTCAGTAGATAAGTGATGAAGAAGAGAAGTGTTCAACCCAAGAACATTAGAAGAACCGTTTGAAGATTCGAAGCTCTAACACAAATATAATGGAGTTTGTGTAAGATATCCATGATTTGAGTGGAAATAATAGAGGTAATCATAAAGGAAATGGATTATGCTTACCAAAGGTGGAGGAAACTCTCAAGATCAGCCCTTGAATCTTGGATTTCTAGAGAGAGAAAGTGAGAGAGAAAGGAGTTTGATCTTGTGAAATGAGAACAAATGAAAGAAAAATGAGGAGAGAGGATGATTATCCAGCCCTCCAAGCATGGAGGTGGCTTGTGAGGGAGGTAAAAAGTACAAGGTATGGTGAGGAGGAGTGTGGGTTGTCATGGAGTGGGTGAGGGGGTTGCTTGCGTCATAACTAAGGTAAGGTCAACACTTCTTCTTTTTGTACTTTACCAACTCCTTTTTAAATAAGATTTTACCCTTAAAATGTGATTAAATCATTAATTTAGGGGGTCTTATAATTAAAAATAAAGTTTTGGGTGAAAACCCCATGTTAAAACAATTAAAAATGGGTTTAAAACGCAAAAATACGCAAAAATGTGCGAAATCCGAGCTGCCCCAGCGAGACCCTTCGGATCTCGGCCGAGGCTCGGTCTCTGGGCCGAAGTTCGGTCAGATGGGGGCTCGGCTCGGACGCGGGTGGCTGAGGCGGGGAGGCGAAAGGCGAAGCGAGCTCGGTCCGATGTGATGCAGTCCGAAGCGAAGTGGGAAACAAAGGCAGGTTCGGTCCGAAGGGAGGCCAGAACCGAAGGTACTGTAGTGAACAGTAATGAACAGTAGCTTCGGTTCGGACCTTCCTTCCAAGTTGGGTTCGGTTCGGATCTTCTTCCTTGCATGGTTCGGTTCGGATCTTCTTCCTTGCATGGTTCGGTTCGGATGAACAGTACTTTCGGTTCAGCTCATGAACAGTACTTTCGGTTCAGCTCATGAACAGTACTTTCGGTTCAGAGGGTTCGTTTCCTTAAGTCCGTTTTTCGCGTAGACTTCCGTTCTTGGGCTATTTTTCGCCAAATTCGAGGGTCGGGATGCCCCGAGTGATTATGGAAAGTTGGGAGAGATTTCGAGGGAGATTTGGGAGAGATTCCTCGTTCTCAGAGAGATTTGGGAGAGATTTGACGTACTTGGAGAGATTTCGCATACGAAGAGATACGTGAGAGAGATTTCACATACTTAGAGAGATTTGGGAGAGATTTGACGTACTTGGAGAGATTTCGCATACGAAGAGATACGTGAGAGAGATTTCACATACTTAGAGAGATTTGGGAGAGATTTGACATACTTGGAGAGATTTGGGAGAGATTTGGCATACTTGGAGAGATTTCGCATACAAAGAGATATGTGAGAGAGATTTCACATACTTAGAGAGATTTGGGAGAGATTTGACATACTTGGAGAGATTTCACATATAAAGAGATATGTGAGAGAGATTTCACATACTTAGAGAGATTTGGGAGAGATTCGACGTACTTGGAGAGATTTCGCATACGAAGAGATACGTGAGAGAGATTTCACATACTTAGAGAGATTTGGGAGAGATTTGACATACTTGGAGAGATTTGGGAGAGATTTGGCATACTTGGAGAGATTTCGCATACAAAGAGATATGTGAGAGAGATTTCACATACTTAGAGAGATTTGGGAGAGATTTGACATTCTTGGAGAGATTTGACATACTTAGAGAGATTTGGGAGAGATTTGACATACTTGGAGAGATTTCACATACTTAGAGATATGTGGGAGAGGTTTCACTGGTGACCTTTTTGAGTGTCCGGCCACGCACTGCAAGGTCCTTAAACCCAGTTAAGCCTTGATTAGGGATCTTGCATACTCCCGGTGAGTATGTAACATTGTTTTATCGGTTTGGCTCTCTACGTACCACTGTTTCAGGTTAAGGAGATTTAGGTGAACGCACTTTTCAATTTATGATCTCTCATTAGAATAGAGAGTTGTTTAGAAGTTACTTAACGTAAACTCTAGTACTCACGGCAAATTGGGTTGACCGGTTTGACTTGTTGACTTTTGTTGACTTTGACTTGACCGAAAATTGACGGTTGTCACATGTGGTGACGGGTATGATTCTTTCCCTCTATTTTATTTTTATGATATTATGATATTGACATGTGCTCTGTGTGTATATATATATGCATTAGGTTCGTTCCATGTGAACGGCATCCCAGTTCAGGTGTTGTTCGACTCGGGTGCCTCCCGATCATTTGTTTCCTTTGCGCTTAGCAAGAAGTTTCCTGAGTCTTCGGGTGTGTTAGATTGCCCTTTAGAGGTAGAAATTGCTGATGATCGATCGGTGCAAGCATCGATGGTATTTCGGGATTGCGTATTGCGTTTGTTTGAGGAGCGCTACCTGTTAGACTTGGTTCCCATTCCGTTGCGTGGGAACAAGGTGATTATAGGCATGGATTGGTTGAGCCCTAATGGGGCGGTGATAGATTGCGCGCAGCAGCTAGTGCGAGTCAGGACCCCAGGTGGGGGAGAGTTAGTGATTCATGGCGAGAGGCCACAGTGTGGACCCACAGCCTGTTCAGCAGCGAGGGCTAGACGATACCTTCAGCAGAGATGTGCAGGTTATGTCGCGTACGTGATGGATACCCGGGAGGTGGGTAAGGCGACGGTGAGCGAGGTTCCGATGGTGCGAGATTTCGTAGATGTTTTTCCAGAGGAGCTTCCTGGGATACCTCCGGAGCGACAGGTGGAGTTCAGGATTGACCTCGTTCCTGGTGTGGCTCTGATAGCCAAGGCACCATATCGATTGGCTCCTCCTGAGATGCAGGAGTTGTCTACACAGCTGCAGGAGCTGTTAGACAAGGGATTCATTCGACCAAGCAGTTCACCCTGGGGAGCCCCAATTCTGTTCTTGAGAAAGAAGGACGGGTCGCATCGGATGTGTATAGATTACCGGGAGCTAAACAAGGTAACGGTGAAGAACCGTTACCCACTCCCGAGGATTGATGATCTCTTTGACCAGCTTCAGGGAACGTCTTGGTTTTCCAAGATTGATTTGCGTTCGGGTTATCATCAGATGAGGTCCAGAGAGGAGGATGCGCAGAAAACTGCGTTTCGGACGCGCTATGGCCATTATGAGTTCGTGGTGATGCCGTTTGGGCTCACCAATGCTCCTGCCGCGTTCATGGACCTCATGAACTGCGTATGCAGACCGATGCTGGATCGGTCTGTGATAGTTTTCATTGACGACATCTTGGTTTATTCCAAGACACAGGAGGAGCATGAGGAGCATCTGAGAGAGGTTTTGGAGACCCTGAGGAAGGAGAGCTTGTATGCCAAGTTCTCCAAGTGCAAGTTTTGGTTGCGCGAGGTGCAATTTCTCGGACACCTTGTCAACCAGAACGGGATTCTAGTCGACTCGGCCAAGGTCGAGGTCGTGATGAGATGGGAGGTTACTAAGTCTCCATCCGAGATTTGGAGCTTCCTAGGATTAGCAGGCTACTATCGGAGATTCATTAAGGATTTCTCCAAGATAGCCGTACCCCTGACGCGGCTGACGAAGAAGGTCGTAGTCTTTCGGTGGGGACCCGAGCAGCAGGCTGCGTTTGAGACACTGAGACAGAGATTGTGCGAGGCGCCAATCTTAGCCCTGCTAGAGGGCGTAGATGATTTGTTGGTTTACTGTGACGCGTCCATTTCAGGGTTGAGGATGGTACTGATGCAGAGGGGGCATGTCATTGCCTACGCTTCGAGGCAGCTCAAGCCTCGCGAGGCGAACTACCCGACGCATGATTTGGAGTTGGGGGCAGTGGTTTTTGCCCTCAAGATTTGGCGGCATTACCTCCACGATGTACCATCTACATGGACCACAAGAGTTTGAGGTACCTCATGGATCATCCGAATCTGAACATGAGGCAGCGTCGGTGGTTAGACGTGGTGAAAGATTATGATTGCGAGATCCTCTACCACCCGGGGAAGGCCAATGTGGTGGCCGATGCGCTTAGCCGCAAGGCGGCGCCGATCAGGGATATTTGCATGAGGATGACCGTAGTGACTCCCCTGTTGGAGCAAATTCGGGAGGCTCAACAGGAGGCTATCAAGGAGGAGCATCAGAAGAGTAAGCGTGTGGTGGGTCAGGTTTCCTCCTTCGATTATGATAGCCGAGGACTATTGACACTACACCGTAGGGTGTGGGTGCCGTATCATAGGGGCGTGCGCCAGATCTTGATGGAGGAGGCGCATAAATCTCAATTCTCTATTCATCCAGGGGCGACGAAGATGTATAGGGATCTTCGTCTAGATTATTGGTGGCCTTGCATGAAGCGGGATGTGGCTTGTTACGTCGAGCGGTGCTTGACCTGCAGGAAGGTCAAGGCCGAACATCAGAGACCGCATGGCAAGATGTAGCCGTTAGACATCCCGTTGTGGAAATGGGAAGATATCACGATGGACTTTATCAAGAAGCTTCCCAAGACCGCGCGTGGAGTAGATTCGATTTGGTTCATCATGGATCGATTGACCAAGAGTGCTCATTTTATTCCGATTCAGGAGAGCATATCGGCCGAGAAATTGGCCGAAATCTATATTAGGCAGATTGTGGCGCGGCACGGTGTGCCAGTATCGGTTATCTCGGACAGGGATGTGCGTTTTACTTCCAGGTTTTGGAAGAGGTTTCATGACGAGTTGGGCACTCGTTTGCATTTTAGCACCGCCTTTCACCCGCAAACAGATGGTCAGAGCGAGCGGACCATCCAGACTCTGGAGGATATGTTGCGGGCGTGCGTGCTAGACTTCGGTGGTAGTTGGGATACTTATCTTCCCTTAGCTGAGTTCTCGTACAACAACAGCTACCACGCGAGTATCGACCGCCCCCCATTCGAGATGTTGTACGGACGGAGGTGCAAGACCCCGATATGCTGGGGAGAGGTTGGTCAGAGGGTCATGGGGAGCACCGAAGTGGTGCTCAAGACTACCGAGAGGATTCAACAGGTTCAGAGCATGCTTCAGACCGCGCAGAGTCGGCAGAAAAGTTATGCCGACAAGCGCCGATCCGACCTAGAGTTCCAGATTGGGGATATGGTTCTCCTGAAGGTGTCGCCTTGGAAGGGTGTCATTCGATTCAGGAAGCGGGGCAAGTTGGGCCCGAGGTATATTGGGCCGTTCAGGGTTGTAGCCTGGGTAGGCAAGGTGGCGTATAGGCTAGATTTGCCAGCCGAACTCAGTCAGATACACAACACTTTCCATGTTTCTCAGCTACGGAAGTGCCTACTAGACGACTCCGCAGTGGTTCCGATAGAGGACATTCAGGTCGATGGCGGCCTGAATTATGTTGAGAGACCAGTAGTAATCATCGACCGGAAGTCGAGGGATTTGACGAACAAGCGAGTGGAACTCGTGAAGGTGCAATGACAGCACCGGAAGGGATCAAAGTGGACTTGAGAGCCGATGGAAGAGATGATGGAGCACTACCCCGAGCTATTTTTGGAGCAAGCAACAGACTTCGAGGACGAAATCTAAAATAAGTGGGGGAGATTTGTAGCACCTGGTTCCTGGTATGTATTCTTGGTTATTAACTCTCTTTTATATTCCATTTTAACCTTGGACTCGGCGAGTTGAAGGACTAACTCGCCGAGTAGAAGCGGGACTAGACGTGGGATCTACTCTGTCTACTCGACGAGTAGGCTCGTGGGACTCGGCGAGTAGACCCAGTTTGGACTAAAACCCTAACTCGGGTGTTTGCACCCTATTTAAACGATCTAACCCAGCCTCCATTTCCCCTAGCACTCCCAGAGATCTGTAGAACGAAACCCTAGCCCCCTTTGTGTCCTTGTGGGTGATTTTTAGCATTGTGAAGGTGGTTTGGAGCTTGGGAGAAGAAGGAGAAGGTTGAAGAGTGCAAGAAGGGAAGAAGATCTGGAATCTACTCTGTGAAGGGCTTCTATTCAGGTAGAAAAGTTCCTACCTTGATCTTTAGTTCTTTAAATCCCCTTTTTGTCCCTAAAAAGTGGTTTTAAGCCCTAAGAACCTAAATCTCTATGTGTTTATGGTTAATGTTCTGCAAGGACTTTGGATTTGGACCTTTTGGATATCCTAGTAGCATAAAGTCTCTGTGGTTGAGGTGATTGAGGTCCCTATTGAGTGTAGGACCTCTTAAAGAGCTTGGAATTGCATGTTTGAGCTCATATGGCCATGCATGCACGTAAAGTTTGCAACTTTACGTGGTAAACACGCCCTAGGACCATAGATCTGTGGTTTTTGAAGCGTTGCATGTCTCAGATCTGGCCTACTCGGGAAATGGGTCGAGGGACTCGGCGAGTCCCAAAGTGGAACTCGGCGAGTTCTATGAAGATGGTCCTAGACTCGGCGAGTTTGATGAACAACTCGGAGAGTCCTATGAAGATTGCCTGGAGCTCGCCGAGTTGTTCTTCAAACTCAGCGAGTCATATGACCTTTCACAGAGCAAGAGGGGTTTAAGCGTTGAAGGTTCAACACTTCATACCTGCACACGGAATTAACTGTGTAACGTAGTCCCAAAACCCCAAACCCTCGCAGGGGGTGTTCTGGTGTGGATTTGAAGCGATTAGGGGATCCGCTCGAGGAACTCGGCGAGTTGCTCGCGGACTCGGCAAGTCGGCCCCATAGTCCCGAGTGGTGAGTCAAGGGTGACTTAGTGAGTGGGTAGAGGGACTTGGCGAGTAGGACCGGATTAGTAAGGGAAGGACTCGACGAGTTGCTCATGGACTCGGCGAGTCCAGTCAACTGGAAGTTGACTTTGATTTGGATTTCGACTTTGTCAAGGGTAAAAGGGTCATTTTACCCTAACTACATCTAGCAGTGTTTGACTGATCGTTTTGTGGGAATTATAGCCGGAGGACGTCCGGAGCAGCAGCAACAACAGTAGACAGTCAGTTCCCGATCAGATCAGCAGCTACTTTGACGTGAGTTACCTTCCAGTAGCGGTGGGTCTACGGCCACAATGTCCGCCCACCAGTAGGAGTTGTACGTTAGATGAATGTCTTTGTGATATCATCTAGGTTTGCTACTACACTATATGTTATATGCTAGCATTATGTGTTATATGTGATAGAAGTAGAGTTCGGTTGTTAGGACCGAAGGGTAGTTTAGACACCCCAGATATGTCTAATAATTTGTTATGTTATGATTTATGTGTAAGTAGAAGTAGGGGGTGAAATAGTCCCCGAGGATCGGTTGTCAGGACCGACGGGTAGTCAGCACCCTAGAATAGCTTGACACGGGTAGACGGCACCCCAAAATGGCTGCACGGGTAGTCAGCACCCCATAATGGCCGTACCGGGTAGTCAGGCACCCCAGAATAGCCTGGCAGTATGTATGTTATGTGTTTGTATGGTATGTGGTACGATGGGGGAACTCACTAAGCTTTGTGCTTACGTTTTCAGTTGTTTTTTCAGGTACCTCTTCAGGTAGGGGAAAGGAGCCGGTGCGGTAGCGGCATATCACACACACTTTTGTTTCCGCACTATGGATTTCTGGGATGTACTCTGAATTATTACTATGATATTACCGGTTTTCAGACATGGATTATTGTTATGAATGTTTTGTAATGATGTTTCTATGTATTAACCTAAATTAAAAATGAAATTTTTTTACCGGTATTTTTGGGACGTTACATTGAAGGTAAAGGTACGTGTGTTTGATTTCATAATTTATTATTTGACTGTAATCATATTGTGAAACAAAAAAAAAGTGTTAGTTTCTGCTAAAACGAAGTAGAACTGTTCGATTCGATTGAATTGATTTATACTGATGAATGATACAGAAGTGAAGTAAATTTATATCAACGGTAAAAGCAGTGGTGATTGAGTTAGATGTTGTATGGGTATTAAATGCTAGAATATGATAATCTATAATGAATCAGTATGGTGTGATACGGAAAATAATTAAATTCAGTGATGATTATGATGTTGTGTATGTTCGTAGCTAATTAACATGTGAGAAATATAGAGGTATTTATTCCAAAATTTGTGGTCTTATGTTGATTCATATCTGAATATGTTGATTAGCACGTAGACCCTTATTCACTGATGATTATAATGTTTTGTATGTACATATATAATTTACCAGTGACAAATATAGACTTGTTATTCCTTTAAGTTGTGTAATCTTGGTTATACGTGAATCATTGATTAATTTATGGAATTATATAGTTTTACGTTGAAACATATTTGAATAGGTTTGTAATCACAAATGATTTATGTACTTGTGATGGAATTGGGGTATCTATAAATGTTGTTGTTTTCATTCATGATTGAATTGAATAATATTTGAGGTGACAATCAATAATGTTTGCAACTTTTTGTTAGGCAAAACAGTTTTGTGTATTTCAAATTTAGACTTTTTATTCCGTTAGGTTGCATAGTATTGGTTGTATGTGAATCATTGCTTAATTTAAGGAATTTTTGTGGTTTTACTTTGAAACAATTTTGAATAGGTTTCTAATCACAAATGATTTAATGTAATTGTGATGGAACTGGGGTATCATTTGTAATCACAAATGATATAATGAAAACTCCAAAAGACCATTGTCCAAGTCCTATTCCATAATTATTTCAATCATCTTTGAATATAATTGTTGTTTATGGAATTATGTGGATTTATGTTGAAACTGTTGGATATAGTGTCTAAGTCTATAACTTTATTTGGTATGTACTTGACCCGACTCGGCATGGTCCATTTGGGTTGCATGGCATTGCAATACTTGCATAGACAAAATGAGAGAAAGTACACTTGTGATTATTAATATATTATAAGTTCTAATATATTAATAATAATATTATTTATTAGTATTGATCAAGTATTAATCTAGTATTAATTTGGTGATCAAAGTGAGACTGATTAAATATATAGGGTTGATTATGACAATCATCAATTCTTTCATGGTGGATTAATGATCCATGGTTTATGGGTTTGGTTATAACCATATGGAGCTCCATGTATAGTCCATGCACTACTAGAAAAACAGCCTTTTACGACGCTCATTGCGCGTCGTAAAACGCTCAGACAACGCGCAAATGCGCGTCAAGGAAGGCCATGTCATAAAGAGAGACAACGCGCTTTTGCGCGTCATCTATAGACGATGCGCATTTACGACGCGCATTTATGACGCGCATTTACGACGCGCGGTTATGACACGCAATGCGTATCAAGGAAGGCCCTGTCATAGAGGAAGACGACACGCATTTGCGTGTCGTAACCTTACGACGCGCGTGTTTATGACACGCAATGCGTATCAAGGAAGCCACTGTCAAGAAAGGCCATGTCATAAATGAAGATGACACACATTTTTGCGTATCATAATTTTAAATGTTAGAAAAACAATATTATTTACAGATTTACTAATTTTCAAATTAAATTTGCATTTAATGTCTCATAACATAAAATAAAATACCATATACAAAAAATACAATTCATTGCATAAAATTTATTGTCATACAAATAACAAACTTTATTTCATATTCATACATATGATTACATTATTTATTAAAAAAACATATACCTACATCTTCTCCTAAAATGTTATTACATGAAGTTGACCACTTCATTGATGGATCACCAAAAGGAAAACCAACAACTTCCCTAAAATGTTCCATGATGTGCCTATACTGATGTCCTATAACTTTAAACATTTAATAAAGTAAAATACCTCCTAAAAATAAAATTGCACAAGAAACAACAGATCATAATGAGAAATTACTAACATGAATGGAAGAAGTACACTATAAATTTGTTTTACCAAGAGTGGCACGGACGATCAGGTGCTACAAAGTTCGTCCAAGCTGCCAAACAAAGACTGCGTGCAAACCAAAACATACATACACTATAAATTTAATTACCATACAAATCATATTCATACATACGAGTTTGTTTTACCTTTTTTGCCTCATATCTTTATTTTTTTTATTCTTATTAGCCATGGAGTGTTGGTGTTTTCTTTTCTCTCATTCAATCAATCCTTTGTTTTAATTTGAAAAATTAACAATTTCCCTACTAGTTGACTCTGCATCAAATAGAAAAAGTAAGTCAATCAATACCAACTAAAAGCTTTTACTAACCTGACACCATAAATACTTTGGTTTAACGAACAGGAACATGTATGTATAAAAATCGCAATTGAAGTACTTTGGTATAATACCTCCATTTCTACTAAGTGTCCAATCATTGTTTGGGAAGGTTGAAGACCTTCAAACAAAAAACTCCCAACAATGTCATTAATGTGCATCTTAAGAACAGGAAACCGTTGTAGTTCATGCACTAGAAAACTATGGGTGATCTGAAATATTTCCGAAATATTTATTTATTTTGAATTATAAAAAAAAGAAAAAGAAAAAGAAAAAAAGATAATACCTTTACTAATTCATTGCATACAAGTCTAGCACATTGAAGACATGATCCAACAACCGAGCTATTTGTCTTCGAACCAAAACTTGAAGTGGAACCTATATATATGTATTAAAGGGTTAAATTATTAATATAAATAAATAAATAAATAAAAATTTAAACCTCTGGCACGAATAAAGCGGATCTAAGACCAGTTGCATTATGGATTGCAGTGCGGATGTCTTGATCAGTTAATCTCTCAAATGGATCTACTTCCTGTGACAAGGACATATGATATATATATATATATATATATATATATATATATATATATATATATATATATATAATGAACATGTTTCTAAATATTATTAGTTGGAAAGCTGTAATGAACATGTTTCATATGCTTTTTCAAATGGGATCCTTCTTCCTCTCCCTCTCCCTCTGGTAATTTCCTCTTCAAACCTGATCCTCCGGATTTAATAAAACATAAAACTATCTGTCTATAACCTCAACAATAAAAACAAAACAAATTATTATTAAAATCAAATAATGATAATACAAATTGTTACAAAATGTGGGACAGTCGAGTCTTCTTCTATGATGACATATAAAATAGGCCTGTTACAATATTACCCTTGTGGGACAGCAGGGTCTTCTTCTATGATGAAAAATTGTGGGACAGCAGTACATGACTAAATGCATGTAGATGGATAAGGTTGTTTCTTTTTTACTTAGTAAAATCAAAATGACTTGTCGGGCTAAGTGAGAGGTTGGTCACTTTATGTATTAAGACCCTCCCTATTACAATATTACCCTTGTTTATTTTTTTTATTTTATTCAACTTTTGACAACCTCATGAAAAAGGCACTATTGACCTCGTTTTTTTTTCAATGTTTACAAAATTTTATGCAAAATGTTGGCATCTATTTACCTGTTGTTGTTTGTTTTAGAATTTGGAGAGAGAGAGAGAAAGAGAGAGAGAGAGAGAGAGAGAGAGAGAATCTTCATTCCTTTATGGTGTATCAAAGGAGGGCGCGAAAAGGCAACCCAGTTACCATCCTAAGCAATTAGTGGTCCTAGACCAGTTTTTGACTTCAGGGTCAAAATGGTCTTTTATGCTTATTATTATTATTATTATCTGTTTCAATTATTTAGACTATTACCAACAGGTGGAGATGGTATAGGAGTAGTTGGGGGACAATATATTCTCCTCCTTGGATCATTCTTTGTAATACCTTGAATATTTCAAATTAATAGTTACAAAAGACCCGTGAATGTGATAGTGAAAATATAGTTATTAATCAACCTCTATATAGTTGCAGAGTTTAGTTGTTAAACCCTGATTCATGTAAGAATCAGAAAAGAAATATTGTTACACAAAGTCAATAATACAAAAAGATCAATCAGTTAGCTATCAAACGCCCTAATTTCAGAATGCAAGAAAATGATGAAGAACAGAAACAAAATCAAATGAAGTTGCACAAGGTGAAATATTACTATATTAGCCCATAGAATGGAAGAAAAAGATCAATCAGTTAGCTATCAAAAGCCCTAATAAGTTAGCACCTTTGGATAGAAGTGTCCTGATGGCCTTTTGCAAGGGTGAAATATTACTATATTAGCCCATAGAATGCTGGGAATATATTATATGGAGCTGAGATGACATACCTTTCTTGAAATCCCTTCTACTGCTTTAGTTTTGGTAAAATCACAAGCATCAAAGAGGGTATCCTGTCCATGTGAAAAGCAGAGCTCATATACATGTTGAGGTCGAGCAGGACTACCTCCAACTTCATAATGACCCTCCATGGGATTTGACAGGAATTAGAATCCATGGATTGGTGTTCAAAGTAAGTAAAGTAACATGAAACTTTGTATTGGTGTTCAAAGTAACTTGAGGTTCTTCATATTATTTGCCAAACCAAATAAATAATATACTGATTATAAAATAAAATTAAGAAAAACATTTTAATTCAAAGTAAGTAAAGTAACCTGAAACTTTGGATTGGTGTCCTGAGCTAAAGTATGTGCTAGCATGCAGGTCTGCTCCATAGCAGCCAAAGATGGAATGTTTGCACCTGCCATTCGGTCCACAGACATCATCTGCGTTTGCTCCTGAAATCAATAACATAAGAATTAATAGTAAGTCAACATTTAACTATTATTTTAAGTATTGTTGTGAAAGAGCTCACTAACATGTTGGAATTTAAAAGCCCAACCCCCAGTACCATGTTGTTGCTCAAAGGATAAAGCCCAAGCATTCGGGTCCCCACCATGTTGTTGGGAAAATTCATCAGCCCAGCCATCTGCACGGGGCCCGGGCCCCATGACTTGCGACTCCCCCCAATACTGATCCAGCTCTGCGTATCTACCAGGCATGTGCTCCCTAACCAACCCCCCATGATTATCGATCTCTAAAGAAGATAACAGAGCATTCATCAGAACAAGTATTAATGTATGTATTCAGTTCATATATCAAGATTGTATCTTAGGTAGGTCAATAGAGTAGTTGTAGCTACTCTAATTTTCATGGTTTATAGAACACGTGATTTCATCTTTAATAGCCCTGCCAAATATTTTGATTTGAATACTTAATTACCAAGCAACCTTTCACATTACAGAAAATGATAAGAACACCAAGCATGGCCATGTCACTAAACGAGGCCTTAACTTATAACAATAAAATTGGTTGTTGTTGATGGAAAGAAGAATATTTGATTTTCAGCTAACTTTCCTAATGCCTAGTTTAATTCTCTTGTTTATATGTAAAATCTTCATCAACTTCTTTCTGCTCACATTTCTTACATCAGGTCTGATTCCTTTGACCTTGAGCAGAATATCCAACTTCATCCCTTATCAATGAGACAATTGTAGTAGGTACAAGTTTTAAAAATTTATCAAATACTTTTATCCCTTTATCTATTCATTTCTTCATGTACCAAAACATGATTCTAATTATAAAGACTACAAGGACATTTATGATGAAGAAAACAAATACCTGACACAAGATAAACCTTCGACAGAACAAGCCTTTTTTGAATAAGCTAATTCATTTGGGGCATGCAATTGGTTCTATTCATATTAAGTATTAAGATTTAAGAAACAAATAAATGATAGACTAGGGCATCCTACTTTTGATTATCTAATAAGGTTGTTCCCTCCATGAATCATAACATGGAACGTGAAGCAAAATCTCAAATCTTTTTATTGGTCAAGACTAAGGACCATATCAACCTTCAAGGCTGTTAAATCTAACTCATATAGTGATCAAAGATCCAAAATATCTTTTCTAGAAAAATTGGTTACTTGGCTGCTTAAAATTGCCAGCATCTTGTTAATAATTTAGATTCTTGACTATATTACTCCACCTGACAGTCTTAAAATTGCAGTTCCCAGTTCTCATACTATTTTTTTCACATTTGCCTCAAAAGGTCTTTGGTTTGGTTGTACCACTTGACTAATGAGGGGCAGCCAAAAGAGTAGAGAGCTAATTATTCCCTTGGCACCAAGGCAATCCAATGAACTTGCTAACACCACTTCAGGCATCCTTATAATGTTCCTTTCCCTATTCCTCTTGAATTACTGAAACTTTTATCTTGATATTCCCATTGCAATCAGAAAAAGGAACTTGATTTTGCATTAAACGTCCATTTATGTCTCTCTCAAAGTCATTAAACAATTACATCAAAAATATCCAAGAAAATTTCAGAAGCACCAGAGGATCCAAAATGAGAAGTAGCAATAATGGATCAGAAAAAGGAACATGCTCTTGCATTAACCATCCATATATATATATATATATATATATATATATATATATATATATATATATATATATATATATTGATAGCCCATAATATAAATAAGAGCAACCAATAAAATATGTAACTAATATTATAAGAACTATAAAAAAAACTATGCTATTTCCTATTCCTGCCTACCATGACATCACACAGAAACTTTGTGCTTCCATCAACCCCCACCAAAATGACCCAAGATAGTAAATTAGAAAATGTGGTTGAGGAGTCCCAGAAGCTGCAGAGAGAAGCAAAGGAGAATTCAAAGGTAACATCAACTTTTGGTCTTAGTTTCCAAAAATGCCCTCAAAAAGAGTGTTTTCTTAAAATCCATACTTTCTTAAAATATGTTGCTTACCCTTGGTTGAGATTTCTTTGCTTTATTTGGAACATACTCATCATCATCATCTTTACTCATCATCATGTCTTGGATTGATGATGAAGTGTTGTCTGATTTTGTTCCCCTTTTAGCAGTAGTGGACCCCCTCCCTCTTCCCCTAGGAGCAACGCCTCTTTTTCGGCCCTTACCTTGTATACTTGTGTCATCATCCTTAAAACAATTCAATTAAAAACAGAAGGGCAGTTTTGTCATTTTTCATAACTCAGAATGTAAATGACTATTAAAAAACAGAAGGGTAGTTAAGTCACTTTTTGGCTTAATCAGTTAACTCCTTATGTGCTTAACCATTAAGCTAATTAAGTAAAAAAGAAACAAAAGCTACATAAATAAATAAATAACAAAAACATTCATACCAAAGTATGATGAAGCTAATTTAATCCAAGTTTCACAGGTTCATCAGCCGAATCAGAAGCTAAATTTTCTTCATCAACAGTTATCCTCTCAATAGAAGCTGATGCAGCAACTGATGCTGATCTGGAAGACCAAAATAAACTAACTTTATTTTATTAAACAAATATATATATATATATATATATATATATATATATATATATATATATATATATATATATATATATATATATATGTATATATTAAAAATGAGGAGACCTTTCTGAACGACGAAACATGTTGGATGCATCAAGGGTAGTTTGCTTCAAACTATTAGACCCCCTACCCCCTACAACCCCTACCCCTTCCTCTTGAAGTCTTGCTGACTTCAGTGACATCACGAGCTGATTTAAATCCTTGTAATGTTTCTTTTTTTTCCCCTGGCAGTAGACTTTGACCCAATAATCTGTATGCTTTCATCATCATCAGCATCTGAAGCGGCCTTTCTTTTTTCATGTCTATTTCTCTTAGGAGGATCCTCTACATGATCTGTTTCTTGCGGTAACTTATACAACTGTAGCTCCCGTAGTCTAGGAAAGGATCCTAGAGAAAACCAAAAGTTGAGATTTATTTATTTAGTAACTTATCAGCATCTGAAGCAGCCTTTCTTTTTACTTTTTTTTGCCCTATTAAAAAAAGGAAAGGATCCCAGAGAAAACCAAAAGTTGAGATTTATGTATTTGGTACTGAAACTAATTAAAAAATGAATGTGTACAAGAGAAGATGGTTTAGTAGAACTGTCTATTCAGTCTTGAGCACTCTTTATAAGCATGTCGTAATTAATAGAAGCCAGCTGAGACAGGTTCTGATCATCAAAAATACAAAAGTTAAATTAATATGTGTTTTAACTTTAAATCATGATCTGTATATACAGAAAAAGTGTAGGTTGTGTCATCATACCTTAAATGAGAAATTACTGAATGAGTAATTCACATTGAGAGTTGAAGCACCAAATTCTACCAGGTTACCACATTCATCACCCTGCTTAATTAAACAACCAAATCATCAAAAGGAACATACCAATTCATTATACAGACAATGTGTGTGTACATATTAGTATTAATTACGTCATCCTCTAGTATATTGCTGAAAGAACTTCACCAGTGTTCGCAACATGTTGATGTAAACAACTTAGGATATCAAAAGCTTATGCCACATTTTTAACTGAAAGACTTTGTCATCAAATGTCTTGCAAAGAAATATATCAATCAATGAATGGAAACATAATCTACAAAATCACAGCCATATCACACATAATTTTTGAAACAGAATCTGTTGATAGAACTCATTACACATAAAACCAGAGTACAAATTTTTTGCTATGCAAGACAACATTAATAAGTTTTTCTATTTAATTACTAGGTTTGGATAGAGCACAGATCATGTTGTATTCCATAAATGTGGCATTCAAATCTCATTGCCACCAAGTGTTATTAATAGTTAACTCAAATGAAATATTACCTTATCGGAAATGTTCTTGCTAAATGATCTCCTCATACACTTCATCCTTACATGATAATCTGAAAGCAAAATTACAAAGATAAAGAGAACAAATATCAAAAAGTCATCTTGATTCATACACTGAAAACATGAGGATGATAATGCATTATCAGGGATGATTATGTCAATTTTTTCATTAGGATTTTCTAAGCCAAAGCCTAAAAATGGTAAAATCCCAAAGGCATTCGAGAATAAATTTCAAAAAAACAAAGATGTAGGGAGATTTCGTACAGAAATGTTTTAGAATTTTTGATCTATATAATGTCAGAGTATAATTGTTAGAGTATATGAGAATCAAGAATGGAAATTCGATTCTGATTCTAATTTCTAGTAACGAAAAATAGCTAAAAGAAATCTTATTTACCTTTGCTATGAAATAACAAATCGATTAGCTTGGAGAGGAGCACGAATGAAGAATAGTTATCGTTTATAACTAATTTCTTGATGGAATTAGACATGATTGATTCTAACTTTGCCTAAAAACCCTAGCTTTCGTGGCCCTATGAGCATCAATCCTTCGATTTCAGTGACAAACGAGACCCTAACACTTTAATTTCAAATCTATGACCTGGTGACCAGAAACCCTTCGATTTCAATAAGATCCAAAACCCTAGTTCCAGCAATAGTCGATTTTGTGGCCCTATGAATGTAAAGTGTTCGATTTCTTGTGAGAAATGAAGCAACAGAGATCGATCTATGGAGGATGTGGGTCGTTCTTTGAGGGATGAAAAAAACCCTAGTTTCTTAGACATTGTGAGGACGGGGTTTTCTAATTTTTAGATTCCTGCAAGGTATTAAGGAGGGGACACGATATTTGATGAGACCGATAAGGAGGTCAGGAGCGGCGGAGAAGCAGATCGGAGAGCAGAGATAAGGAGCGAGAGGGTAGAAGTTGAAAGATAGAAAGAAGGTAGAAGACGGGTGTTCAAAATTTTAGGGATTTCGTTTCCCCCTATACTGAACGCGCGTTTCATTAAAATTATAAAGCGACGGGTATAGAGGACGCGCGTTTAAAATAAAGCACCCTCCGTGTTTTTTATTTTTTTTCTTGAGACAGTAATTGAAGGGCACATAATAATGCGTGACGTAAATTCTTAAATTTTTTGAAGAGATGACATTTTTTTAATGTCTCTCTCTTTTGCGTAACATAAATCAATAAGTGTCGTGGTTTGCGCGTCGTAAAAGGGTATTTTTCTTGTAGTGATGGGAGTTACAAACTTATGGGTCATGAGAAATGAAGGGTCATGACAATTAAGAGTATTCATGTGAAAACCCTAATTGTGACAACACTATAAAAGGAACCCTTTGGCTAACAAAATCGGACCTAGAGTTCTTGTGAGGGCACAACCGATTTTTGATTGTAGAAGTATTCTCTCAAGTTATTCCAAGTGTTGTGGTGTTGTGTGAAGCTTTTAAGGCACAACATTTGGGGTGCTAGGCTCACAAAGTCTTGAAGGAATCCAAGCAATAACAACGTATGTATTTCTACTAGTTTTTTATGTTTTATATATTCCCCATGCCATGCTAGTTAGGAAATATCCTTGAGAAAGAAATTTGCATGTATATAGAGAAAACATAGA
Source organism: Lactuca sativa (assembly GCF_002870075.4). NCBI lineage: Eukaryota > Viridiplantae > Streptophyta > Magnoliopsida > Asterales > Asteraceae > Lactuca > Lactuca sativa. The sequence continues at coordinate 238,436,945 of NC_056630.2, forward strand.
TTCAAGGTTAATAGGGTTGCATGTACACCATAGGAGTGTTAGAATGCTCTAAACCCATCAGAAACATATTTGAATATGTTTGTAATCACAACTGATTTAATGTAGTTGTGATGGAACTTGGGTATCTATAAATGTTATTGTTTCAGTATACAATTTATTTGATTTGAATTCCATTGTTGTGTATTTGTACTTGTATTGAAATCATTAAAGAATATATGTTGACCACCATTGGGATAAAGGTCCAATGCTGCCTGTTAATCTGTTTTGCATTGTCTGGCCACCATTGGGATAAAGGTCCAATGCTACCTGCATCAGTAGAACTGCCACCTCCATATTTCATGGATGCTTCATTAAGGAAGATTCTATTCTTGGCTTTCCATTCGTAGAAATGACAAACAAGAGGATGCCTTTCGATTGCTTCTACAAGTTTTGAGGCCAACAGATGATTATCCTCAACTAGCTTGTTTAACATACTTTCAATGGTGGAAAGGTATTCCTGAAAATATTATGAATGATTTGTAGTATGTGATAAATATGAAAAAATGATGCAAATATTTTGTTACCTCCACTGATCCATTCACCGAGTTAACATTTTCGGCATTGTCATCTTGTGGTATGTAAGGATCCTGAAGTTCACCAGAACCAATTCCACCATTTCTGATTTCATACTCCTTACGTAAGCGCATGGTTTCCACATCCCAGAAACATATAACAGGTCTTCCACGATCGATCATAACCGCATCACATGAAACATGCTCCAGGTATATAAGCTTATATGTTTAAAAAAAAGATGATTAAATCATTAGTGATCAAGGAGTAGTCAATAAGTCATTATTGATGTAGTATTGTAATCATCAGTGACCAATTCAATAATAAATAAGTAGAATTAATGTTGTGAGTTAGGATGTAGGATAGGTACCGTCAATAGGACAATAGGGCCAACATAGTAAGATGTATCACTCATAGAATTCCATGCATGTTTTGTATTTTTCAAACACTCTAACACGTATGAACACCAATCTATGTCGCTTAAATCTAAATCCTCTGAAACCCTTGAAAGCATTGATACATCAGAGGTGCCCATGCTCTTGGATTGTCCAAGGGTGTTACAAATAAGAGCCCAAAAAATTGATTTTAAACAATAACCCAACATCTTTTAATCTCTTAATCGCCCTTTGTACGCCTTTAGGCCTAATATCATTTTTTGACTTAAACTGTGCAGAACATAAATCAACAGTTTTGTCTTCAGCGGGAGTGACCTTTAGTGAATTGATATTGATGATTCCCATAGGGAGACCCAACATGTCATGTATCAATTGCCTAGTGATTGGTATCTCACCCTGCTCGACATTCAATACCATGCGTTCAGGGTCAAAGTTGTTGACTGCATACTACCCAATTCGTGATGCCAACCCATCTATTTGTATAGTTAAAAGGGGACCAAATCCAATGGATGATAAATACTCCTTCTGTCCATTCATCAGACTGTGCATTGTGGAGAATAATATTTTTGGTGACGTACAAATATGTATTCGCCTTGGTTGTGTTGGAATACCCATATGAACTCCCTTCTTTGATTTTCTGTTCTCCAGTTTCTTGACTTTAACTTTTGTCTTAATTGCTTGAGGGCTGGCCACATCTGCTCTAGCTTTCTTTTCCTGATGTTGTACAACTTTGGTTGTTACAAGTGATAGCTGTTGTTTCTCTTTAGGCGTAAACAACATTTTTCTAATATATGTGTACTTTTTTGTGGAAAATACAATACAACAGCCAAACAACAGTAAGGTGCTGTTTGTTTTTTTGAAGTCAAAATGTCTGCAGTCTGCGGACCACATCTGCAAGCCTCTGCGGCAGAAGAGGTGGACCAAATGTCTGCAGTCTGCAATAAGAAGACTGTTTGTTTTTAACGTCTACGGGATGTTAAAATAAATTGATTTTTTAAACTTAATTTCATGTCATAAACATTAAAAATACATTTTTAACAAAAAAAAAAAAAAAAAACTGCACGGTGGCCCATGTTTTTTTTTTGGTTTAGGTTAAAATGAGGTCTGAAGACCTTTGAAGACAGTGGCCCATGTCTGCGCCAGGAAGACCTCACGCAGACGTTTTCTGATCTGCGCACTTCCAAAAAACAAACAATCTGCGAGGGCATATGTCTGCGCGGCGCAGACAAAAGTGGTTGCACAGATCTTCACACAAAAAACAAACAGCCCCTAAATAAGATGAATGAATTATACTAGCAATTTAAAAAAGACAGTGTTAATGAGCTACCTGATTTTGTATAACCATGCACAGGTGAATGGGAATTGGAATGTGGATCAAATTTCTACTTTGAACGATTTTCATGAAGCACTTTAACAGAAACACTATGTCCGGAATGTTGACCTTGTATTGATACTGAGGCATAATAAAAAATAATGAAAAATATGCTTTTTAGTGTAATAACTAATTCAAAAAATAATAAAAAAAACTACCTTCTTTTTGAATTGGTTTGACAGTTGAAACAGGTCTAGAGTTTAACCTTTGAGTTCGAACTCCAGCTTTAGCAATGGTTGGTAAGGAGGTAATCCTGATAGAATCGGATGCATCTACATCGATATATATTATTATTGGGTTTGATGGATCATTCTTGTATTTCATTAGTGAGTATCTGTTATGGATACGCTCGCTTTTCATGCCCCCTATTGTAGTTCATACATGATAACAAAATTATAAGTCTAATCTTACTGGTAACTACCCCATAAACAAAATGCAAATTGACACATATGAATAAAACAGAAATAACATACATTTATATGGAATCTATGGTGAATAAATGTAAGGCAAATAATTTAACATGTAAAACATAAGCATGAAATTAGGGGAAATAAGATCATACATGATAACAAAGGCATAAATCTAATCTTACAGATAACTACACAAATTAACAAAAAATTGAAACATATATATATATATATATATATATATATATATATATATATATATATATATATATATATATATATATATATCAGGGGCGGCTCAACTAGTTTGGAGAATCTAAGCGAACCAAAATTTTGGGGTCCTTTGGCAACTTCCAAGTTCCAACCAAAATTGTTCCAAAATCCAAACCTGATTCAATAAATAGATTCATTCCTTCTTTTGTGCAGAAAATAACAAAATTTATCATTGATTATCAGATTATCACAAGACATAAATTCACAATCATAGATAATCAGTAATGGACACAATTATCAGTTATGGAGAATATAGAATCAAATGAAGAACAAAAGAAGAACATACTTGATACCTTTTCAGAATTCAACCTTGTCAAGATCCTACATTGTCCACATAATGAAGTGTCACATAAAAAAAACATAAAAGAAATAAAAATAAAAAAAACTTAAATTACCAACTTCATGTCTTTTGTAACGTCCCGTTCCTGGTACGCATTTAATTTATTTAAGTATTTATTTTGTAAGAGCTACTCGACGAGTTGGTAGCCCTAACTCGTCGAGTAGATGTCAGTTTAGACGCGGATTTTTAGTGGTCTACTAGACGAGTCGAGAGTCTTGACTCGATGAGTAGGTCCGTCAGGAGGAAACCCTAATCTTTAGGGTTTGCACCTTATTTAAGCATCATATTAGGCCTCCACCCAACCTCCATCACCTCCACATCCTACTCTCTAAACCTTAATCAGCCCTTGAGTGTTCTTAAGCTTTTTCTTGCCATTTGTGTGATTTAAAGCTTGGAGAAGGAAGGAAACCCTTGGTAATTCAAGAAGAGGCAGTAAATCCAGAGCTTGTGTTATGTTTCAGACCCTTTGGAGGTATAAAGCTTATACCTTGGCTTCTTTTCACTTAAATCTTCTTCTAGGCTTGCATGTTGTCACTTGTGAAGGGACTCGACGAGTTGACTCATTTTGTCCCGATTCTGTACAAGTTGGAAATCGACGAGTCTGTGAAGGAACTTGACGAGTTGACCCAGTTATCACGATACTAGATAGCATAGAACTCAACGAGTTAGGAGATGACTTAATGAGTTGGGTTGACTAGGAGTTGACCTTATCTTTGACTTTGACTAGAGCATTGACTTTGACCAATGGTAAGTTGGTCATTTTATCCCGTGAAGGATTATCATATCTTGACTAAGTATTATTGTGATTTATAGTCGGGGAGTCGTTGGATCAGATACCATGCTTTCCTCATCGTGAAATTTTCCAAACAGCTTTGTCAGGTGAGTCTTCTTTCAGTAGGAACGGGTCGAAGGCACCAATTATTGCCCGTTTATATATGTTAGTATGTGTCGGACTTCGGTCCGATGCCGAGGCTAGCCCGATGTAGAGCATATGTTCCGGACTTCGGTCCAATGTCGGGGCAGTCCCGAGAAGTAGTTATGTATACTTGATGTCTTTGTGCTTCATGCATGGTATGTGTTATGGGTTCTGGGCCTAGGTTCGATGTCGGGGTAAGCCTGATGTATGCTAGTTATATGTTATGTGTTATGTGTTCCAGGATTCGGTCCGATGTCGGGGCAAGCCCGATGTATATTATATGTTATGTTATGTGTTTATGATATATGTTATGCAGTGTGTATGTCGGGGTAAGTCTGAGGTCGGGCGGGGCCTGATGCCAAATGTGGTCTGATGTCGGGGTGAGCCCGATGCCGGACAGGAGTCCGATGTCGAGTTCATCCCTATGCAGCTGGGAGTAGTCCCAAAGTTATGTTATTTGTTATATGTTATGTGTATGGTATGTGGTAGTTTGGGGGAGCTCAATAAGCTTCGTGCTTACGGTTTTCAGTTTGGTTTTAGGTACTTCAACTAGCAAATGGAAGGGTTCGGGATAATCGCATGGCACACACCACAGTTCTCTAGCCTGGGAGATTTACTCTAATAATTGATATGAGATTTTGATATGTTGACAGATATTTTGATATTTTGACACACATGGTTTATGATTTCATATTATAGTACGATATTTATGGTTTTAATAATGATTTAAAAACGAAAATTTTGAACCGTATTTTTGGAATGCTTCATCTTTAAAATCCATTAATATCATTAAAGAAAGCATAATAGAGACTGGATCTCTTTCTACAACCTAAACAAAACACGTATGTATCAGCTGTTTCACTTATGTGGGTAACAAAACAATTCAAAGGCAATTCTCTATTTGTGTTTTAATAAACCAATTCCATATATTAACAGGAACTTCTAACAACTAGTTTTCAAGTGCATTAGATGTTAAACTAAAGATCCTTTAAAGAATACAAGCTACAAATGTTCAAACAGTGCAATCCCAATTTCCACAGGATGGCAAGGGAAAAATCGTAAGTAAGAAAACCATTCGACTTAAAACCGAACTCTATCTGAATCAGGATTCAAGAATCACCAAATAAGTTGAATTATTCACACTTGACAACCTTTCGGAAAGAAGAATCAACAATGGAGCTAACCTCTTTATTTATAAGAAGAAGAAGAATTGAGAATCGGAGAATCAGACTGGTAATGGTTTCTGGCTTTCTGTAGTTCTTAGGAGAATGAAGAATGAAATCAGAGGACATAATCACAAAGAATCATAGAAAGAAGAATAGTCGCATTCAATTTCTGCCGAGAATGGTTTCTGTGGTTCTACTCCTGCTGTTGATGTGCGCAGGAATCTGAATCGATAAACCCCTAATATTTGGGTTAAGTGGGGCCTTTAGAATTGAGGGCCCTAAGCAAGGGTTTAGTTTCAATATATGTCAAACCGGGCCCGATATATATATATATATATATATATATATATATATATATATATATATATATATATATATATATATATATATATATTGATAAAAAACAAATAATTTGGAATGGATCGTTAGGAGACTATAAAAAATACTTTTTATTTTAGAATTCGGTCCAGAATTCTGAATCGAAATTCCGGATTTCGGAAAAAATAACTTCATAATTTGAAAAATAAATCCGAAATCCGATAAATAATCCAAAATATTTGAGAAAAATACTTCATTTTTTTTACTATAATGTAACAAAATGTTAAAGAAACATATCAGATAGGAAGTATAAACGATACAATAGCTTAAAAACATATATCTGATTGGAAATTATGATATTAAAAACTGCGAAATAAACATTTCATACATAAGTAGAGTTTTATGAAAAAAAACATTATGAATAAAAAAAACCTCTTAAATTTCAAGCAAAGAACAAATCTAGAATTTGACATTTCGAAAAAGTGGTTATTTTTTCAAAAATTGTTTTTTTGTTATTTTTTTATATTGAATAAAATATGATTATTTTAATTAGTATTCTTATAAATATGATGTTTTTATAAAAGTTTATAAATGTGTAACACTATAACGAGGGGCGTAGGGAGTAAGGGGACTAGCAGGTGTGCTCCCCCCCTAACGTTCTCCTATTTCGATTTTCATTTCTCACCCTTAAACTTTATTTGTTTTTTCACATTTTCCCCTAAATTTATTTTTAATGTGGCGGTTTCCGACCCTCATAAATTTTAAATTATATGATTACTATTTTATAAATTATGATTTTGGTCCCTTACTATATTGTAAACTTACGCTTTAGTTCTTATACTTAATTCATTTTTAGTTTTCGTTTTTGTAATATTACCTTTTACTATTATAAGTTTTAAATTAATTGTCTTTCGTGTATTATATGAATCAAAATATATTTTCATATCTTATTTTTGTTGTCTCCTTAATACATAATTGTATCAATCGAAACTTTATTTTATATTTTTATGGCTACTTTGCAAAGGTGTTCTCCGCCGCAACGAGCGACATGACAAAATACTAGTTTGGATCATTTAGTATTAGTAATAAATCTCATTTAATTGTTTTAAGCTCAAAATAGAAAATCATCCTAAGCCCACCAGCCCCTTTTATAACCCGATTTCTTTAACTTTGTATTGGACAATATGGAAGAGCCAATTAATATTGAATTTGAAAAAAAAATGTTATTTCAAATTTAAGAGAAGTAAACTTAGATTTTTTGATTCGTGATCACCGAGTACCACTTTCAATCTAAAACTATCCAAGTCACCAAGGTATACTTCTAATCCTAGTATAAAGATTTAATTTTAATATATACAAGCCCCCTTATTCTAAAATCCTGGCTCCGCCGGTCCGCCCCTGACTAGAACACAAATATATTAAAATATATATTATTTCTTTATACGAAAATAAATTAAAACCTATCCTTATATAACTCTTATATATTTAATATTTTCTTTAAACGGTAATATTGACCATTTGGATCCTTTTAGTTCATTTTGTTTATAGAAAACGTTTTTTTTATAGAACTCGGATAAACTTTTTATTGATAAGAATGGATTATACACCAATCAAATCAAAGTCTCTAACGCAAGAATGTGTGACACGGAAATTGACACTTGTTATATTTGCCTTCCATCTTTTAAACCTGTTATGATTAATGATATGCATGTTTTTAAGGTTATTCAGTTCGTTTCATTGGATACACATAAAGAAAAAAACAACTATTAATCCTCCACATGAAATTAGAAATAAGGTTACGACATAAGAGACGAATGAAAGGAACAAAGGGAAAGGCAATTGGGAAGTCAAAAAAGAATGAAAAGAATAAAGTAAAGGCTATTGACAAGTCAAAAAAGAATGTAATGCTATGTAGGGGTGGCAAATCGGATCATCGTGTCGTGTTTTTGTCTGACACGACACGACACGACAAGGTTGTATGTAACACGAACACGACACGACACAATGTCGTGTTTTTTTTAACTAACACGAAAACGAACTGATTAAAAAACGACAAACACGACACGACAAAGATAACATAATAAAAAATTAGTTTATTTAATTAATATTTAATCATACATAACACGAAAAATAAGACAGACACGAAAAACACGACAAATAAATGCTAATCGTGCCAATTTCATGTCAAATTTTAAACACGAACACGAAACGACACAACATCGTGTTTTTTACACTTAACACGAATACGACACGAACACGAATTCGAATTTCAGTTTCATCCAAATTTTGTTTCGATTTGCGTATTTTTGTCGTGTCGTGTCAACAATTGCCACCCCTAATGCTATGTAGCGGGCTGCAATTAGGTGACACATGATTTTTAATTTTTATAATATGGGTAACAACAGGGAAATATCCTGTAAATTCTATTGGAATAGGATAAAATGCGGGATGGGTAGATGTCGATAATTGTGTCTCTACATTGGATACAATCATGTAAAGCGATTGTTTCCAAAAAAGGAAAAAGAAATGAAAAAAACTATGGGTGAGTCTTCTACGATATATAGGGTTTAAATGTTATCAGGGGTGTCTTTGATATTTGGTCCAATATTGGTATATGGTGTGGTAGATGCTCCTTCTACGACTTCGATGGATTCCTTTATTCATTGGGTTGATCATATTCTTCTTTCAGGGCTGCAACATAAATGTTTTGATGATATTATTATCATTGGTCTTTAGGTTTTATGGAATTTTCTAGGGATGTTGATCGGGTAAAATTTTTGGGCTTCGGGTAATTCGGGTTTTTCATGTTAAAAAATACGTGTTACTCGACCCGAATTAAATTCGGGTAATTCGAGTTCGGGTAATTCGGGTAGTAGTTCGGGTTTAGGTAATTCGGGTATTACCTGAAAATAAATGTAATGAAATAAATATGTCGTACTCTATTAGTCTTATTTATATAAGCAAACAAGACATAAACGAAGTCACACAAACTTTGGAATATTGAGATTTTTAGTCAATAATACTTAAGTTATCAAGTAATCTTTCACAAAACTAATACCATTTACAAGAAACCAAAATGCAAGAAGTCGATGCTCTATTTTCAAAATTATTTACAAGAAAAGCACTTACTTTGAAGTTTGAAGTCTAAATCGGTGAGTGTTGGTGACGAGTTGATGACCGGTGATCATGACTTGACTTAAGTTTGAAGTCTACTTGAGATGTCTCTTTGTCTTTGTAGGGTTCGATACTTCGATGGTGTTGGAATCCTAAGTCGAGTAGGACTTGGAGACCAACCTAGTTTTTAGGAAATCATAAACAAGTCGGTTTCTAGTTTCCTAATTGTGATCTAATTCTACAAGTCGGTAGTTTTAGGAGTATATATATATGTATAGATATCGAGGTATGATATTGTGCAGAAAAACATAATTGGTTTTTGAGTTATTTTTCCAATTAATCAAAGAGGTGTTTGATTAAACTGTTTTTGCAATTTTGTTTTACAAACTTGAATTGGTATTAGAGCCAAGGAATCGAAGGCTGTAAGATCAATTTTATTACCTGTTGACAAGCTAGGTCAACATGTCGGATGGTGAAGATGGTGCACAGCCTCCTCCGGTGAGAGTGAAGGAGATTGGGTCAACCACTGTAGCGTGTCCGATGCTCACACCAAAAATTTACACCGTGGTCCCTGCGTATAAAGGTGGTGCTTAGAATTCATAAGGCTTGGACAGTGATCGATCCAGGAAGACACAAGAACGATGAGAAAGATTACCTTGCAATAGGATTGTTGTATTAGGCAATCCCGGAGGATCTAATCATGCAAATCGGAGATGTGGAATCTGCTAAGGGACTCTGGGAAGCGATTAAGGCGAGATATATAGGTGATGATCGTGTGAGAGAAGCTCGATTGCAAACCCTAAACGCTGAATTCGATCGGCTGAAGATGATGGAGTCGGAAACCATCGACGCGTATGCTGGAAAGCTGTCCGGTATCGCCTCGAAATCAGCAACTTTAGGAGAGGTTATTGATGAATCGAAGTTGGTAAAGAAGTTCCTCAAAACCTTGCCTCGATCGAAGTTTATACACATCGTCGCCTCTTTAGAACAGGTGCTCGATCTAAAATCTGTTGGCTTTGAAGATGTAGTGGGACGACTCAAGGCTTATGAAGAAAGGATAAAAGAAGAGGAGGACGACGGAGGGAGTCAGGTGAGAGTTATCCTCAGAAAATCGGCGTTGTCTGGAGGTGGTGGATCATTGGGGCATCAACGAAAGGGAAGAAGAAGAGGGAACTGGAAGGGGAATGATGGGTCGAGTGGATCTAACCAGGGAACCGAGTCAGATTGTGGGTCAACTGGACCAGCTCCAAATGAGTTTAAAACAAAACAGGCCCAAGGTGGGGAGCCCAATTCTAATTCTGATTTATCTTAATCTAATTCCAACAATTGCAAAAAATGTAATTGTTATTGTGACAAAAAATGGAAAAATAGGGAAAAAGACCGATCTAAGGTGATTTGTTTTCGGTGTGACAAACCGGGTCACTTTGCGTCTGAATGTCCGGAACGACTCCAAAAATTACAAGAAGGTGGTTTATCGGAACATGACGACAGCGACGAGTCCATGTTCTAAAACCGGATCGGGGTTGAAGAATTCTCTAGAAGGACTTAGAGATTCGGGGGTGATTGTTGGAATCCTAAGTCGAGTAGGACTTGGAGACCAACCTAGGTTTTAGGAAATCATAAACAAGTCGGTTTCTGGTTTCCTAATTGTGATCTAATTCTACAAGTCGGTAGTTTTAGGAGTATATATATATATATATATATATATATATATATATATATATATATATATATATATATATATATATATATATATATATATATATATATATATATATATATCGAGGCATGATATTGTGCAGAAAAACATAATTGGTTTTTGAGTTATTTTTCCAATTAATGAAAGAGGTGTTTGATTAAACTGTTTTTGCAATTTTGTTTTACAAACTTGAGATAGATGACTAAAAAAATAGACAAGGTTTTTTTTTTTTTTTTTTTTTTTTTTTGGAAATCAATGATCGGGAATGAGGATAAAATCGTAAACAACATATGGATAAATGTTGATATTACCTAAAGGCCCTTTTATTTTTAAATAAATCGGGTATACTCGAAACCCTAGACAATAGAACCTCTATAATTTAATACTCGATAAATTAATAATCTCGTTAAAATTAATAATTTGTCCGGTTTCAACTTAAGACCAGTATAAAATTGGACCCCAATCGATAAAATAATAAAATAATATTTTTTTTTGAAATCCCAATGTAATATATTGGTCCCAACGAAACTATAAATTATTAACTAGTAAAATATTCCAAAATTCTAGAATTGTCATCGTTTATTTTTTAACATCTTTTAGTTTAGAAGCATATAGTAGATATGATTTTAAAATTTATCATTAGAAATTTTATAGAGATCAATCTAGATCTATGTACATTGAACTTGACAAGTTCATTAATGTGTAAATGTACATGAGAATTTTGAAGGTACTTGTTTTTATTTTATTGAAATAGATATAGTGAACGGACAAGTAAATTTTAAAGGTCGATGCATTAATTTGAGAGTTGCTCACGAATATAAAACAACTCTTTAATCTAATAATTTATTAATTTATCGATATAATAATATCTTGCTAAATTAATAAAATATCACAGTTCCAATATTATCAATTTATAGAGGTTTTACTGTACATATACCATATACTCGGTCTAAAAAAAGCGGGTAACTTGATAACCAAAATATGTACCCGATACCCGATTCACCCGATTTATAAACAAGTAGGTTCGGGTAATTGGGTATTTTCAACAGGCCTAGAATCTTCACAATACTCATATTCTTGGAACAGAAAGGCCTAAGAAGTCGTTCATTTTTTACGATATAATAGCTAGATTAATTTTGGGTCTGTAATAGAAGGATAATTTGCAAGATGAACCGAAGGATTTTGTTTCATAACCCTGATGTAGTTTGTACTTAATAACTTTTTTGACAGTTTCTTGCTAGTATATCTTATGTTATCTCTTTCATTCCAAAAACGAAAATTATTGTTGGTGTTTGCTAAATTTTAAATAATAGACATTTGTTCGTAAGGTTGCTAGCAACAAAGAACAACATATTTTTGGTTGAATTGTGTTTAGAATTATATCATGAATGATATGATATCATTATGTGAATCATAATACCTTGAAAATACAATTCTATAATTGGACAAGGCTTTAAAACTGTATAATAACTGTAATAAAATAGTATATTGTTACAATAAGGTATATTGTCAACGATAAATTATCTATATAGATTTTGACTATATAAAGATGTTAAATCACAATATTGGACAATACAATGTTATATTTATGCGGATTTTGCAAATAATAAAAATATAGAAGCATGATGTTATAATTCCTCATATCATATCGTATAATTGGACGAAATTTCAAAAATATATCAGCTTATTTAAGAACTAAAAAACGTTAATTGATTTTCTTAAAAAAAGTTTCTTAAGAAAAAAAATACAAACCAAAATTAGTTTTAGATCATAACATATATAATTGGGTAAATTTATAAAAATATAATGCTATAGTTGTCTACAAATAATAAATATTTTAAAAAACATTCCGATAAATTGTTCAAACTATAGTGTTAATAAAGTATTTGATGGAATTTTTTTAGATAATGTCATATATTGAACTACAAAATTACAATATATTCGTATAGATTTTGCAAAATACGATACATGAATAGAAAAAAAACAACTATGATGGTGTAATATATGAATATAGAATATTTTAGATCATAACTATAAAGTTCTGTATCATAGAATATTTTAAATCATATTCATTTATTTATTATAATAGATGTATATTTCCAAACACCATGTAAATTTGGAACTCTCATGTTGTTTCATTTTGTTCAATAACTAACTTTTCAAATGTCATTTAATAGTAATTAGGGAAGAATCCCGCGTTGCGGGGTTGGATTCGTAAAATAAATTCTTTAGTTGAATTTCAACATTTGACTATTGCAGTGTACACAGTTAAATCACTTGTTACCAAAAAAAAAAAAATACATTTGAGTTTTCCACACCTTCTCTCCGGAGGTGAAATATGTACATTAGCCAAGAAGGTCATATGTGTGACAATTGTCAATTTCTGGTCAAGTCAAAGTCAAATAAAGTCCACAAGTCAAACCGGTCAACTCAACTAACCCTTGTGTAGTAGGGCTTACGTTAGGTAATTACTATACAACTCGCTATTCTAATGAGAAATCATAAATTGAAAAGTCCGTATGTCTAGATTTCCTCAACCTAAAACTGTGGTAAGTAACGAACCAAACCGATAAAACAATGTTGCATACTAATCGGGAGTGTGTAAGATCCTTAAACATGGCTTAACGGGGCTTACGGACCTTGCGTTGCGGAGCCAAGCGCTCAAAAAGGTCACAAAAGAAATCTCTCCCAAATCTCTCCATGTATGTCAAATCTCTCCCAAATCTCTCTAAGTATGAGAAATCTTTCCAAGTATTTGAAATCTCTCCCAAATCTCTCCACGTATGTCAAATCTCTCCCAAATCTCTCCACGTATGCCAAATATCTCCCAAATCTCTCTAAGTATGAGAAATCTCCCCAAGTATGTGAAATCTCTCCCAAATCTCTCCATGTATGTCATATCTCTCCTAAATCTCTCTAAGTATGAGAAATCTCTCCAAGTATGTGAAATCTCTCCCAAATCTCTCCATGTATGTCAAATCTCTCCCAAATCTCTCTAAGTATGAGAAATCTCTCCAAGTATGTGAAATCTCTCCCAAATCTCTCCACGTATGTCAAATCTCTCCCAAATCTCTCTAAGTATGAGAAATCTCTCCAAGTATGTGAAATCTCTCCCAAATCTCTCTCAAAAGTTCCTTAAACTTTTTATAGTTTTTCGGGCCATCCTGACCATTAATCGGGTAAAAAACAGCTCGAAAACGGGAGTCTACGCGAAAATCAGTCTTAAGGAGCCGAACCCTCTTAAGGAGCCGAACCCTCTTAGGAAGCGAACTTGTCAGAGCCGAACCCTATCTCGGACCAAAGGCTCGCATAGACCGAACCCAAAGGTCCCTCCGGACCGAACCTCGCCGAGCACCGAACCCTACCTTCGCCTTCGCCTCCTAACCCTTTCGCTCCATTTCGCCTTCGGCTGTAACACCCCGAGATTCAGGTGCATTTTTTTCACCCTTATTCTTTGTCAATTGGTCATGATTAGTCCTTGAGTGGAGGGAAACTAGCAAGCGAGTACGCTGGGCGTACCAGAGGGGTACGCTGCGCGTACTCATGCGCTTAGTTTGGACGCGGAGTCGCCAAGGTACACTGGGCGTACCCAGAGTTACGTCGGGTGTACCCGGCCCAGGAGCAAAAACCCTAATCCGTCTTGTGCACTATTTAAAGGGTGCTAAGGGTCATTTCTCAGCCTCCATATCAGTGAGTGAAACCCTAAGAGAGAGCCTCCCATCGTCCTTAGTGTGTGTGAGTGTTGTTGGAGCTAATTGTGTTTTGGTGGCTTAGTGAAGAAGAAGGAAAGGAGCTCTTGGAAGCTAAAGCTTGAAGTGCCATTTTGGATCTGAGATCTATAGAGAAAGGGGCTACACTTAGAGGTATAAAGTTCAAAACATTCCTCTTCTTTTGGTTGTTGTTGCATGTGCCATTTCTAGGGTAAAAACCCCAAAGGTGGAGACTTTATGAGTATAAGGTGCTCCATGGTCCGAGATCTGTCCCTTTTCAGTGGTATTAGTGATTTAGAACCATAAAGTTTCCATCTTGGCTGTTAGTTTGAGGTCATGCTTGAGTATTAAGCCTTCTAGAGGTAGATGATGGAATATTATGGGAGTTGGTGGCTTGTTCAGCCATGCAAAGGCTTAAAGTCATCAACTTTATGGATTAAGAGGCTCAGATGTGGTCAGATCTAGAAATTAGACATGGGTCTTAACTGTTTAAGACCTCAAGAGCTAAGGGGCTGAAGCTGGGGAGGATGCCGGGCGTAATCCCAGTACGCGCCGCATACTAGGTGGCGTTCCCCGATTCTGGGAGGCAGCCGGGTACGCTCAGCGTACACATCTGGTACGCGCAGCGTAACCCGGAAAGTTGACTTTTGGTTGACTTTTAGGGTATGGTCTATTGAGGGGCCTTTTGAGTTATGAGAGGGGTAAAATGGTCTTTTACCCTTCTGAGAGTGTCATAAGAGGACATAGTCTAGCCTTTGAGAGTTATATTAAATAGAGTATTTATTTCATATGATTAGGCGGAGGCTAGGCCAGCGTTTACCGAGACAGAGATTTACTGAGATAACAGAGGTGAGTCTTCTCACTATACTTTACCTAGTGTGGTAACAGAGTCATGTGACAGTGTAATTTAGAGCTGTGTGCTAGTGTATTTGCGTGTTATTTATGTGTTGTGTTTTATTGTGATACGTGATATGCATGATTCAGAGTTTATAGAGTAGGACCAGTGGGTCCATAGAGTTAGGACCTTTGGGTCCATAGAGTTAGGGCCAGAGGGCCCACAGAGAGTTGGGGTTGGAGGGTCCCACTGAGACACATTGACCAGACGGTCAACAGAGTTATAGCCTCGAGTGGCTAATATATGTTAGAGTGGTATTTTGGGGAACTCACTAAGCTTTATGCTTATAGTGTTATGTGTTATGTGTTTCAGGTACCAGTGATGACCGTGGGAAGGCGCCGACATGATTCGTACACACACATGGGATTTTATGTATTTCGATCTTGGGGGATGTTTTGTGAAATAAGGATATGATACAATGACATTTTATTAATAAATGTGTTTGGAAAATGTGTTTTAAAAATGCGAAAAATTGTTTTAATTTTTACGGTGTTACAAGTTTGTATCAGAGCCTTGGTTTGAGGGATTCAGGTGCACCTTCGGGCGTATATGAACTCAAACTGAGGATTAGAGAAAATTTTGACAATGAAATAGTTTTCAAAAGAATAAAAAGAGCTTTCGAGACAAAACAGAGCAGAGTCGTGTGTACGAACAGCCAACGCCCGAACGGTGATTTCCCAAAATACCATTACAATAAGTGTTATGAGATATGATATGATATGATATGTGATGAGTTATATTATGCATGCCAGAGTAGACTAGGTATTCTTATTAGGACTAGAGTGGCCTGATATGTGATGCCTTAGTCTAGGAGTCTTGCTGCTAGGGATGCTTCAGAGTGTTTAGATAGCAGCGAGGAGGTTATGAGAGATCTGCTAGCGAGTATCATATGATTAGAGAGAGTAGAGTGCTTGGGATTGGGACTCTGGGATGCGGACTTGGGGTGAATGCTGATGTGGTGTGGACGGTAGTATTGGGCCCGTACCACTGAAGACACCGGGTCAGTGCACAGTCCAAGTAAGAATCCTTAGAGTACCAAGAAACAAGTAGGGTGGAGTATTCGAGTGTGAGTATACTCGAGCAAGTCCCTGATATGTTTTTATGTTGTATTTCAGAGAGAGGGGGACCATGGTTGGGACACGCCACACACCAGAGAGCAGCGGTACGAGTGACGAGGAGATCCGTAGGATCATCCACGAGGAGGTGGCTGCGGCCATCAGGGCAGAGATACCAGAGATGTTCGGGTCTATCAAGACCACACTGATAGAGACATTTGATGAGAGATACGCTGCTCTTTTGAGGCTGCTGTTGCTGCGGCCACTGCAGCTATAGCTGCGACTAGGCTGCAGGGTGGTGATGCGTTGCTGTTCCGAGAGTTCAGCAACACAAAACCACCGGAGTTTGACGGGACCCAGGACCCGATTGCGGCGATGAGGTGGATTTCAGACATAGAGGGGTGTTTCTTTACTTGCTCATCTCCAGAGCATTTGAGAGTTCGGTTCGCGCTGAACCAGCTTCGCTTGGGAGCGAAGGATTGGTGGAAGTTTGTGACGGCACATTATACGCCTACTGAGCTTGCTGCAGTGACCTGGGAGAGGTTCACTGCTATGTTCCGAGATGAATACGTTCCCCAGGTGGAGAGGGAGCGTTTGGCCCACGAGTTTCTGACCCTCAAGCAGGGTACTGAGTCTGTTATAGTGATTACGAGGATGTTCCATGAGCGGGCGATGTTCTGCCCAGAGCACGTGTCGTCCGAGCAGGCACGTATGAGCCAATATCTGAGCATTTTGAGGAGGGATATACGAGAGTTCGTGGCGAACTCGACGTACCGGACATTTGCCGAGCTTCAGGAAAATGCCCAGAAGAGGGAGATAGAGCTGGAGACCCAGGCTAGGGAAGACGCTGAGTTTCAGGGGAGGGATCGGCGACCGGTGCAGTCTCAACCGGTAGCCAAGCGGGCCAAGCCCGCTGATTCGAGACCAGTGAGTCAGAGGGGCCGCACTTATGGCAAGTGCGGCAAGAGCCACGATGGGGTGTGCAGAGCAGGGTCTTGCTACAAATGTGGCAAGGAGGGGCATATGGCCAAGGATTGCCCCAAGGGGTTTGCAGTATGTTTTCATTGCAGCCAGACCGGACACCGGAAGGCAGAGTGTCCATAGCTACGGGGATCGGCACAGGGAGTATCTCAGGGATCTGCCCCTGCTGCTATCAGAGCTACTGAGAGTTGGCCAGTGAAGGCCGAGGCACCGAAGGCACGAGGGAGAGCCTTTCAGTTGACTGCGGAGGAGGTCCGCGCAACGCCCGATGTCGTGGCTGGTATGTATTCTTTCGTGTATTTATTTTGATGTTGATATATTGTGCTTATATTATGTTATGCGTATGTACTTTTCTTGTGAGTTATGTACTTGCCTTGGTGTTATTTGACTCGGGTGCGAGTCGGTCTTTTGTATCTTTGGCTTTTAGTCAGCATATCAGTGTTAGTCGTGAGGCGTTGAGTCGACCTCTGAGAGTTTCCATAGCTGACGAGAGGGCGGTGTATGCCACAGAGGTGATCCGAGGGTGTGTACTCGATATTTTCGGTGTTGAATTCCCGATTGATTTAGTTCGTATTGCGATGGGGGATGTCTGTGTCATCGTGGGCATGGACTGGTTGAGCAGATTCGGAGCGGTTATTGACTGCAAGCGACATCTGGTGACCATACGAGACCCTAGTGGGGGAGTTCTTACGGTGTATGGCGAGGGTACACGTTTTGGGTCAGCATTTTGTTTGGCCGCTAGAGCGAGACAGTGTATACAGCAGGGCTGTAGGGGCTTTGTAGCGTATGTGATGGATACGAGGGTTGATTCAGAGAGACCGAGGTCAGTTGATGAGGTGCCGATAGTGCGTGAGTTCTCGGACGTATTTCCGGAGGAGTTGCCGGGAGTGCCTCCCGTGAGGCAGGTGGAGTTCAGTATCGATTTGGTTCCGGGGGCCGCACCTATCGCCAAGGTGCCCTATTGCCTTGCGCCTCTAGAGATGTAGGAGTTATCCTTGCAACTTTAGGAGTTGCTGGGGAAGGGGTTTATTCGGCCGAGCAGCTCCCCGTGGGGAGCGCCTATCCTTTTTGTCAAGAAAAAGGATGGTTCACACCAGATGTGCATTGATTACCGGGAGTTGAACAAGCTGACGGTCAAGAACCGTTACCCGTTGCCGAGGATCGACGATTTGTTCGATCAGTTGCAGGGAGCATCTTGGTTCTCCAAGATCGACTTGAGGTCTGGGTATCATCAGGTGAGGGTGCGAGATGAGGACATCCAGAAGACAACGTTCAGGACTCGTTATGGGCATTACGAGTTTGTGGTGATGCCTTTCGGACTCACCAATGCACCGGCGGTGTTCATGGATCTCATGAACAGAGTGTGCAGGCCGATGTTGGATCGCTCGGTGATCGTATTCATCGATGATATTTTGGTGTATTCGAGATCCAGAGAGCAGCATGAGAAGCATTTGAGGGAGATCCTCGGAGTTCTGAGATCGGAGAGGCTTTATGCCAAATTCTCCAAGTGTGATTTCTGGTTGCGAGAGGTCCAGTTCCTAGGGCACCTCGTTAACCAGAAAGGGATATTGGTCGACCCGGCCAAGATTGGGGCAGTGATGAGTTGGGAGGTGCCGAGGTCACCCACCGAGATCAGGAGTTACTTAGGGCTGACAGGTTATTATCGGAGATTTATCAGGGATTTCTCCAAGATCGCCGTGCCACTCACCAGGTTGACCCGGAAGGGTGTTGCATTTTCATGGGGCCCAGAGTAGCAGACCTCCTTCGAGACACTTCGCCAGAGATTGTGCGAAGCCACAGTTTTAGCCCTTCCGGAGGGAGTGGAGGACTTTGTGGTGTATTGTGACCGTCGATATCAGGGTTGGTAGTGGTACTGATGCAGAAGGGGCATGTGATAGCATACGCATCGAGGCAGCTGAAGCCTCATGAGACGAGGTATCCCACCCACGATCTTGAGTTGGGGGCAGTGGTGTTCGCCCTTAAGATCTGGCGTCATGATCTGTATGGGGTTCGGTGTACCATATACATGGACCACATGAGCTTGAAGTACTTGATGGATCAGCCCAACCTGAATATGCGACAGAGGAGATGGTTGGATGTGGTGAAGGATTATGACTGCGAGATCCTATACCACCCGGGTAAGGCTAATGTTGTAGCCGATGCACTGAGCCGAAGGGCGGAGAGCGCCCCGATGCGAGATGTTTGTTTGAGGTTGACAATGATAACTCCGGTGTTGGACACCATTCGTGGGGCCCAGGCTGAGGCAGTGAGATCAGAAAACCAGAAGAGAGAACGAGTTGTCGGGTTGGTATCGGAGTTCGTTACCGATAGCCAGGGGCTTATGACATTCCAGGGTCGTATTTGGGTACCGTTTGTGGGCGGGACGCGTACCATTTTGATGGAAGAGGCTCATCGATCGAAGTTCTCGATCCATCCTGGGGACACTAAGATGTATTTGGACCTAAAGAGAGAGTATTGGTGGCCTTGTATGAAGAGGGATGTCGCGTGGTTTGTTGAGAGGTGCTTAAACTGTCGTAAGGTTAAGGCCGAGCACCAGAGACCGCATGGTAAGTTGCAGCCGTTGGAGGTTCCCAAGTGGAAGTGGGAACAGATTACCATGAATTTTATCACCAAATTGCTGAGGACTACTAGGGGAGTCGACGCAATTTGGGTGATTGTGGACAGGTTGACGAAGAGCGCCCACTTCCTTGCTATCAGTGAGAGCTCTTCCGCTGAGAGGTTGGCAAAGTTGTACATGAGAGAGGTGGTATCGCGACATGGAGTGCCGATCTCGATCGTCTCAGATCGAGATGTGCGTTTCACTTCTAGATTCTGGAAGAAATTTCATGAGGAATTGGGTACGAGGCTGCATTTTAGTACCACATATCACCCACAGACTGACGGGTAGAGCGAGTAGACGATTCAGACGCTCGAGGACATGCTTCGAGCATGTGTATTGGACTTCGGAGGGAGTTGGGACACGTACCTACCTTTGGCATAATTTTCCTATAACAACAGCCATCATTCGAGCATCGGTATGCCTCCTTTTGAGCTGTTGTATGGGAGGAGGTGTCGGACTCCCATCTGCTGGGGAGAGGTAGGGAAATGTGTGATGGGTAGTACGGAGATAGTACTTCAGACGACGGAGCAGATTCAGTAGGTCAGACAGAGGTTGTTGACCGCTCAGAGTCGCCAGAAGAATTATGTGGATAGGCGTCGGTCCGAGCTTGAGTTTCAGGTCGGAGATTTTGTGCTCCTGAAGGTATCTCCTTGGAAAGGAGTGATCCGGTTCAGGAGGAGAGGCAAGCTAGGGCTCCGGTATATTGGTCCGTTTAGAGTGATCACGAGGGTGGGCGGGGTAGCATATCGTTTGGAGCTACCTGAGGAGTTGGGGCAGATTCATGATACTTTCCACGTGTTGCAGTTGCAGAAATGTATAGCCGATGAGTTGGAAGTGGTGCCATTAGAGGATATTCAGGTGGATGTGAGCTTGAATTATGCTGAGAGACCGGTGGCGATAAGGGATCAGAAGATCAAGGTTTTGAGGAAAAAGGAAGTGCCTCTGGTTTTGGTTTAGTGGCAACATCGGAAGGCGTGCGAGATGACTTGGGAGTCAGAGTCGGAGATGCGAGGGCAGCACCCAGAGTTGTTCGAGGAATGAGGCTTCGGGGGCGAAGTCTGGTTCTAGTGGGGGAGAATTGTAACACCACGAGATTCAGGTGCATTTCTTTCACCCTTATTTTTTTTCAATTGGTCATGATTAGTCCTCGAGTAGAGGGAAACTAGCAAGTGAGTACGCTGGGCGTACCAGAGGGGTACGCTGCGCGTACTCATGCGCTTAGTTTGGACGCAGAGTCGCCAAGGTATGCTGGGCGTACCCAGAGTTACGCTGGGCGTACCCGGCCCAGGAGCAAAAACGCTAATCCGTCTTGTGCACTATTTAAAGGGTGCTAAGGCTCATTTCTCACCCTCCATATCAGTGAGTGAAACCCTAAGAGAGAGTCTCCCATCGTCCTTAGTGTGTGTGAGTGTTGTTGGAGCTAATTGTGTTTTGGTGGCTTAGTGAAGAAGGAAAGGAGCTCTTGGAAGCTAAAGCTTGAAGTGCCATTTTGGATCTGAGATCTACAGAGAAAGGGGCTACACTTAGAGGTATAAAGTTCAAAACATTCCTCTTCTTTTGGTTGTTGTTGCATGTGCCATTTCTAGGGTAAAAACCCCAAAGGTGGAGACTTTAAGAGTATAAGGTGCTCCATGGTCCGAGATCTGTCCCTTTTCAGTGGTATTAGTGATTTAGAACCATAAAGTTTCCATCTTGGCTGTTAGTTTGAGGTCATGCTTGAGTATTAAGCCTTCTAGAGTTACAAGATGGAATATTATGGGAGTTGGTGGCTTGTTCAACCATGCAAAGGCTTAAAGTCATCAACTTTATGGATTAAGAGGCTTAGATGTGGTCAGATCTAGAAATTGGACGTGGGTCTTAACTATTTAAGACCTCAAGAGCTAAGGGGCTAACGCCGGGCGTAATCCCAGTACACGCCACGTACTAGGTGGCGTTCCCCTATTCTGGGAGGCAGCCGGGTACGCTCAGCGTACACATCTGGTATGCGCAGCGTAACCCAGATAGTTGACTTTTGGTTGACTTTTAGGGTATGGTCTATTGAGGGGCCTTTTGAGTTATGAGAGGGGTAAAATGGTCTTTTACCCTTCTGAGAGTGTCATAAGAGGACATAGTCTTGCCTTTGAGAGTTATATTAATTAGAGTATTCACATAGGAAGTTAATAACTCATAAAGTTTACGGGAATTTTTATTAATCAAAAGGGGTTTTTATGTCGATTTAAAATCACTTTTTATATCAATAAGTACGGATATTACTGTACACTTTCAGTCTTGGTATTTAAGATTACACGTCATTCATTACGGGATTTTCCTCAAATATGAAAGGGTTTTATGCCAATTTAAAACCACGTTTATATCTTTAAGTATTGCAAATACTTGTTTATTCTTGGTCCTGGGATTTAGGACCACATAATTTTTATAAGGAAAATATTGGATTTTTCTTGGTAACACACAACATATTACAAAGAACGGTTTCCAAACTCTTTATCTAAAAAGCTTATGAACTCACCAACTTAATTGTTGACACTTTTTCAAAACTACTTGTATTCTCAGGAATTCAGTGAAACAGGAAATCAACAGCGTTTTGAGGATGGAACGATAAATAGTCAAACAGTTCATTTTGTCATCATAATGTAAATGATTTGAATCATATAAACATATAATTTGGTGTAACTTTTTCAATTATATTTATGATGGTTGTATTTACTTTGAGCACTATTATACTCGTTGTTGTGATACTATACATGAAGTCCTCCACCCCGGACGTTTCCGCCATCCTTGGTTTGGGGGTGTGACAATATGTCACCCTGATAAGATTTCCAAGCCCTCTTTCATTTACACCAAGAGATGTCAAAAACTCTATTCTTTCTTCTGTTGGGAGTTCTGTTAGCTCTGACTCCACCTGTAATTAAAAGTTTAAAAACCAAACCCTATATTTTTATTTTTAAGAAAGATTGTTTTATTGGATAAATATAGCAAAGTTTCAGTACCTGAGCAGAGATAGTGACTAATCCAGATTGTAACTTAGAAGCAAGTTCCATGACATTTTTGACATGAGGATTATTCTCAGGTGAAGCTAAATCAGACTTTGCAACATTTGCCACATAAATCATAGACTTCATTGAAAGTAAACAGAGGGCTCATGAAAGGTATATAAAGTTGCAAGCACATGGGAAAACTGATCAAGCAAAGAAGGATCTAGGTAAGCATTCTCATAGTTGATCTATTTAGATGGGGATTTGAGTAACATGTAGTCCCTAGTAAAGCTTCTAGTAGGACTGAAAGCAGCTACATCTATAAAACAGGTCACATGTGAATGCTTTATCAAGTTCATCTATCGTCTAGGGCATATCAGTCTTTTTAGATTCGAGATTCATCTTCATCATTGAAGAGTAAAAAAGAAGTAATATCTATGAACCGGGTACACGTTGCAAGCATGCCAAAGTTGTATGATTTCTTTTTGTAGTCTATTAAACTCTGAAGATCATGACCCACTTATGAAATAATCTTCAATTGGATCCATTTTTTTTTTGTGTATTTTAAGGGGTAGAAAAGTAATTTACTTACTACCTTTTCAAGTTGATGGTCTTTTTCCCTTAACAATGCAGTGGTATCTTCAAGTTGATGGTCATTTTTCCTTAACAATGTAGTGGTATCTGGAGTCAAACGATTAGCAAAATTTAACAATCCAATAAAATTTACCTTACGAAAAAACAATAATATTAATGAAATCATAGGTCCAGAACCTGCAATGTATTGAACATCTACATAGACAGTCCATTTACATAGGTTGAAACATTTTGTTTTCTACAAAGTACTCTTTCATTCAATCAAGGGTTGACTTCATCTATCAAAATAAAATAAAAAACATAACTTTAGTTAAATCAATTTTGGGTAAAACAAAAGGTATTAGATTCTTGAAGATCCACCTCACCCAATTTGTCTGTGACAACCCGATATTTTGAGACAATATAAAGTAACACCAGTCCAACTTAGGTCAAAAATCTAACTCTTCTAAAAACTTATTTGGGTTGAATAAAGCGATAGATATCGTAACAAGGTTTTCAAAACATATAAAGAACACTAAAATCTGAGTTATACTGAAGAAGTTATGACCAATCGAAGATCCGCAGCAAAACCGGTAAAACATTGTTAAATGTAAAAATGCGAAGTTTCAATAAAACAATTTTTAGCCTTAGGTATCTAAACAAAAGTTGTAGCTTATGTTAAGACGTGAACGCGCATAAAGAGAACGCCCAAATCTGACTTCGTATGAGGAAGTTATGATTTATCTAAGTTCCAACGTGGCAGTAGACAGCTAAAAACTCGAAACAGTGACCGAGTGATTTGTAGCCGGCACAACCTAAATGAGAATCAAAGATATCGTCAGTAGTAGCACAACGGTAAAAAGTCTAACGAAAACGGACATTGGATGAAGAAGTTATGGATTTTTAACGGACTTTTCGTGCCCAATCTATTAAAAATATATAATTAAAAATAAATTAAAAACTAGCTGAAGGAATCTAAAAGAAAGTTGTAGAGTACATTCTCACCTACGCGTGGATATAAAGAATACGAAAAACGGAGTTCGTACGCGAAAGTTACGTAATTTAGAAGTTTGGAAAATTAGATTACGCCCCGCGTACCAGGCGATAAGAGCCTCGTCCCATCGGCCAGCAGCTCTCCCATTCGAAGTACGTAAGTAGTGATGACTCGCTATGCCCCGTGTAATCTCGTACGCCCAGTGTACCGAGGCGGTTCAGCCACTATATAAGTGGTGCGAGGGTTCCGAGCATAATTGCTCATTTCTTCCTGTTCTCATTCTTTTGCTCTGCGTTTAACCCCTCGAAGCCATCCCGACTTCCCGGTTTTCATATCCAAGTTCGGAAGGAAGTTTTACGCTCCCGATATTTTCCCGAGACTCCCGAGATTACCAAGATTCCCGAGAATCCCGAGAAATCAGCTTTCTCCAGTCGAAGTTCTACTCGATTTCTGTCTCACTTTCTTTAAACTATCAGGTGAGTTCATACCCCTACAAAAACACTTTAAATACGTTTTAAATGTTTTTTAAATACTTTTAGGGGGGGGGGGGGATACAAGTAAACACCTGGTTATTATCGTGTGAAAACATCTATCTTTTGCTATGCATTTTATACTGTTGTTTTAACTATCATTTAAAGTCGTTATTATGAAAAATACTTCACAAACACTTTCTTACCTTCTTGGGTTAGAATGCATTTTATAAATAAGAAAATATGTTTTATTTATAAGTATATATCGAGGATTAAAACTTTCATTCAAGTGATTTTCATAGTATTACCCGTGAACTTATTGTTAGCAATCATGTGAGGCATATGGATTCGCTTAGTATCAAAGGAAGCCCTCATCTATAACCAGAATCTCCTGGAGGGAGAGCACGAGTTTGTGTATAGATCTATACGGGGATGACAATCCCGCACCCTGACTGTTAGCTACTGTCCATCATAGGGGTGACAAATGTCGACATTGGTATTTCGTAGCATGGTTATGAGAGAATCGCAACGCGGAAGCAATAACTCATGAATAAAGTAATGCTCCTATGGAATACCATCATTTTTAACTGAATCATGCTTGGGGGGTAATATCTATACCATAGGGTATTATCGGCATGTTCAAAATTCAGGATAAGCACTTGCTTAACTAGTTTTATTTAATTATAAAACTATGCATCGTAAATTTTTAGCATGGCATATTTGCTTACAGGTTACAGTCTTGGTTAATTAAGACTGCATCTCACTTATAGGAAAATATAGGATTTTTCCTGGTTTAAATACATTCATTTTATACAACTACGGTTTTACAACATCATTCTTAAGAAAATATTGTATTTTATGAAATCAAATGCGGACTTTACAAATGGCATACAATTACTCAAATAAACTTCTTATGAACTCACCAACTTAAATGTTGACACTTTTTCTTTGAAATAACTTGTATTCTCAGGAAATCATTAAACAGGGTTAGCAACTGCTTTTGAAGACTTACGCCCAGACGTTATTTTAATCTTTTGAACATCATAATGTAATTGATTTTTGCAAACATGTAATACTACAATCATGTAAACTTTTCAATTATGTATATGATGGTTGTGCGTACTTTCTTTACTCTTCATTTGTTATGATACTTTATATGAAGTCCTCCGCCCCCGAATGTTTCCGCCGTTCTGGTTTGGGGGTGTGACAGATTGGTATCAGAGCATTGTTTATAGTGAAATAAGTATGTCGATCCATTTATGACATACAACTATAAATACAAATGGGCAAAAACACTATGATTTAGAGTTATCCTTTTCAAATAAGATTTTTTTTCTATTATAAAAGTATTCATGCATACAACATAGAGAAATGTCATAATGAAATAACATAGAAGTATGAAAGGTGAGTTGTGCACTACAAGTATGCCTTGGGACATGTGCTTGGGACTGGGACGAATATAGCCTGATCAACTATATTTGTTCGAGAGCCGATTAACGTATGCCGGGGGATAACTGTAGTGGACAACAAGTCTAAATCTTACCAAACTTATAAACTTAAGAATCAAACATAATACTATAGGAGTATTTTATACATACAATAGTTTAACCTAGATGTTCAACCTTACATGCCTTAGTTCTAGAGAATTCTCATAACCTTATTCTAATACAGACATAATGGTCGGAGCCCATCTACCAGGAGACCTATACTACTCGAACCAAGACAATGGGGGATGGATGGAGAATAATCCAGAAGAAGAAATGCAAGAGGACTCAGACCTAGATCCGAGAACAATAACCTACCCTTAGTGGATCCAATCCAAAATCCTAATCCTCGACCGAAATTTTATGGCTCGACACCTCTATGGGAAACCAACCTGAATAAGTGGAGTCGCGAACAGGATCAACCCCTTCCGTACAATGGAGACCGAAGCTTCTACAATCTAAGTGAGGGAGGCTCGACAGACAAAGTCCTTCCTATGCCGGTTCACCGAATAGCTCGCAATGGTGAGCAAGGAAGGAAAACTATCCACTGAACCATGGAAATTGAAGCAAACACCGGAGTCAATACAGTTCACATCCGTCAATTAGAATCTGCTCTTAAAGGAGCTGTGAATCGTAACGAGATTCTGCAGGAAGAGCTGACTACAACACAAAACGAAGTCAGAGGACTTCGAACACATCAAGAAGTGTTTGAGAGGCGTATTCTCAAGATGGAGCATCAGTTAGCAGAATCAAAGGCTCGTCCGAACGATTCTGGTTGCGAGTAGTGTTTACACTACAAATCCTAAATTTTGGTGTAAACTAGGACTGCGACTAAAAGGGTTTACTTTCATTAACTTTCTATACTGTAGACCTGTAGATAAGGTCAAATTTTCCCAACGTCATGATGTAACCGAACATATGTTTAATATATAATGAAGTATTTCTTTTGTGTTAATTCCCTGCTTATCACTCAATTCATAAGTTTATCTATTATTATATAAACCCTTATTATGAATCGAACCCAAAAATCTTTTTTAGGTCGAACCTAATTCATGTAATGTTGAAAATAGCTAACTCGTTAGTACGCGACTTCCAATCATTAAAGACTTATAGTCTTCATGGTTATCTCTTTCTCAGCACGATGCCTCCTCGTAGGTTAACACGTCGAAATGCGACACCAACACCACCACCACCACCTCCAGCTTATGATCCCGCTATGGTACAGTCTGCCATCACCGCAGTAGTGACAGCTACACTATCACAAATAAAATCTACCAGAACTGGAGGTAGCAGGAGCAGCACAAATCATCTAAACCATGACATTGTTCATGGTCACGTCAGAGAATGCTTCTACAAAGAATTCTCAAATGCAAAGCCAAAAATGGTCAATGGCACTGGGGGAGTCATTCCACATATGCAATGGTTCGAAAAGACTGAGACAGTCTTTGAGATCTGTTCGTGCCAGGAAACAAGCAAAGTCAAATTTGCTGCTTGTACTTTTACTGACCGAGCCCTTACATGGTGGAAGGGCCATGTGAAATCCATATCCCTTCTAGTCGCCAACGCCATGGGTTGGGAAGACCTAAAAGTGCTGATGCTAGAAGAGTACTGCCTGAGGGGTGAAGTCCAAAAACTGGAGCAGGAGCTATGGAACCTGAAAATGGCTGGATCTGACCTAACCACCTACACAGCCTGGTTTAGTGATTTGTCAGCTCTATGCCCAGGCATGGTCAACCCGAAACCAAAGAAAGTGGAAAGGTACATATGGGGGTTGTCACCCCATATCCAAGGGCATGTCTTGGCTTCCAACCCTGTCACATTCAACAACGCAAAGCGGCTGGCACAATGATTGATTGATCAATGTGTTAAACATGATATTATTACCGTTGTTTCGAAGTCATCGAGGGGATAGAGGACCCAAGGAAACCCTGGAATAAGAGAAGGGGGGGGGGACCATGCAAGAGAACCCTAAGAGGAAACAGTTAGTGACAGCCCACACTGTTACTGCCCCTACCGCGCCCACACCAAAGTTGTACTACGGCAACATGCCTAACTGCAATAGATGCAAACTTCATCACCACAGACCCTGCCGTGAAATGCAGTGCACAGGGTGCAACAAGAAGGGACATACTGTTCGCTTCTGCAAGGAACCAATCCAACCAGCTGCTCCAGCCACAAATGACGGAGTAGGTCATACTTGTTACGGGTGCGGACTAGAGGGTCACTTCCGAAGAGACTGCCCAAAATCCAACAACTTGAATGATGGAAGAGGAGGCCAATTGTTCGCGATAGGCCAGGAGGATGCCATTGCAGATCCCACAGTTGTTACGGGTATGTTTCTCCTCAATAATTATCATGCATGCATATTTTTAATAGTGGAGCAGAGAAGAATTTCGTGAGTCACAAGTTTAAAAATCTACTCAAACAAACGCCCCAACCATTAAATGAAGCATTCATAGTAGTAATAGCAAGAACAAACGATAAGCATTGAAAACATACACATACACTGCACTATCGCGCTAACGAACATTTTTCCTAGTCGACTTAACACTTGTTACAATGAGAAGTTCCGACATCGTCATTCGATGTGGATTGGCTTGGCCCTGACCATACCAGTTCCGTGTGTTATAAAAAGACCCCTTTGCTTTAAGCGTCAACTAACGAAACTCTTTCGATCTATAATGACAACCTAACACAAACTTTCAAATCACCTTTCACTTCAAAATCCCGAAGTACTCGTATGTGGAGTATTATACCATTCGAAACCTTCCCAAAGTATTCTTGACAGACCATTAAAGGAATAGCACGCATACAACGAGTCAAGTTCAAGCACAGAGGCTAGGAATGAATCTGGATAACCTATTACTATAAGAGTATATACGACTTGTATGCAAAAGACAATGTTAGATAAACCAGGAAAAGAAACTCCAACTCCACAAGACCGATACCAATCCGAACAACAAACAGGATAATAAAGGTCCGCTGGAACACCCACGCTAGGATCTGGATTCGCTAGAGAACAAGAAGAGCAAACCTGGACACAGAAACATGGTGGTTTTAGAGTTATGGTCACGAAGAAAGCGCACACTAAAGAATCTGAGGGTGAAAACTAGCCCCACCAATACTGAGTACAAGATCACGGGTTTGAGTGAGAAGCCCTGCAAAAGTTCCTTAACCTGTTGACTAAACAAAAGCAAAGTCGCATGCCAATAGTAAAGGTTTGCTGGAATGCTAATCAAGGACCTGAATTCACTTGGGAGTGAGAAGAGCAAATGCAAAAAAAGTACTCGCATCTTTTTCCTAGTCCTTAAACACTTACCCTGTCAATAATTTCGGGACGAAATTCCCTCTAACGGGGGATGATGTGATAAACCGATATTTCGAGACAATATAAAGTAACACCAGTCCAACTTAGGTAAAAAATCTATCTCTTCTAAAAACTTATTTGGGTTGAATAAAGCAGTAGCTATTGTAACAAGGTTTTCAAAACATATAAAGAACACTAAAATCCGAGTTATAACGAAGAAGTTATGACCAATCGAAGATCCGCAGTAAAACCAGTAAAACACTGTTAAACGTAAAAACGTGAAGTTTCAATAAAACACTTTTTAGCCATAGGAATCTAAACAAAAGTCGTAGCTTATGTTAAGACGTGAACGCGCATAAAGAGAACGCGCAAATCTGACTTCGTATGAGGAAGTTATGATTTATCTAAGTTCCGACGTGACAGTAGGCATCTAAAAACTTGAAACAGTGATCGAGTGATTTGTGGCCGGCACAACCTAAACGAGAATCGAAGATCTAGTCAATAGTAGCACAACGGTAAAAAGTCTGACGAATATGGACATCGGATGAAGAAGTTATGGATTTTTAACGGAGTTTTCGTGTCCCAGCCTATTAAAAATATATAATTAAAAATAAAGTCAAAACTAGCCGACAGAGTCTAAATGAAAGCTATAGATGTTGGATTAGTGTCTAAGCCCGTAACTTATTTGGTATGTACTTGACCCGGTTGTACATGGTCCTTTTGGGTTGCCTTCACCAAAGCAACATTGACAAGGTAATTTATGGAGAGAGAGGAAATTATGATTTATTAATATATTACATGATTAATATATTAAAAGGGAAATCATATTATTTAATTAATATTAGTCATAAACTAATTAGGAATTAATTTGGTGGCTAAAAGAGATTAATTAAATATAGGGGCTTAAACTGTCAAATGTGTGATAGTTGGTTTTTGGGCTAGGGAAACCTAATGGATTAAAGGGTGAATGAAATTATGATGAAGGTCCATCATAATTTCGTCCATAGGCCTTATTCAAGAAGGTTCCATGGGCTACTAGGTGATTAAGCTGTCCATTAGGGTTTTGACTGAAACCCTAGCAGCCTACGGTATAAATAGAGACCCCTACATGCAATTTTCGGCCACTTGATTCCAAGGAAACCCTAGTGCCGATTTTTAGCATCCCTTCCCTCTCTCATATTTCCTTCTTGCTTGTGTGGTGTTTGTAATCCATTAGAGGTGTTATACTTGTGACTCTAAGCTCCAAGAAGAAGAAGATCCAAGATTTTGAAGAGGTAAACATCTAGATATGGTATATCTTGATATTTTTGAAATATGTATGCTAGATTAGGGTTTGTAAGTCTTGGATATAATCAAGGTTGCATAACTCGTTACTCGGTACCTGTTCGGCTGACTACCGAGTAACGAGTACCCGGGAGTACTCGGAGAGTACTCAGATTCGGTAATTCATGTAGAAATATTTTTAGGAAAATTATATATGTCAAAATCATAAGTTGATTGAAATATATAACAAAATTAGATACATGTGAATAAACGAAATCTAAAAAACATATAATGGTCTCACTTCGTGAATAATTACTGAAAATTTAAGATATATATGTAGTAATAATGACATGTGTGTGTTAAATAATAAATCATTAAGCATATTATACATATTATTCACCGAGTCGACTGTGTTTCACAATACTACCCAGTTCAGTAAAGGGGCCGATCAGGGAATACTTGGGATTTTGTAACTCACCTTGGTAAGGGGCCGAGTAGCGAGTACACGGTGGAGTAATCGGCCAACTCAGCGAGTTTTACAACATTGAATACAATGCATGTACAATAGAGTAACCTAGATCCAAGCATTAGGGTTTTCATGAGCACATAGGAAAGTTCTTGTGTGTAAAACCCATCAGTGGTATTAGAGCTATGTTTGGTTTCTATTGTATTGATGCCTTGTTTATTTGTTCAAGCTTTAAAATCGTTTTTATTGCTAACTGGCTGATGAACTCGACGAGTAGGTTGAACTCGATGAGTTCCAATGTGGACTCGACGAGTTTAGCTGTTAGACAGAAAGACTTTCAGGATTTTATGCTATTTTTCTGAAGGATAATTGCCAAAACTGTTTTTGTATAATAAAATCCGAATTTTATTATTATTATGAGATTATCCTTACCAAAACAAAAGATAATTACTAGTTAGTTAAATAATAAATTCATTATATGATAAAATTTGATTATTTGATCTATTATCTTGCATGAAATTGGATTAGGTCAAATATAGATAATCACAAAATTAATTGTTTTATTTATATTATTTGTTATTTGATCCTTAACGTTTTGAAAAGTTAAAAAACTTGCCCTCAAGTTTGGGAATTAAATTAAAAGTTTAATTTTGAATTATTTAAATTTCAAACCCTTAGAATTTTACAAGTTTAAAATTCAACCTTATACTTTATTTATTATAAGATTAATATATATATATATATATATATATATATATATATATATATATATATATATATATATATATATATATCGCTAGTAGGCCTCATTCACAAAGCTGGTCTATAAGGGGGTATAAGCTTGCTGCCTATAAAATGGCGCTTAATGGGTGTCCACTCTCATCCACCGCTTTCTTGATTGGTGGAGGGTCGTTAGCCGAACGGATAAGATAGGGCATTTAATTCCTCATTATAAGTATAATGAATATTACAAGTAACTAAATGTTTTTCAAATTCCCTATCTTAGTTACTTTAGGGTAAAATGTGAAAATGATGGTATTCCATGGAATTACACTTCGTACCCTTGTCAAACGTTAGTGGAGCGTGTGTAGTTAACCGGCACACTAATTTGGGATTGACATTGGTGGTGAAGGGTGGCTCGATGTTTATCATAGATCAATGGAGCGTGCGTGGCTAACTGGCACATTGATTAGGTGATAGTGACATTGAGTGCACCAAGTTGATTCGCATGGTTATTCACACCTTGTTTGTGATCCTCGGTATCCCAGTCACAAACTTGAAGGGCATATCGAGATTTAAACATGCCATTGAAAGGTTCAATGAATATCAAAGATCTAAGAGTTTTCAAAGCATTTAAAACTAAATCTTTTGTGTTTCATGGTGGAAAATTAGTGAATCGTCATTCACTTACCTTCAAATTATTTGCTTTTAGATTACGACATCCCTTTTCTAAGTTGTAAATAATGTTGTTGGATCCTAGCCCTAATGTCTCATATGGGTGATTAATTGGGGATTCATTCTAATCAAACTTGTCCTTTTCTATTTTCAGATGTCTAACACAAACAACAACAACACTCCTGCAGCTACTGGTGGATTCTCACTCATGGGTTTATGTGGGAAAGTGATCTTTAATGGCAACAATTTCAATGAGTGGATCCAAAACATTTGAATGATCACTCGCTACGAGGACAAAGAATATGTCCTCGACGAGATGCTTGAAAAGATCAATCCAGAAACTGCCACTACTGAAGAAATCGCTGCCTTAGAGGAACATGAACGTGATGCTACGAAGGTTCATTGCATCATGCTTGCGATTATGAATGCAGAACTCCAAAAGTCCTACGAGGACATGCATCCATTCGAGATGCATCCAGATTTAATTGATAGGTATCACCAAAGCGCGAGGCAAGAGCGCTATGAGATCATCACTAACATGATCACCGCTAGAATGGGGAATGGAGAATACCTAACCTCGCATTTGCAGAAGATGAAAAGGTATGTTGATCGTCTTCTTAAGTTAAATGTTAACTTTGATGAGGATTTGGCTATCGACATCATCCTCCACTCCTTGCCTCCGTGCTACAACCAGTTCAGAATGACCTACCATATGAACAAAGAAGAGGTAACTTTGAACAAGCTTCAAGGGTTGTTGAGGACTACTGAGTGTAAGCTAAAGAATAAATCTGTCGCATCAACTCCTACTGATTTGGCCCCTGTGTTGGCAATTGGGCAAGGAAAGGGTAAGAAGAGGAAGGCTCCTTCTAAGAGCCACTAAAAGGGAAAGTCCCAAGATGGTTCCTCTTCTAGTGGGACCAAAGCTGGTTCCGCTAAGCCATCTTCTATCCCTAAGGATGAAGAGGGCTTTTACTGCCATGAGAAGGGCCACTGGAAACGAAGTTTCCCTAAATATCTGCAAGATATTAGGGATAGGAAGATAAAGCCCACCTTTGCTGGTATGTATTCAATTAAATCTAATAACTCATGCAATTTTCGGCCACTTGATTCCAAGTAAAACCTAGTGGTGATTTTTAGAATCTCTTCCCTCTCTCATATTGCCTTCTTGCTTGTGTGGTGTTTGTAATCCATTAGAGGTGTTACACTTGTGACTCTAAGCTCCAAGAAGAAGAAGATCTAAGATTTTGAAGAGGTAAACATCTAGATCTGGTATATCTTGATATTTTCGAAATATGTATGCTAGATTAGGGTTTGTAAGTCTTGGATACAATGCATGTACAATATAGAAACCTAGATCTAAGCATTAGGGTTTGCATGAGCACATAGGAAAGTTCTTGTGTGTAAAACCCATCAGTAGAGTACATTCTCACCTACGCGTGGATATAAAGAACACGAAAAATGGAGCTCGTACATGAAAGTTATGTAATTTAGAAGTTTGGAAAATTGGATTACGCCCCGCGTACCAGGCGATAAGAGCCTCGTCCCATCGGCCAACAGCTCTCCCATCCGAAGTACGTTAGCAGTGACGACTCGCTACGCCCCGCGTAACCTCGTACACCCAGCGTACCGAGGCGGTTCAGAGACTATATAAGGGATGCAAGGGTTCCGAGCATAATTGCTCATTTCTTCCCTTTCTCATGGTTTTGCTCTGCGTTTAACCCCTCGAAGCCATCCCAACATCCCGGTTTTCACATCCAAGTTCGGAAGGAAGTTTTATGTTCCTGAGATTCCCGAGATTCCCGAGATTCCTGAGAATCCCGAGAAATCAGCTTTCTCCAGTCGAAGTTCTGCTCGATTTCTGTCTCACTTTCTTCAGACTACCAGGTGAGTTCATACCCCTACAAACACACTTTAAATACGTTTTAAATGCTTTTTAAATACTTTTTTTGGGGGGGGGGGGGTGGGGGATACAAGTAAACACCTGGTTATTATCGTGTGAAAACATCTATCTGTTGCTATGCATTTCATACTATTGTTTTAACTATCATTTAAAGTCGTTATTTTGAAAAATACTTCACAAACACTTCTTTACCCTCTTGGGTTCCAATGAATTTTATAAATAAGAAAATATGTTTTATTTATAAGTATACATTCATCATATCAAGGATTAAAACTTTCATTCAAGCGATTTTCATAGTATTACCCGTGAACTTATTGTTAGCAATCATGTGAGGCATATAGCTTTGCTTAGTATCAAAGGAAGCCCTTATCTATAACCAGAATCTCCTATAGGGAGAGCGTGAGTTTGTGTATAGATCTATACGGGGCTGACAATCCCGCACCCTGACTGTTAGCTACAGTCCATCATTGGGGTGACAAATGTCGACATTGGTGTTCCGTAGCATGGTTATGAGAGAATCGTAACGTGGAAGCAATAACTCATGAATAAATTAATGCTCCTATGGAATACCTTCATTTTTAACTGAATCATGCTTGGGGGGTAATATCTATACCATAGGGTATTATCGGCATGTTCAGAATTCAGGATAAACACTTGCTTAACTAGTTTTATTAAATTATAAAACTATGCATCATAAATTTTTAGCTTGGCATATTTGCTTACAGGTTACAGTCTTGGTTAATTAAGATTGCATCTCACTTATAGGAAAATATAGGATTTTTCCTGTTTCAAATACATTCATTTTATACAACCACGGTTTTACAACATCATTCTTAAGAAAATATCGTATTTTATGAAATCAAACGCGGACTTTACAAATAGCATACAATTACTCAAATAAAATTCTTATGAACTCACGAACTTAAATGTTGACACTTTTTCTTTGAAATAAATTGTATTCTCTGGAAATCATTAAACAGGGTTAGAAACTACTTTTGAAGACTTACGCCCAAGCGTTAGTTTAATCTTTTGAACATCATAATGTAATTGATTCTTGCAAACATGTAATACTACAATCATGTAAGCTTTTCAATTATGTATATGATGGTTGTGCGTACTTTCTTTACTATTCATTTGTTATGATACTTTACATGACGTCCTCCGCCCTGAATTTTTCCGCCGTTCTGGTTTGAGCATGTGATATTGTCCCTTTGATTTACGGTTGAATGACAGTGTTGCATAATAACCCTAGTGCATCCTCTTTCCTGATATCTCTAAAGTGTGAATCCTGAAATACTCAAACTTATTCTAAAAAGTCTGAAAATTAACAGCGACTGTTCTAACTTCTATTGACTTGATATGTTTGTACATAATAGAAATTTCGGGTTGTCACATAGGGGGCCGAAAAAGTAATTTAGATTAGAAAATTAAAAATTGCTAGATTAGGAAAATAAATAAAAATTTTATAAACTTGAAATAATAGTTTAATTTAGGTAAATCTAGTAATAATTAAAAAAATTCTAATATTGTATGGGATGATCCAATGAGAACCCAAATGTTTACCTGAGCCTACACATGTTATAGTGTATTTGTGGCTTCCCATTTCCTAGTGAAAAGTCATGAGTTATGAAAGGTAATCTCGTAGTTTATATGGCATAATACGTTATGCAGCCTAAACCTGAAATCTATCTAGGAGAGCTTATGTAGTCATTGCACTTAGACTAATAGTTTATCCAATAAGGGTTGAAGTTAAGCACCCCTGCTTAAGCATGCAGGTTTTGAGTGAAAAGAAAAACAAAGTGAGATGCATGTTAAAAGAGAGAGAGAGAAAGAGAGAGAGAGAGAGAGAGAGAGAAATTACCAAAAAGTTGCTAGAATTTTGGAGCTATCAAATTATGAAGATCAAAAGATCAAAATTATGAAGAAATCCAAAAAGTTGAAGATATCAAAAATCAAACAAAAAAGGTGGTGAATTCAAAGAGAGCAAATATCAAATATTTGAAGAAGTGACGAATTCAAAAAGCTCCATTGTAGTATCAAAGTTGAAATTTCTAGAATTTATGTATGCTTGGTTGTTTAGTCAAATATACCTTGAGGTTAAGAGATATTTCTGAGGATTGGTTCGGAGGGTTGCAAAAATGAGTGTCGTATAAACTAAGGGGTGAAGGTTCATAAGGATTGTGAGTATTTAGGAGCGAGAAGTTTCTTAGGATTTATAGACACAAATACATGAATTTCGGTCTTGGGATAATGGCTGGGTTTGAAATTGATTATTTTATGCGATATTGGTGAGATAATAAAACCAGTTTTGCTTGCGGGCAAGCAAAAGGCTAGTGTGGGGTAGTTTGATAACGTCTATTTTATGCATATATTTATGATGTTTTCTTATTATTTTATACTATGTTTTTATGTTATTTTGAACTAAAAGATACTTAATATGCTTTGAAATATTCAATTACAGTAAAAATGGGAGATGGAATGCAAATGGAAGAGAATGGAGCTGAAAAGATGCAAAAAGGATATTGCTGGCAGATTGACCCCTCTTCAGTGTTTCGGGTATATCTGATGACTTGTAAGTCCAATTGACGAGATTCAAAATGTTCTGAAAACTAGACGAAATTTCCTACGACTTATGCGAGAGGGACTTTTGGCTAATTCGACACTTATCTTATCCAAAATCGGCCTTGAAGATGAAGCATAAAAGCTGGACATAAATTCCCTCCAAGTTACTTATTCCCCAAGCACCACTTATCTTATTTTTATTTGCTTAATCCCTAAGCCACCATTAGTTTCCTTATTCCAATCCAACTCTAATATTCCATATAAATTCCATCTCCGTCAACTATAAATAGCCCATATCATTCCACCATTTTCATAATCTATGATATTCCACTTCGACTTGTGCGACAAGAAATCTTCATTACTGCCGTTTTGAGGGTCTAGAAGGCGGCCAGAAGGCCGTTAAGATGACGGGAGTGAAGATCTGAAGGATTAGAGAGTGGATTCATGTCGGTAATCATGTGGTTTGTTATCGTGACCATGTTTAGCATTCCACTGTGATACTACTATGTTTTTACTTTCTTATTTTGGTATCAAGACCATTTGCTTTGAGTTTATGTTTAGATAAAAACTTGATTTGTGGAATAATTGCTATATTGGATTGTTTTATTTGTGTTTAATTTATCTTTTTAAGCTTGTTAAAAGATCCTCATGTGTTAATGAAAATTATTTTCTTTTAATTATTAAGTATATCGAGTTGTATGAACGTTTGCTTGATTCCTTGCCTCTTATGATTTTGATGACCATCAAGATTATATGACTAGGAATATTGAACATGAAACTAGGTTTAACTAGGAAATAAGTAAGTTAATGTGTGAGCATATGTGATGACCAACCACATATGAGCTAATTGAATTAACCAATTCGATTAACTATTATTACAAGTCTTGCTAGATACGAACTGAACACTAGGAAACATGTTAGTTTAATCAATTGATCACTGCTTGAGTTGACTTGTTTGCTAAAGGATTAGTAATAATGAACATGAACCTAATCATTTTAGAAATCGGTGAACATGAATAAATAAATCTGTGTGTGCAATTGTCTATGATTTTAAGGTGTAATCTGTTTAAACCCAAGTACCTAAAGAGATTTGTCTTCCTGCCAGTTTATCAAGATTTGCTATTTAGTAATTCCTTTGAGATTTAATTAAACATTTATTTATTCCTTTCGTATGTTTTGTAACCTATAATCAAATATTTTAAATTAATTCACTACTGTTCCCCTTGTGTTCGACACCCTTGCTTATCAAAGCTATACTATACTCGATCGGGTTCACTGCCTGTAAGGTGTGGTTTAGATGCGATAAATTAGGAATTATAAATAAAAAAACTAGTGCATTAAATATACACATCAGTGTTGTAAAACTTGTTTTAGATGGTGTAATGATTGTTTTAATCCATTTACAATGGCTAATATCAATTTTTCATGATTATATGTGTTCATATGTTCTTGAAATTTTGATATGCATGTTCATGCTCTTATGAGTTCTTGATAGATCATAGGAATTACTTGTTTATATGATTAATTCATGATCTTTATGTGTTTTAATGGACTTCATAACTTGTCCTCAAGTTATGGATAACCAAAAGTCTATTTGTGTTAAAAGCCATTAAATGAACGCATAAGTTACAAAATGAAGAGTCTTCATTTTAATGACTCATAAGTTATGAATGTGAAAGATTTTGTAAAGTTACAAAACTTGCCCTCAAGTTTTGGAACATGTAAAGTCACTTAATAAACTTTAGTTCCAACCCTTAGAATTTTAAAAGTTAAAATTCAACCCTTATACTTTATATTATAAGTTAATAATATATATGTATAAGATTAAGTCGTCTTACCGCTAGTACGCCTCATTCATGAAGCCAGTCTATAAGAGGGGTATAAGGTTGTTGCCTATAAAATGGCAACTTAATGGGTGTCCACTCTCACCCACTGCTTCCTTGATCGGTGGAGGGTCATTAGTCGAACGGGTAGGACAAGGACTTATAAATTCTCATTAAAAGTATGATGAATATTATAAAGTAACAAAATGTTTTATTATATTCCCAATCTTAGTTACTTTAGGAAAAATGTGAATAAGGTGCTAATCCATGAAATTACACTTTACACTTTGTTTAAGTCGTTAGTGGTGCGTGTGTGGTTAACCGGCACACTAACTTGGACTTAACAAGGCAGGTAAAGGGTGACTTAAGGTTTATCATAGTATCGGTGGAGTGTGTGTGGTTTAACGGCACATCGATTGAGTGACAAACTTTAAGGGTACCAAGTGATTTGCATGGTTTCTTCACACCTCGTTTTGTGATCCTCAGTATCCCAGTCACAAAACTTGGAGGGCACACTCGAGATTGAAACATGCCTTTGGAAAGTTCATTGAATCTCAAAAGAATCTAGGAATTTCTAAGAACCAATTAAAAAACCTAATATTTAATATTTCGTTTTTCATGGTGGAAATTGGTGAATCGCCATTCACCTACCTTTCAAATATGTTATAGCTTGGATTACGGCATACCTCTTCTAAGTTATAATGTATTGTGATTGGATCCTAGCCTTAATATTACATTTGGGTGTTTTATTAAGGATTTTCTTAATATCTAAACTAATCTTGTCTTCTTCTTTCAGATGTCTTCAAACAATGCTGCTTCTGGCTCTAATCCTAATAGCTCCTTTACCCTTATGAACTTGTGTGGGAAAGTCACTTTTGATGGATCCAACTTCAATGAATGGATTAGAAACATCAGGATGATTACCCGCTACGAGGAAAAAGAATATGTCCTCGATAAAGAGCTTAAGGAGATTGATGAGACCACTGCAACTTCCCAGGAGATCGCTGACTTCCAGGCACATAAAAGGGATGCTACCAAAGTAGCATGCATCATGTTGGCCACGATGACAGCAGAACTCCAAAAGTCCTATGAGGACTTCTATGCTTTTGAAATGCACCAAGATGTGATGGAAAGATACCATCAAAGTGCACGAAAAGAGAGGTATGAAATCATCTACTCCATGACAACAACCATGATGAAGGACGGAGAGTCCGTCACGAGCCACATGCAGAAAATGCAAAGGTATGTGGATCGTTTGCTGAAGCTTAATGTGAACTTCCCTGAGGAGCTTGCAATAGATATCATTTTGCACTCCTTACCCTCGTGCTATGATCAATTCCGCATGACATATCACATGAATAAGGAAGAGGTCACACTCAGAAAACTTCAGGGACTCCTCAAGACCGCAGAAACAGGTCTTAAAGGAAAGTCGGTTGTTAACACTCCTACTCCAAACTCCGCCCCTGTCTTGGCAATTGGGAAAGGTAGAGGGAAGAAGAGAAAGAGCTCTGCGAAGGGTACCATGGCTAGGAACCTTGATGGCTGTTCTTCAAGTGGAACCAAGAACGGTGTCATCACTCCTTCTTCTGACCCAAAAGAGGCTGAATGCTTTTATTGTCATGAAAAGTCACATTGGAAGCGGAACTGGCCAAAGTACCAGCAAGATGTGAAGGATG
Source organism: Lactuca sativa (assembly GCF_002870075.4). Classification (NCBI taxonomy): domain Eukaryota; kingdom Viridiplantae; phylum Streptophyta; class Magnoliopsida; order Asterales; family Asteraceae; genus Lactuca; species Lactuca sativa. Next base: position 238,477,640 of record NC_056630.2, read on the forward strand.
GGAAAGTTAAACTCAACCATGCAGGTATTTACACTATCTTATCTAATAACTCACCCCATTCTAACTCTTGGGTCCTTGATACCGGTTGTGGTATTCGTATCTGTTCTGATTTGCAGGGACTAAGAAGAAGTGAGAATGTGGAGCATGGAAGAATAAACTTAATCATGGGGAATAGGAAAGCTTTACCTGTCACCAAGATTGGAGTTTATACTTTATCGCTAAGTAGTGGGTTTAATTTAGATTTGAATAAATGTTGTTATTCACCAGAAATGGCAAGAAATATTATTTCCTTTCATGCATTGTATAAACAAGGTTTCACCTTTTCATTTGATAATGAGGTTGGTTCGATTAATGCTTTCTTTAATAATGTTCTTTATTTTAAAGCATTACCTTGTGATGGTGTCTATGAAACTGTATCAGTGATTGATAACTTAGGAAATAATGTATTGTGTATTGATTCTTTTAATGATAATAACTTGGATAAAGCACCATTATGACATTGTCGTCTTGGACATATAAGCAAGAAATGCATATGCCAACTCCAAAGGTATGGAGTCTTGGAGTCATTTGACCTAAAGTTAGATGATAGTTGCGAATCATGCTTACTTGGAAAAATGAAAAAGTCACCCTTCACAGGTTCTTGTGAAAGGGGTGAAGTATTGTTGGACCTCGTAAACACGGATGTGTGTGGACCCTTCAAACATGCCACAAGGGATGCGAATCATTATTATTTGAATTTTACTGATGATTACAGTAGATATGGATATGTCTACTTAATCAAGCGTAAGTCAGAGACTTTTGAAAGGTTTAAAGAGTTTAAACAGGAAGTGGAGAATCAATTGGGCAGGAACATTAAGATGCTTCGATCCGATCGAGGTGGTGAGTATCTTAGTTCAGAGTTCCTCGACCATCTTAGGGAATGTGGGATTGTCTCACAGTTGACACCTCCCAGGACACCGCAGTTGAATGGTGTAGCTGAGAGGAGTAATCGAACCTTGTTGGATATGTTTCGTTCCATGATGAGTCGAGCTTCGCTACCAATCTCATTTTGGGGGTATGCCTTAGATACTGCCGCCCATATCCTTAATCTGGTCCCTACAAAGAAAGTTGCCAAAACTCCTCATGAGATGTGGACTGGTAAAGTACCCAAACTAGACCACATCAAGATTTGGGGTTGCGAGGCTTTCATGAGACGCAAGACTCATGATAAGCTCGAACCTCGAAGCGAGAGGTGTATTTTCATCAGCTACCCACAACAATCCTTTGGTTACCTCTTTTACAAACCTAGTGAAAATGTGGTCTTTGTAGCTAGGAGGGCTGTCTTTCGAGAGAGAGAGAGAGTTCATAAGCCAAGCAAACAGTGGGAGGCCACATGACCTTGAAGAAATTCAAGAGTCAAGTGGTGAAGGAACTTCAAACCCTAGCACTCAACTTGAGGAGTAAACTCATGTTGAGCCAATTGACAAGTTTGTACCTCTGAGTCGTTCCACAAGGGTTAGGAATGAACCTGAGCATTACTATGGATTCCATATTACTGCGGAAGGTGATACACTTATCAGTGATGGGACACTGATAGGTCTGGATGAACCTATAAGTTACGCGGAAGCCATAGCAGGCCCTGAGTCAGCCAAATGGAAAGAGGCAATGGACAACGAGATACAGTCCATGTATGACAATCAAGTTTGGAACTTGGTCGACAATGTACCAGGTCGTATGACTGTAGGGTGCAAATGGAACTTCAAGAAGAAGATCGACATGGATGGTAATGTACACACTTATATGGCACGACTGGTTACAAAGGGTTTCTCACAAACTCCGGGAGTTGATTATGATGAGACCTTTTCTCCAGTGGCCAAGATTAAGTCTATTATGGTTTTGTTAGCCATAGCTGTATTTCATGACTATGAAATATGGCAAATGGATGTCAAAACCGCTTTCCTTAATGGAAAGTTGGCTGAGGATGTTTAGATGAGTCAACCAGAGGGTTTTGTCAATACAGAGTACCTCGCAGATGGAATCTTTGCTTTGATGAGAAAGTCAAAGAGTTTGGCTTTTCTAGGAGTGACAATGAATCTTGTGTATATTTCAAGGCTAGTGGGAGTATAGTTAGCTTTTTGGTATTGTATGTGGATGACATACTACTCATAGGAAATGACATCCCAACTCTGCAGGCAGTTAAGTCCTGGCTTGGGAAGTGTTTCTCTATGAAGGACCTAGGAGAAGCTGCTTATATTCTAGAGATAAGGATCTTGAAAGACCGGAGTAAAAGACTAATTGGACTTAGTCAGAGTACCTATTTGGATAAGGTCCTGAAGAGGTTCAACATGCAGGACTCCAAGAAAGGAGAGTTACCCATCCAGCGTAACGCCAGATTAAGTAAGACACAAAGCCCTAGTACTGAGGCTGAGATAGCAGAAATGAGTCGAATACCTTATGCTTCAGCTGTAGGATCGATCATGTATGCTATGACGCGTACTCGACCTGATGTAGCCTTTGCCTGGAGCATGGTTAGCAGGTATCAGCAGAACCCTTGCAAGGCACACTGGACTGCGGTAAAGAATATCCTCAAGTACCTACGGAGGACTAAGGGCTGGGTCCTTACCCTCGGTGGGAGGGATGACTTGAGAGTTGTAGGGTATAGTGATGCTAGCTTTCAGACTGATATGGATAATTTCCACTTTCAGTCAGGCTGGGTCTTTACCTTAAACGAAGGAGCAATTTCTTGGAAGAGTTCCAAGCAAGAAATAGTAGCTGATTCAACTTGCGAATCAGAGTATATAGCAGCTAGCGAGGCAGCAAAGGAGGCGATATGGCTGAAGAACTTTATTGGAGACCTTGGAGTTGTACCAGCTATTAAGGAGCCAATGAAAATTTTCTGTGATAGTGAAAGTGATGTTGCCTTAGCCAAGGAACCAAGGGATCACGGGAGTTCCAGACACATCGACAGAAAATACCATTTCATCAGACATCGAATAGAAGAAGGACTCCTCGTGGAAAAGAGGGTATCATCGGATGAGAATCCAGCAGATCCCCTCACGAAGGGACTGACTCGGGTTAAGCATCTCCGGCATTCTCGGAGCATAGGGCTGAAGGATGATATTAGATTTAGTAGTTAGATAACCTTGAAATTTGTAAAGTGTAATTGATATTAGATGATGAATAAAAGGTGTTTTATTTATGAGTAAAGTGTTGCTATCTCTTGTCGATTGTTTACTATATTTCTTTTGCATGTTATGACTTCTAGAATAATTATGTTTGGTATATCATATTATTCGAACCTACACAATCAGTCATATGTCGGAAGTAGGTATGAATCAAGACTGTCATGATTGGTTGTAAAGGTCTAAGTTGTTGCACATGGCTACAACACTCATGAGTGCTCATAAGTTTTGAGCATTGGACTCAACCTACGCTTACTGGAATCACTTCATGGAATTTATCTCGAGTGATCGTGAGACGGTAATATCATATAAGTCTTCAAACCTAGAGATATGATTTGTGCCTATGAGTTGGTTATGCATTGATTGTACGAAAACGCATTGGTAACTCGATGTTATAAAACGTGCTTTTGTGTATGATTCAATAAGTCGTAGAGCAAACATATGAGTCGAAGTTTATCTATTCGTTCTTGGATTAGAAGCTGATATCTGGGCCCCTCTATAATTTTTTTTTGACCTATGTACCGGGCCCGGTCAGAACTAAGTTGATGTGTTTAATTAAGTTCTTTGTCAAACAAATCGGAAATCGGGAAACACACTGCTGGACAATAAGTAAGACATTGTTCCATGTATTTGTCCGTCTGATATCTAGAATAGAGGATTATATGATCACTTATCTTAAATGGCGTATCATCATCTTCTCAGTTCCAAGAGACCTTGAAAGAGCTACGATTGTCGATCGGTTCCTGAAGTCATACTTGCAGTTATAGTTATTAGACTTATCCAAGTGGGAGACTGTTGGATAAGGTGTCTAAGTCCATAACTATTTCTGGTATGTACTTGACCTAACCCGGCATGGTCCATTTGGGTTGCATGACACCATGCATTTGGATAGACTAAATGAGAGAAATAACACTTGTGGTTTATTAATATATTATAAGTTCTAATATATTAATAGTATTATTTAATTAGTATTGATCAAGAACTAATTTGGAATTAATTAAGTGATCGAAAGATAACTAATTAAATATATGGGTTGATTATGTAAATCATCCATTAACTTGTACAGTGGGCTAAGAGGCTCCATGGATTATTGTTACATCCGAGAAAAATAAAGTTATGTCTTGGAACCTTTGAATAAGAATTTTTGGCATAAATGGTCCCTTAGTACGTTGGGCGTACTTAAGTGTACGCTTAGCGTACTACGTCCCTTTCTGGTCGCGGGTGTTTGGGGGTACGTTGGGTGTACTATGAGCTACGCAGGGCGTACGCATCAGGGAAGCAAAACCCCAATTCTCGGACTTGAGGCCTATATAAATGACTTTAAGCTCCTTGGAGTGAACCCTAGAGAGCCTCCACTGCCCTTAAACGTTATTGCACCTCTAGAAACCTTGAGAGAGCATCCTTGAGCCTTATAAGTGTGTATGTGTGGTCTTTAGTGCCCATTTCAAGTGAATAAATTGGTGGAAAAAGCTTGGATCAAGTGGGTGCTTCTGGATCTTGCATCATAATCATCTTTCAGAGATTTTGGAGGTAAAAAGCTTACATCTTTCCTCTTATTTTTTTAGATCTTGCTAGGGTTTTTGTAGTTGGTCCCTTTGATGTGCCTTGGAACTCATTTGTTGGCTTGGTCATCCCTTTTGATTAAAAAGTCAGATCTGGGGTCCTTAAGCCATCTAGAAGCATAAAAATAGGATCTTGGTAGTAGTCTTGACCTTGAGCATGAGTTAAAGACCTTGGGAAGGTCTTGATGATGGTTTTGGAAGCATAAGGAACATGCAAAGACATAAAGTTAGCAACTTTATGCCTTAGGACGTGTTAAAGAGCTCAGATATAGCTTTATGACGTAAGAGAATGGGATATTAAGTAGTTAATGGGGAAAGTGCTTAACCCGGGCGAACGCCGGGCGTACTCAGTGTACGTTACGCGTAGACTTGGAAGCCCAGTACGCGGCGCATACCAAAGAGGTACGCTGAGCATACGCAAGACAGATTGGGTCGTTCCTATTTTGGGGCTGGCGACATTTGGGCCTCAACTTGGTATTTGGGCTGACGGCATTCTGTGAAAACGGGGCTATATCTTTGGATTGGGGTCATTGACTTTTGGGAGGGCCTTATTGGGCCAAGAGGCCCATTAGTGATTTTGGACTTGGACTTTGAGCCCATTTTCAAAGAAAGCTTAATTAGGCCGCATGAATAGGGTTGGTGCTTGGGTTTTTCCCTCCTGATTAATTTAAGGATCTAATATTATTTAATACTGTTATCCAGCCCGCGAGATTTCTGGATTATTAGGAGAGAAGCTTTTGTTTTTGGCAAACGGAGGTGAGTCTCCTCACCATACCCATGGGTCTAAGGCACCAAGGCCGACCCATTATATGAGATGTGTTACGTGTTAGTCATTCTGTGAAACTATGTGTTTGGTGATGATGTTGGTATGGATGACCTCGGGGGTTTATCGGGGCACCTAGGTATAAGACTTGGGAGGGTTTCCTTGGCGTCCTAGGTCGAAGACCTCGGGGGGTTCCTGAGTCATTGGGCTAGGACCATGAGGGGGTTCCTATGGAACCTGGAGTAAGACCCTGGAGGGTTTCCAGGGCTTCCCTATGTGTTTGTTTGCATGGTTGATATGTTTGTATGGTCGATTAGCATGTATGAGATACTTTGCGCTTATGTGTGGGTGTGCCCTGCGGAACTCACTAAGCTTTCAAGCTTACTGTTTGTGGATGTGTTTCAGGTACATCCGAGCCCAAGGCAAAGGCAAGGCGTGATGGTGCGGCGTGCACTCTATCTCTCTTTCTCTCTTTTATTACTACCCTTTGGGACGCTCTTATGTTTTAAACAAAATGTAATAAAGGTGGATCTGAGAACAATTGTGATGGAATTTATGGTTAATGCAAGTATGTCTATTAATTAAAAATTAAAAAAATATTGTCGAAAATTTGGGTTGTTACAATTATCAAGTTGGGTTAAACCCATAGGATGCTCCATGGGAGTTACAAACCCATGGGTCGTGGAAATGAAGAGCCATGACACATAAGGGTTTACATGGTGTAACCCTAGATGTGTCAACACTATATAAGTAACATATTATCCACCAAAATCGGCTACACAAAGAGAAGTGAGAGCTAGGCCGATTTTAGAGTGTGTGCATTCTCTCTAAAGTCATTCCAAAGGCATTTGGTGTTGTGTGAAGCATTTGAGGCATCACACTTAGGGTGCTAGGCCCACAAGGTTTCAAGGAATCAAAATCAACTACAAGGTATGTATCTCTAGCTATCCTTTTAGGATTAAAGTTCCCATGTATGCTAGATAGGATTATGAACCATGGAAACCAAATTTTGCGTGTATTTAGAAACACATAGATCCAAGGTTTATTAGGGTTGCATGTACACTTAGGAAGTGTTATAATGCTCAAAACCCATCATGTTTTTCATGGTGGAAATTGGTAATCGTCATTTACCTACCTTCAAATAACTTGCAATTGGATTATGACATCCCTCCTCTGAATTGTAAATTATTGTGTTGGGTCCTAACCTTAATATTTCATTTTGGGTGCTATATTAAGGATTAAATCAACTTACTTGAATTTCTCCCTTATAGATGTCTAGTTTTGACAACTATGGTCTTCCCGAATCTTATGGAAAAAGCTTTCCTCATGAAGATGATGCTCCATGTTTTTGTCAAGGAACTGGAAATCATACTTCACTTCCCTCACCTCCTCCAATTATTATCCCTGACCCACATGTTCGTCGACTTGAAAAGTTCAAGGTCACTCAAGCCCTATTGGCATGCAAACATGAAGATGGATAGTCTGTATGTGCTCATGTCTTGGAGATGAAGTTGCATATTGACAGGGTGGGAATGTTAGGTGTCGATGTCTCCAGGAATTTGGTTGTTGACTTGGTTCTTTAATAACTTCCTAAGTTATATAGTTAGTTCATAAAAGATTACTATATGACAGACCTCGATGTGACCCCTATCGATCATACTTATTTGCTAACTGTTGCTGAATCAGCAATGATTTGGTGCACTGGTCAACCAAGTTTTATTGGAAGATCAATTTCGCAGACTTCCAAGGACACTGATAATGGAAACATTGGACGTCCAGAAAAGTCTTTTCTTCCCAATGGAAATGGATCGGCCATGGTCAAATCATTTGACTAAATGGTAAAGAGAAAAGCTAAGTCTGAGATTGTCCTGTGTGCCATTCCGAAAGAGTCTGTTTGTTTTTATTGCCAAGAAAAAGGGAATTAGTTGCGAGGCTACCCTATTTACCTAAAAGACCACAAGGATGGTAAACTCAAAATGTTTGACTCTGCTTCAGGTAAGTAAACTATCCAAATCTATTAAGTTCCTATTTGTAGATTCTTAATACATGATGGGATAAGATTGCATTTTGATGTTTTGTAGGATCGAAGAAAAGAAAGGAAACTTAAAGGAAGAGTAAGCTGAGTACGATTATGAAGAGATGGATTTCGATCGCATGGTTCGGTAATCAGATTTTTGACCTGCTACTTAGGAGTTATGATAGATTGCTTAGGAGTATTTAGTAACATAGTTTTCATATGTATTTGCATTGTAAGGACATGTTTTTCTGCAATTTTATAAATAAACAAAATTTTGATTTTGTCTTATTTTATATCTCCTTGCAATGGTATTTGTGAAAATTGGTGTTTATATATTTTTAGCAATACTAGAAAATGGAGCTGATTCTTTTGTTTGTGGTAGTTGCAAAATTTACCAAATAAGGAAAGATTCTCATCACTCAAGTTTCAATTGGATAGAAACTTGGAATCATGCGACTTGAATTTTATGATGAGTGAGAACCTTCATCTTTTGGAAATTAAGACTAATTCCTTGTTCACATATATATATGTGAGTCAAGTGAAGGACTAGGGGACCAGGTACACTTGGTTGTGCACTGGTCAGGTCCACCACAAAGAATGACAAGACTATTCGTCATGATTTACTAAAAGTTTAGTAAATATGGTCACCCTTACAAGTTTTAGTGTAATTATGAATCACTGAAAAAGCTTCAATGTATAGCAGGACGAATAAGAAGAATCAATTAGGCAGAAAGATAAAAGTTTCTCCAATCTGAAAGGAAATGAGAGTACTTTAGTATCATGTTTAGTGATCATCCTAATGATTATGAAAACCATATCACATTTGATCCTCTAAGGACACCTTAGTGCACAAGTATGGCTAAGAAGAGGAGTCGTGAATTGTTGAAATGGTTAAATCAAGAAGGTGAATCATACTTGGTTCCAAAAACAAGTCTTAGAGTCATACTCGAGATTCTGCCTTGAGTGACATATCTTAAGTAGGTTTATAATACTCATCAAATGTGGAGTAAAATTGTTTCTTACTCTTGCATATTTGAAATCGGTAAGTTGCGATGTTTTTGATAAAACAAAGACCAACTAAGACCAATTATATGAAGTGTTATTATTGATAAGAATTTGCACTCTTGGATATTTGTTTGTCAAGGAATGTTTCTTGAACAGAGAATCTTATGTGTCAAGAGGTCAGTGGGAGTCTTAAGTGATCTTGAATAGCTTCAAGAACTAATCAAGAATAAACCTATTGTTGATCACTAGAACATGACTGAGGTTAATAACCTATCATGTTGACATATTCTTGTTTCTATGCCCGTTGCAGTTAAAGTTGACCATGCATGCGAGTTCTATGAGTTCTCAATTGTTTGCATAAGGCAAAGCACCTTGATAAGTGAAATTTCATTGATCAGTAAGGGTGATCTGCTCAACAACTTGGAAGACATGGTAGGCCCTTGTACTACCAAGTGGCTAGAAATTAAGATTACACAAGTTCAATCCATATGAGTTTAAATTTTTCATAAACCTTCTCTTATGATAGGGGTTGGGAATCACAAGTTTATATGGATAGGAAAAGATACACTATAAAATCCAAGTGACAAAAGTTTCTCTCCAATTCATGAAAATGATTGTGAAGAAACACTTTCACTAAGTAGATTTTAAGGAGATAGCAGTTGTGTTAACTGTTGGGTTTTGTATACTACAACATCCTATGGTGCACATACAACCCTAATGCTTTGAATCTAAGTTTTCTCTAATTATACATGCAATGAAATATCCAATGCATAAGCCTATAACTAGCATACAATTTTGGTACATGAATCATAAAATCAAATAAGATGAATACCTCTTTATTGTAGCTTGTAGTTTTAGCATTTCAAGAGCTTAACACCTCAAGTGTGATGCCTCAAATGGTTCACAAACACCATGAACAAAGGAGGACTTTGAGAGAGAGAGTATGGAGCGCACAAAATCGGTTATATAAACTCTTAGAACACATAGGGTGATGATTTTGGCTAAGGGGCAACATTTATATAGTGTAGGATTCCAAGAGTCATGGGTAAACTCTAATCCATGCACTTGGGTTATGATCCATATCTCATGTGGGTTAACACTTATGGATACTTTCATAAACTTAGCCCAACATGGATCAATATCCCACACACTATATATCACTGATTTACATAATCAGTCCCCGTTAATTTAATTAGTCTCTTTTTATCACTAAATTAATTCCAAATTAATTTTTGATCAATAGTAATTAAATAATATGATTTTAGATTAATATATTATACTTGTAATATATTAATAAATCATAAATAACCTCTATCTCAATTATCCATCCTATCAGATTGTTTTGGTGAAGGCAACCCAAATGGACCATGCTACTCTTGGGTCAAGTACATACCAATTATAGTTATGGGCTTAGACACCTAATCCAATAGTCTCCCACTTGGATAAGTCTAATAACTATTATTGCAAGTACGAATCCAAAATCCCGACTAGCAATCATAGCTCTCAAAAGTCATTGTCGAACTCTGACCTAGACAAATGATGCCTCCATTAGATAAGGTATCATTTATTCCTCCATTCTAGATATCGTATGAACTGAGACATGGGCTATAATCATTCTCTCTATTCATGTGTTGTTTGCCGATTTCCGATTTATAACGACCAACTAATTGAACAAATCAAATCAGTCCAGGCTTGGCCAAACGCTTAGGGTTGTCATCACTAAATCATCGAGAGGCCTACAGATATCACTTTTATCCCTATAAGGGTAAAAGGAATGGATAAAATTTGACTCATATGCTTGCTCTATCTACTCATCAGATCACACACAACAATATGTTTTATAACACCAAGTTACTGGTGCATTTACATATATTATCAATGTGCAACTGACATGTAAACTGCAACTCATGTCTCTCCGTTTCAAGAATATAAGATATTATCATCTCACAATCACTCGTGATAAAATCCATGAAGTGATTAGATGAGTGTGGATTTCATCCAATACTCTAATCTTATTCTAGGAGTACTCATGAACACTGCACCAAACTTGTGTTGTGTCTAAAACCCCTACACAATCTACAGTTAGATTCATGAAAGTCTTGCCTCAATACTTACTTCCAAAGTATGATCGAATGTGGATAGTTTGAATAATCTTATTATTATGGAAGTCAAAACATGAAAAGTGAAACACCAGAATAATCAAATTCAACATGGTCTCTAAACATATGAATATAAATAAAACACCTTTTATTTAATCACCATATTGATTACACATTATTCATTGTATAATGTTTCCATTAATCAACTATAGTATTCTTACAACGACTCTTAACATTCCCAGCCTGTAAATGTGTGACTTCATCTCCAAGACATGTACAGACACAAGCCTTCCATCTTGGTGTTGGCTTGCCAATAGGGCTTGAGTGACCTTGAACTATTCAAGTCTTTGAACTTGTGGGTTAGGGAGAACTATTAGAGGAGGCAGAGGAAGTGAAGTTCCACTACAGCATGAAAAAGGGATTAATCTTTCACATTGATTGTCTTGTGAATATCATCTTCATGTGGAAAGCTTTTTCCAACAAGATAAGAAAGACCATAGTTGTCTGAACTAGACATCTATATGGGAGAAATTCAAGTTGGTTGATTAAATTCCTTAATATAACACCCCAAATGAAATATTACGGCTAGGACCCAACACAATATTCTACAATTCGGAAGAGGGATCCTGTAATCTAATTGTAAAATATTTGAAGGTAGCTAAATGACGATTTACCAATTTCCACCATGAAAAACGAAAATGACCTTTAGGTTTTAACTGAATTGAAATTCTTAGATATTTGAGATTCATTGAACTTTTCAATGGCATGTTTAAATCTCAATTGTGCCCTTTAAGTTTGTGACTGGGATGCTGAGGATCACAAACAAGGTGTGAATAACCATGCAAATTAGCATGGTACACTTAATGTTACAAATCATCCAATCAATGGGTCGGTTAACCACACACGCTCCATTGATCCATGATTAACATCAAGCTACCTTTGTCACACATTGTCAGTCCCAGATTAGTGTGCCCGTTAACCACACACGCTCCACTAACGACTTAACAAGGTGCAAAGTTCAATTTCATGGGTTAGCACCAAATTCACATTTTTCCTAAGTAACTAATGATAAGTTATTAATAAACTTAAAGATCGATTAGATCTTCTTAACAGGTAATGTGATGGATGTAAAAGTAGCAAATAACACAAGTATGGATCAATATGTGTCGAATGATTAGATCAAACAATCCTCAGCAGAGCTCGACTAAGAACTTCCGCTGTAGAGGATTTTAGGGTTACAAGAACGATAAAAATAAACTTGTTGAATAATTCTCTGATTGTTCTATTCTATCGTTTCTATCTAGGAAGCATGCAAGCTCCTATATATACTAAACCCTACTAAAATCACGGATGAACAGGCCCATACCGGAGATACAAAATGGACTAACTAACGAGCCCAATAGACGCAACTCATTACACAAAACACGACCCAACAATCTCCCCCTTTGCGTCAAATTGGAGCGAGACTACTACTTCTTCGGGCCAGCAGCAGGAGCCTTCTTAACATTATCAAACAGACGTGTGATAAGAGCGAGAATAGTCTGTCTGAACCGAATGTACCATTGAATCATATCATCAAAGTACTTGATATCATCTGCTGTGTTCTGCTTGCATCTGTGGATGATCCCCAAAACGTGCTCCAAACATGCAGTGGTATAGAGATGTTTGTCAGCCAAGGCGAAAAGATAATCCAATCATGGGGATTAAGGTTGGGAAGATCTGCAAGGGAAATAGTATGTTCCGTTTTGGCAGATCCCCGAAGTACCTTGAACCGAACGCTGATGAAGTTACCTTCACTGTATGGCTTCAAGACCCGAACGTTGATAATTTTCTGAGCGCTCCAAGTCTGATATTGGGGTTGAGCAGCCTTCAGAACTGTGAGTCGACAGTATTGGAACGATCTAAAGAGATCACAGGTTCCAGCCACAAGATAATCGGTGTGTCAATGGCTTCTTTAATCATCCTCTCAAGAGTCCAGGAAGGAAACAGAGTTTTCCTGCTCTCAAGAAGGTCGTGGGCTTCCTTCTGTTTACGTTCGGCTTCTTCAGCCTCTTTTGCCACACGAGCACTGATGTCAGCCTCATTGCGTCGACTTTTACGCTTCAACAAGTCGGCGATTGTTTCTTTATATTCTTCTTCTTCTTAGCAATATTTTTGCCTTTGTCTTTCACACCAGAACCAGAGGCTTGGCCTACTGGAGGAGGTTCGGTAGTGTGAGCAGCTGTGGAAGTAGGAGGTGGTTGAGACATTGTTTCCTTCTCTCCCCCTTGTTTCGGAATGGACACGAAATCAAGGAGCCCTTCGATTTTGCTAAGTAGGGCGAGGGCGGGAGCGAGCTTCTCTGCAAGGTCACGCCTCACAGTGTAGTTAAGAATTGGATCATGTGCTTCTAAGATGTTGGAGATGGCAGAGTTGACATCGGAAACACACAATTTGATGACCTCCCTTTCAGATCGAAGAGATTCAATCTCCTGTTGAGAGTTGGAGAGTTGAATGCTCTTGACTTTCAGAGCAGTAGTCTTCCTTGCGAGAGCATCCATGAGAGTGTTCTCGGCAACCAAATCTTCTTGAAGCTTAGAGAGACGTTCCTCGATGGTTGTTCGGAAAGCTGAGTTGTCGTCAGAAATTGTTTGACGAAGAGAAGCGAAGGACTTCAACTCAGTTGCGACTGATGTTGTCAGTTGGTGGTCAATCAGTTCCAGCGTAGTCCTGGCGGCGTTGGCACTCTCCTATAAAGACTTCAACAGGGAAGAGGCATCAGTAAATAGTTTATCGACTTTTTCGGTCGCTGCCTGACAAGCTTTGGTAGAGGCATCTATGGCGGTGGTTGCAGAAGCAAGTGAAGCTTGCTGAGCTTTGGAGAAAGCGTCAACAATTTTCTGAACTGCAGCTTCAGATAGGGATGACTGAGAATTAGAAGATGAGGCGATGAGTGAGTCAATTTTATCATGGAACTCCTGGAGATGCCTTTTGGTGACAGGAGCGTCGTCATCGTCATCACTCTGTACTTGAAACGGGCTATAGTAGACCGAGTTAAAAGTCATATTACCCCCGCCAAGGAATGGTTCTTCTCCCTCTGATGGTGGTGGTCAAGCTGGTGGTTCGGTAGTATGGGTAGGTTCGGGTTGGGTTGTTTGTTCGAGTGTAGGAGTGGGTTCGGGTGCTAGGGTGGTTTCGGGTGCTGAGGTAGATTTAGGTGCGTCAATATGAACCCCCATATCATATACGTTGGTTCTAACATCTGCAGTGGTTGTTGTGGTTGCTTCGGTGAATATTGGTGTTGGTATTGGGATGGAAGTGGGTGGTATTTGAGTAGTGGAAGTTATGGGGGAATAGAAATAGGAATGGTTTTAGGTAGAGAGGAAATTGGAGAAGTAGAGACATGAACTTCAGGGGTTGGAGATCGTGGTGGAGTGTTACCACGTTGATAGCCTTCAGAATCAGAACTATCACCCTCAGACTCGCTTGAGGAGGAAGCGATAATCAACTTTCGTCGCGGTTGGGTTTTTCTCCTCTTCTGCTGTGGAGACTGAGCAGCTCTAGTAGGTTTCCTCTTCTTTGGAGATGGGCCTTTCGCCCCCTTGGCCACTTGTTTTCCCTTATCAGCCTTCTTACCTCTTGGAGCAGGCTTGTCGGCGTCATGAATGAATTTTAGAATTTCCGGAGTAAGATCCCTCGGACCAGAACGTCTGAACTCCTTGTACGTCTGAATGATCCTGCTGTCAGCCGGAACATCACCATACATCATTTCCGGAATAGACCCGTTGAACGAAAATTTTGAAGCATCCAACACAATGATCTTCGTGGTATGGAAGGTACCAATCGAAGACATTGGAGCACCAGCGACAATGGGGACGTGGTACTTGTCCATCACCCATTTCGTGATAATGGTCCAGAATCGAGCATACGAAATCTCTGAATGTCTGGAAGTGGAGGAGAGACTCTGAATGAGTTGTTGCCACAGAACAGACCCATAGTCCATGTTGATGCCATTGTAGATACCATACATGATGGAGAGAAATAAATGGCTGGCTCCATCAGACCCGACGCTTCGTTCAAATAAGCCCTTGAACAAAACAGTAAAAAGATGACCCATGGGGATGGATTCCGGATTGACCCTGGAAGAATCTGCATCAAACCCTAACAGTGATCAGAACCGCTGCTTTGAAATCGACGCCTTGTGTTCAAAGATATCAAAGAATATTCTGTCGACAACCTTGTCATAGTGAGCGGTGGCAAAGATCTGTGACAAGAATTCCATCGGAACAGTTTCAGCCCTGGTGAGTGCAGGAGTGATTGGAGAAAACTTCAAACACTCAATGATAGGGAACATGAATGCATCATACGATTGAGGTGTTAAATTGATGATCAAGCTTTGCTGTGGGCGGATGGGCAAAATGTGGGATGTTGCGTGAACTGAGGAAGAAACTGCCATTGCTATGATGAAAGTGGAGGAGATGATGAACAGAGAAAGTTTAGGGATTGTTTGCTCTCTGGGAATTTTAATTGCAGTAAAGAGGTAAACGGTGGAGGATGTTGCCTTTTATACTGTGGTTTAAGGAGAGAGAAAGATCTTCCCAAATCTTCTATTGAAAAACGAAGGGTTTTTCGGAGTTGACTGATGCGTGACAGTTGGGGTTGCCGATGAACACGCATGAGAGAGAATGCCAGGCCCCTAATAACACACCTTCCCATCAGGTGCCGTGTGGAGATGAAACGGTTCAGATTTGCACGCGTCTCTCTTGCGCGTTTTGAAATCAAATCGATTAGACTCCCGCCTGAGTCATCATGTCATCATCTTATCCCTTTAGAATAAAACAACATCTTTAAAAAAATTCGCCCACGTGGATCAATATTTACCACATCCTTTAATAAATCACCAATCCATTTAAAATGCCTTGTAATTAAGAGAACCTGAATTTTGGAAAATCAAAGATTTTCGTGCTTAGGGTGTAAAAGAAAAGAAATAAAGCAACACTTTTGGGAAAATATGTGATGTCAATAAAGACACAAAACAAATGATCCCGGGCATGAATCTCTTCCTTCAAAGTCAAGAGAGACTTTAAAGTGTTTGTGTGGTTTCCCGTTGAATAACGATCAGACACTTATTAAGAAGTGTTAAAAGGCTTCTTTTAATTAGGCTTATGAGGGTGGATATCGCTTCGATTCAAAATTCCTAATCTTGATATAAGACAAAAATCGAACGAAGTACTTGTGAGACCAGTGTAGTCTGTTGAACAAGTAGGTTGGAGATAATTTTAATTTGGCTAGGAAATTTATAAAATCTCAACAAAAATTAAAATTGGATCCCAAGGGAAGAAATGTTATGGGTGTTAACAATTTCATAGGAATCACTCAAAAGAAAATTAGAGATTTCATGTGGTACCTTCGTCAATTCATTAGTGAAAGCTTGAGCAAATTAATTGTTCACCGTCAATGCATAATGGGTATTGAATTTTGGGTTTCACTTAGCACGTAGTGACACGAAGCTAAGATCATGAACACAGAAATTGTGCAACCATAAACCTCAGTGGTAATGTCTGAGTGTCTCAAGGGTTACGTTTGTGAAGCGAATGTGATGGAGAAATGCAACATAGATGGTGTAAAGAAATTAAAGTACCTCTGCTATAAAGATTAGGACCAAGCAGAAAACTCATATCTCATGTGAGAAGAGAGTTAGGTAGCTCATGATTAGAATAAATAAGAAAGCCTAGTTGGGAATACAAGGTTTGTTTATACCAAGTCAGTAAGGCCTATTATTCAGAATCAGGTGAGGCTTTGGACACATACAACAGCATGCTTCTAGGGACACTAAGCTAATGAAATTATATATCCACACAAAAAAAATGAATAAAGAAAAATAAAAAAATGAAAGCCAAGCTAAATAAAAAAAATATTTTCAGAGTTTTTGAATTTATGAAAGAAAAAAAAATATTTTTGGAATTTTTGATAATAAAAAAAATTAAGACACACACAAAAAAATTTGGAACCGAACCCGAGCGTTCGGTCTATTTCGGTTGAGAAAAACTTTGGAACCGAACCTGAGCGTTCGGTCTATTTCGGGTGAGAAAATTTTTGGAACCGAACCCGAACGATCGGTTGATTTCGGTCGCCAAAGAAAATAGATTTGAAAAAGAGAATAACTTTGACAATAAGAGAAATGACTTTAGAAAATTTATACATAAGATCTACAACCAAGGAAACTACCTTTGAGTGATGAGCGAAAAGCAGATAATGCAACTGAACCTGAACGTTCGGTTCATTTCGGTACATTAGCACAAGACCCGAACCCGAACGTTCGGTCTATTTCGCTTCTTGCTGTTGAGCTTTATGAGGAAACTTTTGCTCCTGTGAAACAGGATGATCTCTGGTCCATTCGACAAGAGGAGGATAATTTGGATCATAGGATGGATCCAATTCAGCATTTACCATCTCTTCTAGCTCAGATTGACTATCATCGTCATAAGACATATCAGCATTCTCCCCCTCGACAGATGAGCTTTCAGGTGTATCTTGACTTTCCTGAGCTACAGGAGTTTCAGGTGGTGTTGAGCTTTCGGGTACCACAGGACTTTCGGGTACAGATTGGCTTTCGGGTACAGTTGGGCATTCAGGAGCAGCTGGAGAACAGTTCTCCCCCTCAACATGTGAGCCCGACTGTGAAGAAGAAGGTGGATCGTCCCCCTCAACTGAAACACCGTGTTGTGGCGGGTCGTTTGGACTTGATTCTCCTTCATTTACTTGCTTGGCAGCATCTTCGATGAGTTGCTTCAGATGATCTACTTTGTTGTCCGCTGCACTAGCTTCCGAGAGAGTGGCCTTCTCTGGTTCATCGAATAACTCAACAAACTTCTCAAACAGATTTGCAATCGAGGCTGTGACTTGGCCTGTTTGAGAAAAAATTTCTCCAACTGTGTCTTTCACTGGCCTTCAGCTTTTTGACATAGCTGTCATCGAAAGTCACATAATAAGTTTCTTCAATTTTCCTCGAACGTTTGTTCAAAACCCTGTATACTTTCGAATTGAAGATGAAACACCGTGAGCCGAATACGTGGAAGAATTTGACATTTGGCTTCCTGTTGTTGATGATCTCATAAGGAGTGAGATTAAATCGTTTATTGAGATAGGACCTGTTCTGCATAAAACATGCTGCTGCAATAGCATCAGCCCAAAAATATAAAGGTAAAGAAGCAAAACTTAGCATGGTTCGGGCCGCCTTACACAAAGATCGGTTTTGTCTTTCGACAATTCCGTTTTGTTGAGGGGTGTAGGGAGCTGAGAAGTTGTGACTGGTTCCTTTTTCTGCCAAGAAGTCTTCGAATTCTTTATTTTTGAACTCCGGCCCATTGTTGCTCCTGATGTTGCGAACGACTTTCCTCAGCTGGACTTCAACCTGCTTGATATACGTCTTTAGCTTGAGAGTTGCGTCAGATTTGTGCTTCAGAAAGAACACCCATGTCAAACGTGAAAAGTCATCAACAATAACAAGAATATACTTGCTACCGCCGATGCTTTCGATAGATGATGGACCACACAAGTCAATGTGAATTAACTCTAATGGTTCAACAACTTTAGTGTTTACAATCGATGGGTGACTTTGACGACTCTACTTCCCCATTTCACATGCAGCACATAAATGTTCTCGATCGAATTTGAGCAAAGGAAGACCTCGAACATGACCACCTGTGACAAGTTTGTTGATATCCTTGAAGTTGAGATGAGAGAGCCTTCGGTGCCATAGCCAGCTTTCGTCAGATTGTGCTTTGGATAACAGGCAGATAGCTGGATTTCCTTTGATAGGTTTGATATCCAGGGGAAACATTTCGCCTTTACGCTCCGATTGGAGAATTACTCTTTTTGTTTTCTTTTCAATTATTTCTAAACCCTCATTGTCGAAAGAAACCTTGAGACCGGTTCCTCCAACAAGCTGAGATACACTAATGAGGTTGTGCTGTAGTCCTTCAACGTATGCAACCTTTCTGATTGTGAAATCTCCATTTGTTATCATTCCATAGCCTTTTATAGTGTCGAATGAGTTGTTCCCGAACTTGACATTTCCACCGTTTGAAAGAGACCGAAATTCCCTCTGCTCTTCCTTCCTTCCTGTCATGTGACGTGAGCAGCCACTGTCAATATACCATTCTTCGTCAAACTGCTCGTCACTGATAACCTGCAAAAATTAAGCAGATTTAGGAACCTAAAGTTTCTTGGGTCCACGTGAGCCTTTCACAGGAACAGGAATAGTAAAAGAGATGTCAACAAGATATGTTCTTTTTATTAAAGTTGTTTCATCTTTCTTTTTAATGGTGAAAACCTTAATTTTATTGGGATTTGTTACAGACGGTTTGGATTCAGGTTTAGGCACTGGGACATTGGAATGCTTTTGATCAGTCTTGACTGAGGAAACCTTCGATTTTCCTTTCAAATCTGTTGAAGATTTTGGATTTTGAGTATGAACAGAATTGGATTTAGAATGGGGTTGAGAAGAATTAGAACGAGAGAAGTTAGACTGAGAGGTTTGCTTGACTTGAGGTTATAGGTATCCCTTTTGTTTTTGATTATTAGTGGGACCGAACCGTGAACCTTGATTGCTTTTGCTCTCGGAACCGAACTTTTGCTTTCGGTAGCTGGTGTTCTCTGAACCGAACCTTTCCTTTCGGTTATTGTGATCCTCAGAACCGAATCTTTCCTTTCGGTTGTTATTGCTTTCTTGCTTCCTAACAACATTTTTCTCTTACGTTGGATTTCTGTCATGATAAGAGAAATGAGCGTTTTGAGATCGCTAAAAATGTTTTCGTTCAGAGAGATTTTTCTGGTATCTCTAATTCCTTTGCTGCTTCTGATTCTTTACTTGCTTCGGCTGTCGATGGATGTTGGCTTTTTGCTTTTGCTTCTTATCAGCTGGCTCACTCTGAACTGATGATGTTTCGCTTGAAGGAGTGACTTTTTCTGCAGGAACTCCTTTCTCTTCAGGAATGTCTTTTGTACCACTAGTACTTGGCACGTCGAAGTTATCAGGCTTGTTCAAAGGCTCTGGCACATATCTGCCTTTGGTTTTCCAGGATGTCCGTTCCGACAGACCAACGGTTTCATCAGCATTGTCGATGGGTGCAGACCAGAAGAACTCATCACAACCATCAGCATTATCTTCATTTACAATGGCTGTGAGTTCAACTGTCTGATGTTCGGTTACTCTTGTGACCTTATATACCTGATTTGGAGTCGTCCTTACCTTTTGGTATACAACAGCTTTTTCTTCAAGGATCGGGGACTTTTGGTGGGACAAACGAGCAAACTCCATAGAATTTTCTGAAATAAGATTTTTGTGGTTTTCGGGTTCGCTCTTGACAAACTCAGAATAGTCAATTTCATCCTCTACAGAAATTTCACTCATATCATCATCCTCATTAAGCTCAGATGCATTTTCAACATCAATTTTATTTTTTGAGCTTAAGTTGGCATTCAATGAGTCAAACTTTTGTATGGTTTCGGTCCTTAATTTCAGTTTGTCATTTTCATCCAAAAGATTTTTCAGCATGTCCTTATGGTCCTTGGACTTTATGAAAGATTCGATTTTGTCCAGACCATACATATACGTCGGATTTACATCCTTAGACGAAACTACACTTTCGCAATTATATGCTTCGGCGTCAATTTCATCTTCCTTAAACTCAAGAAAGGGCAAAATCATGCGATGAATTTCCTGTCCTATTTCACAGTTAAGATGAAGTTGAGTGATGTTAGAATAAAGACGCTTAGCAATAAAACAAAACACATTTCTTTGTTTCAAAAGTTTTAAATTGTCTCTTTGTAAATAAATGTTTTCGTCTTTGGATTTGATCAACTCCGACTCCTTCAGCTCTATCCACATCCTCCGTTCCTCACTCTTTGAAGACACCCTGCTTAATTGGTCAGTCAGGTTAGAATTGGTGACCCGTGTTTGAGTTAAACTGTTGTCTAGATGAGGGATTCTTGAATTTACATTTTTTTAGTTCTTTTTCATATGAATTTTGTGGGACTTTGAATGAAACAAAAATGGATTGTACCTTCTTGATTAATTCATCAAGCTCATTAAACTGCACGCTGAGAGGTTTTGCTGTGAAGCACAAGTCCTCTCGCTCCTTCGTGTCTTCATTCCCACCGTCTGTGTTGTATCCCCTCATTTGAGATACATCCGACACCATCAAACACTTTCCACCGCTTCCTTCACCTTTCGCAACATAAGCCTTTCCATGAGATGGCTTTCTGACTTCATCATCCTCAGAGTCGGTTGCCCAGACCTCCACGCCACCGAACTCATCATCCGCTACCGAACCCTGCAGAATTAAAGCATTCATAGAAGGGTTAGCAGCAGTTTTCTTTCTCTTGATCTCTTCCAGCTTTTTCATCAACACAGCTTCTTCATCCTTTTCTTCATCCTTTTCTGCCATTTTCTTTAGGATACAGTCTTTGGCATAGTGGTTCTTTCCTCCACAGTAATAGCAGTTCACCCTAGAATCCCCTTTAGCTTTCGGCTCTTTCTTTGCTTCTTCTGCCTTCGGTTCCTCCCTCACTTTTTCAGAACTATAGCTTCCTTGCCAATTTCGGTTCTTATTGGTAGGAAACCTTTTCTTAATAAACCTCTTTGGATTTGACACCATCATTTCATAGTCTTCAGAGGTAAGGTCATAGTCTTCTAAGTTAAGGTCTTCATCTTCCATCACACTTTTGCTTTCAGAAAGAAGAGCTAAGGAACCCAAGCTTGAAACCACATTCTTCTCCGGCAAGACAATCTTTTCTTGGGATTTCAAAATTCCTACCAGCTTAGCCAACGAATAAGATTTGAATTGCTCATGAGCTTTAACAGTGGACACAACCGCTCTCCACTCAGATCTAAGACCATTCAAAAATGTAACTTTTTGTTCAATCAACTTCCTTTCAATATCGTGTTTAATCATCATACTGAGAAGATGATTGAAGCGATCGAATGTCTGAGTAACAGTTTCCTCGGGATTCTGCTTAAATTCGCCAAACTCAGACAAGAGTAAGGTCTGAATGGAATGTTCCAGATCTTCGTCTGTGGAATATAACTCTCATAGCCTATCCCATATTTCTTTGGCAGTGCTGCATGAACTCACTAGCCTAAAAGTATCCGATTGAAGAGCGAATCTGATTAGTCTCAATGCTTTAATATTGCACTGAAACTTATCCTTTTTGTCTTGAGCAATATCTTTTACGTCCTTCAACAGATCATTATACTCTTTCTGTGTTTTAATGATTCTAGACGTTGCTGAATGAGCGAATGGTCCAGACACAATTGCTTCCCAGATAAGGTATCCATTGTCTTCAGATCCAATGACATAATCTTCAAAGTGATGTGCCCAGACTTCGTAATCCTGGGTGTAAAGGACGGGAATCTTCGTCGTTGATCCAATGCTATTTGAGATGTTTATGGGATTTGATTGTGACTCGTCCATGCTTGATCGTATAACCTATTTGAAAGATCAGACTTTAATATATATAAGATTAGGGCAAAACAAATAAATGCTGAGTTACGTCAATTATGGGATGATGGCTCAATAAATATTAGTTAATGCGAAATAACCCTAATCGCAACCTTTTTCACAGAAAAGATGTGTATGAATTACACAGCCTCCTGCTCTGATACCAATTGATAAGTTATTAATAAACTTAAAGATCGATTAGATCTTCTTAACAGGTAATGCGATGGATGTAAAAGCAGCAAATAACACAAGTATGGATCAATATGTGTCGAATGATTAGATCAAACAATCCTCAGCAGAGCTCGACTAAGAACTTCCGCTGTAGAGGATTTTAGGGTTACAAGAACGATAACAATATACTTGCTGAATAATTCTCTGATTGTTCTATTCTATCGTTTCTATCTAGGAAGCATGCAAGCTCCTATATATACTAAACCCTACTAAACTCACGGATGGACAGGCCCATACCGGAGATACAAAATGGACTAACTAACGAGCCCAATAGACGCAACTCATTACACAAAACACGACCCAACAACTAAGATGGGGAATTTATAAGTTTTTAGTTACTTGGTATTTTCATTATACTTTTAATGAGAATTAATGTCCTATCCTATCCGTTCGGCTAACGACCCTCCACCGGTCAAGGAAGCGGTGGGTGAGAGTGAACACCCATTAAACTGCCATTTTATAGGCAGTAACCTTATCCCCCCCCCCCTTATAGATCGGCTTCGTGAATGACGCCTACTAACGGTAAGACTGACTTTTTACTTATACATATAATATATTAAACTTTTTAATTTTATATAGTATAAAGGTGTATTTTAAACTTTTAAAATAATAGGTGGTTTAATATAGAAATAAATTATACTCCTAATTTAATTAAGGTTAAACCATGTCATTATGGATTTATTAAACTTCTCTTTTAATTAAACACTTTAATTAATTTAATAAAGTCCATAATGTGTAATTGAACTATTAAAGGCATCTAGTTTATTAAAAAAAATCAAAATTAAAACTTTTAATTAATTTTTAAGTTATGAACCGAATAGACCCATCTTATGAAACCTTTCAATTACTAGAGTTAATGTTTTCATAATTTGAGACTTTTCAAATACCAAAACATAAGGGCAAGTTTGGAACTCTTGAAACCTTTTCATTTCCATAACATATGAGTTTAATGTTATTTTAATAGATGAGACTTTTCATGTTCCATAAATTGAGGACAAGTTATGGAAGACTTTAAAGAACATTTAGATCAATATTTTAACAAATAAAATATTATCATATAATTTATCTAGGATCTAGTTAAACTCAAAAGTCAATACAATTCATATCAACAATTTACAAGAAATTAGCCTATTATATACACTAATACAAATCTTGAAATTTTGACAATTATCTTTTGATTGGAAGAGGATCATCACTACCAAATCAGAAAATACAATTTTTTATGATTACAAATAGTTTGTGGTAATGATCCTAGTCCAATTCTTTGCCAACAACTCGAAATTCTGCAGCCAGAAGCACCTACTCGACGAGTGCATGAACCTGACTCGTCGAGTTGCCCTTTTACTGAGTGGACTCGTCAAGTCAGCCAGTGGACTCGGCGAGTTCATCAGTCAGAGGCTAGAAAGTCAATTTTTTTCAACTTTGAAAATTAACAAGCATCAATATAACAAAAAACAATCCTAGGCTCTGATACCATTGTTGGGTTTTGTATACTACAACATCCTATGGTGCATATACAAGCCTAATGCTTTGGATCTATGTTTTCTCTAATTATACATGCAATGAAATACCCAAAGCATAAGCCTATAACTAGCATAAAATTTTGGTACATGAATCATAAAATCAAATAAGATGAATATCTCTTTATTGTAGCTTGTAGTTTTAGCATTTCAAGAGCTTAACACCTCAAGTGTGATGCCTCAAATGGTTCACAAACACCATGAACAAAGGAGGACTTTGAGAGAGAGTATGGAGCGCACAAAATCAGTTATATAAACTCTTAGAACACATAGGGTGACGATTTTGGCTAAGGCGCAACATTTATATAGTGTAGGATTCCAAGAGTCATGGGTAAACTCTAATCCATGCACTTGGGTTATGATCCATATCTCATGTGGGTTAACACTTATGGATACTTTCATAAACTTAGCCCAAAATGGATCAATATCCCACACACTATATATCACTGATTTACATAATCAGTCCCCGTTAATTTAATTAGTCTCTTTTGATCACTAAATTAATTCCAAATTAATTTTTGATCAATACTAATTAAATAATATGATTTTAGATTAATATATTATACTTGTAATATATTAATAAATCATAAATAACCTCTTTCTCAAATATCCATCCTATCAAACTGTTCTGGTGAAGGCAACCCAAATGGACCACGCTACTCTCGGGTCAAGTACATACTAATTATAGTTATGGGCTTAGACACGTAATCCAACATTATCTGTGTTCTCAAATTCGATTATGATTATGGCATCCCTCTTTATAGTTTAAATTATGAGAAATGACAATTAGTTTGAACATTCGAGAGTTATTGACTATAAGTTTCTGAAAGGTTAAAACATACACTTGTGCTATTTAATCTGAAAGGTGTATGAGCTTAGATAAAGGCTTATCGAAGGATCTCATATCAAAAATCTGAACTTTGGTAAGAAAGTCAATAAGTATTGATTTCTAGAAGTCCAGCTGATTTCTAGATACATGTCAAAGCTAGTGGGAGCATAAATGTTATGCTAGTAACAAAATAATTATTATGCTATTGGGAGCATAATTATTATGGTAAGTGTTGCGAGTTAGCAATGCTATTTATAGGAAACAAAGTTCAAATTTACAAAGTTTGAAAAGTTTTTCCGCTATAGAAGGGGAGAGTATACTTATACTTAATTTTAAATCTAAAAGTTTAGATTGAATTTTTAATCAAGCTTAGAAATGAGAATATATGAATACCATGCTGAAGTGTTTCAACATTGGAAATTCTATGTATAGAAATATTATAGCAAAAGACTGGTCAAGTATTGTAACACTCGTGTTTCTAGCCTAGGCATTTATATTGAGTTGATAGTCTAGGTTAACCTTTGTAACTCATTTTGAAGAAATGAAAAGGAATTATGTGAATATTATGTGAATTATGTGTTTTAGGCTTAATTATTAGGGCTTAATTAATTAAGGTTAAAAATAAGCGTCAAAATTAAAGTGTGAGATAAGCCCGATATCTTTACATAAAGTTGTAGTGGTCGAAACAAGGATTTCGGGGATATAAAGAATACCAAAATCCGAGTTATAACGAAGAAGTTATGACCTGTCGAAGTTTCGCGACAAAACCGGCACGGTGCTGAATGTCGTAAAAAGTGAGTTTTTGATAAACTACTTTTTAGCCTTAGTAATCTAAACGAAATTCGTAGTATTTGTTATACCGAGAAGTTCGATAAAAATAACGCCCAAATCTGACTTCGTATGAGGAAGTTATGATTTTTTGAAGTTTCAGCGTAGCAGTAGACAGCTAAAAACTCGAATTTTAGATCGAGCGATTTTTAGCCGACACAACCTAAACGAAAATTGAAGGTCTCATCATTAGGATCACAACGGTAAAAAGTCTGACGAAAACGGACGTCGGATGAAGAAGTTATAAATTTTTAACGGATTTCCAGTCCCGGTCTGTTAAAAATAATAATATAAAACTTAAAGTCAAAATTAGACGACGAAGTCTAAACGGAAGTTGTAGATCGTAATTTTAGCTACGCGTGCATATAAAGAACGTCAAAAACGGAGCTCGTATGCGAAAGTTATGGATTTTAGAAGTTTTGGCGCGAAAACCGAGAAATTTCGCGTGGTCACAATTGCCACGTCACCCTCGCTTAGAAAGTGACCCGTGTCCTGCTGAGTCACCTGGCTGCTGAGTCATTAGAATGCTAAGTCACCGAGGCTGCTGAGTCATGCGAGCCACGTGTCCTCTTCTGATTCGACCGAGGAGGAGGCCCAATCCGAAGCAGCCAGCTCCCCAACCGAAGCTTCGCCCAGCTGCCGCGTGTGTCCGAGCCTCGCATAGCCTAGCTTTGAGGCTCCCAGGTGCGCCAGCAAGCCGCGGTCCACTTAGAAGCCGACAGCGAGCCCTCGCATGTGCGATCCATGTGCAAGACACCCCCTGCGAGCCGTCGGATCTCCGAAGCGTGCCATCTTCTCAGCCGTTCGATCAAACTTCGGACCCTATAAATAGAAGGGTACCTGCGAGGGTTTCCGGTTACTTTTGGAATTTTGCCACTTTTAGCCCCTTTCTCCATATTTTCTTCATCTTAACATCCCGCAAAGCCTCGGTATCAATTGTAAAGCCGGAATACCCCACGAAGTGCCCGAGAAGCCCGAAAAATTTATCTTTTCGGTTTCGAAGCCCGACTTTTGCAGAGCCCGATTTCTCAATAAAACTCCCGGTTTTATTAGAAACGATCGTTTTAGGAAACGAATTGCTGCCCGATTTTCACCAAAATACGTGAGTGTGTAGTTACTTTCAATTTACACATAGATATGACGTATTTACCTTGAAATACGTGTTATGTGTAAATATGCTAATTGTTTATTCGAGGTGACTGTTGAATTGATGTTTTATACAAGTTTTAAACTGTATATGCTTTTTTATCTACAAAATATGTTGGGTAGAACATGGGTAGATGAAATAGTTGATGTGTGTTAAAATGGTGAGAGGCCTCGATGTCGATGTTGTGTTGTTGTTGTAGTCATCTAGCGAAGTATAGATGACGACCACGGACTTTCTAGATAGTCCAGTGGAACACTAGCAGGTTCGCAACTTGTAGGTGTTGATGAATTAAATGTTCATTGGCGTACTTCATCCCCCTCATGGTTGCCTTAAGGACATGTATGGTTGAGGAAACCCCTTAGCAGTAGTGTCCATCCCGATGATAATCCTTAGGCTAGGTCCCTTGTGATAGGTGTTTAGGGACGTAAAGTGAGGACAACGGGAATGGGTAATCAGGTTTATTGTTGATTGGTGAACTTAATAAGTATATTATTATTGTGGGTTGAAAACCCTATATGCTCACCAGGCTCCCAAGCTTGACCCACTCAGTTTTATGATTACAGGTAGTGGACCCCGAGCATAGTCGGAGGATGACGAGAGATTTTTGGATTATAGGCCAGTAGTTGTAAATAACTGTTGAAAGGGTTATAATGTCTTGTTTATGCTTTTGATCTGTATCGGAACATGACATCCCGAGGTTTTGATATATATATATATATATATATATATATATATATATATATATATATATATATATATATATATGGAAAATATATACCTTCTTAATGAAGGATTTTGATAAACTTTTATCATATATTGTTTGGGGACCAATTCCGCAATATCTTATAAAAAGATTTCTCTGATTTTATTTTAAAAAGCATAAATTAAATCGGTCTTTTCTGGCCGAGAAATATGGGGATGTCACAGTTGGTATCAGAGCATTAGTTCAAGCGAACTAAGAAATTGTAGAATTTCTAGACTTGAACTTAGAATGCTAAGTGATGATTGTAAGATGAGTGTCTACCATATTTTAGACACGAGCACTAGTTTATTTTAGGGAAGATGCCTAAAATGCCCTTATGTGCTAAATGCTATGTGTTTGCCATGTGTGCCATTATTTGTTCGGATCTATGGTCTGTTGCCGACCGGATCTGGAAACCTTATGTGTGTAGGATTCTAAGCGTATGAATATGAGATTAGAACTAACATGTAAACGTTTCGGAGTGATAAGGGAATTGACATTTCTAACAAGGATAAAGACCTAAATTTCGCCTTATTCGGTATATAGATTGTAATGGCAAGAACTCGGAGTGGAGCTGGAAATGCAAACAGACACTAACAACCTCAACCTCCAGTGGTGGAACAGGTGCCTATAGTAGGAGCTGCACCCGAACCCATCACTATGGCTGGAGTACGAACTATGATTCAGGCCATGTTGGCTGAATAGAGGGATGAATTGAGGCAAATGTTGCTGAACGACAGGGATGAACCTTCAGTTCCTGTTGAACAACGTGAACTAAATGACGATCGATCTGAAGAAGGGAACAATAGCAGATCGGTTGGTCATAGTGAACCGCTTGTGGTTGGGAGGAATAACTACGAGGGTAGAGTGGAGAGAAATGAGTGCAAGTATAAGGACTTTATGACTTGCAAGCCATCGACCTTCAATGGAAAAGAAGATCCTGTCGGAGTAATGGACTGGATCTCGGAAATGGAGTTGGCTTTCATGACTTGTGATTGCCAAGGCAAGTTACAAACTACGTTTGCAGTACGTCAGTTCAGGGGTAGTGCTGCCCGTTGGTGGAGCACTTTAGGGAAATTCCTAAGCCCTAATGAGCCACTACAATTAACTTGGGCAGAGTTCTTGGTGCACTTCAAGCGCAAGTACTGCTCGGCCCAAAACATACTTGAGTTAGAAAACCAATTTCTAACGTTGCAGAAGGGGAGTATGACCGTTGACGAATATACAAATAACTTCACAGACAAAATGGAGTTTGCTTTGCGTATTGTCCCAGATGAGTTGGCAAAAATAGACAGGTACGCAAAGGGACTTCCATGGGAGTATGCAGTGCCAGTACGTCAGGCACTTACTTTGGAGGCAGCTATCTGGGCTGCCAAGTCTGTTGAAGATATGATAAAAGGGAGAGCCGCCAGCAAGGTTGAAGTTGGCGAAAAGAGAAAGTTCGAAGGAACTTCAGGTTCCAATAAAAAGTAAAAATTCTCGAAGACTGGTTCGAGAAAGTTTGGAGGAGGAAGCGAAGCCAAGTGGTGTGACAAGTGTAGGAAGAAACATGCTGGGAAGTGTAGCGTGGAACTCCCTTGTTACAAATGTGGAAAGCCAGGGCATTATGCCAATGAATGCACGTTTAATAAGAACGTATGTTTTGGGTCCAATGAAGAAGGGCATATTTTGAGGGACTGCCCGAAGAAGAAGGACGCAACAAAACCCAATCTACCACCAAAGCCGAAGGCGAGAGCCTTTCAGATGACCCTCGAAGCTGCAAAAGAAGAAGCCGATGTTGCTTCAGGTACCTTTCACGTAAACAAATTGCCTACCCAAATTTTGTTTGATTCTGGAGCCAATTACTCCTTTATATCGCATGAATTTGGTAGAAAGCTAGCTTTGCCTGTAGATATGCTAGTTAATGCTATAATAGTCGAGATTGCTAGTGGCAAGTTTGTACCTGTTAGCCATCGTATGAAAAACATCCTCATTGACTTTGATGGGAATAAGTTCCAAGAGGAATTATTTTCTATCGAGTTAAATGGATTCGAAATAGTTTTAGGAATGGATTGGCATAGCGCCAACGACGCATAAATACTATGTAGAAAGAAGATAGTAAAAGTAAACCCGCCAGGGAAAGAGTCGTTTATGGTGTACGGAGACAAACGCAGAGTAAACTATGGAATCATTTCCCTAATGAAAGCCAGAAAGTGTTTGGCCAAGGGACGTACATCATATCTAGCGTTCGTGATCGATGCCAAGATGGAAAAGAAGGAGGTGCAGAATATTCCGGTGGTGTGTGATTATCCGGAAGTCTTTCCCGAAGATCTTCCCGGATTGCCCCCTGATCGACAAGTAGAATTTCGTATCGACTTGTTACCAGGAACGACGCCAATAGCGAAAGCACCTTATCGATTAGCGCTATTGGACAAAGGTTTCATTCGACCTAGTTCATCACCCTGGGGAGCCCTTGTGTTATTTGTAAAGAAGAAAGACGGAAGCATGAGAATGTGCATTGATTACAGAGAGCTGAACAAAGTGACGATAAAGAACAAGTCCCCGTTGCCAAGGCTCGATGACTTGTTCGACCAGTTGCAGGGTTCGACCTATTTCTCGAAGATCGATCTTAGGTCGGGATACCATCAACTAAAGGTGAGAGAGCAGGATATCGAAAAGACTGCTTTTAGAACGAGATATGGACACTATGAATTTTTGGTTATGTCATTCGGACTAACCAATGCCCCAGCAGCTTTCATGGATTTGATGAATAGGGTTTGTAAACCATTCTTAGATAAATCCGTGATAGTATTCATAGACGATATCTTGATTTATTCGAAAAGCAAGCAGGAGCATGAAAAGCATCTACGTGAAGTGCTAGAAGTCCTGAAAAAGGAGAAGCTATATGCAAAGTTCTCCAAGTGTGAATTTTGGATTCAAGAAGTCCAATTTTTAGGTCATGTGGTTAACCAAGAAGGGATAATGGTCGACCCAGCAAAGATTGAAGCTGTAATGAAGTCGGAACAACCAAAAAGTCCTACGGAGATTCGAAGCTTTTTAGGATTAGCTGGATATTACTGAAGGTTTATCCAAGGCTTTTCTTCGATTTCTACTCCCTTAACAGCTTTGACCCACAAAGGAGCCACTTATGCTTGGAATGAGAAGCATAAGGAAGCCTTTGAGAAGTTGAAGATATGGAGGCATTATCTTTATGGCACCAAGTGTAAACTTTTCACTGATCATAAGAGTCTCCAATATCTCTTTAATCAGAAGGAATTGAACATGAGGCAACGACGCTGGCTAGAGTTACTCAAGGACTACGACTGCGAGATACTTAACCACCCTGGTAAAGCAAATGTTGTTGCCGATGCTCTTAGTCGGAAGGTAAACCTTGAAAAGAAAAGGCCAAGAGCGTTGAGAATTGAAGTCGTCTCGACAATTGTGGAAAGTATAAAGAAAGTTCAAGAGGAAGCTTTAGAGAAAAATGACCGAAAGGAAGAACGTTTGGGAAAAACGTTAGTGTTCGGTACAAACAACCAAGGGTTGAAGGTATTTCAATATAGAATTTGGGTACCTAAGACGGGCGGAATAAGAGATCTTCTGATGGAAGAAGCTCACAAGACCATGTACTCAATTCATCCCGGCAGTACGAAAATGTATAGGGACCTAAAACCCTATTATTGGTGGCCGACGATGAAGCTTGATGTTGCTAAGTATGTGGCCGAGTGTGTAACTTGTGCTAGGGTTAAGGCACAACATCAGAAACCGTATGGGAGTTTAGAACCTTTACCCGTACCCATGGGTAAATGGGAAGACGTCACCATGGATTTTGTGACTAAACTGCCCAGAACAAGGAATGGTCACGACATGATTTGGGTGGTCGTTGATCGCTTCACTAAGAGTGCGCATTTCATAGTGGCCAAAGAGAAATGATCTATGGATAAACTTGCGAATTCTTACGTGAAGGAAATTGTGAGGCTTCACGGTGTTCCGTTAACGATTGTGTCCGATCGTGATAGCCGTTTTACCTCAAGGTTTTGGAGGAGTCTACAAGAGGAATTGGGTACCAAGTTGTGTTTGAGTACAGCTTACCATCCGCAAACCGATGGTCAGAGTGAGCGAACGATTCAAACATTGGAGGATATGCTGAGAGCATGTACCCTAGAATTCCAAGGTAACTGGGATGAACACTTACCTTTAGTAGAATTCTCCTATAATAATAGTTTCCACTCAAGCATTAAGATGGCACCTTATCACGCTTTGTATGGGGAGAAGTGTCGAACGCCATCATGTTGGCTAGAAGCTGGGGAAAAGCAGTTTATGGGACCTGAAATAGTCCATGAGACTGCTGAAAAGTTGAAAGTGATAAGGGAAAGGATGTTAGCTGCTCCAGATCGACAAAAGAGTTATGCTGACAAGAAAAGACAACCGATATCCTTCGATGTTGGAGATTCGGTTTTACTTAAAGTCTCTCCGTGGAAGGGACTTACAAGATTTGGGAAACGAGGGAAGTTGAGTCCAAGGTTTATTGGACCATTTAAAGTTCTTCAGAGGATCGGGAATCAAGCTTACAAGCTAAAGTTACCGGAAGAACTAGAGGGTATTCATAACACCTTTCATGTGTGTTATTTAAGAAAGTTCACAGGAGATGTGCCCGACATAATTCCGATTTCTGAGTTATGGTTGGATGAAAACAAGAGGTTGATCGAAGAACCTGAGGCAATCGTTGACCGTAAGACTATGAAGTTACGACGCAAGATGGTCGATTTAGTGCTTGTGCGCTGGAAACATACGAATGGACCAAATCTCACTTGGGAAACGGAGAGTGACATGATGAGTCGCTACCCGCAGTTGTTTGGTGATATGTGATTCCGGGGACGGAATCCTCCTAAGGGGGAGAGAATTGTAACACTCGTGTTTCTAGCCTAGGCATTTATATTGAGTTGATAGTCTAGGTTAACCTTTGTAACTCATTTTGAAGAAATGAAAAGGAATTATGTGAATATTATGTGAATTATGTGTTTTATGCTTAATTATTAGGGCTTAATTAATTAAGATTAAAAATAAGCGTCAAAATTAAAGTGTGAGATAAGCCCGATATCTTTACATAAAGTTGTAGTGGTCGAAACAAGGATTTCGGGGATATAAAGAATACCAAAATCCGAGTTATAACGAAGAAGTTATGACCTGTCGAAGTTTCGCGACAAAACCGGCACGGTGCTGAATGTCGTAAAACGTGAGTTTTTGATAAACTACTTTTTAGCCTTAGTAATCTAAACGAAAGTCGTAGTATTCGTTAAACCGAGAAGTTCGATAAAAAGAACGCCCAAATATGACTTCGTATGAGGAAGTTATTATTTTTCGAAGTTTCAGCGTAGCAGTAGACAGCTAAAAACTCGAATTTTAGATCGAGCGAGTTTTAGCCGACACAACCTAAACGACAGCTAAAAACTCGAATTTTAGATCGAGCGAGTTTTAGCCGAAGCCCAGCTGCCGCGTGTGTCCGAGCCTCGCATAGCCTAGCTCCGAGCCTCCCAAGTGCGCCAGCAAGCCGCGGTCCACTTAGAAGCCGACAGCGAGCCCTCGCATGTGCGAGCCATGCGAGCCATGTGCAAGACACCCCCTGCGAGCCGTCGGATCTCCGAAGCGTGCCATCTTCTCAGCCGTTGGATCAAACTTCGGACCCTATAAATAGAAGGGTACCAGCAAGGGGTTCCGGTTACTTTTGGAATTTTGCCACTTTTAGCCCCTTTCTCCATATTTTCTTCATCTTAACATCCCGCAAAGCCCCGGTATCAATTGTAAAGCCGGAATACCCCACGAAGTGCCCGAGAAGCCCGAAAAATTTATCTTTTCGGTTTTGAAGCCCGACTTTTGCAGAGCCCGGTTTCTCAATAAAACTCCCGGTTTTATTAGAAACGATCGTTTTAGGAAACGAATTGCTGCCCGATTTTCACCAAAATACGTGAGTGTGTAGTTACTTTCAATTTACACATAGATATGAAGTATTTACCTTGAAATATGTGTTATGTGTAAATATGCTAATTGTTTATTCGAGGTGACTGTTGAATTGTTGTTTTATACAAGTTTTAAACTGTATATGCTTTTTATCTACAAAATATGTTGGGTAGAACATGGGTAGATGAAATAGTTGATGTGTGTTAAAATGGTGAGAGGCCTCGATGTTGATGTTGTGTTGTTGTTGTAGTCATCTAGCGAAGTATAGATGATGACCATGGACTTTCTAGATAGTCCAGTGGAACACTAGCAGGTTCCCAACTTGTAGGTGTTGATGAATTAAATGTTCATTGGCGTACTTCATCCCCCTCATGGTTGCCTTAAGGACATGTATGGCTGAGGAAACCCCTTAGCAGTAGTGTCCATCCCGATGATAATCCTTAGGCTAGGTCCCTTGTGATAGGTGTTTAGGGACGTAAAAGTGAGGACAACGGGAATGGGTAATCAGGGTTATTGTTGATTGGTGAACTTAATAAGTATATTATTATTGTGGGTTGAAAACCCTATATGCTCACCAGGCTCCCAAGCCTGACCCACTCAGTTTTATGATTACAGGTAGTGGACCCCGAGCATAGTCAGAGGATGACGAGAGATTTTTGGATTATAGGCCAGTAGTTGTAAATAACTGTTGAAAGGGTTATAATGTCTTGTTTATGCTTTTGATCTGTATCGGAACATGACATCCCGAGGTTTTGATATATATATATGGAAAATATATACCTTCTTAATGAAGGATTTTGATAAACTTTTATCATATATTGTTTGGGGACCAATTCCGCAATATCTTATAAAAAGATTTCTCTGATTTTATTTTAAAAAGCATAAATTAAATCGGTCTTTTCTGGCCGAGAAATATGGGGATGTCACAAGTATTATGTCTTTATGTATGAAATTATGAATTGTGTCCCATATGCTTCGAGTATAGGATCGATTGCAGGTGCTATAATATTCACGTGTTCCATTTTTCCAAATTCCTAGGTCATTAAGAGGACTAGAACCAGATATGACTAAAGTTATTAAATAACTGTCAAGGACGATCTGAGGTTCGTTAAGGATTGATAGCTTGTACTTGGAAGTATAGTATTGGATGGACCATATTGACATTATTATGAATAGACATGATTTTATTTATAACGAGTTGTCATATGACATATATGGAAATATTTCCACAGTGGGAGATGGATATTAAGAATCTATTTGTCCAAGAAGGATGTTCAAAGGAATGTACTTTGAATTCGAGACTTCGCTTCTATGGAATTGTTTTTGTGACAATCTCCAAAGGAATACTTTGTAATAGCGTTGGCAAAGTCTCTGTGACTTTTGTACCTCGATGTTACAAAAGGAATCATTGCATGATAGTTTAGAATCTTATACTTAAGATAAAGATTTGGAATTGTCAAAAGAGCATCATTGGCAATGTGTTCAATTGATCTATTTCACAAAGTAAAGATCATAGGTAAACATAGTGTGCATGTTTAAAGCATGGGATAACTATTGTTTTAATTCAAGTATTAAGTTGATCAATCGAAAAATTATACAATGAATAATGTGCAATCGAAATGGTGATCAAATAATAAGTGTTTTATTTATATTCAAAAGTTTTGAAACCATATTTGATTCAATTATTCTTGTGTTTCACTTTGCATGTTTTACTTTCCGAGTAACTAGGCTATTCAAATATAACTAGGTTATTCAAACATCCACAGTTAATCATACTTTGGAAGTAAGTAATGAGGTAAGATTGTCGTGAATCTGCTTGTAGATTGTCTAGGGTGTTTAGACATGACGAAATTTTGTTGCGGTGTTCATGAGTACTACTGTAATAAGATTTGAATATTGGATTAAACCCACACTCGCGTGAATCACTTCATGGATTTTGTCACGAGTGATTGTGAGACGATGATATCTTATATTCTTGAAACCAAGACATGTGAGTTTTAGTTTACAAGTCGGTTGCACATTGATGATACGAAAATGCACCAGTAACTTGGTGTTATAAAACATATTGTTGTGTGTGATTTGATGAGTAACTAGAGAAAGCATATGACTCAAGGTTTATTCGTACCTTTTATCCAATGGGGGATAAAAGCGATATCTGTGGGCCCCTCGATGATTTAGTGATGATACCTAAGTGCTAGGCCAAGCCTGGATTGATTTGATTTGTTTAATTAGTTAGTTGTCATAAATCAGAAATCGGGAAAACAACACATGAACAGAGAGAATGATTAAAATCAATGTCTCAGTTCATACGATATCTTGTAGAATGGAGGAATATATGATCCCTTATGTAATGGACACGTCATTGACTAGGTCAAAGTTCGACAACGGCTTTTTGAGAGCTACGATTGCTAATCAAATTTTAAGCTACATTAGCACTTATAGTTATTAGACTTATCCAAGTGGGAGATTGTTGGATTATGTGTCTAAGCTCATAAATATAATTGGTATGTACTTGACCCAATAGTAGCATAGTCCATTTGGGTTGCATTCGTCAAAGCAATTTGATAGGAAGGATACTTGAGAAAAAGGGTATTTATGATTTACTAATATATTATAAGTATAAGATATTAATTGAGAAATCATATTATTTAATTAGTAATGATCAAGAATTAATTTGGAATTAATTTAGTGATCAAAAGAGACTAATTAAATTTGCAGGGACTGATTAGGTAAATCAATGATATTTATAGTTTGGGCTAATGATCCATGTTGATTAGGATTGGACTAAATATTTGTGAGTCCATGAAGAGTTACTCCAAAAGGCTAATGATTTATTAGTCCAAAAGCCCAAGTGAATTAACGTTTACAAGTTTAAACCCTAAGGATTCCAAACTATAAAATAGTCTCTAGCTTGCTAAAATCGGCCCCTATGAGTTCTATGAAGAGGCTGGCCAATTTGTGTCTCTAGAACTCTCTCTCATATTTATCCAATTGCTCTTGCTGTTTTGTGAACTGTTTGAGGCATCACACTTGAGGTTCTAAGCTCTTGAAAGGCCAAGTTCTAAAAGCTACAACATTAGATAATCTTCAAACTAGTTCTTATGATTCATGTATCAGTGTTTTGCATGCTAGTCAGGCTTCATGCTTTGGAAATGAATATTGCATGTATAATTAGAGAAACCATATCCAAAGCATTTGGGTTGTATGTGCACCATAGGAGCATTGTAGTACATAAAACCCAACAATTATGTGTATGGTATATGGTAGTATGGGAAACTCACTAAGCTTTGTGCTTACGGTTTTTAGTTTTGGTTTCAGGTACTTCCAGTTACAAAGAGAAGAGCTCAGGATGACTGCATTGCACACACCGTGATGATTATCTTGGGATGTTTACTCTGATGTTTTGATTTGGAAACTCTGATAATAATGTTTTGAGATACTACGACTTATGTTTTGATGAGATGATTTTGATAACTATGGTTTTATTTAATAATTAGAATTGAAATTTTTGGACCGAATTTCTGGGATGTTGAGCCTTGGTTTGAGGGATTCGGGCATATTCTCGGGTGTGTCCGAACTCAAACTGAGGACTTGGTATAAATTTTTTTCAAAAGAAATCCATTTTTATAAAAAGGATTTTGAAAAGATCTAAGGATCTAGGAAGGATGCCTTGTATGCTTGATGTATGCGTATGAGTACTGCATGCTAGATTAGGGCTATGGATATAGTAAGGATACCTTGTATGCCTATTGTATGTGCTTATTGAACAACATGCTAGTACTGATTAGTCAGTGAGATGATGGCCTGATTAGGATATGCTTGGTTTGGGTTAGTCAATGCTCGAATGTTGCCTACTTTGCGCTTTTAGGAGTTCTAGTTATCTTTAACTAACTAGTAAACAAATATGTTAAATTAAATGTTATGAGGACTAAATAATTTCAGAATGTTAGGTTTAGCCCTATTTCATAGCTCTAATCTGAGTCTAACCATTGTAGGGAGAGACCTCTCATTCGAAGAATTATCTGGTCTTAGTAATATGTAATGGTATTCGTGAGCTAGTTAGGGAAGATAACAAGGATTTCTTATGCAACTGATGGCGAAAGTGGGTCGGTGATTACCCTAGGGCAATCCTAGGATGAGATTAGTGCTGGGAGTAGTAGTAGTGAAACGGACCTGGTGAAGTCAAGGAAATTCTTGAGGAAAGTACGGATAGATGTGGAAGGTAGTATGGGCCCATTCTATTGAAAACAGAGGATTTGTACTCAAGTCAAGGAGGGCTGAGATAAAACCAATAAAATTGTAGTGCATGTGTGATCCCTCGATAGTGAATTGTAATGGTTGTTATGATATGTTGCAACATAGTGACACTACTTACTAGACCAGTTGGCAGTTCTGGTGTCGGTGAGAGATCAGACTCGGGCTTTGGAGCCGGGCAGCTTGATGATCAGATGAGAGAGTTTATTTCAGCTGATATTACACGCAATATCATTGACCAGACTCCTGCGATCTTCGGTATAGTCAAGGAGTGTATCTTGAAGATTCTTGATGAGATATTCAGTACGTTCCGCACTGAGATGGCGGCTATGATGGGGGTGTGCACACTGATATTCCGTGAGTTCAAAGCTTGTGGAGCTCCAAACTATCATGGGCCTAAGGACCCGATTGCTACCAGTCGGTGGTTGGCGGATGTCACCAACGCTTTTCTTTCTAACTGGTGTCCTGAGAGGGACAAGTTCCGACTCGCCTCATGTCTTCTGAAGGACAGAGAACATGATTGGCGGGAGGAGGTTGGACATGCTATTGGACATGATGCCTCTATTGATGTGAAAACATGGAGTGACTTCTCGACCGGGTTCCGGGCCGAATTTGCACTAGTGATTAAGGTGTAATGGCTAGCATGAGAATTCCAAGACCTCCGACAGACTACGGAGACGGTGACGGAGATCACCGCCAAGTTTAGGGAGAAGGCCCTTCTTGTTCCGCAGTATGTAGCGGACGAGGAGATGAAGAAGGCTTGGTACCACGAGATGCTGAGGAGCAATATCAGACAGTTTGTGAGCAGGTCGAGCTGCAAGACGCTAGAGGATATGATCGCTCGAGCCAGGGAGAGGGAGATCGACTTAGAGGCAGATAGGAAGAGGAATCCCGATGAAGTTCAGAAATCCACGGGATCGGGAAAGAGGCCCAAGGTATTGGATTCTAGATTGAAGGGTCATCAGGACCGTAGCCGTTGCGGAAGGACGCACGAGGGTGCGTGTAGGAGTGGTTGTGGTGGTGATTTTGCCTACTTCAAGTGCGGTCGGATCGATCATTATAGCAGGGATTGTACTGCTACCACCACCCAGGGATCAGACCTGATCTACTTTCATTGCAGTCAACGGGGCCAAAAGAAGGTCCACTGTCTGAGTTTGGCTGCAGTGGGACAGGTGATGGCACCTGACCCTGCGACGTTGAGGATCACTGACAGCCGTCAGGGCCGGGGAGAGGCACCGACAGTGAGGAGCAGGGTTTTCCCGCTGACTATAGAGGAGACTCGAGAAACTTTCGATGTTACATGTGTGTGTATTTTGCTTTCCTATGAGTATTTATTTATGATTTTATTGGTATTGTCTTGATCGGTATGAGTAAGTGTATCTTAGAGTTATATTTTTTTGCTTATGTATGAGTTATATGTCATCTGCATACCATGAATATTAGAGTAGTAGTGTAGGGTCGTCTCCTAATAAAGAGGGTTCCTAGGATGCAGTAGCTGTAGTAAGTGTGATTGGAACTCGGGAGGTGTTCTGTTAGTATTCAAGAGTTGTACTGCTTTAGTGTTGGTTGGTTTTGGAACACTAACAGTGATAAATGTTGGTCTCCAGCAGATTGATCATTGGATGGTAAGAAGGATTGGGGATCCTTCCAGACATGTGTGTTGTAAGATGTCATTTGAATCAAAGTGGAGGAGAATCGTTCAGGTATCCAGGAACAAAAGTAAGTGCGAAACTAGGATGAGTTTGGATTCCCATCGGGGAGGAAGGCGGCCAAGTGGCTGACTGGTTGAGGAGTGTGTGAGTTGGGAGTTTGGGAAACTTCCCAATGTTGGGCTCGCTTCTTCTTGGTGTTTGTTAGCTAGTGTTGGGGAATCAGGTTGGGAATTCCCGTCAGGACGTGAGTTCAGTCAGGATGTTTGCCCATGTGTGTGCTCAACTTTGGACGTGTTCAGATTGGTAATCAGTGGTTATGCACGGGCAATCTGTCAAGGAGACAAACCAGTATAAGATTCAGACTCTGGGGAGGCAAAAGTGGTTTGTGGAAGCTCGAGGTTCGCTTTCTTCGGGATGGAAGTTCGGCTTGGTTTTCGGTTGTCTTAATAAGATTGTTTTACGTATATAATCATAGGTTGCATTCCTCAGATCATTTTTTGGGATATGGGTGTTAGTAAGGAGCGATTTTGAGGACAAAATCTAATTTAAGTGGGGGAGAGTTGTAACACCCTGTTCCGAATCGCTTTCCAATTTCAGGACTGTGGCCTACAGATAGGTTATCATAAGGCTTAGGGCCTTTGGAAAAGAGATATTTAGACCCATTTAGGTATGGACAATGTAATTGAGGTGATACGTGAGTTTGGGTTGTGCCTTGGAGCTAAGGGATATATTGGTAAAGTGGCAGTTCGAGCTCTTTATGAATTTTGGATTTTCGTTTTTGAAGGTTTTTAGGTGAGAATAAGTTGATAGATGTGTATATCTTCTCACCACCTTTCTGTGGATATAAGGAACACCAAAAATGGAGTTGAAACGAAGAAGTTATGTCCATTTGAAGTTGGAGTAATTCGGGTGAGTGACCGTTGACTTGTTGACAAAGTTTATTTAAGGCTCACGACGTGAGCATGAAGTGCTCATGATGTGAGGATCATCTGATGCACCAAAACCCTAATTTTCGGGTATTTAAAGGTATGAGATTATTAGGGTTGCTTCTCCTCAGCCTCTTTCACTCCTAATTCACTAAAAAAACCTTAGATTCGGCCCTCTTGAGCCCCTCAGCCATTGTTGGTGGTATTGGTGTGTTATTGGTGTTTTCATTTCCTTGAAGAGGAAGAAGAAGCTCTTGTGGTGGTTCCTTTTGGCGAGATAAGCTCCTCTTTGTGGCACTTCTGAGCTCATAAGCCTCTGTAAGTCTCAAACATCCCACCTTTCTCTTATAATCTTGCCACATCTAGGTTATGGTTACCTTCTTCGCATGGGATCTTGAATTATCATGCATGAGGTCCATAAATTTAGCAACTTTATGGACCATTGATTCATTTTCTGTGTTAGAACCCTTGGGTTTAGATTTTGGTGCAAGTTTTGGACTCCAAGTTTGAGTCTTGGCCCTTTTTCCTTCATTTTGATCTAGGTTAGTGTCTAAGTCATGTATTCGACATATGTGACTAAAAAGCTTCGATTTTTATGATCCTTGGGGTCAAGGAAGACCCTCTAGACTATCCCATGTTAAGGCTTAATGGATTAGGAGCTTAATGCTCATTTTTGGTCAGATTTGGACTCACGACGTGAGGAATGAAGCCTCACGATGTGAGAGCGTGTTCGAGGAAGTTTCTAGGCCAAAGTTACGACCTCACGTCGTGAGTATAAGGTTCTCACGACGTGAGCATCACCCGTGCAAGTTTTGGGCTCTTTGATTGTGGGCTAGCCTGGTATTGGACTTATCCTTTGGTTTGGCCTCATAATGGACTAAGGATTTTAGATTAATGGACTTTTGGTTGGCTTGCCTTGTTGGGCTTTCCCTAATGGGCCTAAGATGATAAATCGAGCATTAGTGGGCCCAATCTAGTTAGGCCTTGATTGGGCCCAATGGGCTTGGACCTTTGGGCATCGAAAAATAATTGGTTTAGAAAAGTAAATGGGCTTTAGGGAAAGGCCCATGTAAGGGTTTGGGTCCAATTTGGAAAATTTGGCCATTGATGGGTTTTATGGATTGGATAGTTTTGGGCGTTGGTTGTGAATCTTGTAAGGCCAGGGGTGAAACGATCATTTCACCCCAAGTAAGGGTTTATGGAACATGGTTTGGAACCTAAATTGCTAATTGGGTGACATTTTGGTCCATGTAAGGGTTTGGGTCCAATTTGGAAAATTTGGCCATTGATGGGTTTTATGGATTGGATAGTTTTGGGCGTTGGTTGTGAATCTTGTAGGGCCATGGGTGAAACGATCATTTCACCCCAAGTAAGGGTTTATGGAACATGGTTTGGAACCTAAATTGCTAATTGGGTGACATTTTGGTAATGATAGCTCGGGGAGTCGGCAGGGCTGCAGCCAAGGATTTCTTACAATGAGGTTCAACATTTGAGGTCAGTTTCATCCTGTTTGAACAGGTCGAAGGCACCAATGCCAGCTCGTATCTATGTTTATGTGTTTCTGGATTGGGATCTGATGTCGGGCAGTGCCCGAGGAATGTTAGAATGCTTGATGTCTTCGTGATTCTTGCATGTGTCTGTATTTGTATGTTTTCGGATTACGGTCCGATTCCAGGGGATGCCTGAGGAATGTCTATATGCTTTCTGGATTACGGTCTGATGTCAGGCGGGGCCCGAGGAAAGTTTATATGTATGTTTCTGAACTTCGTTTCGATGTCGGGTGGTACCTGATGAACGAATGCATGTTTAGTTATACTTGTTGTCTTTTTGATACTTGTATGTGACTGGTAGGGAGATGAGTGTGGGTGGGGTCCCATATCTCATCACTAGTTGAGTGTGGACAGGGTTCCATGTCTCATCATTAGCAGAGTATAAGAGGGTCCCATGATAGGTGAGGCCTTAGGATTGGAACATATAGTATTGTGTATGATTCTTTATGTAATAGCATGATTATATGTTAATGTTTGTATGTGTATAAAGGGGCGGGGCCCAGTGATAGGCGAGTCCAGGGAGAAACAGATCTGTATGCCGAGCGGGGCTCAATGTTAGGCGGGGCTTAATGCTAGGCAGGGCCTAATGTCGGACAATGTCCGATGTCGGGCGTGGACTGATGAAGGGACGGGAGCTCAGTATATGTGATTATGTTTATGGTATGTGGTAGTATGGGGAATTTACTAAGCTTTGTGCTTACAGTTTTAAGTTTTGGTTTCAGGTACTTCCAGTTGCAAAGAGAAGAGCTTGGGATGGCTGTATTTACAAACACCACAAAGATTATTCAGGGATGTTTACCATAATGTTTTGATTTGGAAACTCTGATAATAATTTTTTGAGATACTATGACTTATGATTTGATGAGATGATTATGATAACTATGGTTTTATTTAATACTTAGAAATGAAAACTTTGGACCGAATTTCTTGGATGTTTCAATATATATCTTAAAATATGCAATATCATAAATGCAAATATTTCACATATATGTAATCTACCCCCACCTCATCGATCCTTGCATTTCAAACCTATTCAACGACATAATCCATACTCTCAAATTTGGAAATGAATGACTCTACCTAGTCTATACGCTCGGATCAAGAATAAACGATTATATCTAATCCAAACTCTTGGATCTGGAATGAATAACTAGTCTAATCCATACAGTCGGATCAATGATGAATAACTATGGTTAATCCATACTCTTGGACCAGGGACGAATGACTATGCCGAATCTATACTCTCGGATCATTGACAGATGACTATACCTAATCCCTACTCTCGAACCAAGGATTAATGTCATAATTCTACTCACCGTTCATGTCTCGTATGTACTCTTAAGAAGATGCTACCCATTACACTTAAGCCTCTTTTGTAGGTCTCTATCTTATGTCTTAGTAAGCCTATAATGTTTAATTCCTAGTACTAGCCCTGCTTAGGCAACACTATCCTACTTTAGTGTATACTTAGTATTTAGGTAAATAATAAACGTTTATCCTTCTCGCTAATGTTGTTGTTTTTGTTGTTGTTATAATGTAATATATATATATATATATATATATATATATATATATATATATATATATATATATATATATATATATATATATATATATATATATATATAAACACATATAGAACCGTACTTGGTTCGCATGTCATATAATATAAAAAATGTTCTTAATACATATTCCAGGCAATAAGCATACAAATCACATATAAACTCCTTAAGATATACTTATTACATTAATTAATACTTGTATTAAATCATATTCATGAAAAAGACTATGCACTCATCTAATTCAAGTGGGTGACTGGAGAATTTAACAACACTCCACCTAACACTTTGATATTTCCTTTGCCGTGACCTAAGTATGATTTATACCGAATCTTCGTCTAATATTCTTGGCGACCAATGATAATCTAGATTCCTTAATAATCTTAATATCTACATCAAGATCTATCAAGTAATTAATAACCAGGTAGGATCATATCGGAGGTAGGGTTCGTTTGGTATATAGAGTATATTGTTTGGAAATCCCACTTTAAATACCTCACTAAATCCAGCCTAGACATCATCCTCGTAAGTAGATCAATCATTATGATGACTTGAACTCACTGATAAATCTTAATTATAGGTTCATAATAATGATTGTGACTATAATTAAAAGTTACACTTGAATAAAATAAGTGTAGCTTAACTTACAGAGTACATTGATGAAAACTGGGAATTAAGCGGGCAGAACTCTGACTCGAGAGCTTTTATTCACCAGCTATCAGACACCGTAGGATTCGCCGACTAAAAACTTAAGGGAGAGATGACTTAAACTACCGTTTTAATTTTTTCTTTAACATGGTAATGACTATTGACTAATGCAATCAAATAACTTATATAATGTTTTTAAAAATGTAAACATTAAACACAATTAACAATTGAAATTTATGATTTTGTTTAT
Source organism: Lactuca sativa (assembly GCF_002870075.4). Taxonomy (NCBI): domain Eukaryota; kingdom Viridiplantae; phylum Streptophyta; class Magnoliopsida; order Asterales; family Asteraceae; genus Lactuca; species Lactuca sativa. Next base: position 238,521,803 of record NC_056630.2, read on the forward strand.
ATATATATATATATATATATATATATATATATATATATATATATATATATATATAATGAATGTGTTGGTACAATATTACCATGATATTCATACTTTTGTGTCATTATCGTACCAAGATTGTTCAATTGGTACGGTACTACCAACCAAACATGTTGGCTACCAAATATAGTGGCTACCAATTTTCTTGGTTTAATTGGTAGCATGTTGGTTGGTTTTTCGTAGTACAATTTTGACAGCCCTATCGCATTCTGGGTGGAATGACAGTGTACACGACACACTCTGTCGTTGCGTGCGAGTGTACGTAAAGAAATTATGTTTCTTAAAAACTCATATCTTCTTCATACGATCTCTGTTTTCAACGGGTTTTATATCCACGCATAGTTATCGTTGAGATCTGCAACTTTCATTTAGACTCTATCAGCTAGTTTTGAATTCATTTTTAAAGCTATATTTTTAACAGACTTAGATTGTTAAAATCCATTAAAAATTCATAGCTCTCTTGTATGACATCCGTTCTCAACTGGTTTTATATCGACGGATAGGTATCGACGAGATCTTCAACTCCTCTTTAGATTGTTTTTTCCTAACAATCGACTGATTCCATTTTCGGTTTCTGAGCCGTACGCAACTATGCTAAAATATTAGAAAAATCGTAATTTCCTCTCACAAAGTCAGATTTAGGCACTCTTTATATGTACGGAATCTTTGTCACATATATTGTAACCATGGTTAAGATTATTTATCTTAATTAATCTTTATAAATAAGTTAATTTTTAACGCTTATAATATATTAAGCGTCTAGCCCTAATTTCTTGGTGTTACACCCTATATATAGCTGATAGATATATAGGGTTTACCATGATTTAAATATTTCAATAATATTTAATCTATTCAAGACAGTTACATATCACTTGCTAGGAGGCTTCCAGAACCTTTTGGATCCAAATGATAAACATCCAAACCTAGGAGGGTTCTAAAATGTTATATTTTCTTAACAATTAAACAATTATAATTTAACCCTTACATCCTTAATTAATTATAATTAATCCAAAAATTAATTTCCAATTAATTCTTAATTAATATCTAACCATTATTAATTTATTAATCATATAATAAACTTAGTAAATTATTTCCTTACTCTCCTAAAATCATTTCAGTTATTTCTAGCTATTGAGAGCAACCCAAATAGGTTTTTACTTTTATTCCTTTAGATTATACTAATTGAGTTAAGATCTTAGACACCTAATCCAACACCATCTACACAAATGGTTCCTTGGCTTAGCTATTTGACTTCGTTGTAGATGAGAACCAAGGAAGCTGTAAAACCGATGTAAAATACATTTAATATAAACATGATGACAAATAAAAGAAACACCTAAATTATTCTATCCACACCTGAATCAATCCATACATCCTTCCATCATGATCTAATAGCAACCAATATGTTGAAATCAATCTACTACAAAACCGAAATCATAAACAACCGATACCGCTAAAGCAAAAAAAACCTTGGACAAAACCCTTATTCTTAGTCAACCGAAGACCCAACCTCAATCTTCTTCAATGCTTTTTTATGATTAAAAAATCCACATTAAAATGTTGATATATGAGTTCTCGGGTACATCGAAAAGAGAAAGCATGTGGTGGAAGAAGCAGAGTCACAAGCAAAACGATAGAGGAAACGTGGATGGGGAAATCTATGAAACAAATGACAAACGTAAATACGAGGGTCAAAGAAAAGCAACCAGATGCGCCAAACCAACAAACCCTCAGCTCCTAAGTATCATTGTTTATAAGTGGTGGCCAAAATTAATATGTTATATAATTATTAATTGCTTTAACATCAAACATTTATACTATATTAAAAAAAACATTCTTTCTTTACAACATACGTTTAAAACTACCACAACTTTTCAAGTTTTTTCTAATAATAGTTATAAATTGGTTAATTAATACTAAACCGGTGAATAAAACAAAAAGTATTAAAAATCTACCTATACATAAAATTATAACATTTAAAATTTTACTTAAGAATACTAATTAATTGTAAGTAGATGAAGGACACCTGCGCCGTTGGCACGGGTTTGAATGGTCAGGACTTTAATTAAAAAAGTTTTTTTTAATAAGCTAAAGATTTAATTTACTAAAATAAGACAATAAATAACTTACTACTTGTAAATGGTTAAAACATTTTAGGTAAAGGAATGTTAAGATTTGTTTATCGTGTAACAACAATCCAACAATAAAAATAAATCTTTGCTTTTTTAAGATGTGTTGTGATAGTGAGAAATGTAACTAATAATACTAAAATAAATGAACCTATGTTATTTATCCCTTCTAAAATAGTAACCGAGAAACATATATGGCCCAAATACCAAAAGTTTCCCTATTTCATCTAGAGTAAAGCTTCTTCCACTATAATTTCTTCAATCTCAACCTACAACATTTTTAATTGCATTGTTATTAGCATATCACATATGATACGATGATATAAAATTGATGATACCAGGTGATCAATGGCTCTGAGATATTCTTGTTTATACAATGTATTCAACATAGCTTGCAAATATATTTTAATATATAACTGTGAAATTCCAAGTACATTATATTCATTCTTAGAAAAAAAGACATGTTTCCATAAATAAATTAAAATAATTAATTAAATAAATATAAATCAACTACCTCATCAGTCATCAATACCGGAATTACAATGAAGCTTAATTTTTGTATTTGGGCCACCTTTTGTAAAAGCACTCCGCAATACGGAAGACTCCATCGCCAGTTTCAATACTCCTTGTTGAAAGTCAACAAACTACATACATCAACATAAAAAGAAATATAATGAAGCTTTTACCTTACTTTCAACTTTGAACATAAAAAAAACTAAATTTTAAAAATTTACTTCCAATGGTGTCATCACTTTACAATATAAGGAAAATACAAAACTCTCATACCTTTTTTTGCACCTTTATCCTACTTTGCACAAATAGGATTCACCAATCTTTCTCAAATGTACTTAGTTGATGCATTGATTACTACTCAAATGTACGGACAAAAAACATTAAAAACCGTAAAATATTTTTTTTGATAAGTTTTGTTTTTCCAAGTTCATTTGCAAAAAGAACTTTGGTCTTTGGTATTGCAATGTTTTTTAATGTGTTTCGTCTATAGGTTGTCTAAGATATCTGTAAATTCACCATTTTGCCCTTGGTTTCTTTTACCACCCTCATACTATTCCTAAAAAAGTAACAACATTTATCAACGTATGTTTGCGATCATAACATTTTAACAGTAGGATGTTAATCCCATTCGTGGTAAATCATTAAAAATAATAATAATGATAATGATAAAATGGATATCATTGTTTTATTTATAAAATGAGAGCCAGAAGCGTAACCATGATTTGGAATCAACCATGGATGATATGTTCTTTGGAGTTTAGGTAACTCATTTGTTAACAGTTCTTAAATTTACATTAAAGGGTAAAACTGTCATTTACTTACATTCAAACGATAAAGAAACAATCCTTATGTATGCAAAACTTAATCTTGGAACACATTCAGCCACTTTATCAAGACTTAGTGAGAAGGAAAAAAAACATCCCCAACCATTTGTTAATGAGAGTAAACGACCATTTTACCCTTTCGTCTAGAAATGGTACCGAATAAAAAATGAAAGACGAACACCTTTGTATAATTTCGGGATAAAGTGATGTCTCCCTTAAATAAAAAGAAACAACATTTTAGTGTTACATATGGAAATCTGTTTTAAATACTACATCTTTTTGGACTGAATGAAGTTAATGACCATTTTACCCTTTAAGTGAAAAAAAAAAATAGCACTATAGTCAGACATACCTAAAGCAGTGTTGAATATTTTTGCATCTGGCTTTTTAAACCCAACTTTTGAAGAAATTATGCCATAATCAAACCGAACAACAAAATTACAAATTCTAGAAACAATTATGCGTGTTTCTTCACATGCGAAATCAACAATCTTGTCAACCATAAGAACATAATCATCATATACAGGAAATATATCCAATATAAATCGTGTGACCTATCTTTCTCTTTATCCGAATTTTTTTTCTCTTTATTAACCAGGTCTTATTCCTTTCATGGGGAAAATATCACCTGCACCAAAGGAAGTAAAAAAAACCGATAACTTTCACTGAATGTGATCACTATTGTTATTTTAATGAACGACTATAAGAGAATTTTATTACATATCAGGGTGTCATTAGACGTCATCTTATTTAGATCAATAATAGAAACACCCTTTAGTATTTGATAAATTACTGAAACCTCAAGATCACTAAAATCTAAAACTGCCACTACAGGGAAATACTCAAATAGGTTAGACAATTAGTGGACAAAAATATTAAATAGTTGGTTTAAACGAAACTCCCCCTTATGAATCCAGCTTACTTATGGTCCTAAAGAATATTGATGATCCCTACATTTAATTCTTATTACTTTATGTCTCTCAAATTGGTGTAATGTAAATAAGGTTCGCATAAAAAACCATGTTTATACGAAAAAAATATGCCAAGATTTCATACATCCTGTTCAAATGGGTGTCGGATTTAGCATACATACCTTCCAATGGTTCACAATAACTCCACAGAGCACCGTTGAAGTCTATTTTCATAGGGAAGTGACAAAGGTCCAAAGCTGTTACTCACAAGGGTCACTCCTCGCTTCCAGACTCAGTGGAGCGATCGACAAGAGCAACACACCCATTTAATGTATCGTCAACGGGAGATAGCACCCAACAGGGGCGGAGCTAGAATTTTAGATTAGCGGGGGCTAAGACGTACATCGTAAAAATACAGAGGGGGGGGGGGGGCACAAAACACCCACTAGCCCCCCTACTGGCTCCGCCCCTGGCAACCAACTGATATTTGGATGAAATTTAGAGTTATATTAAGATCCCGATGTCAAGGGCGACATTTGTTTGTCAAAACAATCGGAGTCGCCAAGTCAGAAACGAACCGACTGAATGATGAAACATACGATTGGGATGATCGAATGAAGAAGCGAATTGAAGAATGGATTTGAAGAGAGGGATTTGAAGAAAATCATTGAAATCATGGTGGTAGGGAAGCTAAAATGAGGTGGGTCATTGGATTTTAGGGAGCGGGGTGTTAAAGATGAGAGAATTGTCGATGCGATGGAAGTGTAGATAGGGAAATAGAGAGAAGGGATATTTGATTGGTGATAGAGCGATGGATTATTGTTGTCTCCATCTGATTGGGAAGAAGTGGGAGGTGGTATACATGTGTCGATTGACCAGCCAACTATGGACTAAAGTTACAATTTAAATGGGCTTAGGGAGTAAAAGCGTCAAAAAGAAAAAAAAAACTTTTGTGGCAAAACAGTGAAAATAAAAACTTTACTGTTCCTAAGAGTTATATATATATATATATATATATATATATATATATATATATATATATATATATATATATATATATATATATAGAGAGAGAGAGAGAGAGAGAGGTTCAAATGTTTTTAGCAAGTATTGTGTGCCTAAATGCACCAATGAGAATTTAAGAAATAATAAACAATTAAATAAATCATTTAAGGATATTCTGAACATTTTGTACTTTTTAATTAAGGAATCATTTAATTGAAATCTTGCAATTAAGGAAATAAAATCAATTTTTTTGACCTAGTCTCTCTCTTGCATCGTTTCTTATATTCAAGGAATTACCAAGATGAATCACCGACACCTCACAACACAACCGATCAAGACCTCGATTTCTTCTTTCTTCTTCCAGTCAACGCACACCACATATAGAAGTAGTCAATCGCTTCTTTTTTTTCTGATCGCTTCTTCTGTATTAAACATATCAATGAAAGCATGTGGCCACCGATTGGAACGTTTTGCAGAAGGGCATGATCGGAGCATTCAACAAAAGCCCTAATTTACATTTGTCGATAATCGAGTAAGTTTTTGTTATTTACTCCTCTATTTTCCATTAGTGTCTAGAGTCATAATGTCTCTGTCCCCTATTATATAATGAAAATAGTTCATCACTTGATTATTGTCTATAATATTTCCTGATTGATTCCTAAAATGTTATGTAAAGTTGTTTGGATTGTTTAAAGAGGAATTTAGTTACAAGTTAGTATCAGTACTTCAATAACAATGAAAAGTTCATCAATCGTTTAGATGGATTGAATTACATCGCTCGATTATTCATTTTAACCTAATTTCGTGACAATCTCATTGTTCTTGTTATCATCATCATCTTCATCCTGATCAACCTACTTTCCCATTCAGTCATTTTTTATTTCATCTCAAATCATGTCAAATTATCTAATTCGTCTTCTTCAGTTCCTTCATTTGATCATTCTCATCCTTTATATAGCGGGTTCCAAACAATTTGGTGGATCAGGATTTAGGGCTTGGAAGATAGCCATGAGTATCGCACTCTATGGTACAGAGAATGGTACTGTGATTTTTTTTCTTATATATTATTTTTGAAACTTATATTTTCAGCACTTTTACTTGGTCCAAAATTTTGTCTATCTTTGAATTGTCATATCTCTTTCACACTAGCTCCAAATTAGCTGGATTTTTTCCTGCATATTCTACTCAATGCTAGTTACAACTTAGGCTTTGGAATCATTCTGATTCGACTCATACTGGCTGATATACAGTCCCTTGAACAGGGGGCTGTTAGGGCCAAATTTTCATCACAAATTGTTAATTCTTATTTTCTGATGCAGGATACGATTATTCAACATTCAAGAATGATTGAAGAATGCCTAGAACTTATTTTCATGCCAGAATTCTCACAGAATGTAAGTGCCTAGAATTTGATTTCATGACATTCTCATAGAATATAATTTTTATCAAAGGTACATTTTAATGGTTGTAGATAGTAATTAAATTTTTATCTTCATACACTTTGGTTCTTGATCAATTGATTTGAGGATTACATTCTATTAGAATCAATTATAATTCTTTAATGTCTATTACATTTTATCAGAATTTATTGTTTTTATTCTCTTAGAATGCACTAGATTTTTTAATATTTGAAAGTTAATTATTGTTTTCTTTGTGGATTTAGGTCTTGAAGATGTTGCCATTGATGTGGAAAAGGAAAAAAACATATAGAACGAGAGTATATTCTAACAGAATCTACTCTGCCAGAATATATATATGAATTAGTTTTTGCTGCATTTATGATAAGAATGGTCGGAAGAATGGCTTGAAGAATACTATTATTCTTTCAGAATGAAGAAGGTAAAGAATATTCAAAACCATTCTGCAAGAATAGTTAATTCTATAAGAATTTTTATTGTTGTATTCTATTTGAATGCATTGAATTGTTTAATTTTTGAAACTTGATTATCTTTTCTTTGTGGATTCAGGTTTTAAAGAGGCTAACATTAATGTGGAGAAGGAAGAAAACATATAGAACAAGAGTGTATTAAACCAGAATGTGTTATGCTACAATGTATAAAGTGTTGCTTAAAAATAATATTCTTTCAGAATAGATTAGTGTTTTTGTTAGATTTTGATGTTTTTTTTATTTTTTTTAGAATGTTGTTATTATTCAATGAATCACAATCATACAATGTAATTATTTGTTATATTATTTAGTTCAAGAATTGATTTGTGTATTCTTTCAGAATGTATTTACTAGTTTATATTTGGCATTCTATAATTCTGACAGAATAAAATCGGAAAATATATTTACTAGTTTATGGTTGGCATTCTATCATTCTGACAGAATAAAATCGGATTTTTAAATTTGAATTAATTTAAAATATTCATATTTTTAATAAATAGAGGAATTAATCATCCCTAAAAATCCGAAAATTTCCTTTTTTAATATAGGTTAATTGACTAAAATGCCCTTATGCTGAAATTTGTGTGATTATATGGTAAATGCTATCTTATTCTACTATCATAGACCCTCAAATCATGATCTTTGATTATATTCCATCCGATGGTCCAGATCTGTGCATTCTGGCACACAATAGTTAGTAAAAACAAAATAACCTAACCCTATATATATATATATATATATATATATATATATATATATATATATATATATATATATATATATATAGAGAGAGAGAGAGAGAGAGAAAGAGAGAGAGAGAGTTAGGTTCATATATAAACATTATATATTGTGTGAACGTATGACAGATTCTAGACCAATCGTTTGATAGAGAGATTACAGTAAAATAACATAAACATCAATTAATTAGATTTATCTATTCCTTAAATTTAGCTATGAACATGTTACCTATTTATGGTCTTATCTTTTATCATCATCTATTTTCTCCAATATGTAAATTGATTTCGAGAAATATTAACAATGATATTCTCTAATCTATAAATCGATTTTAAGGAAGGGGTGTGATTTTTTTGATATTTGATATCATATTGGTGCGATTTCGTTTTTAAGGAAGAGTCGTCATATTCTTCAAGAATATGTATTATATTGATAATTTTAAAAGAATAATACGTGAATCTGTATATGAAATCATATTCTTCTAGAATATCACATTCTTTAAGAATATGTACAAGAATGGAGTATATTGGTTTTAAAAGATTAATACGTGATTTTGTAAATGGGATCATATTCTTATAGAATATGTTTATAGATATTATTTGTTATTACATTCTTAAAGAATTTGTTAGTATCTATAAGCTTTTGAATATATTTATTTAGTGTTACGCAAATGAGGGTTTGAATAATTAATTAACAATTCTTGAAGAATAGATAGTGTATTATAATTAGCACATTCTTAAAGCATATAATACGTGTATCATACTTTTTAACAGAAAAAAAAACTGATACGGTTATGTATAACAAATGTATTCATCTGGACAATTATTAAAGCATTAAATATTTCCGCATTACTGGTCCATCCTAATTTAAATTCCTACATAATGACACAGTTTCCTTGTAAATGATTTTATGAGTACATTAATTAAATAAATTCTTAAACACTAATTAATTCCACAACCATTCTTAGCCATTAGATTTTTCTAATCAAACGGTTCATATTTAGTCATATATTCACACTATATTTAGGTTTCACATTTAATCCTAACCCTATATATATATATATATATATATATATATATATATATATATATATATATATATACATATATATATATATATATATATATATATATATATATATATATATATAGACTTAGGTTATTTTGTTTTTACTAACTATTGTGTGCCAGAATGCACAAATCTGGACCACCGGATGAATAGAATCAACAATCATGTTCTGAGGGTCTATGATATTACAATAGGGTAGCATGTATCATATAATCACACAAATTTCAACAAAATGGCATTTTAGTCTATTAACTTATTTTAAAAAAGGAAATTTTCGGATTTTAAGGGATCCTTAATTCCCTTAATTTTAAAAAATCTGAATTTTTTAAATTAATTCAAATTTAAAAATCCGATTTTATTCTGTCAGAATGACTGAATGCCAACCTTAAACTAGTAAATATATTTTTCGATTTTATTCTTACAGAATATATTTCCAATACATTTATTTTTGATAATTAACCTGATTTAAGAATTCTAGATTATTATTCATATATATCCAAGTTAGGTCTATGATATTATTCTTAATACACATCCGAAATAAAATACAAATTTATACATATTCTTACAGACTAATATCCTTATACATTTTAATATATTTATACATATTCTAACAGAATATCATCAAAAATGAATAAAATTCTTAAAAAATAGCATTCTTGAATTTAGTGGTCCATATAATCCACTTGATCTTCGCATATATACTTGTTATTGAACTCGATTCCAAATATTTCTCTTTGTATGATCAATATTGAATTCATTCTCCATGCAATTCTGAAAGAATAAGATACATTACTCGTTAGTTTTATGTTAGTATTACCAGTTAAACAAAAATACTTGTTGTTAACAAACATTCTCAGAAGACATTCTAACAGAATGCATATATATAAATAAATTCTAACAGAATACATTACTCGTTAGTATTACCAGTTAAACAAAAATATTTGTTAAAAAACATTCTCAGAAGACATTCTAAACAGAATGCATATGTATAAATAAATTATAACAAAATATATAACAGAATGCACTTAAATCATATTATTTTTTTCTATATGCATCAACATTCTAAAGCATGTATAAATGTATTGTGTCAAAATTACTAGCAACACATGTTTTATGTAATATTTATATTCTCATAGAATGAACATTTGTTTCATTTGTTTGTATTCTAATATGAACCAATCCTAGTAACATATAATTGGAAATTAAAATTAAGAAAAAAGATAATTCACGAAAACTAATGGGATTCAAATTGAAAGAGATCACCAAGTGAAAGAAACATAAATCATCCCAAATTGAAGCTAGATCCTCTGGAGTTTGAAGCTTTTCTCTCTCAACATTAATGAAGGATTCCAATGGCTTGTGCTTCAATGGAGTGAAGCCATAAGCAAAGCTTGAAAAGTTGCGGGTGGGAATTGAAACCCATTTGTGAAAGTCCCCTAAAATGGAATGCTTTATTCCGGACTCTCCTCCCACATAATTGGTGAAGAATGACTGTTTTCTGAAGAATGATGAATGATATTCATTTGAAGATAGTGCACTTCTTGTGAGTTTGATTGCTACACATAGCATGGTGATTCTCTATTATGCAATCTAAAATAAAAACTTATAAATCTTGCAAAGCTATACATATAAGATATCAAGAAACAAAGTGTTACTCTTTTCATAGTAATAACTATAGATCAAACACTATTTGACTATTTCCTAATTGAAAAGTTTCATGTTTGACATTGACAATCAAAATGCAGCTCTTACTGTTGCTACAGAGAGAGAAAAAGACATTTCGAGGTTGGATTTGAGTATACTTTAACCTAAAAGCAACACGTGTCTTACACAGGACTGATCAAACTTCTTACTGGCATTTCGTCGAGCAGTTGTAATGCATTATATGTATGAAGCATTGGTTATTAGGCAAAAAAGATAGAAACAAGCATAATCATAAGGAAGATAGAAAGACGGATAGTCAAGCTAACTGACCTAGAGCCTTTCTGGTTTTCTTCTTTATACTGACTTCCTCTGCATCCTCAAGAACCAAATTCATGTACTCATCAAAACCCTACATCAAACAACCAAGCATACGAAATTATAATCAGCCAATTCAAACAGCCATATCTAGATATGCGCTTTCTGTTTCACACACAACATAAAATTCAAAAAATCAGCCAATTCGTCCAAACAAACCATTGAATGAAATTCAAAATGTGAGTAGATCTTACACTTTGAAGGAATCTGAATATCAGGTTCTGGAATTAAGAGGAAAAAGTTAAAGATTCTATTAGTCGTAACTTCAAATAAAAGTTAAAATGCGGGATATCAATTAGGGTTTCCAGTTAATTAAGTTGGTTTTTGGAGAAGGAAAGAATATGTGCGATAAGTTGGGTCATTATCCTCTGAACTTTAGTCGCCATGGCTGCTTGTTGAATATGAGACAGAGATCTTCACCCGAGTCTTTTGGTTTCTGGCTGAGCGAAAATATGAATCTTCAATCAAACAATTAATCTTCAATTGATTATTTTATCAAATCTGGAAGTGGTAGTTGTGGAATAGAGAAGAAGAAAAAAATGGTATTACCGTCCTTTGAAGGTGTCCTCTCTGATGTTGTTTTTAATCGATCTACAGGGGTGGTGGGAAGCGGTGAAATCGATTTAGGGCTAATGTTTTATATTTATCTTTGCTTCTTGCGTGATATAAGGAATTGTTGTTGATCTACCATAATTAACTATGCAAAGATTACTATAATACCCTTAAATGATTTTTTTAATGATTTATTTTTTCCTAATTTCCTATTGGTGCATTCATGCACACAATAGTTGCTAGAAACATTTGAACCTAGCTCTCTCTCTCTCTCTCTCTCTCTCTCTCTATATATATATATATATATATATATATATATATATATATATATATATATATATAGGTAAAGGTTCAAATGAGAACCAAACAAAATTAAGAACCACTTTTTTTTTGACAAATTAAACTTAAAACTTATTATTATGTATCAGATATCAAACACTCAAGCCCTCAAGCTCTCTCACCAAACTTGAAGAACACACCAACCTTACCACCACCTACCACCACACCATTGATGTTGCCACCTCCTACCACCGGCCAACCACTTCCATCAGATCTGTATGCTCCAAACGATTCGAGATCTACATTTTTAGTTTCAGATCCACGATTAATGCCAATAGATCTATGATTTTCTGTTCCAGATCTACATTTTCAATTTCAGATCCACGATTAACGCCACTAGATCTATGATTTTCTGTTCCAGATCTACAAGTTCCAACAAGCAACGAAGATCCACCACTATCGTCAACGATCGTCATCGCTATTATCGTCATCCTGTGATCTCTGGTGAAACACCATCAGATGTGTTGCCTCCTTCTGTTTCTCTAGCCTCTTTTTCATCCTCTCTGATATTTGGTAAAAAACTGCTAGATCTGATGCGGATTTGATGTGTTTCAGGTCACATTTGATTTGTTTCAGGTTACATCTCAAGTGAAACATTACCGTCTATGTCGCATCAAAGCTTGCTCGCACTAGATCTATCATCTTTGTTTCCTCCACTACAAGATTAGAAGTTTTCTGGTCCAGATCTAAGATTTTCGCCACCACAAATGTCTAGATCTGCGATTTTTGTCAACATCGATGTATAGGTCTACAAGCTCCGACGGGATCTGGTTTCATTTTCTTCAAGTGTCAGATTTGGTGAAACACCGCCAACTTGTCTCCATCTTTTTCTCTCTAATCTCTGGTGAAACACCACCAGATGTAGATCAGGTATGTCAATTTTTGTGTTGATTATTTTTCTTTTTGTTAAACTGTGAATTTAATGTTTAATCTATTTTTTATTTTTTACTTTTCTTAATATTAGTTTTAACTACTATTAAGTTGTGAATCCAATGTTATTAATACGCGAACCAAGTTTATGTTCTTATTTGTTATGATGTGTGTATAGATTTTTGTTTCGTAACTTAGGTTTTTTAGTTGTTATGTTGTGAATTGAATTTAAAATGTGTTATAATGTTAATGTTTTCTCAAATAATGTGAATCTATGTTTTTTAAGTTATGAATTGTGATGTTTAAATGTTTTTATTAATTTCTTAGTCATGTTAATATTAGTTTTAAATGTTATGAATAAGAAAATATTAGTTTTATGTTGTCAATACATGATTTGTTACAAGTTTAAGTTGTGAATATATGATTTTTATAAATTTTAAGCTGTGAATGCATGTTTTATATTTATTTTTCTACTTACATCTATTATAGATCTCTACGATGCATTTTTTTATCGTTTTTGTTCTTCTATTAAGTTGTGAATTTAATGTTTTAATCTCTCATTTGTTTTTTTAATAATCTTAGTGTTAACTTCTATTAAGATGTGAATTTTTTGTTTAAACTGTGAATTGATTATATAAGATGTGAAATTTGTGTATTAAATTGTTCTCTCATTGTATTAAGCTATAAATTTTGTGTATTTAACTGTTTCACACCCCCAAACCAAGGATGGCGGAAACGTCCGGGGGTGGAGGACTTCATTGTATAGTATTATAACCACAATGGCAATAGTAATTCAAGCAAACACAACCAACATATATATAAATGAAAGAGTTACATCATTGTATGAATTACGTGTTTCCAAATCAATTACAATATGTTGACAAAATATGAAATGTTGACGCCTAAATGTCCCATCCTCAAAATGCACTTGGTTACCTGTTTAGTGATTTCCTGAGAATACAAGTTGTTTGAAAAGTGTCAACACAAAGGTTGGTGAGTTCATAAGTTTTTGTTTTAAACTTGATAAAAGCCTTTCTCTTGTAAATGTCATGTTTGTTCCAGAAAAATCCGATATTTTCCTTAAAATGTGTAATGTAGTCTTATATCAAAAGACTGAAATGTATAAGTAACCTTTCTTACTTATAGAAAATAATGTAAGTTTAAATCGACATAAACGCGTTTGAATTCAATGAAATTCCCATAAATTCTTATGTTTGTTAATACTTTCTGTGAGTTATTATAACCATGCTAGGACCTAGTAGGCCCGAAACGACGTTCTTCAGGCGTCAGAAATGTTATGGCATTTGTCACCCCAGACTTGCCGGTCTAACTGTTGTATGCAGTTAAGGTGTGGGTTTGTCAAACCCAATATAAATCTATATACAACTATCACGCTCTCCCTCCAGGAGACTCTGGTTACAATACAGGACTTATTGGTAAATGTGAAGCGAATGTCTCACAAAGTCATTAACGAATTTACGTGTAATGTGATGAAAATACCTTTTTGTATAAATGTACCACTTTTTGTATGAGTGTGTTATGTAATGTATCATAAACTATACCTATTATAGTTTATCAAAACAAGGGTAGTAGTGGTAATGTACATAGTTTATTCAAATGTTTGTATGAAATGGATGTACTTTGATTATAACAATATGTTATCTTTTATATTCCATATATATGTATCAAAATCCATTTATTAACTGATGCATGTCTATATACCAAGACAAAATGTCATTTATTTGCAATAACATATATTCACATAAAGATATACACCTTGCTCGACATGTTACAAGGTTAAATGAAATTGTTAGCATTTATCTGTTATTAACAGATTCCATTATTATTCTTAGAAAATTTATGGAAAATTCATAACAGATCAAAATCAGAATTCGTAAATTCTAGGAGTTTGGAAAATGAGTCTAGTTTGTTCATAAATTATCCCATGATTTTTAGTGACCTCCAATTTAGGTGAAAACATCCATAAACACCGAGTGGTCCGGATTGGTTCTTGAAATGATAGACAGTTTTGTAAAAACCACCATAAATTGTAGAAAAACTGTATGGAAACGTGCATGTAGCCATTTTAAAGCTAAGAACTTGAACTACTTGCACCTTTTATAGTTTTGAAAACTAAAATGAGTTGACTGATGTGTGTGAAACGAACTAGTTTTAATCCTACTAACTTAGACACATAAACAAACACACGAAAGGCAGTGTACCTATCGATTAGCAGCTTAGTTCAGGTAAGTAGGGTATCGAACATAGGGAAGGTAAACAATTAAAATAAATGCTAATATTATCTAAATAAAACAAGAAATAGAAAGGGGGGTTTCTCTAGTTTTACAAGACTAGAAACTTAAATAGACTAACTAACTCACAATTTAACTAACTAACAGCTAAAGCAAGTAAATACCACTAAATTCAATAGTTAAGAGGACTTCTGTTTAGGTTCGAATGATTTGTTCCCATGGATGATTTAATGGTAAATGCATCAGATTAATTCTTCATTGGTTACCGATTAAAGTGATTAGGTTCACATTCGCTATTGCTAATCCTTAGAAAACATATTAATTCAAGCAATGGCCAGTTGTCTAAATTAATGAATTTCCTATTTTATTGATTCGGGTTAAGTAAGACTTGTAATTAGCTAATCAAATTGGTGATTCAATTAACCTCTTGTTGATGGTGTATCACACAAGCTCATACATCAATTTACCTATCTTCTAGTTAATTCTAGTTTCACATTCGTTATTCCTAGACATATAAGTATGTGGTCACATAAATCATATGAAATTCATAACTAAGAGATGTTCATACAACTTAATTATTGGTTTATTAACAGAGAGTAGTTGTTATTAACATTTGAGGTTCTTTAACAAGCTTAACAAAACAATATCACCAATTAAAATTAATCCTAACCACAAAAATCAACACATAGTCATAAATTCATCTACCCTAAACAGAAGATATGAGTTTTAGGTCATGATTACAGCAGAAATTTTATCAAAAACGAAATCTAATAGTTTACACATAGTTCAAACAAAAGATTAAGTAAAGAGTAAACCTAAATTGCCTTTATCTTCTCAAAATTGAAAATTAGGGTTGTTCCATGAGTTCCAGGGCTTCTAGCTGCACCTCCAGTCGCAAATTAACCCCCAAGGGTTCCCCCATTCGTTAGGGTTCGGCGAGTCCAGTGACCTACTCGACGAGTCCATCACTTAAAATCCCGTGTACGGCAAGGCAAAGTCAAGAATCGCGAAACTTCTGACCAACTCGTCGAGTTGATGGCCTACTCGTCGAGTCCATTAGGACTCAGCATTTTCTCAAAACACGAAAGTCGTCCGAAATTGTGTCTAGCTTTCGGAATATTTTGAATCTCGTCAATCGGAGTTACGGTTCATGAGATATGGCCAAAACACTGACAAGGGGTCAAGCTATCCAGCAACATCTTTCTTTCTTCAAAATCCAAGATCCAAGCCTCCAATCGCTAGTTCTACTTCCTTTTCCATCCGAGCATGTCTTTGTTACTGAAAATGAAATATTTAAGCTAACTAAGCACCTTTGGTTCATTATTTGAGATAAAATTAACATAAAGTATTAAGATCATGCATGATTCTTATGACTAAATATGCCAATATCAAAATACCTACACTTGACTTTTGCTTGCCCCCAAGCAAAACTGAATTTTAACATACTAATACATCATAAGATAATCCCAATCGAACCCATCCATTATGACAAGACTGCAACGCATGCATTTGTGTTTACAGTTTTTCCTAAGAACCCCCCTCAATTCTAAATACTCACAATCCTCATAAACACTCGCCCACTTCTTTTGAACAACGCTCATTTTATGCATCCCTCCGAATCCATCCCCAGAAAACTTCCTAACCTCAAGGTATTTTTGGTCAAGCAACCCAAGCATACATAATCTAGAAAATTACAACTTTTGGATACGACTATGGAGCTCTTTGGAATTCTTCACTTTCTTGATAATTTGATCTTTGATTTCTTTGAATTCACCACCTTCGTTATTTGATTTTTGGTATCTTCAACTTTTTTTTTCAGAACTTTGATCTTTTGATCTTCACTTTCGACTGCTCCAAAATTCTTACAACTTTTTCTTGTAATTCTCTCTCTTTTTTTTTAACATGTAACTCACTTTTTATTCACTCAAAACCTACATGCTTAAGCAAGGGCGCTCAACTTCAACCTTTATTGGTTAAAGATAAAATTTTCCTGGATACATTTCTGGTACACGATGCTAAACATATTGCATCCTTCAAACTAAGCGAGGTCGTGTTTTTGTACCATGATTTCATTAGAATAGGGAAGCCACAAATGCACTAGAACGTATATAGGCTCAATTAAACATTTGGGTTTTCATGCAATCATCAAATATAATACTAGCATGATCCCTAATTGCTTTACCAAAATTTTCTAAATTAGCCCTAGCAATTTTAATGCAAAATTTTCAAAATTAACTAAAATTTCAAGATTTTCGATATTTAACTAAAATTTTAACTAATTTAACCAACCCCCTACCCCACACTTAATTTATGCAATGTTCCCATTGCATATTATGCATGATAAAGAACAATAAAATAAAGAGAGAATTGGAACAAACTCCCCTGGGATAGTAGTGCGAAGTTGATATTTCGTCTTTAAGCTCCATCTTCAATTGCCTTTAGACATGGGAACAGCTCATCCGTATCTTGGGTGTCAAAATCTCGTGTGGTATAGCTCCAATTATAAGGGAAAAATTCTTGGAAATGCTCGGAAAATGATCTCCAAAGAAAAGAACCAATCCCGTATCAAATGTGGTCAAATCTTGAAAATATAATTAAAGAGTGACTCGTCGAGTAGATATGCTAACTCGCCGAGTTGTAGCTTGATTGGCAGAAAAGTCGTGAAATTTCACATGGACTCGTCGAGTCCATAAGATGCACTCGGTGAGTAGACCGTTGTGTGGAAAAGTTTGTATTCTACCCGGGTCCATTTCTGATGTATGGGGGGTTATATAAACTAATACTTCCCCTCATTTTTCTCCAGTGAATAATCACTCTATAACCCTTCTATTAGTTGGACTCATAGCTTGACTCAAAACTCCGTTTCCTCTCTCGCCTAGACTCGATTTCTCGCTTCATTTAGCCTTGACTCTAGACCCTCACATGCAATCCTAAGCTTCAAACTGAAAAGATCAAAACAACACACAAGTAATAGAAAAACGAAAATAAACATCAAAATTAAAATCCTAAATTACCCTAATAAACTAGAAGTTTAAAAAGAAAAAGAAAAGCAAACTCTAATGACGGGTTGCCTCTCGCAAGCGCTTCTTTTTGTGCGAGTCTTTAGCTGGACTCCCAACTTAATAAACTTCCAATAAACTCAATGCCAATCCATTCGTTGCATTGAATATTTTCTTTGGTGGACCAATTTGTAAAATTCGACTCTTTGCTTCAAAAATTGGCCAAACGAGCTTGAATTTATAAAACCCAAGAATATTGACAAGGGTTGGAACCGGTTGGATACTAATCATAAATGGATCGTGAATTAGAACTTTCTCCAAAGTTGGAATCGTCACCCCATGCTTCGAAACACAAACCGGAAGAACAGGGGACCATGCCATGGTAATGGTCAAACCACGGGTTGGTTCCTGCAATTCAGCTTGTTTTTGTTCTTCATCCGAACTCTTTGCTAGCAACCTTTCTGTTGAGCTAAAGTTTATTTTAATGTTGCGTCTTTTGGGCTCGATAGTTTAGCCATGTACACTCCGGTTTGGGCCTGTCCAACCGAGAGCCTTTTATGTATTGTATATAAGTTAATGCTTGCATGCATATTAGGTTAACGATTTTAGAGAATAACGATAGAGAGCTTAACGACAGTAATTTCAAGGTTTCTTTAATCGTTCTTGTAACCTACCAATCCTCTATAGTTGATGTTCTTAATCGAGCTCTTCTGAGGATGTTGTTTTAATCATTCGACTCGTTTGATTCAATCTTGTCTTGTTCTTTTTATTGAGTTCTTGCTGTTTTATATTTATATACTTGTTCAAGATCTAATCGATCTTCATAGATTAAAGGTTGTTTTAATCCCTTCAATTGGTATCAGAGCAGGAGGCTGTGTAATCGATACACATCTTTACTGTGAAAAAGATTTCCATTAGGGTTTTTCCGCAATTAATAATATTTATTGAGCCGTCATCTCATTATTGACGTATCTTGATATTTATTGTTTTGCCCTAATCTGAGTTATTACAAGTCTGATCTTTGAACAGGTTTTTACGATCATAATGGACGACACGCAATCAAACCCCATTAATATTTCCAACAGCATCGGTTCGACGACAAAGATTCCAATCTTATACACCCATGACTATGAAGTATGGGCGCATCACTTTGAAGACTACGTGATTGGATCGGAGGATAATGGGTACCTCATATGGGAAGCTATCATCAATGGACCGTTTTCTCATTCAGCAACGTCCAGAATCATTAAGACGCAAAAGGAGTACAACGATCTGCTGAAGGATGTGAAGGATATTGCACAAGATGAAAAGGACAAATTCCAGTGTAATATTAAGGCGTTAAGGTTGATCAGATTCGCCCTTCAGTCCGACACATTCAAATTGGTTAGCTCATGTACGACGGCAAAGGAAGTATGGGATAGACTTCGTGAACTGTATTCTACAGACGAGGATCTTGAACATTCTATCCAAACCTTGCTCTTATCTGAGTTTGGAGAATTCAGGAAAGGAGCCGAAGAAACAGTGACCCAGACGTTCGATCGCTTCAATCATCTTCTCAGCAAGATGATCAAACACGATATTGAAAGGAAGCTTATCGAGCAGAAGGTTACTTTCTTGAATGGATTAAGGTCTGAATGGAGAGCAGTGGTTTCCACAGTCAAAGCCCATGAGCAGTTTAAATCATACTCTTTGGCGAAACTGGTGGGTATTCTCAAGTCCCAGGAGAAGATTGTGCTGCAAGAAAAGAACGTCGTTTCGAGTCTTGGTTCGTTGGCCCTCCTATCTAAAAGTAAAGCTGTGATGGAGGATGAAGACCTCAACTTGGAGGAATATGACCTCACGTCTGAGGATTATGCCATGATGGTGTCCAATCCCAAGAGGTTCATAAATAAGAGATTCCCCAGCAACAAAAACCGAAACTGGTAGGGGAGTTACAGTTCTGAAAAGGTGAATAATGAACCGAAAGCTGAGGAGCCCAAGAAGGAACCGAAGGTGGAAGGCGATTCCGGAGTAAGCTGTTTCTACTGTGGTGGCAAAAACCACTATGCTAAGGACTGTGTTCTTAAGAAGATGGCTGAAAAGGACGATGGAAATGATGAGGAAGTTGTGTTACAGAAGAGACTGGATGAGTTGAAAAAGAAGAAGTCTACCGCTAACCCTTCTATTAATGCTCTTATTGTGCAGGGTTCGGTTAATGATGATGAGTTCGGTAGCACTGAAGTTTGGTCTACTGACTCAGAAGACGATGAAGTGAGGAAGCCTACCCATGGAAAGGCTTATGTGGCTAAGGAGGAAAGCAGTGGAGGAAGATGCTTCATGGTATCTGACGTATCTCAAATGAGAGGATACAACACCGATGGAGGAAGCGATGGACCGAAGGTACAGGAGAACATGTGCTTTATAGCCAAACCACTCAGCCAACAGTTCAATGAGCTCGATGAACTGATAAAGAAGGTACAATCTGTTTTTATTTCATCTAAAGTACCACCATCCTCATATGAGAAAGAACTAAAAAATGTTAATACAAGAATTTCTCATCTAGATAGTAGCTTAACTCAAACTCGAGTCACCAATTCTAACCTAACTGATCAATTAAGCAGGGTGGCGTCGAAGAGCGAGGAGCGGAGAATGTGGATCGAGTTAAAGGAGTCGGAATTAGTTAAAGTTAAAGATGAAAACATTTATTTGCAAAAAGATACTTTGAAATTGTTGAAACAACGGAATGTTTTTTGTTTAATTGCTAAACGTCTATATACTAATATTACTCAGCTTCACTTAGATTGTGAAATAGGCCAAAAGATCCATCGCATGATTTTGCCCTTCCTAGAGTTTAAGGAGGATGAAATCGATGCCGAAGCCTACAATTGTGAGAGTGTGATATCGTCTGATGATGTCAATCCGACCTACATGTATGGACTGGACAAAATTGAGTCCTTCATTAAATCCAAGGACCACAAGGTCATGCTCAAAAATCTTTTGGATGAAAATGATAGACTTAAACTGAGAACCGAAACTATACAAAAATTTGACTCTTTAAATGCCAACGTAAGCTCAGAAAACAAAATTGATGTTGAAAATGCATCTGAGCTTGACGAGGACGAAAACATGAGTGAAATTTCTGTAGAGGACACGGTTGACTGCTCAGAATTTGTTAAAAACAAACCTGAAAACCACAAAAATCTAATTTCTGAAAATTCTGTGGAGTTCGCTCGATTGTCCCAACAAAAGTCCTCAATCTTAGTAGAAAAACCTGTTGTGTATCAAAAGGTCCAGACTACTCCAAATCAAGTGTACAAGGTCACTGGAGTAACCGAACATCAGATGGCTGAACTCACAGCTATTGTAAACGAAGACAATGCTGATGGCTGTGATGAGTACTTCTAGGAAGCTCCAATAGATAATGCAAACGAAACCGTTGGCTTATCTGAAAGAACCTCCTGGATGAGAAAAGGGAGATACATACCTGAACCCTTGAATAAGCCCGATAATTTCAGTGAGCCAAGCACCAGTGGTATGAAAGATATTCCTTAGGAGGATGGAAGATCAGCAAAAGAAGACATTCCCTCCACTCCCTCAGCTCAAAGTGGAACTTCTTCAGACATTCCCTCCACTCCCTCAGCTCAAAGTGGAACTTCTTCAGACATTCCCTCCACTCCCTCGGCTCAAAGCAAAACTTCTTCAGTTCAAAAGGAACCAGCCAAGGAGAAACCGAAAACGAAAGCTAATGTTCATCATCAACCTTTCTGAAAGAAAGGAACCAAAGATATAGGAAGAACCTTTCTGAAAGAAAGCAATTCTGGCACTCCCAGAATGCATACTTCTCACATCAAGATAAGAATCTGAAGTATGAAAACAATCCTGTAGGAAAGCCTGAAAGTCACAATAACCGAAAGCCAAGGTTCGGTTCACGAGAAAATACCAACCAAGGCAAAGGTTCGGTTCTGAAAAAGATTTCAACCGAAACCAAAGGTTCGGTTCAGAGACAGACTTCAACCGAAAGCCAAGGTTCGGTTCACAAGACAATTCCAACCGAAAGCAAAGGTTCGGTTCTGAAGTCAAAAGCGAACAAGACTCTAAGGTCAGTCCCTCCAATGATCAAAAGCAAAAGGGTCACCTAAAGTCTCCAGTCAAGAAGCCTTCTCCATCTAAACCCACTTCTTCTGCTTCTTCTAATTCTTCTACTAATTCATCTCCATCTTGTTCTAAAGCAAATTCTGTCCGTTCTCATCCGTCAGCTGAACAAAAGGGAAAGCAGAAGGTAAATGAATCCAAACCTGAGTCCAAACCGAACACACCTAATCCTAACAAAATAAAAGTTTTTACTATTAAAAAGAAAGATGAAACAACTCTAATAAAACAAACATATCTAGTTGACATCTCTCTTACTGTTCCCGTTCCCATGAAAAGCTCACATGGACCCAAGAAACTTTGGGTTCCTAAATCTGCTTAATTTTTGCAGGTTATAAGTGACGAGCAGTTTGACGAAGAATGGTACATCGATAGTGGCTGCTCGCGTCACATGACAGGGAGGAAAGAGGAGCTCAGGGAATACGGATCTCTTGTTAATGGTGGCAACGTCAAGTTTGGAAATAATTCTTTCGGCACCATAAAGGGACACGGAATGATAACAAATGGAGACTTCACAATAAGGAAGGTGGCTTATGTGGAAGGACTCCAACACAACCTCATCAGTGTATCTCAGCTTGTTGGAGGTACAGGTCTCAAAGTCTCATTCGATGATGAAGGTTCTGAAATCATAGAGAAAAAGACAAAGAAAGTGATTCTCAAGTCAGAGCGAAAGGGTGAAATGTTTCCTCTAAACATGAAACCTATCAAAGGAAACCCAGCCATATGCCTGTTATCAAAAGCTCAATCCGACGAAAGCTGGTTGTGGCACCGAAGACTCTCTCATCTCAACTTTAAAGATATCAACCGACTTGTCACTGGAGGTCATGTTAGGGGACTTCCACTGCTCAAGTTCGACAGAGAGCATTTGTGTGCTGCATGCGAAATGGGGAAGCAGAGTCGTCAAAGTCACCCATCTGTAATCAACACAAAAGTTGTTGAACCACTCGAATTACTTCATATCGATTTGTGTGGTCCTTCATCTATCGAAAGCATCGGTGGTAGCAAGTATATTCTTGTTATTGTTGATGACTTTTCACGATTTACATGGGTGTTCTTTCTAAAGCTCAAATCTGAAGCGACTCAAAAGCTGAAAGTGTTTATCAAGCAAATTGAAGTCCAGCTCAAGAAGGTCGTTCGCAATATCAGGAGCGATAATGGTCTTGAATTCAAGAACAGGGAGTTTGAAGAGTTTCTTGCAGAAAAGGGAATTAGTCACAATTTCTCAGCTCCCTACACACCACAACAGAACGGAATAGTCGAAAGACGAAACCGATCTTTGTGTGAAGCTGCCCGAACTATGCTAAGTTTCGCCTCCTTACCTCTTTATTTTTGGGCTGACGCTATTTCTGCTGCTTGTTTTACACAGAATAGGTCCTATCTCAACAAGCGATTCACGCTCACACCATATGAGATTCTAAACAACAGAAAGCCCAATGTAAAATTTTTCCATGTGTTCGGCTCAAGGTGTTTCATCTTTAACTCTAAAGAACACCGCAACAAGTTTGATGTCAAAGCCGACGAGGGAATTTTTCTGGGTTACTCGCTCACATCCAAGGCGTACAGGGTCCTAAACAAGCGTTCGAGAAGAATTGAAGAGACATACTATGTGACCTTTGACGATAGCTATGTCAAGAAGCTACAGGCCAAAGAAGACACCGCTGGGGAAATCTTTCCTCAAACTGGCCAAGTCACAGTCTCGATCGCTAACTTATATGATAAATTTCTGGAACTCTTTGACGAACCGGAGAAAGCTTCTCTCTCAGAAGCAGATGCAGCAGACAACAAAGTTGATCATATGAAGCGAATTGTCGAAGATGCTGCAAGAAGAATGCATGAAGGAGGATCGCCCACTGATGACTCTCCATCCAACCATGCTTCAGTCGAGGGGGAGCCAAGTTCTCATATCGAGGGGGAGCCAAGCTCACAAGTCCAGGGGGAGCCTAATTCTACAACTCCAACCGAAGGTGTTTCTCCAACCGAAGGTGTTTCTCCAACCGAAGGTACCTCTCCAACCGAAGGTGCTTCAACGCCTGAAAATCCAGCACCGCAAGAAACCCCTGAACTTCATGTTTCCCAAAGCTCATCAATTGAGGGGGAGCATGATGATATGACGCTTGATTACGATAGCCAATCTGAGCCGGAAGAAATGATTAATGCTGAACTTGATCCAACCTTTGATCCGAATTACCCTCCTCTTACCAAATTGACCAGAGATCATCCTATCTCTCAAGTAGTTGGTGATGTATCTGAAAAAGGTTCTGACCCGATCACAACTGAAGGCAAAGCAGGCATCCTTATTTTCTAAGGTTGAGTTTTGTATGTTTAACTCCTTTGTATCTAAAGTTGAACCGAAGACAGTTAACACTGCGCTCGATCACTCTGATTGGGTGCAAGCAATGCAAGACGAACTGAACAAATTTGAAAGGAACAAAGTCTGGCGCCTCATTCCAACTCCTCCAGATGCTTCAGTTGTTGGTCTCAAATGGGTTTTTAGGAACAAAATGGACAAGGAAGGTAATGTAATAAGGAACAAGGCTCGTCTGGTAGTCAAGGGATACTGTCAGGAGGAAGGTATAGACTATGAAGAGACTTTCGCTCCAGTAGCTAGGCTAGAATCTGTTAGAATATTTCTAGCTTATGCTGCTCACAAAAACTTTGAAGTTTTCCAAATGGACGTCAAGTGTGCATTTCTCAATGGAGAACTCGAAGAAACTGTGTATGTGGAGCAACCTCCTGGGTTCGTGAACGAAAAGTATCCAAACCATTGCTATATTCTGGATAAAGCTGTGTACGGTCTCAAACAAGCTCTAAGGGCCTGGTATGAAACGCTTACAAAATTTTTAAAGATGTCTAAATTTAAGCAAGGTTCGGTTGACCCAACCTTCTTTCGCAAAAAGGAAGGTAACCACCTTATGATAGTTCAAATTTATGTCGATGACATCATCTTTGGCTCCACAAATCCCAGCTTAACAGCTGAATTCAGAAAATTGATGGAGACTAAGTTTGAAATGAGCTCAATGGGTCCTATTAACTTTTTCCTTGGTTTAAACATAAGACAGGGACCCGAAGGCATCTTTATAAATCAGGAAGAATACATGAAGACTCTCCTTGCGAAGTTTGGCATGATGGGAGACTCAAAAGTCAAAGTCCCAATGGCATTCAGCACCAAGCTTACCCCTTCTCTAGACAAACCGGCTGTCGACATCATGCTCTATCGTCAAATGATAGGCTCACTGATGTATCTAACTGCTAGCCGGCCTGATATCATGTTTTCTGTATGTTATTGTGCTTGATTTCAGGCCAACCCACGCGAACTTCACATGCTTGCAGTGAAGAACATCTTACGCTATCTCAAGCGGACCACCTCCTTAGGTCTATGGTATCCATCCAACTCAGGCTTCTTCGTTCAAGCCTATTCTGATGCTGACCTTGGAGGATGTGGACTCGACCGAAAAAGCACAACTGGTGGCTGTCAATTCCTTGATGTGAAGTTGGTCAGTTGGCAATCCAAGAAACAAACGTGTGTGTCGTTGTCTACTGCCGAAGTGGAATACATCGCCGCTGCATCCTGCACATCACAAGTGATTTGGATCCAGAGTCAACTTCGAGACTATGGACTCAATATGAAGAAGATCCCACTATATTGTGATTCTGAAAGTGCAATTAGGATCTGTCATAACCCAGTGCAGCACTCTAAAACCAAACACATAGCACTGAGGTATCACTTCATTAAAGATCACGTGGAAGATGGAAACGTCGAAGTTCACTTCGTAAGAACCACTGATCAACTGGCTGACGTCTTTACCAAAGCTCTTCCTGAAGCATCATTCAATAAAATATTGCAAGGACTAGGTATGATGGAATCAGAGTCAGTACCTCACACTACCTCTAAACCTCAAACGTAAGAAGCGAAATCAACCGAACGTTCGGGTTCGGTTCAACCATCTGACTCGCTCGTTACTTCAAAGGTAGTTTTTCTCTGTTGTATAATACTTGTACAATTTTGTTTTTCTTTAGGTTCGGGTTCGGTTTTTCAAAATTTTGTTGAACCAAAACCAACCGAAGGTTCGGGTTCGGTTTTTCAAAATTTTCTAGAACCGAAACCAACCGAACGCTCGGGTTCGGTTTTTCAACCTTTTCCAACCGGAACCAACCGAACGTTCGGGTTCAGTTTTTCATATTCTTTCCAAATTTTTTTTTTTCTTCCAAAATTTTTTTTTGGTATTATTTTATTCTTTCATACTTATTTTTATTTATTTATTTTATTTATTTTTTTTATAAATTTCAAAAACTCCAAAAATATTTTATTTATTTTTTGTGTGTTCATTTGTTTATGGGGATATATTTGATGAATTACTTAAGTGTCCCTAGAAGCAAGTTGCTGTATGTGTCCCAAGCCTCATAAGATTTTGAATAATAGCCTTTATGACCTGGTATACACAAACCTTGTCTTCCTAATAAGGCTAACACATTTATTCTAATCCTGCTTGGTCCTTATTTTCGCAGCAGAGGTACTATATCTCCTTGAACCATCTCTATAACTCTTCTCCACTACATTCGTTTCATTATCGTAACCCTTGAGACTCCCAGAAACTACCACTGAGGTTTATGGTTACACAACATCTGTGTTTATGATCTTAGTTTCGTGCCACTACGAGCTGAGTGAAACCCAAAATTCAACACCAACGAATTGACGGTGAACAATTAATTTGCTCAAGTTTTCACCAAAGAATTGACGAATGTACCTTCATGAAATCTTAAATTTTCTTTTGCGTGATTCCTATGAAATTGTTACACACCATAACATTTCTTCCCAAGGGATCCAATTTTAAATTTTTATCTGAGATTTTATATTAATCCAAGCCAATTCAAATTAATTTCCTACCTACTTGTTCAACAGGCTACACCGGTCTCACAAGTACTTTGTTCCCTTTCTTTCTTATATCAAGAATAGAATTGATGAATCAAAGCGAACCCACCCTTAATTAGCCAAATTAAAAGAAGCCTTTCAACATTTATTAATAAGTGTTTGATCGTAATTCAACGGGATTCCACACTAACACTTTGAGGTCTCTCTTGACCTTGAAGGAAGAGATTCGTGCCTGGGATCATCCATTTTGTGTCATTATTGACATCACAGAATATCCTTAAAATAGTTGCTTTATTTCTTTTTCTTTTACACTCTTTGCACGAAAATCCTTGATTTTCCAAAATTCCGTTACTAATTATTTACAGGCTGGATTCTTACTCGGTGGTTAATTATGAAGTTCTGGTCAGAAACAATCCACGTGGGCGTTTAATTCAAAAAGATGTCGTTTAAAAGGGGATAAGACGAAAGGTTGCTGACTCGGCGGGAGTTAAAGGGATTAAAATTCAAACGACGGTATAAAGGAGGCGCGTGTGAATTTGAAACGGCCGCGCTTTTACTGACAACATGGACGCGTGTGCGAAATCCAAGCGTCATATCTCTGGCAATTAATGGCGCGTGCGGATTTGAAGCGATTTTCTTCTGAAACGCCGCTTGTTGGGTAGCGTGATCCTAGGATTCTGACAATCTCTCTCCTACGTGATCATCGCATAGAAGAAATGAAACGATTTTTCTCTTTCCAATCCCTCACTATAAAAGGCAGTCCACAAAACCTTTTACCTCTTTACTGCCTCCGAAATTTCTCAAGAGCAAAAACTCCCAAACAGTTCACTGTTCATCATCTTCTCCAATTCTTCAACAATGGCTGAATCTTCTTCCGTCCATGCTACTTCACAGATACTCCCCATCCGCCCACAGCAATGTCTGGTGGTTGATCTCAACCCACTGGCGTACGACTCCTACATGTCGCCGGTCATCGAGTGTTTGAAGTACTCTCAAATAGCCACCGCTCTCTCAAGAATTGAAACTGTGCCAATGGTGGCCCTATCGCAGGTTTACGCGACTGCTTACTATGACAAGGCCGTCGACCGGGTGTTTTTTGAGCTTGCAGAACACAAGACCTCCGTTTCACGCCAACGGTTCTGCACCATGCTAGGGTTGGCTGTTGACCCTTCACGAGTTCATCCGGAGACGATTCCGGTTGGGATGCTGTTTAACATGTTTTACAACATGGGTTACACAGAGGTTCTCACCTCTGTCGCCAAGTTTAAGAAGTCTTGCCTACCGCCACAGTGGAATGGCCTATTTACAGTCCCTTTTAAGGGCTTGTCGGAGAAGAGCTCAGGATCAGACGGTGCAAGTCTTCTCTTTCTGTCAATAATGTACGGGGTCTACAACGGGATAAACCTGGACTACGGGTGGGTCCTATGGCAACAGCTCATCCAGAGCCTCTCTTCATCATCCCGACACTCTGAGGTGTCGTTGGCACGGTTCTGGATTCTGATTACTCGATGGGCCATGGACAAGTTTGATGTTCCTACTGCTAACGGTGCATCGATGTCTTCTATTGGTACGTTCCATACCAAGAAGATCATCGTCTCAGATGCATCGAAATTCTCTTTCATTGGCTCCATCCCGGAGACAATGTATGGCGGCGTGCCATCCGACAGCAGACTGATCCGGACGATCAAGGAGTTCAGGCCAACTGGTCCTAGGGAACTGACACCGGATATGCTCAGATCGATCCATGATGCTGACAAACCGACCAACAGGGGAAAAAAGAGTGAAAAGGGAAGCAAGCGGCCAAAGCACCAAAGGGCCCTTCTCCCAAAAAGAGGAAACAACCGAAGGCTGCACAGTCCCCACAGCCGAAGAGGAGGAAGACTCAACAGAAGCGAAAGCTTGTCATTCCCTCTTCTTCCAGTAACTCTGAGGGTGAGAGTTCGGATGCCGAAGGCTCTCAAGGAGACGAATCTCCTCAACGAGGCAACACACCACCTCGGTCCCCAACCCCAGAGATGGAACTTCATCAATCCCCAGTTCCTTCACCTCCACCAACTATTCCTATTTCCATTCCCACCATAAACCCCACCATTCCCCCAACCTCTTTCCCTATACCACCACCCATTTTCACCACATCAACCAAAACACCACCAGTTACCGAAACCCCTCCTGTAACCGAACCACCACAAACCGAAACCCAAACTCAACCACCACCCGAAACTACCCCACCCCACACTCAAACTCAACATACCCCAACCACAACACCCCCCACTTCACCACCACCTCCATCTCCAGAAAATGCCTCTGATGGCGATAACCCTTACCTTGGTGGTGATAACATGAACTTTGATTCGGTCTACTATAGTCCGTTTCAAGTTCAGAGTGACGAGGAGGATGATGCTCCAGTGACAAAGAAGCATCTCAAAGAGCTTCACGAGAAGGTTGATCTACTTCTTGCCTCCTCTTCCAACCAGCAGTCCTCTCTCTCTGAAGCTGCCCTTCAGAAAATTGTTGATGCCTTCTCCAGGGCTCAACATGATTCGGTGGCCTCAGCAACTGCTGCGATTGATGCCTCCACCAGAGCGTGTGAGGCTGCGACCGAAAAAGTCGATAAACTATTCTCCGACGCTACCATCCTGCTGAAGTCCTTGCAGGAGAGCGCCGACGCCACCAAGACAACTCTGGAACCAATTGTTCAACAATTGGCCAAGTTCGTCTCAACGGAGCTGTCTTCGTTCGCTACACTCCGCCAAAATATAAGCGACGACAACTCGGCACTTCGTGCCTCCATCGATGCCCGCCTGGCTAAGCTACAAGAGGATCTTGCAGCTGAGAACTCTTTGATGGATGTTCTGGCGAGTAAAACAACCGCCCTAAAGGTCAAGAGCATGCAACTTTCCAACTCGGAACAACAATTGGAAGCTCTTCGATCCGAAAGGGAGGTGATCAAAACGTGTGTTTCGGATGTCCACGCAGCATTATCCAACATCCTGGAAGCACACGACCCCATCCTAAACCATTCGGTGAGGCGTACCCTCGCTGAAAAACTCTCTCCGGCCATGGACCTTCTCAGCAAAATCGAAGGCCTACCGAGTTTCGTGTCCATTCCGAAACAAGGGGGAGATGAGAAGAAAGGATCGAAACCACCTCCTTCCTCCAAAGCTACTCACACAACCGAACCACCTCCGACTGGTCATGCTTCGGGTTCGGGTGTGAAGAACAAGGGCAAAAACATAGCTGAGGAAGATGAAGATGAAGATGAAGATAGGGAGACCATTGCTGACATGTTGAAACGAAAGAACAGTCGCAATGCTGACGATGATGCCAGTCGTGTGGCGCGAGAGGCTGAAGAAGCCGAACGCAAGCAAAAAGAAGCCCACGATCTCCTTGAGAGCCGAAAGACGCTCTTCCCTGCCTGGACCAGGGAACGTATGATTAAAGAGGCCATAGAAACCCCAAGCATATTATGGCTCGAGCCGGTTATATCCTTCGACTGCAACAACACTGTCGATTCGCAGTTTGATATGCCGCTGACTCGAAAGGCGTTCATCTTCCACGCCTTCTCTAACATTTTTGAAGTCCCGCATCCGAACGATGAGCTTGACAGGGAGCTCATTAACTTCTATCTGGAGGCCGCTCGCCCTCATTACCTTACATGGAGCGCTCAGAAGATTGTGAACGTTCGGGTGCTGAAGCCTTATGCCGTGGGGAGATTCACAAACGTTAAGTTCAAGCTCATTCGAGGATCAGCAAGAACTGCTCATCTTATCTCCCTGGCGGATCTGCCGAATCTAAATCCTCATGATTGGATTGTACTGTACAATATCCTTTTGACTGATGAAGCCGAATATGGTCCCATTATAGACCATGTCAAGAGGATGTTAGCATGCTACATCATGGAGGTTGCCCTAATGGATCAGGAGGTCGCCACAGTCTTCAAGAAGAAACCGAAGATAGCTCCTGTGGGATCGGCCAGTGATCTCAACCAAATGAAAATGGGCAAGATTGATCCGAGGCGTAACTCGGTTATGTTCACTAGAGCCGAAGGACAGAAATGTCTCTTTGCTTTAGCTGACAAACACCTTTACACCACAGCTTGCTTGGACCACGTTTTATCGATTATCAAGCGGTGTAAAGAGAACTCGGCTGATGACATCAAGTACTTCAATGATATGATCAATTGGTACATCCGGTTTAGACAGACCATCCTCTCCATCACCAAGTGTCTGTTTAGCACCGTGAAGAAGAAGGTACCTGCTTCAGCTGCCGGCCCAAGTAAAAAGTGAAGGTCTCGCTCCAAATTGACGCAAAGGGGGAGATTATTGAGCTGAAGTTTATTTTAATGTTGCGTCTTTTGGGCTCGATAGTTTAGCCATGTACACTCCGGTTTGGGCCTGTCCAACCAAGAGCCTTTTATGTATTGTATATAAGTTAATGCTTGCATGCATATTAGGTTAACGATTTTAGAGAATAACGATAGACAGCTTAACGACAGTAATTTCAAGGTTTCTTTAATCGTTCTTGTAACCTACCAATCCTCTATAGTTAATGTTCTTAATCGAGCTCTTCTGAGGATGTTGTTTTAATCATTCGACTCGTTTGATTCAATCTTGTCTTGTTCTTTTTATTGAGTTCTTGCTGTTTTATATTTATATACTTGTTCAAGATCTAATCGATCTTCATAGATTAAAGGTTGTTTTAATCCCTTCACTCTCCAGCTCCTCCAAATCTCTTTCTCGATTAAATTCTTCATCTTGTAACTTTAGCTCTTGTGACTCAAATTGTTCTTGATCGTTAGAAAAGATGTTATCTAACCATCTATAAAATTTCTTCAAATCATCATCTGAGTCATTGTCCTCATCTTTTTGCTCATTTACCTGCACTACTTCCTCAAGAAAAGCATCAAAAGCATCGAGATTGGGAAAATACATAATAAATAAAAATTAAACTATCTAAAAAAATTAATCAACAAATAAAATAAAAAATATGATAACAATTAGCAAATAAAATTAACTATTTAGAACCGTTCCCCGACAACGGTGCCAAAGACTTGATGTGTGTGAAACGAACTAGTTTTAATCCTAATAACTTAGACACATAAACAAACACACGTAAGGCAGTGTACCTATCGATTAGTAGCTTAGTTCAGGTAAGTAGGGTATCGAACATAGGGAAGGTAAACAATTAAAATAAATGCTAATATTATCTAAATAAAACAAGAAATAGAAAGGGGGGTTTCTCTAGTTTTACAAGACTAGAAACTTAAATAGACTAACTAACACACAATTTAACTAACTAACAGCTAAAGCAAGTAAATACCACTAAATTCAATAGTTAAGAGGACTTCTGTTTAGGTTCGAATGATTTGTTCCCATGGATGATTTAATGGTAAATGCATCAGATTAATTCTTCATTGGTTAATGATTAAAGTGATTAGGTTCACATTCGCTATTGCTAATCCTTAGAAAACATATTAATTCAAGCAATGGTTAGTTGTCTAAATTAATGAATTTCCTAGTTTATTGATTCGGGTTAAGTAAGACTTGTAATTAGCTAATCAAAATGGTGATTCAATTAAACTCTTGTTGATGGTGTATCACACAATCTCACACATTAATTTACTTATCTTCTAGTTAATTCTAGTTTCACATTCGTTATTCCTAGACATATAAGTATGTGGTCACATAAATCATATGAAATTCATAACTAAGAGATGTTTATACAACTTAATTACTGGTTTATTAACAGAGAATAGTTGTTATTAACATATGAGGTTCTTTAACAAGCTTAACAAAACAATATCACCAATTAAAATTAATCCTAACCACAAAAATCAACACATAGTCATAAATTCATCTACCCTAAATAGAAGATATGAGTTTTAGCTCATGATTACAGCAAAAATTTCATCAAAAACGAAATCTAATAGTTTACACATAGTTCAAACAAAAGATTAAGTAAAGAGTAAACCTAAATTGCGTTTTATCTTCTCAAAATTGAAAGCTAGGGTTGTTCCACGAGTTCCAGGGATTCTTGTTGCACCTCCAGTCGCAAATTAACCCCCAAGAGTTCCCCCAACGGGGAACAGAAAGTAAGGCGGATAACGCACATTCCAATGGTTGTTAGATCGTTATCATATATAACCCTAGTGTATTCACTTGTTACTCATGGAGTTATTTGTAATGGTTCCTTTATATCTAATGAAAAGTTCTTTAAGAAAACCTATATTTCTTATAGTAAAATAATGACTACGGTGACTACTTTTATAATAGCTTTGTTCATACTGCTATATATAATCTGATACTGGGTAGAAAGTTAATTGAGTGAATCTGCCCTAGGCCTACAATCCAATGGGAACAGGAAGTAAGGCTGAAAACACACCGTTAACTATCTATTGGGTATTAGTTTTATATATAAACATGGTGTATAAACTAAGGTGTTATAGAGTTACTCACCTAAAGTCTCTAAAACTGTACTCGCTTAATAAAATGGATTAAGCCCTTATATGGGAAATCTCTAGTTTTTTATACCAAAAGTATTGACTTTGAAAAGTAAGTTTTGTACTAGAAAAGTTGTGCGTTGACTTTGTGTCCTATAACCTGATCCATACCTAGTACCCTTATGATGACTTAATGGATACTAAGCATAGATATATATATATAGATTCGGGTAGAAAATAGATTGAATGACCTCATTCCAAGCCCACATCCAACGGTAACAGGAAATGAAGCGAATAGCACACATCCTATTAGTTGTCAGAATCTACTAGTATATATGTATCCTATAGTGTATACATTAAGGAATCATAAAGCTAGAATTATGATCCTAACCTTTAACCGTAGCCTTCTACCAAGGCATCTTCTGATCTGTGTTAAACCCGACTATTCCTTTGTCAAATGTAACAGTATATTCTCCCTAGTTTATAACTATCTTGACTAGAAAATAGATCAACTTTCAAGTGATACTGACACTTTATGAAAGTAATGGGAAAAGTAAGTACATAGATGTAGTTTATAATAACAGGCGGATGTACTAATAACCTAAAAACATATTTGTTTCACTACGGTCATAATGTGAAAGCTAGAACCCCTACTAAACGCTCTCAATGTAAAGAGATTTAGGGAACCAAACGCGGCCCCATCAATTTCTTGCAAGCCGTGTAATTCACATTAACGTTATATGATCATGTATACCCAATATAACTATCACCAATGTGTTACTGATTCATTGATATATTTAGATCCTGTTTATGTGTTCTCATGCTATAGCTACTTAACTTGTCTGTTGTGTTCTATTCTGGTATTGTTTGATTCTCTTCACTGTTTGTTCTGTTATGGTACTGTTTGATTCTCTTCACTGTTTGTTCTGTTATGGTACTGATTCTTTGTGTGCTTCATTGTACTAGAAGTAATGAATAGCATTCTCCTAAACTATACCTATAATAGTTTACTAATGTTCTACTTGGACTGTTACTGAAAAGACTCATTTATCTACTAAGTTATGCTTATACTTTAAAAACAGAGTTTTGTATAACTATAAAGTAACATAACATTTAAAGAGTTTTGAAATGTTTTGACAACTTATAAATAACATAAGTAACATTTTGAAAGATGTTTAACAACAAACATTTACACAATTATCATTGTGTTCAACCTGTATTCCCCCCCCCCCCTTAAAACAGTTAAAATAGTTAAAAGATTCATTACGGGGTATGAACTCGCCTAACGTGGGTGATTCAAACGGGTATGCGCGTACGGATGAGAAGCTCCACGAATGAAGTCCCGAGACACAATAAGTCCTAAATGATATATAAGGACACATATTGACATTAATATAGTGTTTATAAACAACTACATGAAAGGAAACACCTTCCGGGACTAGGAAAGACCTTGACCAAGTGTTGGAATCACATGTGATTCAACAAAGGACGGTAGAATGGCACTCACATGAGTTTACTACCATGGGTTTACGGCCCAAGGGAGTTTACGGCCGTAAACTCATGGTTACTCATGTGTAAGCGCATGTTTGAAGGCTAGGGGATGATTTAGGGACCTTAGCTCTACCCTAGGATGAGGAAGACCACATTCTTTGGAGTTTTTGAGGTGTTCACGGACCTAATGAGTTTACAACTATAAAATCATGGCCATTTATGTTTATGAGGGTTGTTTAGGGTCCTAAATGTCATAATGAAGCATCCTAAATTCAAGTCTAATCCTTAGGAAGTGTTTGTGGCATCAAAACACCCCTAACTTGAGTTTTCGGACCTTGGACCAGTTTGGCATGTGTTTGTGGCCGTAATCACCTATGAGTGATGGTATTTTGATTGTTTTGAGTCCTAAACACATCAAGGTAAAGTGCTAGGCTAGTCTCTTGGCTTATGGAAGGCATTTGGGGCATTTTGGCACCATAAAAAGGAGTTCACGGCCCAAGAACATCCTTGGCCGTGAACTCTATTCTAGCCCTTGTTTCTTAATGATTTTAAGGTCTAGACATGTCAAGGGTAGTTCTATGTTTGGTTCCAAGGTCTATAGGGGCATAGGGCACACTTTTGGCCTCATATTTAGTGTTCAGGGTCCAAGAGGATCTTGGGCTGTGAACACCTTTTCCTTGGGTTTTATGGATGATTTCCATGTTATCTAAGCATGTAATACCATTTAATACACTCCAGGGTTGAAGTACTTACAATTGGGGGTGAACGGATGAAGATCCTTGGAAAGAAATCGGGTTTTCTCTAGTTGGAAATGAAAGAAATGAACCAAAATGGCTAAGTCTTACTTATATCGTCTTTAGGGTTTTCCATCCTAATAACATTTTTGGATCGTAAATTCCAAAATCTTGAAGTTTTGGGCACTTATTGCTACATAATTAACCCTAGGGTATCCTCTCTCTTGATATCTTCTGAAGCACTAAATTTAAAACACTCAAACTTATCCCAAAAGTTTGAAAGTTAGCAGAACAGATTTGACTTCGATTGCAGTGGATGGTTTTACCGAATGGAAATTTTTGGGTTGTCATATCATCCCCCCGTTAGAGGGAATTTCGTCCCGAAATTAGCTCTCTTAGCATTACTACTGGGGTTGCGCTCTTCTGATTTGCAGAATACTCACTCATAGACCTGGCAACTTTGCCTTGGTGTTCTTGATAGGATTCATACTTGGTCCATCTATCATTACCTCGTGTATACAAGCCATATATAATTAGGATTAGTAGGACTGTCGGATGTGCGACTCTGCCCCAGGTCCACAACCCAACTGGGAACAGGAGATAGGGCGGAAACACACATACTAGATATGCGTAATCATACTGATATACCACCCTCGCATATATACTAAATAATAATAGGTGGGATGTATTCATCCATAGCCTCTGTGCTCGAACTTGGTCTGCCGGACGAGTGATATTTCGTGACGGTCTGCAGGCATCTGACGATAAGGCTTTGGAGGGCAAAGTACTCTTCGCACGATTACTTCGGGGTTTTAGAATGCGAAAGATAAAAATTTTGATTCAGGTCGGACTTTCGATACGAATGATGAAAGTTTCGAGAACTTACCGATCGAGGCGATAGACACATATGAACTCAGTATGGTGAGGACCACGCCAACGCATGACGAAAGGAAACAACGGACTCTATACTGAACAAAGTTTTGGTCAAATGAAAGAAACATCTGATAAACGACGATGTATCCCTGGTATGCTCGATATTGTACTCCTAGTATGTTCAACAATGTACTCCTTGTAACTGTTCTCGTGTTTCCTGTTTTCTATTTTGAAATTAACACTCCTGTGTATCGTACCGCTATGTGCGCATACATACAAATAAAAGTGCTTTACTAACTGAAGGGATACTTTTATACCATGATCCCCCATGGTACCACTACCATCGCCCGTCATATACAAGTTGTGAATACTTAAGATGAGCCAGGCAGTCGACTGAGCATATCTGCCTCAAATCCTCAACCAATTAAGGAAAGGGGACCTAAGCAGAGTCACTCACTCTAAGTCTGCAACATCTTAGTTGCGCACAACCCAGATGTATATGGTGAGCCATAATAGCTTCTCTAAAAGATCTTTTAGTTCTCTTGAATATTTCGACCTATTTTAACATGTGAGTGGTTATAGTTACTTTTAAGTGTTATCCCCAAATTTTAATCTTATATGAATATAAACTAATTTTAAAAGTAATTACTATTTTGAAAAACGTACGACTACTCGTCGACGACTCCGGGGTAGGTTCTCCTGCGGTGATCATCAGAATGCGTCCATCCGCGCCTGAGTTCCTTATTATTGGGCAGTACTCCTGACGGTGTCCAGACTCACCATAGCCATAGCAGGCTTGGTTTTCTTCAGTTCCGAAGTCTTGGGAGATAGGTTGAGCCGGTGCCCTGCAGTAACAGACGGTGTGTCCTTTTATGTGGCAGTTCAGACACTGCATTTCTCGGTATACTCCGGTGTGGTGGAAATTGCACTTTCCACATTTCGGCAGGATTCCAGCATATCGACTGGCAGGTGCTGAAGCAGTAGGCGTCGTAGTGGCGTACATACTACTCACTGGTTGCTCTTGTAGGGTGTCTAGTGTTGTTCTCTTCTTCTTTTTCTTGTTCTCCGACTTCTGATTATAGTCCTCTTCCCTGGATGACTCGGGAATAGGTACTTTTACACCATAGCGAACTCCATGGTTGATGAGTCGCTGAGTTAGGCGTTTAGCACTATCGAACATGGATGGGTTAGAAGACAGCACATTTCCTTGGGTCGGAGCAGTCAGACCCCAATTGTATGTTTCTATCTTCTTGCTCTCCGAGGTAATCATCTCGGGGCATAGAGCTGCTAGTTCGCTGAACCGGTCAGTGTAGGTCACTATGTCTGAGCCGACCATAGTGGGATCCCACAGCTCTTGTTCCAGTTTTTGAACCTCGCCTAATGGGTAGTATTCCTCCCGCATTAACTCTTTTAGTTTTTCCCAACCTATTAAGTTTGCCACTGATAGAGTCAGTGACTTAACATGGCTGTTCCACCATGTTAAAGCCTTGACAGAGAAGGTGCAGGCAGCAAACTTCACTTTGCTTCCTTCTAGGCATAAACAGATTTCGAAGACCGACTCTGTTTTCTCGAACCATTGCATGAGTGCAATGACTCCTTCAGTCCCTTTAAAGGACAATGGTTGGCATCTGGTGAAGTCCTTGTAGGAGAACTCTCCCTGGCGCACCGGGATCTCAACTTGAGTAGAATCGGTAGGCATTTCACCTCCACCTGTACCGATGGGGTGATATTGTGCCATGGCTGTTGCCACAACCGCGACCACTGCAGCGTTCAGAGTTGCTACATCGATTTGTGGAGAAGGTATGGGAGTTCGGAGTAGTGTGCCTGGGTGATCTACGAGGAGGCATCATTGCTATAAGAAAACAAAGATGGGACGGAATAAGTCTATAGCAATGGACCCAAGCCGAAAGCTGAAAAGACAAGGTTATCCTAGTTCTGGATGTATCAGGTCCTGACTTCCACAGGGTTCTAGGAACAATTCATAAATGAGTCTATACCTAATAAACTCTATGAATTTGAAATAACTATCCTCGAATGAATATCTGTTTCCTGAATAACTGTTACCTGCCGCATGTAAGAAAGTAATTCTAACACATGTAATGTGAGCAGTGTTTCCACTCGCTCGATAAATTAACCTAATTAATATTTATTAGTGTGATGCGTAAGACATTTTGGTTACTTCGGCTGATCTTTCCTTGAAATCTTCTCATGAACTTGTCCTTGTTTCCTCCTGGACTCTTCTGTTGCATACTATGAGGAAGTGGTTACGTTTATCTGGCCTTGTCGTGCGAGAATGGATGTGACTAAAGAATCTATGAGCTTTAAGGTAACTTTATGGGGTGATCCTTATGTAATCCTCCTATAATTGTACAAGGTATACCAGTTTGTATTGTATATAATTGAAGATCAAATAGACCTTTGAATAATTGATCCCACCTCAACACTACTTCCTTAAGAGGAATGGATAGCGAAGCGTCGGTCACAGATTCTATGTCTATAAGATCTTGATTATATATAAAACTTTATGAATATACGCTGTAAGATTATAGACCTATCCGCAAGGGTATTTTAAGTTATCACATAAGTTATTTATCTGGACTAAAATACTCTTATAGTATTCTAACTCTGAATCTACTTGTTATGGGTTCTCTTGACTGGTGTTCAGGTAAGTTTTAACTCTGTTGCAACACCACATCATTCCCAAACAGATGTCGGTCACATCTCGAATGAATATAGTTGATCAGGCTATATTGATCCTAGCTATGATTACATAACTGTTCGGGTTGGCGACAACGCCCAACCTTTAAATACTTTTTAGTTCTGTTCTCCTCGTGAAACTAGTTTTATTATGTACATGTATGAGCAAGTAGGTATATTTTTATAACTTGTAGTTATACTCTAAAATATATCATTATCCAGAGCACTTAAGCCCCATTGTATTTATAGACGTATATCTTTTATCGGTTGATATACTTAGTTCACTATAAACAATGCTCTAATACCAATCTGTCACACCCCAAAACCAGAACGGCGGAAATGTTCACGGGTGGAGGACGTCATGTTTAGTATCACGAGATATGTATATGGTAAGCAAGTAATGAACAACCATTTCATTTAGAAAGAAAGTGTTTACAATGTGTGTGTTCATAAAACATAGAATTCATACACAAATAACAAAACAAGACTTGAAGCTATAATGCTCCATCTTCTGCATCCCCAGCACGAGCACCTGTCTAATAGTGTCCTAAGAATACAAGTTATTTGAAAGAGTTGATCAGCAATTAAGCTGGTGAGCTCATAAGATTTTAGTGATGTGAGTAAGCTATAAAGCATTGTGGAAAATGTATATGTAAAAGTGATGTAAGCTGTAAGTTCTGTTTTGAAAGGTTCGCCTGTTCCTCT
Source organism: Lactuca sativa (assembly GCF_002870075.4). Lineage (NCBI taxonomy): Eukaryota > Viridiplantae > Streptophyta > Magnoliopsida > Asterales > Asteraceae > Lactuca > Lactuca sativa. The sequence continues at coordinate 238,561,883 of NC_056630.2, forward strand.
AGAAAATCATATATTTCCTACTTGAATGAAAGTTAAGTAAAATGACACTACAAGCCTTTCTATGGGTACTAAGTGGGTAAAAGTTATATATACTCAGAGTAAACAAACAATCGATTGTGCGCATCTGCCCCAAGCTCACAACCCAACGGGGATTAGAAAGTAAGGCGGATAGCACACATTCCACTGGTTGTTAGATCGTTGTCATATATAACCCTGGTGTATTCACTTGTTACTCATGGAGTTATTTGTAATGGTTCCTTTATATCTAATGAAAAGTTCTTTAAGAAAACCTATATTTCTTATAGTTAAATAATGACTGCGGTGACTACTTTTATAATAGCTTTGTTTATACTGCTATATATAATTTGATACCGGGTAGAAAGTTAATTGAAAGAATCTGCCCTACGCCCACAATCCAACAGGAACAGGAAGTAAGGCGGAAAACACACCGTTAACTATCTATTGGGTATTAGTTTTATATATAAACATGGTGTATAAACTAAGGTGTTATAGAGTTACTCACCAAAAGTCTCTAAAACTGTACTGGCTTAATAAAAGGGATTAAGCCCTTATCTGGGAAATCTCTAGTTTTGTATACCAAAAGTACTGACTTTGAAAAGTAAGTTTTGTTCTAGAAAAGTTGTGCGTTGATTCTGTGTCCTATAACCTTATCCATACATGGTACCCTTATGATGACTTAATGGATACTAAGCATAGATATATATAGATTCGGGTAGATAATAGATTGAGTGACCTCATTCCAAGCCCACATCCAACGGGAACAGGAAATGAAGCGAAGAGCACGCATCCTATTAGCTGTCGGAATCTACTAGTATATATGTATCCTATAGTGTATACATTAAGGAATCATAAAGCTAGCATTATGATCCTAGCCTTTAACCGTAGCCTTCTACCAAGGCATCTTCTGATCTGTGTTAAACCCGACTGTTCCTTTGTCAAATGTAATAGTATATTCTGCCTAGTTTATAACTATCTTGACTAGAAAATAGATCAACTTTCAAGTGATACTGACACTTTATGAAAGTAATGGGAAAAGTAAGTACACAGATGTCGTTTATAATGACATGCGGATGTACTAATAACCTAAAAACATATTTGTTTTATTACGGTCATAATGTGAAAGCTAGAAACCCTACTAAACGCTCTCAATGTAAAGAGATTTAGGGAACCAAATGCGGCCCCAACAATTTCTTGCAAGCCGTGTAATTCACATTAACGTTATATGATCATGTATACCCAATATAACTATCACTAATGCGTTAGTGGTTCATTGATATAATTAGATCCTGTTTGTGTGTTCTCATGCTATAGCAACTCAACCTGTTTGTTATGTTTTGTTCTGGTATTGTTTATTCTCTTCACTGTTTGTTCTGTTATGGTACTGTTTGATTCTCTTCACTGTCTGTTCTGTTATGCTACTGATTCTTTGTGTGCTTCATTGTACTAGAAGTAATGAATATCATTATCCTAAACTATACCTATAATATTTTACTAATGTTCTACTTGGACTGTTACTGAAAATACTCATTTATCTACTAAGTTATGCTTATACTTTAAAAACAGAGTTTTGTATAACTATAAAGTAACATAACATTTAAAGAGTTTTGCAATGTTTTGACAACTTATAAATAACATAAGTAACATTTTGAAGGATGTTTAACAACAAACATTTACACAATTATCATTATGTTCAACCTGTATTCCCCCCTTAAAACAGTTAAAATAGTTAAAAGATTCATTACGGGGTATGAACTCACCTGATGTGGGTGATTCAAACGGGTATGCGCGTACGGATGAGAAGTTCCACAAATGAAGTCCCGAGACACAATAAGTCCTAAATGATATATAAGGACACATATTGACATTAATAGAGTGTTTATAAACAACTACATGAAAGGAAACACCTTCCGGGACTAGGAAAGACCTTGACCAAGTGTTGGAATCACATATGATTCAACAAAGGAAGGTAGAATGGCACTCACATGAGATTACTACCATGGGTTTACAGCCCAAGGTAGTTTACGGCCGTAAACTCATGGTTACTCATGTGTAAGTGCATGTTTGAAGGCTAGGGGATGATTTAGGGACCTTAGCTCTACCCTAGGATGAGGAAGACCACATTCTTTGGAGTTTTTGAGGTGTTCACGGCCCTAATGAGTTTACAACCGTAAACTCATAGACATTTATGTTTATGAGGGTTGTTTAGGGTCCTAAAGGTCATAATGAAGCATCCTAAATTCAAGTCTAAGCCTTAGGAAGTGTTTGTGGCATCAAAACACCCCTAACTTGAGTTTTCAGCCCTTGGACTAGTTTGGCATGTGTTTGCGGCCGTAATCACCTATGGGTGATGGTATTTTGATTGTTTTGAGTCCTAAACACATCAAGGTAAAGTGCTAGGCTAGTCTCTTGGCTTATGGAAGGCATTTGGGGCATTTTGGCACCATAAAAAGGAGTTCACGGCCCAAGAACATCCTTGGCCGTGAGCTCTCTTCTAGCCCTTGTTTCTTAATGATTTTAAGGTCTAGACATGTCAAGGGTAGTTCTATGTTTGGTTCCAAGATCTATAGGGACATAGGGCACACTTTTGTCCTCATATTTAGTGTTCACGGTCCAAGAGGATCTTGGGCTATGAACACATTTTCCTTGGGTTTTATGGATGATTTCCATGTTATTTAAGCATGTAATATCATTTAATACACTCTAGGGTTGAAGTACTTACAATTGGGGGTGAACGGATGAAGATCCTTGGGAGAGAAATCGGGTTTTCTCTAGTTGGAAATGAAAGAAATGAACCAAAATGGCTAAGTGTTACTTATATAGTCTTTAGGGTTTTCGGTCCCAATAACATTTTTGGATCATAAATTCCAAACTCTTGAAGTTTTGGGCACTTATTGCAACATAATAAACCCTAGGGTATCCTCTCTCCTGATATCTTCTGAAGCACTAACTTTAAAACACTCAAACTTATCCCAAAAGTTTGAAAGTTAACAGAACATATTTGACTTCAATTGCAGTGGATGGTTTCACCGAATGGAAATTTTTCGGTTGTCACACACACAAGGTGACACATTAATTTACCTATCTTCTAGTTAATTCTAGTTTCACATTCGTTATTCTTAGACATATAAGTATGTGGTCACATAAATCATATGAAATTCATAACTAAGAGATGTTCATACAACTTAATTACTGGTTTATTAACAGAGAATATTTGTTATTAACATATGTGGTTCCTTAACAAGCTTAACAAAACAATATCACCAATTAAAATTAATCCTAACCACAAAAATCAGCACATAGTCATAAATTCATCTACCCTAAACAGAAGATATGAGTTTTAGCTCATGATTACAGCAGAAAGTTTATCAAAAACGAAATCTAATAGTTTACACATAGTTCAAACAAAAGATTAAGTAAATAGTAAACCTAAATTGCCTTTTATCTTCTCAAAATTGAAATTTAGGGTTGTTCCACGAGTTCCAATGCTTCTAGCTGCATCTCCAATCACAAATTAACCCCCAAGGGTTCCCCCATTCGTTAGGGTTCGAATGAGAAGCGTTTCTGTATATATATATATATATATATATATATATATATATATATATATATTCTGAAAACCGGGGCTACTCGGCGAGTCCAGTGACCTACTCGACGAGTCCATCACTTAAAATCTCATGTATGGCAAGGCAAAGTCAAGAATCGCGGAACTTCTAACCAACTCATCGAGTTGATGGCCTACTCATCAAGACCATTTGGAATCAGCATTTTCTCAAAACAGGAAAGTCGTCCGAAATTGTGTCTAGTTTTCAGAACATTTTGAATATCGTCAATCGGAGTTACGGTTCATAAGATATGGCCAAAACACTGACGAGGGGTCAAGCTGTCCAGCAACATCCTTCTTTCTTCAAAATCCAAGATACAAGCCTCCATCGCTAGTTCTACTTCCTTTTCCATCCGAGCATGTCTTTGTTACTGAAAATGAAATATTTAAGCTAATTAAGCACCTTTGGTTCATTATTTGAGATAAAATTAACATAAAGTATTAAGATCATGCATGATTCTTATGACTAAATATGCCAATATCAAAATACCCACACTTGACTTTTGTTTGCCCCCAAGCAAAACTGAATTTTAACATACTAATACAACATAAGATAATCCCAATCGAACCCATCCATTATGCCAAGACCGCAACGCATGTATTTGTGTTTAAAGCTTTTTCCTAAGGACCCCCCTCAATTCTAAATACTCACAATCCTTAGAAACACTCGCCCACTTCTTTTGAACAACGCTCATTTTATGCATCCCTCCGAATCCATCCCCAGAAAACTTCCTAACCTCAAGGTATTTTTGGTCAAGCAACCCAAGCATACATAATCTAGAAAATTACAACTTTTCGATACCACTATGGAGCTCTTTGGAATTCTTCACTTTCTTGATAATTTGATCTTTGATTTCTTTGAATTCACCACCTTCGTTATTTGATTTTTGGTATCTTCAACTTTTTTTTTTCAGAACTTTGATCTTTTGATTTTCACTTTCGACTACTCCAAAATTCTTACAACTTTTTCTTGTAATTCTCTATCTTTTTTTAACATGTAACTCACTTTTTTTTCACTCAAAACCTACATGCTTAAGCAAGGGCGCTCAACTTCAACCTTTATTGATTAAAGATAAAATTTTCCTAGATACATTTCTGGCACACGATGCTAAACATATTGCATCCTTCAAACTAAGCAAGATCGTGTTTTTGTCCCATGATTTCACTAGAATAAGGAAGCCACAAATGCACTAGAATGTATATAGGCTCAATGAAACATTTGGGTTTTCATGAAATCATCAAATATAATACTAGCATGATCCCTAATTTCTTTACCAAAATTTTCTAAATTAGCCCTAGCAATTTTAATGCAAAATTTTCAAAATTAACTAAAATTTCAAGATTTTCGAAATTTAACTAAAATTTAAACTAATTTAACCAACCCCCTACCCCACACTTAATTTATGCAATGTCCCCATTGCATATTATGCATGATAAAGAACAATAAAATAAAGAGAGAATTGGAACAAAGTCCCCTAGGATAGTAGTGCGAAGTTGATTTTTCGTCTTTAAGCTCCATCTTCAATTGACTTTAGACATGGGAACAGTTCATCCATGTTTTGGGTGTCAAAATCTCGTGTGGTATAGCTCCAATTATAAGGGAAAAATTCTTGGAAATGCTCGGAAAATGATCTCCAAAGAAAAGAACCAATGCCCGTATCAAATGTGGTCAAATCTTGAAATTATAATTAAAGAGTGACTTGTCGAGTAGATACGCTAACTATGCCGAGTTGTAACTTGACTGGCAGAAAAGTCGCGAAATTTCACATGGACTCGTCGAGTCCATAAGATGCACTCAGCAAGTAGACCGTTGTGTGGAAAAGTTTGTATTCTGCCCAGGTCCGTTTCTGATGTATGGGGGTTATATAAACTAATACTTCCCCTCATTTTTCTTTAGTGAATAAACACTCTATAAACCTTCTATCAATTGGACTCATAGCTTGACTAAAAACTTCGTTTCCTCTCTCGACTAGACTCGATTTCTCGCTTCATTTATCCTTGACACTAGACCCTCACATGCAATCCTAAGCTTCAAACTGAAAAGATCAAAACAACACACCAGTAATAGAAAAACGAAAACAACCATCAAAATTAAAATCCTAAATTACCCTAATAAACTAGAAGTTTAAAAAGAAAAAGAAAAGCAAACTCTAATGACGGGTTGCCTCCCGCAAGTGCTACTTTTTGTGCGAGTCTTTAGCTGGAGTCCCAACTTAATAAACTTCCAATAAACTCAATGTCAATCCATTCGTTGCATTGAATATTTTATATGGTGGACCAATTTGTAAAATTCGACTCTTTGCTTCAAAAATTGGCCAAACGAGCTTGAATTCATAAAACCCAAGAATATTGACAAGGGTTGGAACCGGTTGGATACTAATCATAAATGGATCGTGATTTAGAACTTTCTCCAAAGTTGGAATCGTCGCCCCATGCTTCGAAACACAAACCGAAAGAACAGGGGACCATGTCGTGGTAATGGTCAAACCACGGGTTGGTTCCTGCAATTCAGCTTGTTTTTGTTCTTCATCCGAACTCTCTGCTAGCAACCTTTCCAGCTCCTCCAAATCTCTTTCTGGATTGAATTCTTCATCTTGTAACTTTAGCTCTTGTAACTCAAATTGTTCTTGATCTTTAGACAAGATGTTATCTAACCATCTATAAAAATTTCTTCAAATCATCATCTGAGTCATAGTCCTCATCTTTTTGCTCATTTACCTGCACTACTTACTCAAGAAAAGCATCAAAAGCATCGAGATTTGGAAAATACATAATAAATAAAAATTAAACTATATAAAAAATTAATCAACAAAATAAAATAAAAAAAATATTATAACAATTAGCAAATAAAATTAACTATTTAGAACCGTTCCCCGGCAACGGCGCCAAAGACTTGATGTGTGTGAAATGAACGAGTTTTAATCCTACTAACTTAGACACAGAAACAAACACACATAAGGCAGTGTACCTATCGATTAGCAGCTTAGTTCAAGTAAGTAGGGTATCGAACACATGGAAGGTAAACAATTAAAATAAATGTTAATATTATCTAAATAAAACAAGTAATAGAAAGGGGGTTTCTCTAGTTTTACAAGACAAAAAACTTAAATAGACTAACTAACACACAATTTAACTAACTAACAGCTAAAGCAAGTAAATACCACTAAATTCAATAGTTAAGAGGACTTCTGTTTAGGTTTAAATGATTTGTTCCCATGGATGATTTAATGGTAAATGCATCAGATTAATTCTTCATTGGTTACCGATTAAAGTGATTAGGTTCACATTCGCTATTGCTAATCCTTAGAAAACAAATTAATTCAAGCAATGGCCAGTTGTCTAAATTAATGAATTTCCTAGTTTATTGATTCGGGTTAAGTAAGACTTGTAATTAGCTAATCAAATTGGTGATTCAATTAACCTCTTGTTGATGGTGTATCACACAAGCTCACACATCAATTTACCTATCTTCTAGTTAATTCTAGTTTCACATTCGTTATTCCTAGACATATAAGTATGTGGTCACATAAATCATATGAAATTCATAACTAAGAGATGTTCCTACAACTTAATTACTGGTTTATTAACATAGAATAGTTGTTATTAACATTTGAGGTTCTTTAACAAGATTAACAAAACAATATCACCAATTAAAATTAATCCTAACCACAAAAATCAACACATAGTCATAAATTCATCTACCCTAAACAGAAGATATGAGTTTTAGCTCATGATTACAGCAGAAATTTTATCAAAAACGAAATCTAATAGTTTACACATAGTTCAAACAAAAGATTAAGTAAAGAGTAAACCTAAATTGCCTTTATCTTCTCAAAATTGAAAATTAGGGTTGTTCCACGAGTTCCAGGGCTTCTTGCTGCACCTCCAGTCGCAAATTAACCCCCAAGGGTTCCCCCATTCGTTAGGGTTTGAATGAGAAGCGTTTGTATATATATATATATATATATATATATATATATATATATATTCTGAAAACCGGGGCTACTCGGCGAGTCCAGTGACCTACTCGACGAGTCCATCACTTAAAATCTCATGTACGGCAAGGCAAAGTCAAGAATCGCGAAACTTCTGACCAACTCATCGAGTTGATGGCCTACTCATTGAGTCCATTTGGAATCAGCATTTTCTCAAAACAGGAAAGTCGTCCGAAATTGTGTCTAGTTTTCAGAACATTTTGAATATCGTCAATCGGAGTTACGGTTAATAAGATATGGCCAAAACACTGACGAGGGGTCAAGCTATCCAGCAACATCCTTCTTTCTTCAAAATCCAAGATCCAAGCCTCCTATCGCTAGTGCCGCTTCCGTTTCCATCCGAGCATTTTCATTGTTACTGAAAATGAAATATTTAAGCTAATTAAGCACCTTTGGCTCATTATTTGAGATTAAAATGAGGTAAAGTATTAAGATCATGCATGATTCTTATGACTAAATATGCCCATATCATTGACCAAAACAGTCCGTGAATGGAGTCCAACTTTTCTAATGAAAGCTGTTAGAAGCATTTAGTTGTGTTCTTGGTGATTTAACTTGTATTCCACCCCTTAAAACTTAAGAAAATATGAAAATGTAGGGGTATGAACTCACCTTAAATGGTTTCAGTACATGAGTGTTTGAGAGAGGTTTCGTTTGTGATATTTTTGAGTGTCCGGCTTCGCAATGCACGGTCTGTAGACCCCACTAAGCCATGTTTTAGTGTCCTACACACTCCTAATGAGTGTGTAATAGTGTTTTATCGCTACGTTTCAATGTTTAGCATTATCGCGGCTATGGAAATTCAAACATACGAATTTTCCAATGGATGTTTTCTCATTAAAATAGCGGTTTGTTTAGTACTTACACAATGCAACCCCTAATATACACGGGCTAATTGAGTCGTCCGGTTTGACTTGTTGAGTTTGTTTGACTTTGACTTGACCCGAAATTGACTATTGTCATAAACTGTGATTTAATTGTATTAAGAGTGTTAAATTGATAATATGGTTGTGAATGCATACTTTTTGTGTATTAAACTGAGATTTATTATACTAAGCTATGAACTTTGTATATTAAGATGTGATTTTTGTTTTTTAAATTGTGAATTGACTGCATTAAGTTGTGATTTTTTTTATTTAAATTGTGAATTGACTATATTAAATGATGAATTTTTTGTATTAAACTGCGATTTAGTGTTTTTAAACTATGAATTGAATGTATTAAGTTGTTGATTTTCTATATTAAACTATGAATTTTTTATATTAAACTGTGATTTTTGTGTTTAAAAACTGTGAATTGACTACATTTTGTTGTGAATCTTTTTATAATTTATATTAAAATATGAATGATTCATGTATAAATTTTTGTGTTAATTTTCTTATGAATATATTTATTTTTTTGTTGTATAAATCTGTAAGAATCTACTAGTTTTTATACTTGTTTTGCATTAAATTAAAAACGAATGAATTAATAGGCTTTATTAGACTATGAATGTAATATTTAAGTTGTTAATGCATAGATCTGATTTGGAAGAAATGACGGCTACTATGTTAATATAGGTGGTTGGTGGCGGCATGTGATGGTCGAGTTTGAGTTTTTGACTTCTTTGAATTATTGAATTATTGTAAAACAAATTGTATTAAGTTGTGAATATTTTGCATTAAACTTTAAATGGACTGTGTAAATTTGTATTTAATATGAGTTTTGTGTTAATATATAAGAGCATATATAGATGAAAATATTAGACTGTAAAAATTATAAGTTAGCTCTTTTCATACAAAAAACACAAAAAATTAGGATTTTAACATGTTTAATAAGAGTATCGTGTAAATATTTACTAATTAATTGGGGTTCTTAGAGTTCTTAGTCTTTTATGGTTCTCATTTGAACCACTCCCTATATATATATATATATATATATATATATATATATATATATATATATATATATATATATATATATATATATATATATATATATATATATATAGTTTATAACTCGTGGAAACCACGGTTATAAAATTAATTAAAATTGCATAGTAAAAGTTGAAATCTATTAATCAATTGTTTTAAATAAATTATTAATTAAGAGATACTTTTTAATTATATAAAATTGTAATCGTTGATATATATATATATATATATATATATATATATATATATATATATATATATATATATATATATTCCCTTATAATTTGTATTAATTTTATTTTAATTTTTATTTAAATGTTATTAATTTAATATAATTAGAATGAGAAATTTTTAATGAATAATTGATGGTCTGCTATTAATTAAATGGTCTAATAGGATGACATGTGTTAAAAGGAAAATAAATCTATTTTTTTATTAGAATAGGGATATATATATATATATATATATATATATATATATATATATATATATATATATATATATATATATATATATATATATATATATATATATATATATATTAAAGTGGTTTTATAATGAATGCACTAAGTGGTTTTAAAATTTCTATCGTCTACGAACCAAATTTTTATAAGTTATTTTTAATAACATATCAATATTAATAAATTTTAGTAATCTACAACTTTAATCTCTATGCTATGCTCTTGATTCGTCCAATCTTATATAAACCCATATATGTGACTTTCGATTCTATGTTTCGGACTTTGATTTTTGAAACATCTCATTTTGAGAGGAGCTCTCTCGCTCTTTATGACGTTGGTGATGTCATCAACTTGGGATCTCCTAGCTTTAACATAATCAACATCGCACCACACATCTCCAATCACTTATAAAAGAAGAAGATTGATTACATTTTGTTTGTTATAGTGTGTTCTTTGTTTTGAATTGCTTCTTTTTTTCTATAATCTATTTTATATTTTGTCATGTGTGTTTAAATCTTTACTAAACTGCAATTCAATTTACATATAATAGTTGAAACAATTGTTTATTTTTGTTAATTATTTGTTTGTAATGGTTTTGAGAAGAACTAATGTTAACATATTTGAATTAAATTTACTTTGTTTTTTGGGCTTTAACATTACATGTAACATCCCATAGATACGGAGCGAAAATTTCATTTTAAATTAAAAAACATATAAAACCATTTGTATGAAAACCTTTTAGTAATAATACATATCAAAATCAATATATTCATAGTCGAAACATATCATAACAAAATCATATCAGAGTATAAATCCCATAGATCTGGTCCGCAAAAATGTGGTGTGATGCGTTGCGATCATGCCGACTCCTTTCCTTTCGAAGATGAATTACCCGAAACAAAAACTGAAAACCGTAAGCACAAAGCTTAGTGAGTTCCCCCATCATACAACATATCATACAATAAACATACTATTAGGCATATCTGGGTGCCCGACCTACCCTGCTGAGCAAATCTGGGTGCTCAATCTACTATTGTCAAGCATATCGGGGTGTCCGACCTACCCCTTGTCAAACATATCTGGATGCTCGACCTACCCTGTCAGGCATATCTGAGGGCCCGACCTACCCTCTGGTTTATTTCAACCGACTACGGAGACTTTGTCACCACTGCCACTACCACATAATAACATAGCATAACATACTTGTCAGGCATATCTGAGTGCCCGACCCACCATGTCGGTCCTCACAATTAATACTGGGGTCTATCCTACCCCTCCTACCACAATCACATAATAACATAGCATACTATCACATAATCCATAACTACTAGTTGTATACTAGACAATTACCACACAGACAATTATCTTAACTATAATAAACTACTAGTGGGCCGGCATTGGTGCCTTCGACCCACTTCCACTGGAAGGTAACTCACCTCGATAACTGGAAATAACTGTGAAGGTTACGACTCTAAAATCAATTTCTCTCAGACTCCTACACATAAACATCTGTGTTAATTACCCTTTCATGCCCATACCCCTTTAAGGATCAACTGAGGTCCAAGCCAAAGTCAAGGTTAACACCCTGGTCAAAGTAAGCCTTTGGTCAAAGTCAACATCTTGGTTAAAGTCAACATCTGGTTGACTCAACTCGCCGAGTTCCTAAAATTAGAGAACCTCAAATTCGCGATCCAACTCGTCGAGTTACCTGCTAACTCGTCGAGTTACCTGCTAACTCGTCGAGTTCTTCCTTATGAAAAAATCGGAACTTTTCGACGTCAAGTCCTTCCTTGGACTCGTTGCGTCCTCCAATCTTCAAAACCTCAAAAACCTGTCCAACTTACCGAGTCATCTTCTAGACTCACTGAGTTTTCTTAGTAACAGAAAAGGTTGGGGGACCACAATCCAACTCGTCGAGTTGCATGAACAACTCGTCGAGTCCCCCATACTCTAAACCAATAAGTCACTTTCTGTTGGGCTCAATGCATCAAATCCATAGATCTAGTCCCCTAGAGTCGATATAGAACGTAAAGTTACTAACTTTACGTCTATGTAAGAGGTATTTAGCTCAAAAGGCCCTAAAAGTGGTTCACAAGTTGCATGGGACTCCAATGACCATAAAGTTGGCACCTTTATGCCATAGTGTCCCTCAAAGGCTTTGGATATGAACTCATGCCTCCAAATCATGCTTGCATCCATGAACGGCCCCAAAATAGACTCCTTAAAGCCCTAAACTACTCCATGAAGAGATCTAGTAAATGAATAGATAATGTATAGACTTTATACCAATAAGGCTGTTTTGACAACGAAATCTCTAGATCAAAGGCTTCTTCCTTCAACCAAAAAATTCGAGCTTCCACTCCTTTAAGGAAATACCAAAGAATCACTCTCGTTTCACTCACACACACTCAAAAGGCTCAAGATCACGAATTAGGGTTTTGTTGGGCTGAAGGAGGCAATGAGGAGGCCACACTGAAGTGTTAAAGTCCTTAAATAGGGTGCAAATCTTGAAAATTAGGTTTTCACTCTGGCAGCCCTACTCGTCGAGTTGAGGCTTCTGAACTCGTTGAGTAGACTTCAAGTCTCGCGTCCCAAAAATACGTCCCTACTCGACAAGTTTGGGGCCTCCAACTCGTCGAGTCCCTTTGCGAAAATGAATAATTCTTGTTAAAATACATACAATGATTCAGGCGTTACAAAATCTCCCCCACTTATTTAGACTTCGTCCTTGAAGTCTGATGCGTCTGGAAATAGCTCTGGGTAGTGCTCCCTCATCTCGTCCTCCGGCTCCCAAGTCCATTCCGAGCCTTTGCGGTGCTGCCATTGCACCTTCACTACCTCGACCTTCTTGTTCCTCAAATCCTTCGTCTTCCTGTCGAGGATGGTTACCGGCCGCTCGATGTAGTTCAGACTATCATCCACCTGAATATCCTCTAGAGGTAACACCGTAGAGTCATCTACCAGGAACTTCCGCAACTGGGAGACATGAAAGGTATTGTGGATCTAACTAAGCTCGGCTGGCAGATCCCTCCAATACGCCACCTTGCCCACCTGGGCTGCAACTCTGAAAGGACCAATGTACCTAGGGCCCAAATTGCCCCGACTTCTTAAACGGATGACGCCTTTACAAGGTGACACATTTGAAAGGACCATATCCCTGACCTGGAACTCCAAGGCCGAATGGTACTTGTCGGCATAACTTTTCTACCGAATCTGAATAGTTTGAAGCCTGCTCCAGACCTACTGGATTCTCTCCGTCGTCTTGAGTACCACTTCGGTACTCAATATGACCCTCTGCCCAACCTCACCCCAGCATATCGGGGTTCTGTACTTCCTCCCATATAACATCTAGAAGGGAGGATGATCGATTCTCACGTGGTAGCTATTATTGTAGGAAAACTCTGCCAAGGGAAGGTAGGTATCCCATCTACCACCAAATTCTAATACACACGCCCCCAGTATGTCCTCCAGGGTCTGGATGGTTCGCTCACTATAACCATCCATCTGCGGGTGAAAAGTCGTGCTAAAGTGCAGACGAGTAACCAACTCGTCATGAAATTTATTCCAGAACCTGGAAGTAAACCACACTTCTCGGTCAAAAATCACAGAAACTGGAACTCCGTATTGAGCTACTACCTCTCTGATGTAGATGTCAGCCAGCTTCTCGGCCAAAATGCTCTCCTATCGGGATGAAATGGGCACTCTTGGTCAATCAATCCACGATGATCCAAATCGGATCCACTCCCCGTACGGTCCTGGGAAGCTTCGTTATGAAATCCATAGTAATATCCTCCTATTTCCACACAGGGATATCTAACGGTCGCGTCTTGTCGTGAGGCCTCTGGTGCTCTTCCTTGACCTTCCTGTAGGTCAGGCATATCTCGACGTACCAAGCTACATCCCACTTCATGTAGGACCACTGGTAATCAGGACAAAGATCTTTGTACATCTACGTCACCCTGGGATGGATGGAAAATCTGGACTTTTGAGCCTTATCCATCAGAATTTGTCGTACTCTACCCCAGTATAGAACCCAGAGCCTCCCATGTAGGGTCAGCATCCTACAACTGTTATAGTCAAATGAGGCCACCTGGCCTATGATTCACTCATACTTCCGGCGCTCCTCCTTCATACCCTCAACCTGCGCCTCTCGGATCCACTCCAAAAGTTGAGTCACCACCATCCTCCTCAAGCAAATGTCTTTGATCGGGTCTGCCTTACGGCTAAGTGAATCGGTCACAACGTTGGCCTTCCCCAGGTGGTAGAGGATCTCACTGCCGTAGTCCTTCACCACATTTAACCACCGACGCTGCCTCATGTTCAAATTCGGCTGATGCATGAGGTATCTCAAGCTCTTGTGGTCCGTGTATATGGTACAATGAACCCCATAGAGATAATGTCTCCAAATCTTGAGGTCGAAAACAACCGCCCCAACTCCAGATCGTGCGTCGGGTAGTTCACTTCGTGAGGCTTCAACTGCCTCGAGGCGTAGGCGATGACGTGCCCCTTCTGTATCAACACTGTGCCTAAGCCCAAAATAGGCGCATTGCAGTAAACTACAAAATCCTCCATGTCCTCTGCCAAGGCTAAGATCAGTGCCTCGCACACCCTCTGTCTTAAAGTCTCGAAACCTGACTGCTGCTTAGGCCCCCACCAAAAGATCACGACATACTTCGTCAGTCGGGTCAAGGGTACTGCTATCTTGGAGAAGTCCTGTATGAATCTCTAGTAATAGCCTGCTAAACCGAGGAAACTCTGAATCTTAGATGGAGAATTCAGAACTTCCCATCTCACCATGGCTTGCACTTTGTCTAGGTCGACCAAAATACCGTTCTGATTGACAAGGTGCCCCAGAAACTACACCTTGCACAACCAGAACTCACACTTGGAAAAGTTGGCGGACAAGCTCTCTCTACTCATGGTATCCAACATCTCTCACAAGTGCTTCTCGTGCTGCTCTTGCGTCTTGGAGTAAACCAAGATGTCATTGATAAAGACTATTACAGACTGATCCGACATCGGTCTGCATATGCGGTTCGTGAGGTCATTGAATGCTGCATGAGCATTGTGTTGGATAAGGTGTCTAAGTCCATAACTATTTCGGGCTTGTACTTGACCCGACCCGGCATGGTCCATTTGGGTTGCATGGCACCATGCAATTGGATAGACTAAATGAGAGAAATAACACTTGGAGATTATTAATATATTATAAGTTCTAATATATTAATAATATTATTTAATTAGTTGATCAAAGAATTAATTTGGAATTAATTAAGTGATCAAAGGATAACTAATTAAATATATGGGTTGGTTATGTAAATCATCCATATCTTGTATAGTGGGCTAAAAGGCTCCATGGATTATCAAGTTGGGTTCTACCCATAGGATGCTCCATGGATGCTCCATGGGAGTTACAAACCCATGGGTCATGGAAATGAAGAGTCATGACACATTAGGGTTTACATGGTGTAACCCTAGATGTGCCAACACTATATAAGAGTCCCATTCTCCACGAAATTGGCTACACAAAAGTGCAACACAAGTTGAACACTAAGAAACTAGAGGGCTTGGCCGATTTTGAGAAGTGTGTGCTATCTCAAGAGTCTTTCCAAGAGCATTTGGTGTTGTGTGAAGCATTTGAGGCATCACACTTGGGGTGCTAGGCTCACAAGGTTTCAAGGAACACAAGCAACAACAAGGTAAGTTATTCTATCTATGATTCAAGTTAAAATTGTTCCCCATGTATGCTAGATAGGAATATAACCTTGGAATTCAACTTTGCATGATAATTAGACAAACATAGATCCAAGGTTATTAGGGTTGCATGTACACTTAGGAAGTGTTAGAATGCTCAAAACCCATCAGTGGTATCAGAGCCTAGGCTTGTTTGTTTGTTATTTGTGCTTAAAAGTTGAAGAAAGTCGAAAATCTTGCTGTCTGACTGATGGACTCGTCGAGTCCATGGGGAGGACTCGTCGAGTTCATGTGTATCTTCAACCTACTCGGCGAGTAGGTTTATGCACTCGGCGAGTAGGGTCGACAGAGTGCAGAATTTCGACTTGAGTTGCTGGAAATGGATTAGAATCATTACACTAAAATGTTTTGGTACTTGAAAACTTATTTTAGAAGGTGTAATGTCTTTTCTAACTCATTTACAACAACTAGTTATCAAAATTACAAAGTTAAATGTGATTTTGATTCTTGAAAGTGTTCATATTCATATTCTTGTTCTTATGATGTTTAGATGATCAGAGGAATTATTTGTAACCTATGTGGTAGATTAATTCATGATCATAATATGTTTTAATGGAGTCCATAACTTGTCCTCAAGTTATGGAAAACGAAAAGTCTCTTGGATTAAAAACCATTAAAAGAACACAAGAGTTAGGAAAAATGAAAAGTCCTCATTTTATTACTCTATTAAACTCATAAGTTACAAGAAATGAAAAGTTTTGAAAGTTTACAAAACTTGCCCTCAAGTTTTGGAACAAGTAAAGTTAAGTTAAAACTTTAGTTCCAACCCCTAGAATTTTAAAAGTTAAAAATTCAACCCTTATACTTATATTATTATGATTTAATAATTATATATATATGTATAAGAACAAAGTTGTCTTACCGCTAGTACGCCTCATTCACGAAGCCGGTCTATAAGGTGGGTATAAGGTTGTTGCCTATAAAATGGTGACTTAATGGGTGTCCACTCTCACCCACCGCTTGCTTGATCGGTGGAGGGTCGTTAGCCGAACGGGTAAGACAAGGACTTATTAATTCTCATTCAAAGTATGATGAATATTATAAAGTAACTAAATGTTTTATTAAATTCCCAATCTTAGTTACTTTAGGAAAAATGTGAATAAGGTGCTATTCCATGAAATTACACTTTACACTTTGATTAAGTCGTTGGTGGAGCGTGTGTGGTTAACCGACACACTAACTTGGACTTAACAAGGTAGGTAAAGGGTGACTTAGGGTTTATTATAGTATCGATGGAGCGTGTGTGGTTAACCGGCATATCGATTGAGTGATAAACTTTAAGGGTACCAGGTGATTTGCATGGTTACTTCACACCTCGTTTTGTGATCCTCGGTATCCCAGTCACAAAACTTCGAGGGCACACTCGAGATTGAAACATGCCTTTGAAAAGTTCATTGAATCTCAAAGAATCTAGGAATTTCTAAGAACCATTCAAAAACCTAATACTAAAATATTGCGGTTTTCGTGGTGGAAATTGGTGAATCGTCATTCACCTACCTTTCAAATATGATATAGCTTAGATTACGGCATACCTCTTCTAAGTTATATTATATTGTGATTGGATCCTAGCCTTAATACTACATTTGGGTGTTTTATTAAGGACTCTCTTATATCTAAAATAATCTTGTCCTCTTTCCTTCAGATGTCTTTCAACAATGCTTCTGGCTCTAATCCTAATGGCTCCTTTACCCTTATGAACTTGTGTGGGAAAGTCACCTTTGATGGATCCAACTTCAATGAGTGGATCAGAAACATCAGGATGATTACCCGCTACAAGGACAAAGAATATGTCCTTGACAAGGAGCTTAAGGAGATTGATGAGTCCACTGCAACTCCTCGGGAGATCGCTGAATTTCGGGCACATGAAAGGGATGCTACGAAAGTGGCTTGCATCATGACGGCCACGATGACAGCGGAACTCCAAAAGTCTTATGAGGATTTCTACCCTTATGACATGCACCAAGATTTGATGGAAAGATACCATCAAAGTGCAAGACAAGAGAGGTATGAAATCATCTGCTCCATGATAACAACCATGATGAAGGACGGGGAATCCGTCACGAGCCACATGCAGAAAATGCAAAGGTATGTGGATCGTTTGCTGAAGCTTAATGTGAACTTCCCCGAGGATCTTGCAATAGATATTATTTTGCATTCCTTACCATCGTGCTATGATCAATTCCGCATGACATATCACATGAACAAGGAAGAAGTCACCCTCAGCAAACTTCAGGGACTTCTCAAGACCGCAGAATCAGGTCTTAAGGGGAAGTCAGTTGCTATCACTCCTACTCAAAACTCTACTCCGGTTTTGGCAATTGGGAAGAATCGGTGGAGGAAGAGAAAGAGATCTTCGAAGGGTACCAAGGCTCGGACCCTTGATGGCTCTTCTTCAAGTGGAACCAAGAAAGGTTTCATTACTCCTTCTTCTGACCCAAAAGAGGCTGAATGCTTCTATTGCCATGAAAAATCTCATTGGAAGCGGAACTGCCCAAAATACCAGCAAGATGTGAAGGATGGGAAAGTTAAACCCAACCATGTAGGTATTTACACTATCATTTCTAATAACTCACCCCATTCTAATTCTTGGGTCCTTGATACCGGTTGTGGTATTCATATTTGTTGTGACTTGCAGGGACTAAGAAGAAGTGAGGATGTGGAGCAAGGAAGAATAAACTTGATCATGGGGAATAGGAAAGCTTTACCTGTTACCAAGATTGGAGTTTATACTTTATCGCTAAGTAGTGGGTTTAGTTTAGATTTGAATAAGTGTTGTTATTCGCCAGGAATGGCAAGAAATATTATTTCCTTTCATGCTTTGTACAAACAAGGGTTTACCTTTTCATTTAATAATGAAGTTGGTTCTATTGATGCTTTCTTTAATAATGTTCTTTATTTTAAAGCATTACCTTGTGATGGTGTGTATGAAGTTGTATCTGTTGTTGATAACCTAGGAAATAATGTTTTGTGTATTGATTCTACTAATAATAACTTGGATAAAGCATCATTATGGCATTGTCGTCTTGGACATATAAGCAAGAAGCGCATACGCCAACTCCAAAAGGATGGAGTCTTGGAGTCGTTTGACCTAAAGTCAGATGATAGTTGCGAATCATGCTTACTTGGAAAAATGACAAAGTCACCCTTCACAGGTTCGTGTGAGAGGGGTGAAGGTTTGTTGGACCTTATACACACGGATGTGTGTGGACCATTCAAACATGCCACAAGGGATGCTAATCGTTATTATTTGACTTTTACTGATGATTATAGTAGATATGGATATGTCTACTTGATCAAGCATAAGTCAGAGACTTTCGAGAGGTTTAAGGAATTTAAACAGGAAGTCGAGAATCAATTGGGCAGGAACATTAAGATGCTTCGATCCGATCGTGGTGGTGAGTATCTTAGTTTAGAGTTCCTCGACTATCTAAGGGAATGTGGGATAGTCTCACAATTGACACCTCCCAGGACACCACAGTTGAATGGTGTGGCTGAGAGGCGTAATCGAACCTTGCTAGATATGGTTCGTTCCATGATGAGTCGAGCTACGCTACCAATCTCATTCTGGGGGTATGCCTTAGAGATTGCCGCCCATATTCTTAATCTAGTCCCTACAAAGAAAGTTGCCAAAACTCCTCACGAGATGTGGACTGGTAAAGTACCTAAACTAGACCACGTCAAGATTTGGGGTTGCGAGGCTTTCGTGAGACGCGAGACTCATGATAAGCTCGAACCCCGAAGCGAGAGGTGTATTTTCATCGGTTACCCACAGCGATCCTTTGGTTACCTCTTCTACAGACCTAGTGACAATGTGGTCTTTGTAGCAAGAAGAGGTGTCTTTCGAGAAAGAGAGTTTATAAGCCAAGGAGACAGTGGGAGGCAAATTGATCTTGAAGAAATTCAAGAATCAAGCGGTGAAGGAACTTCAAACTCTAGCCCTCAACTTGAGGAGGAAACTCCTGTTGAGCCAATTGACAAATCTGTACCTCTGAGACGTTCCACGAGAGTTAGGAGTGCACCTGAGCATTACTATGGATTCCATATTACTGCAGAAGGTGAGACACTTATTAGTGATGAAACACTAGTAAGTCAAGATGACCCTAACAGCTACGAGGAAGCCATGGCAGGCCCCGAGTCTGCTAAATGGAAGGAGGCTATGGATAGCGAGATACAATCCATGTATGACAATCAAGTTTGGAACTTGGTTGAAAATGTACCAAGTCGTAAGACAGTAGGGTGCAAATGGGTCTTCAAGAAGAAGACCGACATGGATGGTAAAGTACACACTTATAAGGCTAGACTGGTTGCAAAGGGCTTCTCTCAAATTCCTGGAGTGGATTATGATGAGACCTTTTCTCCGGTAGCCAAGATTAAGTCTATTCGGGTTCTATTAGCCATAGCTGCATTTCATGACTATGAAATATGGCAGATGGATGTCAAAACCGCTTTCCTTAATGGAAAGTTGGCTGAAGATGTTTACATGAGTCAACCAGAGGGTTTTGTCAGCAACGAGTACCCTAATAGAGTGTGTAAGCTTGAGAAATCCATTTATGGATTGAAGCAAGCACCTCGCAGATGGAATCTTTGCTTTGATGAAAAGGTCAAGGAATTTGGCTTTTCTAGGAGTGAAGATGAATCTTTTGTGTATGTCAAGGCTAGTGGGAGTATAGTTCGCTTTTTGGTATTGTATGTGGATGACATACTACTCATAGGAAACGACATTCCAACCCTGCAGGAAGTAAAGTCCTGGCTTGGGAAGTGTTTCGCTATGAAGGACCTTGGTGAAGCTGCCTATATTCTAGGGATAAGAATCTTGAGAGATCGGAGTAAAAGACTAATTGGACTTAGTCAGAGTACCTACTTGGATAAGGTGCTGAAGAGATTCAGCATGCAGGATTCCAAGAAAGGAGAGTTACCCATCCAGAGTAACACCAGATTGAGTAAGACACAAAGCCCTAGCACTGAGGCTGAGATAGCAAAAATGAGTCGAACACCTTACGCTTCGGCTGTAGGATCGATCATGTATGCTATGACGTGTACTCGACCCGATGTAGCTTTTGCCTTGAGCATGGTTAGCAGGTATCAGGCGAACCCTGGCAAGGCACACTGGACTGCGGTAAATAATATCCTCAAGTACCTACGAAGGACTAAGGATTGGGTCCTTACCCTCGGTGGGAGTGATGACTTGAGAGTTGTTGGGTATAGTGATGATAGCTTCCAGACTGATAGGGATAATTTCCGCTCTCAGTCGGGCTGGGTCTTTACCCTAAACGGAGGAGCAATTTCTTGGAAGAGTTCCAAGCAAGAGACAGTGGCAGATTCTACTTGTGAATCAGAGTATATTGCAGCTAGTGAAGCAGCAAAGGAGGCGATATGGCTGAAGAACTTCATTGGAGACCTTGGAGTTGTACCAGCTATTAAAGAGCCAATGGAAATTTTTTGTGATAGTGAAAGTGCTGTTGCCTTAGCCAAGGAACCAAGGGATCACGGTAGATCCAGACACATCGACAGAAAATACCATTTCATCAGACATCGGATCGAAGAAGGACTCCTCGTGGCAAAGAGGGTATCATCGGATGAGAACCCAGCAGATCCCCTCACGAAGGGACTGAGTAGGGTTAAGCATCTTCAGCATGCTCGGAGCATAGGGCTGAAGGATGATATAAGTTTTAGTAGTTAGATAACCCGGAAATTTGTAAAGTGTAATTGACATTTGATGATGAATAAAAGGTGTTTTATTTATGAGTAAAGTGTTGCTATCTCTTGTCAATCGTTTACTATATTTCTTTTGCATGTTTTGACTTCCAGAATAATTTTGTTTGGTATAACATATTATTCAAATCTCCACAGTCGGTCATATGTTGGAAGTAGATATGAATCAAGACTGTCATGTTTGGTTGTAGAGGTCTTGGACAAGGCTACAACAATCATGAGTGCTCATAAGTTCTGAGCATTGGACACAACCCACGCTCACTGGAATCACTTCATGGAATTTTATCTCGAGTGATCGTGAGACGGTAATATCATATAAGTCTTCAAACCTAGAGATATGATTTGTTACTTACAAGTTGGTTATGCATTGACTGTACGAAACTGCATTGGTAACTCGATGTTATAAAACGTACTTTTGTGTGTAATTCAATAAGTGGTAGAACAAACATATGAGTCGAAGTTTATCTGTTCCTTCTTGGATTAGAAGCTGGTATCTGGGCCCCTCGATGATTTTGTTTTGACCCATGTACCGGGCCCGGTCAGAACTAAGTTGATGTGTTCAATTAAGTTCTATGTCAAACAAATCGGAAATCGGGAAACAAATGCTGGACAATAAGCAAGACATGTTCCATGTATTTGTCCGGCTGATATCTAGAACAGAGGATTATATGATCACTTATCTTAAATGGCGTATCATCATCTTCTCAGTTCCGAGAGACCTTGAAAGAGCTACGATTGTCGGTCGGTTCCTGAAGTACTAGAGATATAGTTATTAGACTTATCCAAGTGGGAGACTGTTGGATAAGGTGTCTAAGTCCATAACTATTTCGGGCTTGTACTTGACCCGACCCGACATGGTCCATTTGGGTTGCATGGCACCATGCAATTGGATAGACTAAATGAGAGAAATAACACTTGGAGATTATTAATATATTATAAGTTCTAATATATTAATAATATTATTTAATTAGTTGATCAAAGAATTAATTTGGAATTAATTAAGTGATCAAAGGATAACTAATTAAATATATGGGTTGGTTATGTAAATCATCCATATCTTGTATAGTGGGCTAAAAGGCTCCATGGATTATCAAGTTGGGTTCTACCCATAGGATGCTCCATGGATGCTCCATGGGAGTTACAAACCCATGGGTCATGGAAATGAAGAGTTATGACACATTAGGGTTTACATGGTGTAACCCTAGATGTGCCAACACTATATAAGAGTCCCATTCTCCACGAAATTGGCTACACAAAAGTGCAACACAAGTTGAACACTAAGAAACTAGAGGGCTTGGCCGATTTTGAGAAGTGTGTGCTATCTCAAGAGTCTTTCCAAGAGCATTTGGTGTTGTGTGAAGCATTTGAGGCATCACACTTGGGGTGCTAGGCTCACAAGGTTTCAAGGAACACAAGCAACAACAAGGTAAGTTATTCTATCTATGATTCAAGTTAAAATTGTTCCCCATGTATGCTAGATAGGAATATAACCTTGGAATTCAACTTTGCATGATAATTAGACAAACATAGATCCAAGGTTATTAAGGTTGCATGTACACTTAGGAAGTGTTAGAATGCTCAAAACCCATCACATTGGTGAGCCCAAAGGGCATCACCACAAACTCATAGTGACCATAGCGAGTCTGGAATATAAAACCATTTTTATGAAAACCTCATAGAAATAATACATATCAAAACTAATATATCCATAGTCGAAACATATCATAACAAAATCATAATAGAGTATAAAATTCATAGATCTATGGTGTGGAAAAATGTGGTGTGAAGCGTTGCGATCATGCCGACTCCTTTCCCTTCGAAGAGGAAGTATCCGAAACAAAAACTGAAAACTATAAGCACATAGCTTAGTGAGTTCTCCCCCATCATACCACACACCATACCATAAACATACTACCATACATATCTAGGTGCCCGACCTACACTGCTGAGCATATCTGGATGCTCAACCTACCCTTGTTAGGCATACCCGGGTGCCCGACCTACCCCTTGTCAAGCATATATGGGTGCTCGACCTACCCTACCAGACATATATGGGTGCCCTACCTACACTCTAGTATATTTCAACCGGATACAGGGACTATTTCACCCCTACCACTACCACATAATAACATAGCATAACATACTTGTCAGGCATATCTAAGTACCTGACCTACCCTGTCGGTCCTCACAATCGATATTGGGTCCTCACAATTCATCGAGTTACCTGCTAACTCGTCGAGTTCTACCTTATGACAGAATCGGAACTTTTCGTTTCAACTCGTCAAGTCCTTCCTTGGACTCATTGAGTCCTCCAATCTTCAAAACCTCGAAAACTTGGCCAACTCACCGAGTCATCTTCTAGACTCACTGAGTTTGCTTAGTAATAGAAAAGGTTGGGGGACCATAATCCAACTCGTCGAGTCGCATGAACAACTCGTCGAGTCCCCCATAGTCTAAATCCATTAAGTTACTTTCTGTTGTGCTCAATGCATCAAATCCATAGATCTGGTCCCCTAGAGTCGATATAGCACGTAAAGTTACTAACTTTACGTCCATGCATGAGGTATTTAGGTCAAAAGGCCCTAAAAGTGGTTCACAAGTTGCATGGGATTCCCATGGCCATAAAGTTGGAACCTTTATGCCATGGTGTCCCTCAAAGGCTTTGGATATGAAGTCATGACTACAAAACATGCTTGCATCCATGAACGGTCCCAAAATAGGCTTCTTAAAGCCCTAAACTACTCCATGAAGAGATCTAGTAAATGAATAGATGATGTATAGACTTTATACCAATAAGGATACTTTGACAACAAAATCTCTGGATCCAAAGCTTCTTCCTTCAACCAAGAAATTCAAGCTTCCACTCCTTCAAGGAAATACCAAAGAATCACTTTCCTTTAACTCACACACACTCAAAAGGCTCGAGATCACGAATTAGGGTTTTGCTGGACTGAGGGAGGCGATGAGGGAGGCCACAATGAAGTGTTAAAGTCCTTAAATAGAGTGCAAACCCTGAAAATTAGGTTTTCACTCTGGCAGCCCTACTCGTCGAGTTGAGGCTTCTGAACTCGTTGAGTAGACTTCAAGTCTCGCGTCCCAAAAATACGTCCCTACTCGATGAGTTTGGGGCTTCCAACTCATCGCGTCCCTTTGCAAAAATGAATAATTCTTATTAAAATACATATCAGGAATCGGGCGTCATCTTACATACGATGAATGATCTTTGATAAACATCACACGAGGTTCACATTGGTAAGTATAATTGTTTTGCATGTAAATCTCTGATTAGTAATTAATACTTTCTTGTATAATAAAATTTTAACGTAAAAGTAGTTATAAAAATGGTATAAAGGGCAATATTAAAATATTAGCTTTAAGATATCATGATTATTAGAACAAGTTTTAATAAAAAAAATTAATAAAATTTAATAAGCTAAAAATATAATAAAACAAACATGATTATCGACATCATATCATTTGAAACTTTTGTAACTTTTTAATTTCGCTTAATTAACAATCACCACTTAATGGTTTTCAACGTAAGCCAATATTGCTTACGATACCAATTGATTAATATATATATATATATATATATATATATATATATATATATATATATATATATATATATATATATATATATATATATATATATATATATATATATATATAAAAGTTCTAATAAAAAAAAGTAAATAGTATGAAAACGTAACAACACTATATTTATGTTATTATTCTATAATGAGTATTATTGAAGTAATTCTAATGTGAATACTAAAATTTGATTATTCTTATAATATTAATTAGAATGTTATTATTCTATTATAAATTTGATATATGTGCATTATTATAGTAAATTATAATGTTAGTTTAACGTGTGATTATTCCTCTATTCATTGCTGAATAATCATATAAAGCCGATGATACAAAATTCATTACATAATAATAACATAAAAGTAGTTTTTTTATGTTTTCATACTATTTGTTGTTTTCATTTGAATCATATCTCTCTCTCTCTCTCTCTCTCTCTCTCTCTATATATATATATATATATATATATATATATATATATATATATATATATATATATATATATATATATATATATATATTGTGTTTGTAAAGTTTATATAATCATGAGTAGTTAAATTAACAAGATATTTAATCATACTAAATAAAAAACCAAATTTAACAACATAATTTTATTTAGTAGTGCATGCTAATTCTCCTGCCACAACCAAATGAAGTTATTAATAAAGTATTGGATTATAACAACGTTGTTAACATATCATATTTAGAATCATTACTTTAGTATTTATTATACAACCTATTATTTTTCTCTTATATCACATCTTTCTACCGAACACCTTTGGGTACCTAAGGTTATATACCTTTAAGGGTATATTCACTTTGCGCTTATTATATGGTAAAAGTGAATATACCCTTAAGGGTATGTAAGCTTAAATACACAAACCCATCATAATTTGTTATTTTGTATGATATATTCATTATAATGTTCTTAAACTTCAATCACTAACTTGATTTGCTCTCAAGAATATTGAAATTTCACTATTATTTTTCTCTTACATCACATCTCTCTACCGAACACCTTCAAGACTATATATATTATAGTTGAAAATGAAAACTAGGTAAGTGGACGATAATGGTGAAATTTATAAGAATCTTTGGAAGTAAATCAAGTTAGGAGTTGAATTTGAAGAACTGTGGACGGTAGCTAAGGTTATATACCAATAAAGGGTATATTCACTTTGCCCTTATTATATGGGAAAATTGAATATACCCTTAAGGGTATGTAAGCTTAGAAACCCAAACCCATCATAATTTGTTATTTTGTATCATATATTTATTATAATGTTCTTAAACTTCAATCCCTAACTAGATTTGCTTTCAAGATTCATGAAATTTCATTATTATTTTCCACTTACATCACATCTTTCTACCGAACACCTTCAAGACTATATATATTATAGTTGAAAATGAAAACTAGGTAAGTGGACGATAATGGTGAAATTTATAAGAATCTTTGGAAGTAAATCACGTTAGGAGTTAAATTTGAAGAACCGTGGACGATTACAATGCATTATATGATACAAAACGACGTAGTATGGTGACTTTGGGTATGTAACACCTGATTCCCGGTACCCATTTAATTTAAGCATTTCTGTATTTCCTCTGGGACTCGATGAGTTGGTGGCCCAACTCGTCGAGTAGGATCGCGATCCGCGGGCGTTTTAAGTGCCTACTCGACGAGTCGGGAGACTGACTCGACGAGTAGGTGCTGTTTGAGGGAAACCCTAAATCTGAGGGTTTGCACCCTATTTAAACGTCTTATTGCAGCCTTCATTGTCCCATATGCTCCCAGAACACTTATTATCGAAACCCTAGCCGCTTTAAGTAATCTATGGCCATTTTTGGTGCTTTTGGGTGGTTATGAAGCTTGAAAGGAAGGAGGAAGCTTGGGAATTCGATTTGGGGCTTCTAGATCCAGAGATCTTATTCCATTTTCAACTCAATCGAGGTAAATGCCCCCTGTTTTGGTCTTTATTGTAGTTTTTCATCTTTAGGGCTTAGATTTTGGGTGCATTTAGGGCTTTCTAAGCCATTTCTAGATTTGTGATGTGATTCATGGAGTTCTACTTTTAGATCTGAGTCATTGGAGGAGTCTCATGGCATAAAGGTGCCGAATTTATGGCCATGAGAGCGCCATGCACATTGTAGAGCACCTTGTATGGATTTTTTTAGCCAAAACGCCATGCATGTGCCCTAGGTTTGGAACTTTACGTATAAAATGGACATTAGGAGGCCAGATCTATGGTTTTGAGAAGTTAAGACCCATTTAAATCGACTGTATAGTATTGGTCAAGGATGGACTCGCCGAGTTGTTCATGGGACTCGGCGAGTCGAGGCGTAATGACCACCGAATCCATTCTGCGAATGGACCAGTTATTAGGGAGGGGAGTCCTGTGGATGTTTGGACCCGAAAAAGGACCTAAGAACCATGGGACTCGATGAGTGTATCATTAGAATCGGCGAGTCCAAGGCAATATCCCAACGTTTGAAGATGAACTCGACGATTTGTTCATACAACTCGGTGAGTCAAGGGCAGGACTTGTTCATAGGATGGTAATAAACTCGACGAGTTGTTCATACAACTCGGCGAGTCGGATGAAGGCTCATTCGGAGTTATTTTAGAAGGAGAACTCGTCGAGTCGTTACCAAACTCGACGAGTTGAGGCGTGAAGAAGGCCAAATGAAAGGATAGGGACTCGGCAAGTTGGCGGCTCAACTTGGCGAGTCGGGTACCAGCACATCATACACACACACGCATTGGTTTTCCACACTTGAGATATTCTTGGATTGTACTCTGACTTGTTACTATTTTATGATTGGGGTTTTCAGACATGATATATTGATTTATGAAATGATATATTTTTATGAAATTTTCTTATGAATGTTTTATACTCAGTTAAATAAAAATGAAATTTTTGGACTCGAAAATTAGGATGTTACAAGTTGGTATCAGAGCCCTGGTTTGAGGGATTCGGACACACCCTCGGGGATGTCTGAACTCAAACTGTGGGACTAAAAGATTTTTACAAAGAAAATGGTTTTCTAAGAGATAATTTAAAAAGTTTTAAGAACAAGGTGTGTGATATGCACGACCGGTCGAGCTAAAGTAAGTATTCATTAAAGTACCCATACAAGTTTATGTTATGTTTATCAGTTTTAGTAGAACTTCATGCTAGAATAAGACTAAGGATCTAGGAATGATGCCTTATGCACCTGCTTTATGTGTTTCAGCTTATGAGAATTGCATGCTAGTATTGAGTAGACTGTACTAGGATAACTTGTTTAGGTTATGCCTGATAGTATGAGCTTAGCATTGTATGCTAGTACAGTTTCCTATTATGAGAATAGAATTGCTTGAGATCGTTCCCTTTTGTCTGAATGCTTCTTGCTTTGTGCTTTATGGGACTATGAGTGATGGGAGTTAGCCATTAGGTGAATATGTTAAAGTCACATGTGATCAGGGTTGAATAATCTTAGAGGGTTAGATTTGACCCTATTTTGCAGATCTTGTTTGAGTCCTAACCGTTGTAGGGATGAGTCCCTTACTCGAAGGATTATCCGGGCCTCATTGCATGTGATTGTATTCGGGTAATGGCTAATTGGCATTACAAAGAAGTCTTCAGCAGCTGAGGACTGATTAGGGTGGAGTCAGAGGTACCTTAGGGCAAGCCTAGGATGAGACTAGCAGAGATCAGTAACAGTAGAAGGGACTTGGTGGAGTCGAGGCAGTTCTTGAGGAAAGTACATATAGATGTGGAAGGTAGTATGGGCTCATACTACTGGAAGAAGAGGATCCGTACATGAATCGAGGATGGATGAGACAGGTTTAGGAAAATTATGATGGATGTGATCCCTCTAGATGTATTAGTATTACTGACAGTTGTCACTATGTATTGCAAAATGGTGGTGCTACGTCCGAGGCCAGCAGTTGGCAGTTCAGGAGAGGGATCGGGTTCAGGTTCAGGTTCCGAACCAGTGGATGAGAGGCTACACGAGTTCATTGCTTCCTAGATCACTAGAGGCATCCTTGATGCGATCTCAGTCATCTTTGGGTCGATCAAGGAGGGGATTATCGAGCTGATGGAGGATCACCTCAGGGCGTTCAGGAGTGATATGGCGACCAGCCAGTCAGGATCACGCACACTGTCCTTTAAGGACTTCAGGGGTAGTGGTACGCCGGATTTCCATGGGGAAAAGGAACCAATTGCTGCCATACGATGGATTGCAGACATTGAGTCTACGCAGTTGAATAGCTTTTGCCCTGAGGGGTCGAAGGTGCAATATGCAGCAGGATGCTTGAGAGACCGGGCCAAGGATTGGTGGGAGTCGGTCGGTGACTCTCTAGGAGCCTCGGCTATTGAGGCTATGACATGGCCAGACTTTGTGACCCGGTTCAAAAGTGAGTTCGCGCCAGCTGTGGAGCTTCAGCGGTTGACTAGGGAGTTTTTGGATATGAGATAAACTACGAAGACTATGGCGGGGATCACCGCTAAGTTCCGAGAGAGGGCGTTGCTGGTGTCCCAGTATACGGGAGATGAGGACATGAGGAGGACCTGCTACCATGACATGCTGTGAGCCGACATTCAGGAGCATGTTAGATTTTTAGCTTGCCCTACCCTGGATTCCATGATTACCAGGGCAAGGGAGAGGGAGATTGCCCTGGAGCACATCCGAAAGAGGAAGGTAGAGGAGGGAAAGACGACTGGGGCTTCGGGGAAGAAGCCCAATGGATCAGATGGTAGGCCGAAAGGCCAGTAAGGACATGACCGTTGCAGGAAATGCGGCAGGCTACATGAGGGGGCGTGTAGATTGGGATCGTCGGGCTGCTACAAGTGCGGAAAGACAGGGCATTTCAGCACGGATTGTACCGCCCCTGCACCCACTATTCAGAAATCCGAGTTGTTGTGTTTCCACTTAAACCAGAGGGGTCATAAGAAGGCTAATTGCCCCTAGTTGACAGTAGTAGCGCCAGTGAAGGCGCCAGCCCCAACGACCCTGCGGATTACTGATGGCCGTCAGGGCAAGTCAGAGGCTCCAGTAGTGAGGAGTCGAGCCTTCTAGTTGACCACTAAGTAGGCACGCGCCGCACCCGATGTGGTGACAAGCATGATTCTTTCCCTCTGATTTATTTATATGATGTTTTGATATTGATATATGCTTGTATATACATGTTAAGGATCGTTCCATGTGGATTGCCCTGTAGAGGTTGAGATTGCGGACGACCGATCCATGCGAGCATCAAAGGTCTTTCGGGATTGTGTTTTGATGTTTTTCGAAAAGCGTTATCTAGTGGATTTGGTTCCCATACCGTTGAGGGGGAAAAAGGTTATTATTGGTATGGATTGGCTGAGCCCCAATGGGGCAGTGATTGACTTTGCGCAGTAGTTGGTTCGGATCAGGACCCCAGGTGGGGGAGAGCTGGCGATTCTTGGCGAAAGGCCACAGCGAGGTTCAGCCTTATGTTCGGCAGCGAGAGCGAGGCGCTACCTTCAACAGGGTTGCGCAGGATTCGTCGCCTATGTTACGGATACCCAGGAGGCGGGTAAAACGACGGTGGGCAATGTGCTTGTGGTACTAGAGTTTGCATATGTATTCCCCGAGGAGTTGCCTGGGATACCTCCGGAGAGGCAGGTGGAATTCAGGATCGACCTCGTCCCTGGTGCTGCTCCGATAGCCAAGACACCGTATCGGTTGGCTCCTCCCGAGATGCAGGAGTTGTCTACACACCATTAGGATCTGTTAGACAAGGGATTCAGTAAACTGTACAGTTCGTCCTGGGGAGCCCCGATTTTGTTTGTAAAGAAGAAGGACAGATCGCATCGGATGTGTATAGATTATCGGGAGCTGAATAAGGTAACAGTGAAGAACTGTTACCCACTCCCGAGGATTGATGACCTCTTTGACCAGTTACAGGGAGCATCTTAGTTCTCCAAGATTGATTTGCGTTCAGGTTACCATCAGATAAGGGTCAGAGAGGAGGATGTACAAATGACTGCTTTTCGGACGCGTTATGGTCACTATGAGTTCGTGGTGACGCCTTTCGGGCTCACCAATGCTCCTGCCACATTCATGGATCTCATGAACCGCGTATGTAGACCGATGCTGGATCGGTCCATGATAGTATTTATAGAAGATATCTTGGTCTACTCCAAGACGCAAGGGGAGCACGAGGAGCATCTGCAAGAGGTTTTGGAGACCCTGCGGAGGGAGAACTTGTATGCCAAGTTCTCCAAGTGTGAGTTCTGGTTGCGCAAGGTGTAGTTTCTTGGGCATCTTGTCAACCATGAAGGTATTCTGTTCGACCCGACCAAGGTAGAGGCCGTGATGAGGTGGGAGGTTCCGAAGTCTCCATATAAGATTCGGAGTTTCCTGGGATTAGCCGGATACTATCGGAGATTCATCTAGGATTTCTCCAAGATAGTTGTACCCTTGACTCGGCTAACGAAGAAGGTCGTAGTCTTTTGTTGGGGGCCTGAGCAGCAGGCAACATTCGAGACACTATGTCAGAGATCGTGCAAGGCGCCAATCTTAGCCCTGCCAGAGGGTGTAGAAGATTTTGTTGTATACAACGATGCATCCATCTCGGGTTTGGGTGCAGTTTGGATGTAGAGAGGACATGTCATCGCTTACGCTTCAAGGCAGTTAAAGCCTCACGAGGCGAACTACCCTACGCATGATTTAGAGTTGGGGGCGATTGTTTTTTCCCTCAATATTTGGTATCATTACCTCTATAGGGTTCGTTGTACCATTTACACGAACCACAAGAGCCTGAGGTATCTCATGGACCAGCCAAATCTGAACATGAGGCAGCGTCAATGGTTAGATGTGGTGAAGTATTATGATTGTGAGCTCCTTTACCACTCGGGGAAGGCCAATGTAGTGGCTGATGCGCTTAGCCACAAGGCAGCGCCGATTAGGGATATCTGCATGCGGATGACCGTGGTGACTCCACTACTAGAGTAGATCTAAGAGGCCCAACAGGAGGCTATGAAGGAGGAACATCAAAAGAATGAGCGTATTGTGGATTAGGTTTCCTCTTTCGACTATGATAGCCGAGGGTTGTTGACCCTCCACTGTAGGGTGTGGGTCCCCTATCACGGAGGCATACAAATCCAGGTTTTCTATCCATCCCAGGGTGACGAAGATGTATAGGGATCTTCATCTCGATTATTAGTGGCCCTGTATGAAGAGGGACATAGCTTGGTTTGTGGATAGGTGCCTGACCTGTAGGAAGGTCAAGGTTGAGCACCAGAGACGTCACGGCAAGGTCCAACCGTTGGATATCCCACTGTGGAAGTGGGAGGATATTACCATGGACTTCATTACGAAGCTTCCCAGGACTGCACGAGGGGTGAATTCGATTTGGGTCATCGTTGATCGGTTGACCAAGAGCGCCCATTTCATTATGATTTAGGAAAGTAATTCGGTCAAAAATTTAGACAACATCTACATCGGGGAGGTGGTGACACGCAACGGGGTGCCAGTTTTGGTGATTTCAGATAGAGACGTACAGTTTACTTCCAGGTTTTGGAAGAAGTTCTATGATGAGCTGGGTACTTGACTACACTTTAACACCGCTTTTCACCCACAGACGGATGGTCAAAGCGAGCGGACCATCCAGACTTTGGAGGATATGCTACAGGCATGTGTGCTAGACTTTGGTGGTAGCTGGTACACTTACCTCTCATTGGCTGAATTCTCCTACAACAACAGATATCACGCGAGTATCAATCATCCTCCCTTTGAGATGTTATATGGGAGGAAGTGCAGGACCCCAATATGTTGGGGTGAGGTTGACCAGAGGGTCATGGGGAGCATCGAAGTGGTGCTCAAGACAACTGAAAGGATTCAGCAGGTCCGGAGCAGGCTCCAGACTACATAGAGTCAGCTAAAAAGCTATGCCGACAAGCGCCGTTCAGACCTGGAGTTCTAGGTCAGGGATATGGTTTCTCCTGATGGTGCTGCCTTGGAAAGGCGTCATCTGATTCTGGAAGCGGGGCAAGTTGGGCCCCAAGTACATTGGACCTTCCAGGGTTATGGACAAGTTGGGCAAGGTAGCATATAAGCTGGATCTGCCAGCCGAGCTCAGTCAGATTCATAGCACCTTCCACATCTCCTAGTTGCGGAAATGTTTGGTGGACGATTCGGCAGTGGTACCTTTAGAGGACATTCAGGTTGATGACAGCCTGAACTACACCGAGCGGCCAGTGGCAATCCTTGATAGGAAGTCGAAGGATCTGAGGAACAAGAAGGTGGAGCTGGTAAAAGTGCAGTGGCAGCACCGCAAGGGCTCGAAATGGACTTGGGAGCCAGAGGACGAGATGAGGGAGCATTACCCCGAGCTTTTTTAGGATCGAAGAGCAGACTTTGAGGACGAAGTCTAAAATAAGTGGGGGCAATTTGTAACACCTGATTCATATTACGAAATTAATTTAAGCATTTCTGTATTTCCTCTGAGACTTGACGAGTTGGTGGCTCAACTCGTCGAGTAGGGTCGCGATCCGTGGGCATTTTAAGTAACCTACTCTACGAGTCGGGAGATTGACTCGGCGAGTAGGTGATGTTTGAGGGAAACCCTAAATCTGACGGTTTGCACCCTATTTAAACGTCTTATTGCAGCCTCCATTGTCTCTTATGCTCCCAGAACACTTCTTATTGAAACCCTAGCCGCTTTGAGTGATCTAAGGCCATTTTTGGTGCTTTTGGGTGGTTGTGAAGCTTGGAAGGAATGAGGAAACTTGGAAATTCGATTTGGGGGTTGTAGATCCAGAGATCTTATTCCATTCTCAGCTCAGTCAAGGTAAATGCCCCCTGTTTTGGTCTTTCTTGTGGTTGTTCATCTTTAGGGCTTAGATTTTGGGTGCATTTAGGGCTTTCTGATCCATTTCCGGATTTGTGATGGGATTCATGGAGTTCTACTTTCAGATCTGAGTCAATGTAGGGGTCTCATGGCATAAAGTTGCCAACTTTATGGCCATGAGAGCCCCATGCACATTGTAGAGCACCTTTTATGGATTTTTGAGCCAAAAACCCCATGCATGTGCACCATGTTTGGAACTTTATGTATAAAATGGACATTAGGAGGGCAGATCTATGGTTTTGAGGTGTTAAGACCCATTTAAATCGACTGTATAGTATTGGTCAAGGATGGACTCGCCGAGTTGTTCTTCGGACTCAGCAAGTCGAGGCGTAATGACCACCGAATCCGTTCTGCGAATGGACCAGTTGTTAGGGAGGGGAGACCTATGGATGTTTGGACCCGAAAAAGTACTTGAGAACCATGAGACTCGACGAGTGTATGATCAAACTCGACGAGTCCAAGGCAATCTCCCAACGTTTGAAGATGAACTCGACGAGTTTTTCTACAACTCGGCGAGTCAAAGGCAGGACTTGTTCATAGGATGGTAATAAACTCGGCGAGTTGTTCATACAACTCGGCGAGTCGGATGAAGGCTCATTCGGAGTTATTTTAGAAGGAGAACTCGTCGAGTCGTTGCCAAACTCGACGAGTTGAGCCGTGAAGAAGGCCAGATGAAAGGATAGGGACTCGACGAGTTGGCGGCCCAACTCGGCGAGTCCGGTCAACTAGAAGTTGACTTTGACTTTGACTTGGTCAGGGGTAAAATAGTCATTTTACCCTAAGAGTAGTTATCAGTTTCTGATTAAGTGTTTTATGGATTTATAGCCAGAGGACCGCCGGAGCAGCAGTCAGACATCTGCAGATCAGCTTCTCAACAGTCAGCCTTGCGAGGTGAGTTACCTTCTAGTAGCGGTGGGTCTATGGCCACAATATCGGCCCACCAGTAGGAGTTGTATGTTAGATGATTGTCTTTGTGATATTGTCTAGGTTTGCTACTACCTGATATGTTATATGCTGACATGATATGTTATATGTGATAGTAGTAGAGTTCGGTTGTTAGGACTGAAGGGTAGGTCAGGCAACCCAGATATGTCTGACAATATGTGATGATATGTTTATATGCTGGCATGATATGTTATATGTGATAGTGGTAAAAGGAGGGAAATAGTCCCCAAGTTCGGTTGTTAGGACCGAATGGTAGGTCAGCACCCCAGAACGGCTTGACATCGGTAGGTCAGCACCCCAGAAAGGCTTGACACGTGTAGTTCGGCACCCGCCGTACCGGGTAGGTCGGGCACCCCAGAATTGTCTGCCAGTATGTATGCTATGTGATTGTATGATATGTCGTACAATGGGGGAACTCACTAAGCTTCGTGCTTACAGTTTATAGTTTGGTTTTAGGTACCTCTTCAGCAAAGGGGAAGGAGTTGGCACGATAGCAGCACATCATACACACACACGCATTGGTTTTCCACACTTGAGATATTTTGGGATTGTACTCTGACTTGATACTATTTTATGATTGGGGTTTTCAGACACGATATATTTATTTACGAAATGATATATTTTTACGAAATTTTCTTATGAATGTTTTTATACTCAGTTAAATAAAAATGAAATTTTTGGACTCAAAATTTGGGATGTTACAGGGTACCTAAGGTTATATACCATTAAGGGTATATTCACTTTGCCCTATATGAGAAAAGTGAATATACCCTTAAGGGTATGTAAGCTTAGATACCCAAATCGACCATAATTTGTTATTTTGTATCATATATTCATTATAATATTTTTAAACTTCAATCCCTAACTTGATTTACTTTCAAGATTTTTGAAATTTCACTATTTTTTTCGTCTTACATCACATCTTTCTACGGACCACCTTCCAGACTATGTATATATTATAGTTGAAAATGAAAACTAGGTAAGTGGACGATAATGGTGAAATTTATAAGAATCTTTGGAAGTAAATCAAGTTAGGAGTTGAATTTGAAGAACTGTGGACGATTACAATGCATTATATGATACAAAACGACGTAGTATGGCGACTTTGGGTACGTAAGATTATATACCTTTAAGGGTATATTCACTTTGGCCATATGATATTCTCTTAGTCTGTGTATCTTCAAATGAGACTCACCGTTATTCCGAACGTCGAAACGATACATTGTTATAAATGGTCATGTTCTATGGGAAGGACAATTTTGGCAAAACTAATTGCAAATTGTAGCTTTTATTTATGTATGATTGTTAGACAAAAATAGTTGGAAGATTTTAAAACTTGTAAAATTACATAAAACGACTTATCTGAAACATGTCTATGATTTTAAAAAATGGTAATTAAGTCAATTTGCAAATTTATAAAAGAGTTGTTTGTTGAATGCTACTTGAAATATGTTTTAGATTTTGAGGTTTTTGTTTTAGCTTAAAAGCTAAAACTCCTACCGTTGAGCATAATCTTTTTCTTTTTTCAAACTTTTTCTTATAAGCTAAAACATAGAAGTTTTAAAAACATATCTGCCGAACACGCCCAAAAACATAGTTATACTTGAAATTTACTAGCTTTAAACGACTTAAATATGGAAATCATAACTGAAAATTGCATTGATTGTGGAGTAGCTCGAGCTACCAAGGAAATTGGACACCTAACCACGTCGAGGAATGCCATATGAGATAACTAGATTGCATCGACACGCTTGATCATTTTAGCTCACCGTTTTACGCAAGAGTTTTCTTTTACAAATGTGGAATACATTTTTAATTCAGAAGAATGAATAAAAAGATAATCAAACCAAAGTCTAACGCAAGAATGTGCAACACACGAATTGAATATCGTTATATTTGCCTTACATCTTTTAAACATATTATGAGACACACTTCTAAAGTTACAATCAAAGTCAAAATAGAGAATTAGAACAAGCAAGTGATCTACGTCATAAATAGTTAGGCAATTCCACAGTTATTTTGACAACGTGTTTCTTTACAAGAACTTCTTACCTGTTTTTCAAAATATGATTAATGTTATTACAAAATTAAAGTCGGAATCAAATTAACGTAAAACATATTCATAACATTTTAAATGGCGTTGTAAAGAATATATGATAAAATATGAAGATGTTTAATGTTACTATACAACAATGGTCTTTTTGAAAAATATAAACAAAGTTACATAAATAGTACCTGTGGTTTATCAAATGTAATAAATTGAAATTGAAATATTTTTTTTGGTAAGAATGGTCCATATAATTTCCAAAACTTGTGTGAATGCTCCTTTTTTTCTATCATCATTACTATTCATGTGTTTGGGTGTTTCTGGTAGAGATTTAATTTATGATCATGGATAAATCATAAGGACCATTTACGTTATGTTTATGAGTTTGTAGCTTTTAACTCTTACTTTTTTAATATGTTATTTTGACCGTTTCACTTTTAACTTTGTAAAATATTACGTTCACCCCTCTATTTTGTAAATTCTTGTAACGTATTATATATAATTTGATTTTCCTTGAAACTTTTGTTCGTTAACCTAGAAAACTAATTTTTTATGTGTTTATTTTATATACATGTCGGTATAAATTCAAGGTTGTCAACGTTTCTATTTGAATTTAGAAATTTATTTCGTTATTTTTTTTAAGTTAATTGCTTTTTTTTGCACGCGTCAATGTAAATTTAAGTTTGCCTATGCTTCGATGTAGTTCTTTTTTATTTTGCATGCTTAATTTTATGTGCGTTTCCTACGTATGAGTCGGATCATATATAATAACTTTAGTTCAATGATTTAAAAAATAACTGTATTATATTCGAGTTTGCCTACGATTATACGTTGTTTTTACGTTTTTGTACTTAATTTTATACATGTTTCCTACGTATGATTCATGTCACACACAATAACTTTCATTTGTTAACTTAAAAAAACATATACATTTTATTGTGTCTATCATTTCGACATAATCTTTTTATGTTTCCATGCTCATTGTTATGTACGTGTTTTTTTCGTTCGTGCTTTTTTATGTTACAATGTACTTATAACACGTCACACCCATGAATCTTAAATCAATTTGAATGTTGAAACCCGACATTCAGACATAACAATACTGCGTTAGCAATACATTTGCATGAAAATCTATAAATATCCTTATCCAATACATACCATATATAACATACATGAGAATGGTGGGTGGATAGAGGAAGACCCGGAAAAAGAACCCATGGAAGACCCGGAAGAGGAGGAAGTCGACGAGGAGGAATAGGGTGACTCGGACACAGAGTACGAAGTCATCGATCCACCATACATAGCTAGGGTACCCGCACAACAGATGAGCCCTAATGGCCCTATGCCCCCGTGGGCCTACGATATCTGGAGGTGGAGCAGGCAGCAGGGACAGCATCCACCATTTGGCATGGAGCAGAGATTCTACGACCTTAGACATGGAGGGCCGGCAGACCGAGCTCTTCCTGTTATGGTCAGACGAACCCGATATATCGGCAGTCAGGCCCAGGCGACCATCAATCAGATGGACGAGATGAGGGCCATGGTGGAGCGTGCAGAGAGGCAGAGCCAGATCATATTGAAGGAATACTAGGAGTGGCAGGCCACACTAGAGGGAAGGATACGAGTCACCGAGCGCCAGCTAGCCAAACTCCAGGGCGCTTCTACTTCATCGTCGGCACCACCAGATACCTCCCAATGTGAGTAGGACCCATCCTACTCACCACTGTTGTTGATGGGGCTTTTTTTTCTTCTTATACTCTATGTATGCAGGACTGAGCCTACGATTAAGTGATTACACTACTCGTGGGGTCGTTATGATGTCTGATTTTTTTATCCTCTATGTATTGTAGACCTTTCAAAGGTCAATTTTCATGCATTTATGTAGTAAAACGTTATCATTTAATGAAATAATTATGTGTTTTATTGTGACATTGTTATCGACTATGTTCTCTCTTTGTTTATATTTGATATAATTCAATTCAATTATAAGTACACTTGAACCACTGTAACCGCTAAAATAAGGGTTTTCCATAAACTCATCATCATTCCCGTCTCATTGCAGGAAATGCCTAGACGATATATTAGCAAAAACACTACAGCAGCACCACTGCTGTTGCCGCCTCGACTGGAAATGAACTATGTTGCTTTCCAAGCAGTCATCTCAGCTGTTGCCACTGCAACATTAGCCCACATCAATGAGCACACAAATAAAGGAGGTAAAGGGAGTGAGACAGGAAGCTCCAACCACGGGGATAAGCACGGGCACCAAAGAACATGCACCTACAAGGACATCACCAGTGCAAAACCGAAGTCATTTAACGGAAGTGGTGGGGTAATAGCTCTTACCCGGTGGATGGAAAAAACCGAGTCTATTTTTGAGATTTGCGGGTGTTTGGATGAAAGCAATGTAAGATTTGCAATCTATACGTTTGCTGACAGGGCCCTTTCATGGTGGAATGGCCACATCAAGGCCCTAACTCTCCCAGTCGCAAATGCTATGTCATGGGAAGACCTCAAAACAATGATGATGGATGAGTACTGTCCCCGTTGTGAAGTGCACAAACTCGAGCAGTAACTGTGGAATCTTACCGTACAGAACTCTAACATTGGAGGATACATTGCCCGGTTTAGTGAGCTACACTCTTATGCCCAGGGATAATAAATTCTGAGGCCAAAAAGGTTGAACACTTTATTTGGGGGTTCACTCCTCCAATTCAGGGGAACATGATTGCTGCTAACCTCTCGACCTTCGATAGTGCCAAACGTCTGGCTTAAAAGTTGTATGACCACGGGGATGGAAAGAACACAAAGACTACTGGCGCTGAAACAAAGAAAGAGGATAACAATAAGGAAAACCAAGGGAACAAAAGAAAAGGCTGACAGATTCAAGAATCATCCAAGAAGCAAGAAACTATAGCAGTCCACGCTACTACAACTTAAACCGCACCAACACCAGCTACACCAACATCAACCACACCAACACCAGCAAGGTCATATGCGGGCACCCTACCGAAGTGTGATAAATGTAATTTCCACCACAACAGCGCATGTCGAGACTTACAGTGCACCAATTGTAAACGAAAAGGACACACCTCTCGGTATTGCAGATCTCAGCCACAATAAAACAACCAACCCAATAATGTCGGGGCCAATCGCACATGTTACAGATGCGGGGAGACTGGTCATTTCAAGCGAAATTGTCCTAAAGCCAACAATCAAGGTGCAGGGGGATCATACAGGGTCCTAACAATAGGACAAGGGGAGAAGGTGCAATATTCGATTGTAGTCACTGGTATGTTTCCCCTCAACAACATCTATACATGCATTATATTTGATAGTGGGGAGAAATGATGTTTCGTGAGCCACAAGTTTAAGCACTTACTAAAACAAAGTCCCCAGAAATTAAAGGAAGCCTAGATGGTGGAAATGGCTAATGGGAGGACTGAAACAACAAATGACATTTTCATAGGGTGCACGTTAACATTAAATAATCACTCGTTTCCAATCAACTTGATGTCGGTTAATATTAAAAGCTTTGATGTGATCATCAGTATGGATTGGTTAAACCCCCACCATGTTGATATTATGTGCCATGAGAAGGCCGTTTGCCTTCACCTACCTACCAACGAAACACTAATTATCTACGAAGATAAACCCGGTACAAATCTCCGTCTCATCTCATGAATCAAGACACAAAAGTGCCTGCATAAAAAGAATCATGCATTTCTAGCCCACGTAGTGGACAAACATAAAGAGGAGAAGAAAATCAAGGATATTCCGGAGGTATGTAATTTTCCAGACGTATTTCTTGAAGACCTCCTGGGAATACCCCCCGAGCGACAGGTCGAGTTTCAGATTGAACTAGTACCTGGAGCCACACCAATTGGCAAGTCACTGTATAGATTAGCCCCTGCATAAATGCAAGAGTTATCTAGTCCATTGAGTGAGCTGCTAGACAAAGGATTCATAAGACCGAGTTTCTCTCCTTGGGGAGCTCCGGTTTTATTTGTTAAAAAGAAAGATGGTTCTTTCCGCATGTGTATCGACTACCGGGAACTCAACAAGCACACTGTCAAAAATCGATACCCTCTTCCCCGGATTGACAATCTGTTTGACCAGTTGTAAGAGGCAAATTATTTCTCCAACATATATCTGAGATCCGAATATCATCAGCTACGGGTCCGAGAAGAAGACATCCCCAAGACTACTTTCCGAACTCGTTATGGTCAATATGAGTTCTTCGTAATGCCATTTGGATTAACGAATGCACCGGCAACATTCATTGATTTGATGAACTGAGTTTTTCGACCTTTCCTCGACAACTTCATAATAGTCTTTATCAAAGACATACTGGTTTATTCCCGAAGCAGAGAGGAACATGGCCAACATTTGAGACAAGTCTTGGAAACGCTTAGAGCAGAGAAATTGTACGCGAAACTTTCCAAGTGTGAGTTTTGGATTCGTCAAGTGAATTTTTTGGGACGTGTGGTCAGTAAAGAGGGAATTCATGTGGACCCATCTAATGTTAAGGCAGTTGAGGGTTGGGCAACTCCGAAAAAACCCACTGAGTTCAGGAAATTTTTGGGCCTTGTTGGATATTACAGGAGGTTCATTCAAAATTTCTCGAAGATCGCCAAACCCCTCACCACTCTAATTCAAAAGTGTGTACCTTTCACTTGGGAAAAGAAGCAAGAGACAACCTTTCAACCCTTAAAGCAAACCCTCTGCAGTGCTTCGGTCTTGTCACTTCTAGAGGGAACAGAGGATTTTGTAGTATATTACGACACTTCCAACCAAGGTTTAGGTTGTGTACAAATGCAACGTGGAAAGGTGATTGCCTACGTGTCCAGACAACTAAAAAACAATGAGGTGAATTATACAATCCATGACCTCGAGCTAGGAGAAATGGTCTTTGCTTTAAAATTTTGGAGGTACTATCTCTATGGGACAAAGTGCACAATTTACACAGACCACAAAAGCCACCAACACATTCTAAATAAAAAAGAATTAAACATGAGGCAGCGAAGATGGGTCGAGCTACCAAACGAATACGAATGTGAGATCAGGTACCATCCGGGAAAAGCTAACATGGTAGCCGATGCTCTAAGCCGGAAGGAATACTCAGGGTGCCGAGTAAGAGCACTATTAATAACCATCCATTCCCACTTTTCTTCACAAATCAAGGAGGTTCAATGGGAAGCTTTGAAACTGGAGAACATCGCAAACGAAGCCTTGCGGGGAATAGACAGAAACCTCATCATCAAAGAGGACGGAGCATACCATCTCATGGACTGGATCTGGACCCTAAAATTTGGAGGGTTCAGAGACATAGTCATGAATAAAGCCCACAAGTCAAGATACTCCATCCATCCGGGTTCCGACAAAATGTACCAAGATATCAAACAACATTACTGGTGGCCGAACATGAAAGCGGAAATTGCTACCTACGTGAGCAAGTGTCTGACTTGCGCTAAAGTGAAGGTAGAATATCAAAAGCCCTCGAGTTTGTTGCAACAACCCGTTGTACCCAAGTGAAAATGGGATAGGATAACAATGGATTTCATCACCAAATTACCCATGACGACAGACAGATTAGATGTCATTTGGGTGATTGTCGATCGGTTGACTAAGTCTGCCCATTTCCTACCAATAAAGGAAACATACAAAATGGAAAGGCTGACCCGGATTTACATAAAAGAGGTGGTGAGACTATATGGAGTACCGATATCTATTATC
Source organism: Lactuca sativa (assembly GCF_002870075.4). NCBI lineage: Eukaryota > Viridiplantae > Streptophyta > Magnoliopsida > Asterales > Asteraceae > Lactuca > Lactuca sativa. The sequence goes on from NC_056630.2 coordinate 238,604,519, forward strand.
TCTAACCGCGATAGTAGGTACACCTCAAGATTTTGGCAGTCGCTCCAGAAAGCATTAGGAACTCAGCTAGATCTAAGCACTGCCTACCACCCCCAGAATGACGGCCAAAGTGAATGAACCATTCAAACACTAGAAGATATACTCCAAGCATTTGTCATAGATTTCGTCAAGGCATAGGATACCCACTTGTCACTAATCGAATTCTCGTACAACAATAGTTACCATACAAGCATTAAGTTCGCTCCCTTCGAGGACTTATACGGATGGAAATGCAGATCACCTCTTTGTTGGGTGGAGATAGGAGACACACAATTGAAGAGAGGGCAGGTACCAAACAACACTCTCACAAGACCTGAAATCATTCAGGAAACAACGGAGAAAATCGTCCAGATCAAAGCACGACTCCAGGAATCTCAAGACCGACAGAATAGCTATGCAGACCAACGGCGAAAGCCCCTGGAATTTCAAGTAGGAGATCATGTTCTGCTAAAAGTCACTCCCTGGAAAGGGATGATACAATTCGGAAGCCGAGGAAATTTAAATCTGTGATACATCGGACCATTCGAGATCCTTGCCAGGATCGGTCTGGTAGCCTACAAGCTACAGCTACCACCAGAACTTAGCAAAGTACACCCTGTCTTCCATGTATCAAACCTAAAGAAATGCCTATCGGATGAAACCTTCGTTGTTCCACTTGATGAGATTCAGGTGAATAAAATCTCCTGTTCATTAAGGAACCATTCAAAATTATGGATAGAGAAGTGAAACGTACAAAACAAAGTTGCATTCCTATTGTAAATGATGGAGTGCCCGATGCGGACCTGAATTCACATGGGAACGTGAGGATCAGATGATGCAAAAATACGCCCATCTCTTCTCTAGTTCTTAAAGATTGCTTTCGAATGAATTTCGGGACGAAATTCCCTTTAACGGGGGGATGATGTCACAATCAGCAAGTTAGGATTAAGATTGCTATCCATGTACAAACAAATTGCCTTTATGTAACCTTGTATCATTTCAATTTTTGAAATTCAAACTTCGATGCTATTAAGTTTATAACCTCAAACATTGTCATCCAAGTCGAAACCACCTGGTATAGCCCAAAAACTTAACCTAATAAGCTAAGTCGACTCAACTTTGGGCCTTAGCCCAAGCTTTTCGACCCAAGACCCTTATTTGGGCCAAGACTCCCTTATTGGGCCCTAATGGGCTGATAACCTCTGAAGTTGACCCTATTGGGCCTAAAGCCTTATTTTTAGCTTCAATGGGATGCAATTCACTATTGGACTTCCTAATGGGCCAAAAAAATTTAATTAGCATTGTTTTGGGCTGTATGACCTTATTGGGCCATATTGGGCCGTAAAAATTCTTCTTAGACTATATTAGGCTGAAAACCTCCTACTGGGCCCTATTGGGCCGAAAAGTCTTCCACTTAATCTTATTGGGCCAAAAACCCATATATGGGCCATAATGGATAAAATTTTTCTATTGGGCCCTATCTTTAACCCGAAAAACCATTTATAGGCTAAAAATCCTTATTGGGCCAAACCTAAAATCGGGATTAATCTATTGGGCCTACCTTTAGGCCAAATACCTCTCTAAACTCAGTTAGCCCATTTTCAAAAAAAAAAACAAAGAAAAGGAAAAGGAAAAACACAAGAGTTCATAAATAGATGCCACCTCAAAATTTCACTACATGTAACAATGCTTATTGCCCAACAAACATCCATGACCTTCACATCACCATAGCTAGAAGTCAACCCCTATCACCCCTACCTTCCTTTAGATCAGTCGAAATCTTACACCCCATCCCCTCTCCACTTTTCACTTCCAACTTACATTCTTATCTTATTTTCTCTCAACACTCAATAAACTATGTCTCATTTTCTTCTTCAAAATTCATGGGTTTGTGTGGTACTTTTCCAAGAAAGTATTCTTTAAGCTTCATAACTTGGTAAGTGTTGGTAAACTCTATAGTTTTGTTCCAAGTTTACACTAAAAATCCTTCCTCATATAACTCCATTTTCCTGTTTAAGCCTTTGGAACACCATAACTTCAAGAATCTCTTCAAGAGAGCAACCTAGAACCAAAACCTTCTCCATTCTCCTTTTACAACCCAAAAAAGCCCTAAGGTGAGCTTCATACCCCTTGTTTTTGAGTTTTTCCTTTTTTTTTGGGGGGGGGGGGGGGGATACAAGTCAAAATCTTGTCTTAATCCTTGGATATTCTCTTACATGTGTATGTTTTATATGTTTATGTGTGTTTAAATGTTGTGATATCATGAACTTGAGTTTTTGTGCAAGTCTCAAGTTATTTGGAAACATATTTGGACATGAAAGTTTGAACAATGATAAGAATGGGCTATTCATAACCATTTCGGTAAAAATGGGTCATTTATGACCATTTTGGTAAAAATGGGCTATTTTTTACACTTATGGTAAAAATGGCTATTTTTGACACTTATGGTAAAAATTAGCTATTTTTGACACTTTTGGTAAAAATGGGCTATTTTTAACACTTCCGGTAAAAATGGACTATTTTGACACTTATGGTAAAAATGGGCTATTTTTGACACTTATTGTAAAATTTGGCTATTTTTGACACTTATAGTAAAAATAGGTTATTTTAGACACTTATGGTAAAAATTGACTATTTTCAACAATTGTTGTAAAATGTCCTAATTATGTTAGTTCCAACTTTAAATATTTATAAAAAGAATTTTACAAATAAATCTACCAAATTGGTGAACTAAACTTATTTATGACACGAAAGTTACATGTCATAATCTGTCTATCGTTAAGGTTTTAATCACTTCTAGTTAGGGGTGTTCAAAAATATCCGCATCAGAAATATCCGATCCGAAAATCCGAAAATCCGATCCGAAATTATCCGAAATTTCGAATATCCGAATTTTCGGATATCCGAATTTCGGATATCCGGTTTTTCGGATTCGGATACGGATAGTGAATTTATAAAGTTTCGGATATTTCAGATATCCAATATCCGAAAAAAACAATTTTTCTTTATTTTTTAATATTTTAAAATGAGAAATTAGAAACATTGACATGCTTAATGGACTAATGTTCCCCGCAATTTTCAACTTTTTCGTGACCATTCTTTCCAAACTTTTATTGCAAATCTTTCCATTTACAATCGTTATATATTTGTTTGTTATAATCCTGGTTCGTTGGCTTATAATAAAAAACTATTAAGTAAATGCTACATATATTTATTTGTTGCTATCGATATCCATCTATGTCGCAAGATTTAACATAGTTGCTATTATTAATTTTAAGAGTTGAGGTGATTTTATGGATCGGATGTTCAGATGTGGATATTTATTTAAAATTAATGAAATTCGGATATCCGATTTAATATCCGAATTCGTATCCGAAATTTCGGATACGGATTCGGATATCAAAAATCAACTATCCAAATTTTCGGATATCTGGTTTTGAACACCCCTACTTCTAGTGAACTGTGTAAAAATTAAGACAAGAATTATTGCGTGTCGTAAATTGCAGTCGTAAATATACACTATCAACATTATTTATAACGTTAGATAATAGGATTCAATATTTGTGTAAATTAGGCTCTTGTGACACACTCCTTCACTCGTACCGACATAGTGTACATCGTAACTCCTGTAGTTATAACCAGAGTCTCCTGCAGGGAGAGCGAGAAAATGTGTATAGATCTATACGGGGTTGACACCCCACACATGAGATGTTCGCTACAGCTAGGCCGGCCAGTCTAGGGTGACAATAATCTTTAGAAACCGTCGCCTGAAGAATTTCAAGAGAAGCGCTCTAGTCACATTAGTATGGTTGTAATGAATCACATAGATAATAACGTTATCATTTTAGAAATTTACGTAGAACATACACTCTACTCGGTTTATAAAGTACAAATCTACGTGTTATCTATTTTGCAAATAATTTCACCACTCTTGTTTTAGGGTTTTAAGACCACAACTTTTCGTATAACATAAAATATAGGATTTTCTGGGAACACTCTCTATACAATTTTCAACCACGATAAACAAAATATACACATGCAATTACACACGATTTGAAACAAGACCCTCAAACTATTTTTACAGAAAATATTGGATTTTCTGGAGGTTAAAAACTATTACAAAGTTTTTCTTACAAATATGCTTATGAACTCACCAACATTCTATGTTGACGCTTTTCAAAACAACTTGTATTCTCAGGAACACAGTGAGCACGTTTTCAGCCAAGGACTTTGGATAATTGTTATATCTTTGAATTATCATACATTATGTTATTTTTGGATGTATTTTCATGAACACAATTCAAAGTTGTAAAAATACATGTTGGTATCTTTAATGTATGATGATGGTTGCTATGTTTCATTTATATTCAATTGTTATGATATTGTAAGATGAAGTCACCCGCCCCCGGATGTTTCTGCCGTCCAGGTTCGGGGGTGTGACATCTCCCGTAGAGCATCTCAAAAGGGAGGATGATCTATGCTGGCATGACAGTCGTTGTTATACGGAAATTATGCTAACAGAAGATATGTATCCCAACTACCGTTGAAATCCAATATACATGCGTGCAACATATCCTCAAAAGTTTGGATCGTCCTCCCACTGTGCCCATCAGTTTGAGGGTGAAAGACTATCCTGAGTGTAGACGAGTGCCCATCTCGTCATGGAACCGCTTCCAAAACCTGGAAGTGAAACGAAAATCGGCACCACCAAAATCGGCACTTCATGACGTGCCACCACCTCGCGAACATTGATCTCGGTTAGCTTCCCAGCTAATATACTCTCTCCTAGATTGGGATGAAATGAGCACTCTTGGTCAATCAATCCATGATGACCGTAATCGAATTTGTTCCATGAGTGGTCCTAGGATGCATTGTGATGAAGTCCATAGTGATATATTCCCATTTTCACACGGGAATATCCAACGGCTGCATCTTTTCGTGAGGTCGCTAGTGCTCGACCTTGACTTTCCTGCAAGTCAAGCACTGCTCCACATACCATGCTATGTCCCGCTTCATGCAGGGCCACCAATAGTCAGGGCGAAGATCCCGATACATCTTCGTCGCCCCAGGATGGATGGAGAACCTAGACTTGTGGGCCTCTTCCATCAGAACCTGACGCACCCCACCCCAGTAAGCAACCCATACTGTCTGATGTAGGGTCAATAAGCCCCGGCGGTCATAATCGAATGAGGCTATCTGGCCTTGTTGGATTTGGTGTATAATCCTATAACTATAACTGGTATGTACTTGACCCGATAGTAGCATGGTCCTTTTGGGTTGCATTCACCAGTGCAATTTGATAGGATGGTTTTATGAGAATAAGGTTATTTACGATTTATTAATATATTATAAATATAATATATTTATGTGGTTATTTAATTAGTATTGTCCAAAAATTAATTTGGAATTAATTTTGTAGTCAAAAGAGACTAATTAAATATGGAGGGATTGATTATGTAAATCATTGAGACTTATAGTACGGGCTAAGTGATCCATGATTATGTAAGTGGGCTAAACCAATAACATGACCCAGGGATAGTCCATGGAGGTTAAACCCATGGGTCATAGGAATGTGGAAATTCATGGATCATTAGGGTTTACAAAGTGTAACCCTAGCACTTGCCACAACTATACATAGTGCCCTCCATACACCAAAATCGGTTGCACCAACCATAGAGACAAGTAAATTATTCCTTAGAACCTCCTCTTGCATATTGGTGTTTGTGACCCATTAGAGGCATCACACTTGAGGTGCTCAAGCTTTCAAAGGTCAAGAACTCTACCCTACTCAAGAGGTATGTATCCTAACTATGTTTTGATTATATATAGATTCAATTGTATGCTAGCTAGGGTGAATGATTTGGAAAAAGAAAATGCATTTATAATTAAAGAAAACATAGATCCAAAGAATTTAGGGTTGCATGTATACTTAGGAAGTGTTATAGTGCTCAAAACCCAACAGGCCTATGATCCGCTGCCACTGTCGACGCTCCTCCTTCATACCCTCGACCTGCGCCTCCTGGATCTGCTCCAGCAACGGAGTAACCACTGTCATCCTCCGAAATATGTCTCATATCGGAGTTGCCACTGCCTTGCGGCTAAGAGCATAGGCCATCACATTGGCCTTGCCTGGATGGTAAAGGATCTCACAGTCATAATCCTTCACCACATCTAACCACCGATGCTGCCTCATGTTCAGATTTAGTTGGTCCATCAGATACCTCAGGCTCTTGTGGTTCGTGTAAATTATACAACGATCCCCATAGAGGTAATGCCACTAAATCTTGAGAGCAAAAACCACAGCTCCCAACTCCAAATCGTGCGTCAGGTAGTTCGCCTTATAAGGCTTCAACTGCCTCGAGGCGTATGCTATCGTGTAACCCCGTTGCATTAGTATCATGCCCATACCCATGATTGAAGTGTCACAGTAAACCACAAAAGCATCAACACCCTCTAGCAAGGTCAGAATCGATGCCTCACATAATCATTGCCTGAGAGTCTCGAAAGTTGCCTGCTACTTAGGCCCCCAGTGGAATGTCATCAACTTCTTGGTCAGTCGGGTAAAAGGAACAACAATCTTTGAAAAATCTTGAATGAATCTTCTCCGAATCTCAGATGGAGACCTTGGAACCTCCCATTGCATCACGAACTCTATGTTGTCCGGATCGACCAAAATACCTTCTAGTTTACAAGCTGCCCCAGAAACTGCACCACGTGCAACCAGAACTCACACTTTCAGAAGTTTTCAAAAAGTCTCTCCCTCCTCAGTGTCTCTAGCACCTCCCTCAGGTGCTCTTCATGCTGCTCCTGAGTTTTGGAATAAACCAAGATATCATCGATGAAGACTATCATAGGCTAGTCTTACATCTGTCTGCACACACGGTTCATGAGGTCCATGAATGTGTCCAGAGCATTGGTGAGCCCAAACGGCATCACCACGAACTCATACTGACCAAGATGCACCCTGAAGCTGGTCAAATAAATCATTAATCCTTGGGAGGGGATAATGGTTCTTCACCATTACCTTATTCAACTCCCGATAGTGTATATACATCTGATGCGACCCGTCCTTCTCCTTCACAAATAGGATCGGAGCTCCCCATGGTGAACTATTCAAACTAATAAATCCCTTGTCTAATAGCTCTTGCAGCTGTATCGACAACTCCTGCATCTCGGGAGGAGAAAAACCGATATGGTGCCTTCGCTATCGGAGCCGCACCAGGAACTAGGTCAATCCTAAACTCTACCTGCCTCTCCGGAGGTATCACAGGAAAATCCTATGCATTGTCGCCTTACCCTTATCTAGGGTATCCATAACATAGGCAACATAACCTGGTCAACCCTTCTGAAGGGAGCGCTTAACTCTCGCTGCTGAACACAAAGTCGGTCCACTCTACGGCCTCTCTCCATGAATTACTAAACCACCCCCAATTGAGGTCTAAACCCGCATAATCTATTGCTCACAGTCAATCACTGCCCCATTGGAGCACGACCAGTCCATACCCACTATAACCTTATTCCCTCATAGGGGAATGGGGACTAAATCAATAGGAAACTGCTCATCAAATAACTATAGTGTACATCCCCGATGGACCCTCACAACCCTAACGGTCCTATCATCTGCTATCTCTACATCTAGTGGACGGTCTAGCTCTCCTAGAGCTCCCACAAACTGCTTGCTGAGCACGAGCAACACAAAAGATTGGGTAGCCCCTAAATCAAATAATACCAGAGCAGATATACTGTTCACATGGAATTGTCCTATAATGAAACACATAAACATAAGTAATTTTCAATTTGAATAAAAAGATAAGGAGAAGATACATACCTGTCACCACATCGGGAGTTGCACGCGCCTCCTCTGCTGTCAGCTGAAAGGCCCTGCTCTTCACCACAGGCACCTCTGATTGTCCTTAATGGCCATTGGTAATTGTAACATCCCGACTCCCTGGTATAACATTTATGAATATTTAATTATGTTTTAAGTGAGAGACTCGACGAGTGGGTTCCCCAACTCGTCGAGTAGGGAAAAATTGACCACGTGGGTTTTTCAACCAACTCAACGAGTTGTAGAGACCAACTCGGCGAGTTGGGGTTGTGAGTGGAAACCCTAATCCTTCGGGTTTGTGTCCTATTTAAAGGGCCTTAAGCCCTCATTTCCACCTCACCATCCAACCAACTTCCCTGTGTGAAACCCTAATCGATCAGATTGGCTTTTGAGAGAGAGAGAGAGAGAGAGGTTAAATTGAGTGGTTTTGTGCATCTTTAGAAGGATATTTGAAGAGCTAGGTATGTTTGATCAAGGAGGGACTGTAGATCTAGAGTTTTGTAGTGATTAGCTCCAGTGCAAAGGTAAAAAGCTTCTATCTTTACCTTACCTTTATGAGATCTTAGTTTAGGGAGGTTTTTAGGTTTTTCTCCCATGTATGTTGTGACGATGAGTTATTTGAGCATATCATGAGGTTGAAAACATAGATGTGGACTGTAGGAGGACTTGAGAGCCCAAAGATTTGAGATTTATTTGAGCATTATGAACCTACTATGTCATGCATGAACATAAAAGCTTGCAACTTTACGTGACATTCGAGACTTGGGAGGTCAGATCTATAGATTGGGGTTGTAGATCTACCTTAAAACGTCTAAAAGAGGATATAGACTGAATGGACTCGTCGATTCAATGAGATGACTCGATGAGTCGGCTAGGGTTTTCCCCTTGATGAGTCTGGACATGGGTAACTTGACGAATTGAGTTAGGTTTTTGCAAAATTTGTGAGGAAATGTGTGACAACCCAAAAATTTCCATTCGGTAAAACCATCCACTACAATTTAAGTCAAATCTGTATCAACTAACTATCAAACTTTTGGGATAAGTTTGAGTGTTTTAAGGTTAGTGCTCTAGAGGATATCAGGAGAGAGGATACACTAGGGTTTAATATGTTGCAATAAGTGCCCAAACCTTCAAGAGTTTGGAATATTACAATCCAAAAATGGTATTCGGACCAAAAACCCTCAAGGCTATATAAAGAAAATTTAGCCATTTTGGATTCATTTGTTACATTTCTAGCTAGAGAAAAGTCGATTTTCTCTCTCAAGGATCTTCACCCGATCACCCCAACTGTAAGTACTTCAACCTAGAGTGTATATAAGTGTGTTATATGCCTTAATAACATTAAAATCATATCAACACAACAAGATTTGGGAGTTTACCGCCCAAGAACATCTTGGAGAGTAAACTCCTTTATAAGGGCCAAAGTGTGCCCAATGTCCCTCCAAGCCTTGGGACTAAACCTAGAGACTATCATTACTTGTATTAGACCACAAAAACATTAAGAAACAAGGATAGAAGTGAGTTCACGGCCAAGGAAGTTCTTGGGCCGTGAACTCCATTTTAGGGTGCCAAAATGCCCTAAATGCCATCCATAAGCCAAGAGACAAGCATAGAACCTTACCTAGATGTGTTTAGGACTCAATACAATCAAAATATCATCACCCATAGGTGATTACGGCCGCAAGCTCCAGCCAAAATGGTCCAAGGGCCGAAAACTCAAGATAAGAGTGTTTTGATGCCACAAACACTTCCTAAGGCTTAGGCATGAATTTAGAATGTTTCCTTATGACCTTTAGCACCCTCATAAGCATAAATGGACATGAGTTTACGGTAGTAAACACATTTGGGCCGTGAACTCCTCAAAAACTCCAAAGAAGGTGGTTTTTCACATCCTAGGTTAAAGCCAATGTCCCTAAAACATTCCCTAGCTTTCAAACTTGCATTCCCACATGTGTAGCCATGAGTTTACGGCCGTAAACTCCCTTGGGCCGTGAACTCATGGTAGTAAACTCATGTGTGTGCCTTATACCTTCCTATGTTGAATCACATGTGATTCCAACACCTAGCCAAGGTGTTTCCTAGTCCTGGAAGGTGTTATCTTTCATATAGTTGTTTATAAACACTATATTCATGTCATTATGGGTCCTTAAATATCATTTAGGACTTATTGTGTCTTGGATCTTCATTCGTGGAACTTCTCCTCCGTACGTGCATACCCGTTTGAATCACCCACATCAGGTGAGTTCATACCCCGTAATGAATCTTTTAAACTATTTTAACTGCTTTAAGGGGGGGGGGGGATACAAGTTGAACATAATGAAAATTGTGTAAATGTTGTGACAAACATCTTTCAAAATGTTACTTATGTCATTTATAAGTCGTCTTTACATTTCAAAACTCTTTTAAAGGTTGTGTTACTTTATAGTTGTACAGAACTCCATTTTTAAAGTATAAGCATAACTTGTTAGACAAATGAGTCTTTTCATCATCAGTACAGTTAGAACATTAGTAAACTATTATAGATATAGTTTAGGAGAATACTATTCATTACTTCTAGTACAATGAAGCACACAAAGAAACAATACCAGAACAGAACAAACAGTGAAAATAATCAAATAACACCAGAACAGAACATAACTAACAAGTTAATTTGCTATAGCATGACAACATGCAGACAAGATCTAACTTTAATGTGAATTACACGGCTTGCATGGATTTGCTCGGGTTGCGTTTGGTTCTCTCAATCTCCATACATGAGAGCGGTTAGTAGGGGTTCCATCTTTCACATTATGACCTTAATAAAACAAATATGTTTTTAGGTTGATAGTACCTCCGTATGTCATTATAAACAACATCAGGGTACTCATTTCTCCCATTACTTTCATAAAGTGTCGGTAACACTTGAAGGTTAATCTATTCTCTATTCGAGATAGGTTATAAACTAGGGAGAATGTACTTTACAGTTGACAAAGGAACACTAGAGTCTTGGTAGAAGACTGCTTTCATAACAGTAGAGTCTTGGTAGAAGACTGCTTTCATAATAGTAGAGTTTTGGTAGAAGACTGCTTTCATAACAATAGAGTCTTGGTAGAAGACCGCTTTCTTAACAGTAGAGTCTTGGTAGAAGACTGCTTTCATAAGAGTAGAGTCTTGGTAGAAGACTGCTTTCAAAACTGTAGGGTCTTGGTAGAAGGTTGCTTTCAAAACAGTCGAGTCTTGGTAAAATGCTACTTTTTAAAAGTTAGGTCCATGATGCTAACCTTATGATTCTGTAATGTATACACTATAGGATACATATATGCTAAGTAGATTCCGAAAGCTAATAGGATGTATGTTCTTGGCTGTACGTCATGTTCTCGTTGGATGTGGGTTTACACCGAGGTCACCCAATCTATTATCTACCCAAATCTATATATATATATATATATATATATATATATATATATATATATATATATTTAAGCTTAGTATACATTAAGTCATCACAAGGGTACCTGGTATGGATCAGGTCATAGGACACTAGAGTCAATGCACAATTTTTCTAGTACAAAACTTTCATTTCAAAGTCAGTACTTTTGGTATACAAAACTAGTGATTTCCCAGTTAAGGGCTTAATCCATTTTATTAAGCCAGTACAGTTTTAAAGACTTTAAGTGAGTTAACTCTATAACACCTTAGTTTATACACCATGTTTATATATAAAACTAATATCCGACAGCTAATAGGATGTGTGTTCTTCGCTGTACGTCCTGTTCCCGTTGGATGTGGGTTTACACCGAGGTCACCCAATCTACTCTCTACCCGATACCAAATTATATATAGCAGTATAAACAAAGCTATTATAAAAGTAATCACCATAGTCAATATTTTACTATAAGAAATATAGGTTTTCTTAAAAGGAACTCTCCATTAGATATAAAGGAACCATTACAAATAACTCCATGTGTAACAAGTGAATACACCAAGGTTATATATGACAACGATCTAACAACCAATGGAATGTGTGCTATCCTCCTTACTTACTGTACCCCGTTGGGTTGTGGGTTGAGGGAAGATGCGCACAATCGATTATTTGTTTACTCCAAGTATATATAACTTGTACCCACTTATTACGCATAGAAAGGCTTGTAGTGTGATTTTACTCAACTCCCATTTTAAGTAGGAACTATATGATTTTCTAGAGGAAAAGGCAAACTTTACAAAACAACACCTTACAGCTTACAATACTTTACATATTCATTTTCAGCCACGTTTTTACAGCTTACTCACATCACTAAAATCTTATGAACTAACCAGCTTAATTGCTGATTAACTCTTTCAATTAACTTGTATTCTCAGGAGACTATTAGACAGGTGCTCGTGCTGGGACTTTAGAAGATGGAGCATTATAGCTCAAGTCTTGTTTTGTTATTTGTTTATGACTTCTAGGTTTTGTGAACACATACATTGTAAACACTTTCTTTCTAAATGAAATGGTTGTTCATTACTTGCTTACCATATACATATCTCGTGATACTTGACATGACGTCCTCCACCCCCGAACGTTTCCGCCGTTCCGGTTTTAGGGTGTGACAAATTGGTATCAGAGCATTGTTTATAGTGAACTAAGTATATCACCCGATAAAAGATATATGTCTATAAATACAATGGGGCTTAAGTGCTCTAATGATATATTTTAAAGTATAACTGCAAGTTATAAAAATATACCTACTTGCTCATACATGTACAGAATAGAACTAGGGTCATGAGGAGAACAGAACTAAAAGTATTTAGAAGGTTGGACACTGTCGTCAACCTAAACAATTATGTAATCATAGCTAGGATCAATATAGCCTGATCAACTATATTCATTCGAGATGTGACCGACATGTGTTTGGAAATGATGTGGTGTTGCAAAAGAGTTAAAACTTACCAAAACACCAGCCAAGAGAACGCGAGAACAAGTACAGTTAGAGTTAGAGTACTATGGGAGTAGTCTATGATACGATAGCGCGATAACAAGTTTAGAACATACCAAGTACATTACGTTAGAATACTATAGGAGTATTTTAGTCCAGATAATTAACTTATGTGATAACTTAAAAGACCCTTGCGGATAGACCTATAATCTTACAGGGTATATTCATAAAGTTTTATATATAATCAAGATCTTATAGACATAGAATCTGTGACCGATGCTTCGCTATCCATTCCTTTTAAGGAAGTAGTGTTGAGGTGGGATCAATTGTTCGAAGGTCTATTTGATCTTCAATTATATACAATACAAACTGGTGTACCATGTACAATTATAGCAGGATTCCGTAAGGATCACCCCATAAAGTTACCTTAAAAGCTCATAGGTTCTTTAGTCACTTTCATTTTCGCACGACAAGCCCAGATAAAGGTAACCACTTCCTCATAGTAGACAACAGAAGAGTTCAGGAGGAACAAGGACAAATTCATGAGAAGTTTTCAAGGAAAGATCAGCCGAAGTAACCAAAACGTCTTCCGCATCACACTAATAAATATTAATTAGGATAATTTATCGAGCGAGTGGAAACACTGCTCACATTACATGTGTTAGAATTATTTTCTTACATGCAGCTGGTAACAGTTATTCAGGAAACATATATTCATTGGACGATAGTTATTTCAAATTCATAGAGTTTATTTGGTATAGACTCATTTATGAATTGTTCCTAGAACCCTATGGAAGTCAGGACCCGATACATCCAAAACTAGGATAACCTTGTCTTTTCAGCTTTTGGCTTGTGTCTGTTGCTATAGACTTATTCCGTCTCATCTTTGTTTTCTTTTAGCAAAGATGCCTCCTCGCAGATCACCAAGACACGCTACTACGATAACTCCAATACCTTCTCCACAAATCGATGTAGCAACTTTGAACGCTGCAGTGGCCGAGGCTGTGGCAACAACCATGGCACAATATCACTCCACCAATACAGGTGGAGGCGAAGCGCCTACCGATTCTACTCAAGGTGAGGTCCCTGTGCGCCAGGGAGAGTTCTCCTACAAGGACTTCACCAGATGCCAACCACTATCCTTTAAAGGGACTGAAGGAGTCATTGCCCTCCTGCAATGGTTCGAGAAAATAGAGTCGGTCTTCGAAATCTGTTTATGCCCTGAAGGAAGCAAAGTGAAGTTTGCTGCTTGCACCTTCGATGGCAAGGCCCTAACATGGTGGAATAGCAATGTTAAGTCACCGACCCTATCAATGGCAAACTCCATAGGTTGGGAAAACCTAAAGGAGTTAATGCGGGAAGAATATTGCCCGTTAGGCGAGATTCAAAAGATGGAACAAGAGCTGTGGGATCTCACTATGGTCGGCTCATACATAGTGACCTACACGGACCGGTTCAGCGAACTAGCAGCTCTATGTTTCGAGATGATTACCTCGGAGAGCAAGAATATAGAAAGGTACATTTGGGGTCTGACTGCTCCGACCCAAGGAAATGTGTTGTCTTCTAACCCAGCCACGTTCGCTAGTGCTAAACGCTTGGCTCAACGACTCATCGATCATGGAGTCCGCCACAGCGTAAAAGTCCCTATTCCCGAGTCGTCAAGGGAAGAGGACTATAATCAAGAGTCGGAGAACAAGAGAAAGAAGAAGTGAACAACACAAGACATCCCACAAGAGCAACAAGCGAGTACTATGTACGCCGCTACGACGCCTACTGCTTCAGCATCTGCCAGTCGTTATGCTGGAAACCTTCCAAAGTGTGGAAAGTGCAACTTTCACCACACTGGAGTGTGCCGAGAAATGCAGTGTCTAAACTGTCACAGAAAAGGACAGACTGTCCATTACTGTAGGGCACCGACTCAACCGATCTCCCAAGTCACCAGAGCTGAAGAAAACCAAGCATGCTATGGCTGTGGTGAGATTGGGCACAGTCAGAGGGACTGCCCAATAATGAAGAACTCAGGAGCGGATGGACGTATTCTGATGATCACCGCAGGAGAATCTACCCCGGAGTCGTCGACGAGTAGTGGTACGTTTTCAAAATAGTATTTACTTTTAAAATTAATTTATATTCATATAAGATTAAAATTTGGGGATAACACTTCAAAAGTAACAATAACAACTCAAATGTTGAAATAGGTCGTAATATTCAGGAGAACTAAAAGATCCCTTAGAGAAGCTATTATGGCTCACCATATACATCAGGGTTGTGCGCAATTGAGAGGTTGCAGACATAGAGTGAGTGACTCCGCTTAGGTTTCCTTCCTTAATTGGTTGAGGATTTGAGGCAGAGATGCTCAGTCGACTGTCTGGCTCATCTTAAGTATTCGCAACTTGTATATGACGGGCGATGGTAGTGGTACCATGGGGGATCATGGTATAAAAGTATCCCTTTAGTAAGTAAAGCACTTTTATTTGTATGTTTGCACACATAGCGGTACGATACATAAGAGTGCTAATTTCAAAATAGAAAAC
This sequence comes from Lactuca sativa, assembly GCF_002870075.4. NCBI lineage: Eukaryota > Viridiplantae > Streptophyta > Magnoliopsida > Asterales > Asteraceae > Lactuca > Lactuca sativa. The sequence goes on from NC_056630.2 coordinate 238,619,797, forward strand.
AGTAAACTCGAGAACAGTTACAAGGAGTACATTGTTGAAAATACTAGGAGTACAATACCAATCATACCATGGATACATCGTCGTTTATCAGACGTTTCTTTCATTTGACCAAAACTTTGTTCATTATAGAGTCCGTTGTTTTCTTTCGTCATGAGTTGGCATGGTCCTCACCATACTGAGTTCATATGTTTCTATCGCCTCGATCGGCAAGTTCTCGAAACTTTCTTCATTCATATCGAAGGTCCGACCTAAAGCTAAACTTTATCTTTCGCAGTCTAAACCCTCGAAGCACTCGTGCAAAGAGTACTTTGTCCTCCAAAGCCTTATCGTCAGACGTCCGCAGACTGGCACGAAATACCACTCGTCCAGCTGACCAATATTCGAGCATAGAGGCTATGGATGAATACAGCCCGCCTATTATTTTCGAATGTATACGCAAGGGCGGTATATGAGTGTGATTACGCAGACCTAGTATGTGCGAGCTAATGATAGATGGACCAATTATTATCCTATCAACAACACCAGGGCAAAGTTGCCAGGTCTACGAGTGAGTATTCTACAAAGCAGAAGAGCTCAACCCCCATTAGTAACGTTAAGAGAGCGAATTTTGGGACAAAATTCATTTTAACGGGGGGATGATGTGACAACCCAAAAATTTCCATTCGGTAAAACCATCCACTACAATTGAAGTCAAATCTGTATCAACTAACTATCAAAATTTTGGGATAAGTTTGAGTGTTTTAAGGTTAGTGCTCCAGAGGATATCAGGAGAGGATACACTAGGATTTAATATGTTGCAATAAGTGCCCAAACCTTCAAGAGTTTGGAATATTACAGTCCAAAAATGGTATTCGGATCAAAAACCCTCAAGGCTATATAAAGAAAATTTAGCCATTTTGGATTCATTTGTTACATTTCTAGCTAGAGAAAAGTCGATTTTCCCTCTCAAGGACCTTCACCCGATCACCCCCAACTATAAGTACTTCAACCTAGAGTGTATATAAGTGTGTTATATGCCTTAATAACATGAAAATCATATCAAAACAACAAGATTTGGGAGTTTCCCGCCCAAGAACATCTTGGAGACTAAACTCCTTTATAAGGGCCAAAGTGTGCCCAATGTCCCTCCAAGCCTTAGGACTAAACCTAGAGACTACCATTACTTGTATTAGACCCCAAAAACATTAAGAAACAAGGCAAGAAGTGAGTTCACGGCCAAGGAAGTTCTTGGGCCGTGAACTCCATTTTAGGGTGCCAAAATGCCCTAAATGCCTTCCATAAACCAAGAGACAAGCATAGAACTTTACCTAGATGTGTTTAGGGCTCAAAAAAATCAAAATATCATCACCCATAGGTGATTACGGCTGCAAGCTCCAATCAAAATGGTCCAAGGGCCGAAAACTCAAGATAAGAGTGTTTTGATGCCACAAACACTTCCTAAGGCTTAGGCATGAATTTAGAATGTTTACTTATGACCTTTAGGACCCTCATAAGCATAAATGGCCATGAGTTTACGGTAGTAAACACATTTGGGCTGTGAACTCCTCAAAAACTCCAAAGAAGGTGGTTTTTCTCATCCTAGGTTAAAGCTAATGTCCCTAAAACATTCCCTAGCTTTCAATCTTGCTTTCCCACATGTGTAGCCATGAGTTTATGGCCGTGAACTCCCTTGGGCCGTGAACTCATGGTAGTAAACTCATGTGTGTGCCTTATACCTTCCTATGTTGAATCACATGTGATTCCAACACCTAGCCATGGTGTTTTCTAGTCCCGGAAGGTGTTATCTTTCATATAGTTGTTTATAAACACTATATTCATGTCATTAGGTGTCCTTAAATATCATTTAGGACTTATTGTGTCTTGGAACTTCATTCGTGGAACTTCTCATCCGTACGCGCATACCCGTTTGAATCACCCACATCAGGTGAGTTCATACCCCGTAATGAATCTTTTATACTATTTTAACTGCTTTAAGGGGGGGAATACAAGTTGAACATAATGAAAATTGTGTAAATGTTGTTACAAACATCTTTCAAAATTTTACTTATGTCATTTATAAGTCGTCTTTACATTTCAAAAACTCTTTTAAAGGTTGTGTTACTTTATAGTTCTACAGAACTCCATTTTTAAAGTATAAGCATAACTTGTTAGACAAATGAGTCTTTTCATCATCAGTACAGTTAGAACATTAGTAAACTATTATAGGTATAGTTTAGGAGAATACTATTCATTACTTCTAGTACAATGAAGCACACAAAGAAACAGTACCAGAACAGAATAAACAGTGAAAAAGAATCAAACAACACCAGAATAGAACATAACTAACAAGTTAATTTGCTATAGCATGACAACACGCAGACATGATCTAACTTTAATGTGAATTACACGGCTTGCATGGATTTGCTCGGGTCGTGTTTGGTTCCCTCAATCTCCATACATGAGAGCGGTTAGTAGGGGTTCCAGCTTTCACATTATGAACGACATCAGGGTACTCATTATAAACGACATCAGGGTACTCATTTCTCCCATTACTTTCATAAAGTGTCGGTAACACTTGAAGGTTAATCTATTCTCTATTCAAGATAGGTTATAAACTAGGGAGAATGTACTTTACAGTTGACAAAGGAACAGTAGAGTCTTGGTAGAAGACTGCTTTCATAACAGTAGAGTCTTGGTAGAAGACTGCTTTCATAACAGTAGAGTCTTGGTAGAAGACTGCTTTCATAACAGTAGATTATTGGTAGAAGACTGCTTTCATAACAGTAGGGTCTTGATAGAAGAGTGCTTTCAAAACAGTAGGGTCTTGGTAGAAGGCTGCTTTCAAAACAGTCGAGTCTTTGTAAAATGCTACTTTTTAAAAGTTAGGACCTTGATGCTAACCTTATGATTCTGTAATGTATACACTATAGGATACATATATACTAAGTAGATTCGGACAGCTAATAGGATGTATGTTCTTCACTGTACATCCTGTTCCCATTAGATGTGGGTTTACACCGAGGTCACCCAATCTATTATCTACCCGAATCTATATATATTTTTGCTTAATATACATTAAGCCATCACAAGGGTACCAGGTATGGATTAGGTCATAGGACACGAGAATCAATGCACAGTTTTTCTAGTACAAAACTTTCGTTTCAAAGTCAGTACTTTTGGTATACAAAACTAGTGATTTCCCAGTTAAGGGCTTAATCCATTTTATTAAGCCAGTACAGTTTTAAAGACTTTAAGTGAGTTAACTCTATAACACCTTAGTTTATACACCATGTTTATATATAAAACTAATATCCGACAGCTAATAGGATGTGTGTTCTTCGTTGTACGTCCTGTTCCCGTTGGATGTGGGTTTACACCGAGGTCACCCAATCTACTATCTACCCGATACCAAATTATATATAGTAGTTTAAACAAAGCTATTATAAAGGTAATCACCATAGTCAATATTTTACTATAAGAAATATAGGTTTTCTTGAAAGGAACTCCCCATTAGATATAAAGGAACCATTAAAAATAACTCCATGAGTAACAAGTGAATACACCAAGGTTATATATGACAACGATCTAACAACCAATGGAATGTGTGCTATCCGCCTTAGTTACTATACCTTGTTGGGTTGTGGGTTGAGGGCAGATGCGCACAATCAATTGTTTGTTTACTCCAAGTATATATAACTTGTACCCACTTATTACACATAGAAAGGCTTGTAGTGTCATTTTACTCAACTCCCATTTTAAGTAGGAAATATATGATTTTCTAGAGGAACAGGAAAACTTTACAAAACAACACCTTACAACTTACAATACTTTCCATATACATTATCAACCATGTTTTTACAACTTACTCACATCACTAAAATCTTATGAACTTACTAGCTTAATTGCTGATCAACTCTTTCAATTAACTTGTATTCTCAGGAGACTATTAGACAGGTGCTCGTGCTGGGACTTCAGAAGATGGAGCATTATAGCTTGAAGTCTTGTTTTGTTATTTGTTTATGACTTCTAGGTTTTGTGAACACATACATTGTAAACACTTTCTTTCTAAATGAAATGGTTGTTCATTACTTGCTTACCATATACATATCTCGTGATACTTGACATGACGTCCTCCACCCCCAAACGTTTCCGTTGTTCCGGTTTTGGGGTGTGACAAAACGAGGGGACTCGGTGAGTCACATAGATGCACTCGGGGAGTCTGGTCAACATGGACTGTTGACTTGCGTGTTGACTTTAGAGTTTCGTCAAGACAGGGATCGTGGGGACCATGGAGGGGTAAAATGGTCTTTTACCCACCCCAAGAGTTGGGGAGAGAGAAAATGGCATTCGGTTATTTAGAGTTGTGATCGAGAATTTATTTGAGATAATTATCATGTGTGTTAGACCGAGGCTAGATCGGATTCATGTACATGGTGATTTTGCTTACTTGCTTACTAGGTGAGTCTTCTCACTATATTTACCTAGAGTGGTAATCTTTGTGTGACCAGAGGGTCTTATGTGCTTATATTGAGTATTGTGATATCCTGCATTATATCTTTGTGATTTGTGTTGTGTATTATTCTGAACTTACTGAGTTAGGACCAGAGGGTTCAACCGAGTTGTGGGACCGAAGGGTCCCACTGAGACACATTGACTGGAGGGTCTTATTCGAGCATAGACATGAGAGGATAATGAGATGTGTTTTGTATTTTGGGGAACTTACTAAGCTTTGTGCTTACCGTGTTATATGTTATGTGTTTCAGGTAATTCTCAGGATAAGGGGAAGGCACCGACTTGATTGTACATACGAGGCGGATTCATATTTTGAGGATCCTGGATTTTATTATATCAGACATGTGTTTTGATAGCTTGATATTTTTGGAATTTGTGATTATATTAATTAGACTACTATTATTTTAAATGAAAATTTTTGTTGAAAATTTACGATGTTACAAGTTGGTATTAGGGCCTTGGTTTGAGGGATTCAAATGTGTCTTTGGGTGTGTTTGGACTCAAACTGAGGATTAGAGACAATTTTTCAAAAGAACAGATTTTTCTAAAATGAGAAAGATTTTAAAAACGAGTTGGAGAAGTGTGTACAATCAGCCAGAGCCCGAACGATGATTTCCCAAAATACCTTTACTTATTTGTGTTATGATATATTTGTGAAAAGTTAGGGATGCATGCTAGAGGATTAGGTTAGGTATTATATATTTAGGGCTAGAGTTACCTGATTTGTGATGCCTTAGCTTAGGATTTCTTGCTATCTGTTATGTGCTTCAAGTATATGCTGAGTAGGAGTATCTGGTAGGAATTACCTAGAAAGAGTTTTGAGTCGAGAGATAATCTAGGAGATATACCTAGATGAGCATATGAGGAGTCTATTGAGAGAGAGTAGTCAGTTATTTGTGAGAGATAGAGTACTTGTAAATTGGGATCCTTGGAGGAGGACTTGGGGTGACTACAGGTTGGTGTGGAAGGTAGTATTGGGCCCGTACTACTGAAAGCACCAGATCTGTATGCAACCCAAGTAAGAACTCTTAGGATGCTAAAGAGAAAAGTGATCGAGTGTGAGTTTACTTGAGCGAGTCTCTGATAATATTTGTGTTGTGTTTTAGAGACATCATGGTGGGTACACGCTACAACCCTGGGAGCAGTGGGACTAGTGATGATGAGATCCACAGGATGATTCATGAGGAGGTTGCCTCAGCCATTTGAGAGGCGATACCGGAGATGTTTGGGTCTATTAAGACCACAATGATTGAGGAATTGATGACCGATATGTTGTTGTTATTGAGGTGGCTGCTGCTACAGCCACTACAGCTGTCGCCACTGCTAGGCCATAGGGAGGTGACTCATTATTATTTCGGGGGTTCAGCAACATGAAACCACCAGAGTTTGATGAGACTCAGGATCCGGTTGCTACCACAAGATGGATCTATGATATTGAGGGATGCTTTTACACTTGTTCATAACTTGATCATTTGAGAGTTCGGTTTGCGCTGAACCAAGTACGCTTAGAAGCGAAGGACTGGTGGAAGTTTGTGACTGCTAGTTTTACTCCTGCAGACGATGCTGCAGTGATGTGGGAGGTTCATATCGTTATTCCGATATGTGTATGTTCCCCCGATGGAGAGGGAACGGTTGACACAGGAGTTTCTGTCTCTCAAGCAGAAGACAGATTCAGTGACTGAGATTACGAGGATGTTCCACGAGAGGGTGTTGTTTTTCCCTGAGCACGTTTCTACTGAGCAGGCACATGTGATTTGATATTTGAGCATATTGAGGAGGGATATAGGAGGGTTCCTGGAAAACTCATAATACCGAACATTGGCTAAGTTTCAGACCAATGCCAGTCGGTGGGAGATTGAGCTAGAATTACAGACTAGAGAGGAGGAGGAGTCCCGGGGTAGGGATTGGAGACGAGTGCAGTCGCAACCGACAATGAAGTGGGCTAAGCCCGCTGATACTAGAGCTGGGGGCCATAAGGGTTGTACTTGTGTCAAGTGTGACAAGAGTCATGAGGGATCGTGTTGGGCAAGGATTTGCTATAAATGTGTTAAGGAGCGCACATGGTGAAGGATTGACCCAAGGGATTTGCAATTTGCTTTAACTACAACCAGACTGACCATCGGAAGGCCGAGTTCCCTCAGATCATGCAAGCATCAGCTCAGGGTTCCGCACCTGCTGCTTTACGTACTACTGAGAGTCGTTGTTGGGTCAAAATATGGTTTATACTTTACTTTTCTGGGCAATTATATTTTTGTGTAATATTATATTAATTTATGGTCTAGTTTACGGCTGAGTTTATGGCCGTAAACACCTTACGGCCGTAAACTCGTTTACGGCCCAATTGTTTCCGGCCCATGTTCCCTAGTATAAATAGAGGTGTTAGGGTGATGAGTAGATGATTGATGAACTAGAAGGAATTTACGGCCAGAGAGAGAAATCGTATGTGTGAATCTTTTGTATCCGGATTATAATCCATATCAATACACACAAGATTCATATTAATTCTTCTTCCCCTTCTCTTCTATTTTTGATCTTACATCATCCGTTTGATTGGGATTCCGCACCATCAAACGGATCTAACTGATACACGGGCAGATTATCAAAGATAATCACAGATGCAAACACGCATTAATAAGCAAATATAGAACAAAAATACCAAGCTTGCATACGCTTCAATGCTATAAAACGTCTGATACAACTTGGGAGAATACGAAAGCATCAACAACGAAGAAAGACTGACACAACTCCCTACTTATAGGCTTGACTTACAACCGTAAGGTGTTTACGGCCGTAAGGAGTTTACGGCCGTAAACACATTATGACCGTAAACTCATGACAAAACAATCATAACTACACATCTACTGCTATCAACTACTATGCCTAGACCAAACCACTATACAAGGTCTTTCAATCTCCCCCTTGGTTTGGACTAGCTCGGCCCCATTCCTTTCTTTACCAGCATGACATCCATTTGGCCCATAGCGCCATTCCACATCTGCTTGCTCAAGATCTCAGCAACCATCCTGGTATATGCCTTGGCTCCCTCCTCATAGATATCTTCAACCACTTTGATCTGAAAATTGCTTAGGTAATGAATATCCCACTTCCTGAACTACAGTAGGTCTCTTCGATCATACAACCGTATGCACCCATTCTTAAGCTTAATGACTGCACCACAAGTACTCTCATCATAAACCCAGCACTCCATAGAACCAAGCGACCCATATTGATAACCTTGAACAATGGGAAATTGTTTCACTTGAGTCGTGGGTGGCCACATAACCACTTGCAAAGGTTTATCAGAAGAAGCTTCAAACACATCTGAATGTTCTAGAATGACTGACTCGGTAGTTGGCATTATTGGAAAGCCCTTCTTGACTTGCTCATCCAGAAAGAATTTAAACTGCAAAACTTGAGGATTGTTTAATAGATTGATAAAAGGAGATTGTGATAACTCCGTAAGATCAACCCTTGTCAATGAACTAAAAGCACGAATATCTTTATACAACTCTGAGTTACCACTCTTGCGAATAATAATCCAAAGTCGAAGAGGATCGTGAAATCCCCAAGCAGCCACACCCGATCGATGCCCAAAAGTATCTCTGAACCGAACAATTTCAAGATCAGTCACAGTGATCAAAGGTCCTCCTTTAGAAGTACCCTGAGTAGCATTTCTCTTGAATAACAACTGCCCCTTCTCAGTATCATCTTCCTGATTTTTCCGAATGATCTCTTGAATATGAGAAGCCATAGGAGGAACAACAACTATACGTTCAGCAGAACCAGATGATTGACCAGTTGGCACATCTACTGGATATGCTTGCACATGTAGATTTATTCTTTGTTCTTCTATGTTTGTTTTATACTTCTCACCAAAATCATCCTCCAATTTCTTTTTCAATTCGAAGTAGCTCGAAGTTAGCAGATTGACATGTTCTTGAAGATCAGAAATCTACTTACTTTTCACTTTCTTATCCCTTTTAACTTCTGCCAGCTGTCCACCAAGATAAGTTCTATCTGAATGAAGCTTAGACACTTGAGTACGAAGCTCAATGTTCTAAGCACGAAGTTCAGCTACTTGAATGTCAAGCTCTATGTTCTTCTGACTTAGCACAGTGATCTCCTTTTGCAAACTAGCAAGAGATGAATCATCATCTAGAGCACCCCCTTCGTTTATAGAAATGCTCTTTCCTTGAGGACTGGGCGAACGAAGCTGTTCTTCTACCATGTGCAAAGCCAGCCTCTCAGAAGCAGCATCCCTATTGAATCTTGGAACAGGAAAACTGGGAGGAGCTGAGGGGCCGCCAACATCAAAAACTAAACTAGGTCCAGTTGCGAACATCTTTTTCGCAGAAAGTCATGTAGTAGCAGTAGTAATTGGCAGTGTAGGAAGACCACTGACCAAACTAGTAATTAGCTCGGATTCTCTTTCATCAAGTCTTCTCCTCTTTGAATGAGGTTGGTCAGCTTGTGGAGGTATTACACTAACAAATGGTTCAGTTGTAGGAGAAATAGATACAGGAGGGGAACATCCCACAACTATCTCCATTAGAATTGAAGTTGACACCATCTGCTCAGAAGTTAGAGTAAGAGTTTCGCTTGACTTCCTCGTCTCAGTTGTCGGCAAAACACCATCATCGACATTTTGAAAAATTGTGTCAAGAATCTCATTGGACACAACATTAGCACTACTAACTAAGGAAGCCGCGATATCATCATTATCAAATCCCGTAAGATCAAGATTTTCAAATGAGTCATGTCTATCATCACCGGTAACCATTTCCCTTTCATCTTGTCTTTCAGTCGATTCGTGTTCATGACTAGAAGCACTTTGGTCTTTCGGAGTTGGCGAATCTTCATCATCTTCAGTCACATCTATTACTATGTTTGCTGGAGTCGAACCCTCAGTAGATGTTTTCTCAGAAGAAGTCGGTTCTGACGATTCGTATGTCACTGGCGTCTCATCTAATTCTGTAAACTTTCCAAATTTCTCCAATGGATAACGCCCTCGGAAGACAACTTTTCCTCTTCTGTTTTGTTTAATGAGTCCCACAGTGTGTGGACCCAAAGATTTCATATCCAAAGTGTCTCCTGCTTTTCTAACTTCAGGAAACTGCATATCAACAAACACTTGAATGAAGCGGGGATATTGGAGAAAGGTATCCCTCATAGAAGCTCGGATGTTTATTATAAATTCCTCTAGGATGAACTTCGAGAAATTGAAATGAATTCCTGCAGCCAAAGACACCATCGCACCAGTTGTGCGTTGAGAAATTTCATCAGCCCCAGTCCTTCTACCCGATATGCAACTCACGAACACATGAGCTAGAAATCTCCAATACGGATGGAGCAGCTTTTTCAACGTTGGCGGGTAGGTTCCCTCATAACTCATCCGTCGTAGTATTCTCTGAACATCTTCGATACCAATCTCCGTCGGATAGTTAGGTTGATCGTCAATCAACAACGCCTCTCGAACAAAGCTTTCATTGATCACGATGTCTCGTCCTTGCACCTTCGTCACAACCGTGAAATTTCCATCATCATCCATCTACATCCTTTCCGTCTCCCAAAATTCACGAACAATGTTCTGATATATCACCGGATTGACTGTTAATGCTGATGCAACACAACATTCACGCAACCTGTGAACCATTGATAGCATATCGGAATGTATGACAGGTGGATCAGCAAGAACGATTGCCAGATTGTGCATGTCTGCAAACTTGAGATTTGCCATTTCCCTGCACTCAAACACAATTGTAAGAAACCGACACCAACAATAAGACTTATTTTGACCAAAAATAGGACAAGAAAAAATATGATCAAAATAGAATTTATTTATCAATGATTTATGTTTACTGCCCTCCACTTTTAAAAAATAAAAATAAAAAAACGATACCTTTTAGCAATTTGGTTCTTGGGCCGTAAACTCTAGTTTACGGCCTAAAGAACACTTCAAAAAAAAATCTTTGGTTCATGGTCTAAGAAAAAACACTACGCAATCGTTACCCAATCTGTTTACGACCAAAAGAAACATGAATTGAGAATTTGTTCTTGGGCCGTAAACTCTAGTTTACGGCCTAGAAATTACTTTGAAAAATCGATGCGCAGTTATCAATGAAATCTTTCAAACGATCCAAGACAGTTACAATCGAATTCACGGGCCGTAAACTAGGAGTTTACGGCCTATGAATGTTTACTCCGAAAAGTGGCTAAAATTCGACTATTTTCTTTGAGATAACAAACGATAAGCATATATTCGTGAACACAAAGATGAATAGCATCATAATAAAATAACATCGAATCGAAATCGTCAACTTTTAGAGTTTACGACCTATGCTTACGGCCGTAAACTCCTCGACTCGGTTTTTTTTTTTAATTTTGACACACAATGCGATGGTGAACTGTGAAACAAAATACATATTCGAGATCTACACGATGCTACCTTCACGATGATGTATTTGTTTTTCTGAAAATCGAAGGTAAATTTTTCAGCAACTTGAGAGCTTTTCAGAGCGAGTTTGCGGCCAGAAACTGTTGAGTGGGGAGATTCCGGCCTTGAACTCCCCTTTTTTACCTTTTTACCTTTCTACCTTTCTTACCCTCTTACCTGATAGCTACCCAGTATTTCCAATTTTTCGCCAGTTAATTTAAAAAAAACTTTTGAGGATTAATTTAATTTAAAAAAAACTTTTAAAATAAAAACTAGTACACCATAATTTTAAATGCTAGAAAAATAAAACAAATTGAAATAAAGCAATACAAATAAAAGTAAAATAAAATTAAAATAAAATTTGAAGTTGCAAATAAAAAAATTAAATAAAAATAAAAATAAAATAAAATTAAAATTAAAAAAAAAACTTTAATTACTACTTCTTTTGTGATGCTTGGATCAAAGTTATTGGACGGCCTTATTCTACTTCTCGGTACCCTTATCTTCACATCTTCGTCTGACCGATTGCCAGTATTGGGGTCCACTTAAGCGCGAAGGATTTGTGACAGATTTAGGACATACTATTTGTTACAAGACATGATGAACTTAAAAACCTAAAATTTATATCTGATCCTAATTTCTTAGCTACTATATCTTAAGGTCCATTCATCTGACGACGACCAGGGATATTGTTGTCCACCTAAATTAAGCAGCGAGATCTATAGACAATCTGTATGTGTTCAATTTTAAGTGTACTGGAACGTGTTTGCCGCTTCCTGATATGCCCCAGCCATCAAGAACTTCCAGAGTACTCCTTACACCGGGTGAGCAGACAACCATTCAGAGAGAGAAGAGATTCAGAATTCTATTGCTAACTACTTCAGAGGGGTTGAGAAGAAGAAGGTTGCATATGCTGTGTACCAGGTCGGATTAGAAGTCACGCAAAGGAGACAGCATATGGCTAACAGAGAAGAAGTATTTCACACATTTATATATAGCCTACAGAGAAATAGAGTTGCATATGTTGTGTACCAGGTCGGATTGGAAGTCACGCAAAGGAGAAAACATATGACTAACAGACAGAAAGAAAGAAAATGATATTCTACAGACCTAATTTATCGGAATTTACCAGTCGCCCCATCCAACCGGAATTAAGGATAGAATCCGCACATCAAGGAAAAGTTAAACCACGGTTCCAAGTACGGGTTCAATTAATGTGACAAGTAGATTCCCATATATATCTCCCTGCTCAACCTATCCGAGCGTCGTATTGTCAGGCTGAATGGATCTAACTAGGTCAAGATTTGTCAAGTCTATAAATTTCCTAAGTTCAACTCTGCCTAGTCATGTCCATTTTAAAAATTTTCGTGCCTACCGACGCATCAAGTCAGAGCATAGACCCTTCAACTTTGGGTACGTTACGCAGACTCAGGTTGCCTGTTATCACTTGATAATATCACTTCCCAAAACATCACCCTCAAGCACATTTCATAACCAACATTATTTTTTTTTATTTTCTGATTTTCTAATGTTTTTGGATTTTTTTTAATTTTCTAATTTTTGTTTTTTTTTTATTTCTCCCCCTAACTTTGTGCATAGGAGAGAAACGAATGTAAATGCACAAATTTAAACTATCATAAAACAAAAATTAGTCTTTAAAACGAATCAGGTTAAGAAAAACTTAGGAGTATAGAGAAGAAAACGCAAATCGTAAGTCACCGATTGAATTTGCATCCAGAAGGTCTGAGAATAGCATGCGTAATCTCAGAACAGATCCGAAAATTCTTTACGTCATTAAGCACTAACCCCGTGAGTGATCACTTCTTTTCTTCCCTTCCCGCAGAGGACACATTCTCCCAAACAATGTTCTGAGTGTTGTACAGTTGAGAGATGTCTCCTATCATGTGCCTGGAACAAATAGTATGTCCTAAATTTGTCACAAATTTTTCGTGTTTAAGTGGACAACAATACCGACGATCAACCAGACAAAGATGTGAATATGGAAGGTACCGACAAGTGGATAAAGGATGTCTAAAAAACTTTGATCCCAAATCTCTCTTAAAGTTAGATATCATTTTATTTTTGTTAAATTTATTATAGTTTCTTCTAATTTAAATATTAGGGGAGAATTAAAAATTAAAAATAATAAAAAAAAATCAGAAAAATTAAAAAATCCAAAAATAGTGTTATTTCTGTTTTATTTCTTGTTCAGAAAAATCAAAAAAATCCAAAAATATTTTTGTGTATGTTTTAATTTGTGTGCTAAGTTTTCTTTTAGTTTAGTTTTGTCTTGAAAAGTGATTTCAGGTATAGATAAGACTCATGGAGTTTGTGTTGAAGATTTCTGAGCAAAAGTTTCGTCCGTGAGCATCGAAGAATTCTCATTCGAAGGAGCATGAAATGAAGATTATTCTTTCAAGTCCTTCAACCCCAGAAGCAAGGTGAAGCTGCAATTGAAGATTATGTGGCGGATTGCATTGAAGCCTCCTCAATCAGTCTACTGCTATCTGTGAACTTGCTAAAGTGATCTAGAAATTTAGTTCTCTCTGATGTTCTCTCTGAAGATTCTCAAGCTGAAAGCACTATCTTCCAAGAATCAGTACGTCAAGCCTCCTCACCTAATGTGTGTTCAATGCCAAATTCTGAAGAAAACCTCAAGTGCTCAAGATGAAGTCATTCATTGAAGATTCATATGTTCATCCTGATGCTGTGAAGAATTTGAAGATTAAAGCTGAAGCCAAGTTCCCAATGAAGATTGACAATAAGAGCCAGCTACCTTTTAGGGGGAGCTTGTTGGGTCATTAAGAAAAGAAAGCTATAAACCAAGGGGAGATTGTTGGGTCAAAATATGGTTTATACTTTACTTTTCTGGGAAATTATATTTTGTGTAATATTATATTAATTTATGGTCTAGTTTACGGCTGAGTTTACGGCCGTAAACTCGTTTACGGCCCAATTGTTTCCGGCCCATGTTCCCTAGTATAAATAGAGGTGTTAGGGTGAGGAGTAGATGATTGATGAACTAGAAGGAATTTACGGCCAGATAGAGAAATCGTATGTGTGAATCTTTTGTATCCGGATTATAATTCATATCAATACACACAAGATTCATATTAATTCTTCTTCTCCTTGTCTTCTATTTTTGATCTTACATCATCCGTTTGATTGGGATTCCGCACCATCAAACGGATCTGACTGATACACGGGCAGATTAGGGACTTACAGTCGTCCAGCGAAGGTCGCGACATCGAGGGCTCGTGGGAGAGCTTTTTAGCTGATAGCGGAGGAGGTCCATACAACACCTGATGTCATCGCTAATATGTATTTCTTTATTTATATTATTTTGAGATTTTTTGTGCTTATATATTGTCGTATGTAGGTACTTTTCTTGTGAGTTATCTACCTGCTTTGGTGGTGTTTGAATCGGGTGCGATTCGATATTTAGTTTCTTTAGCTTTTAGTCATCACATCAGTATTCGACGTGAGGCGTTGAGTCGACGAACATGCGGTTTTTGCTACTGATGTGTTCCAGGGATGTGTGCTATAGATTTTTGGTGTTGAGTTCCCAATAGACCTGGTACCGATCACGATGGGTGATGTATGTGTCATAGTGGGCATGGATTGGTTGGGTTGGTTCGGATCCGTGATTGACTGTGAGCATCAGATGGTGACCATATGAGACCCTAGTGGTCAAGAACCGTTATCCACTACCGAGGATCGACAATTTTTTCTATCAGTTACAGGGGGCATCTAGGTTCTCAAATATTGATTTGAGATTCAGATATCATCAGATGAGAGTTTGCGAGGAGGATATCGAGAATACCGCCTTTAGGACTCGTTATAGGCACTACGAGTTTGTGGTGATGCCTTTCAGACTCACAAACACACCGGCAACATTCACGGATCTCATGAACCAGGTGTGCAGGCCCATGTTGGATCGATCAGTGATCGTGTTCATCGATGACATTCTGTTATACTCGAGATCCAGAGAGAAGCATGAGGAGCATCTTAGGTAGATTCTTGGAGTATTGAGGACGGAGAGGCCTTATGCCAAGTTTTCCAAGTGTGATTTCTGGTTACAAGAGGTCCAGTTCCTGGGACATCTCATAAATCAGAATGGGATATTGGTCAACGTAGACAAGATTGAGGAAGTTATGAGATCGGAGGTGCCGAGATCCAGGTCCAAGATCAGGAGTTTTCTAGGTTTGGTCGGCTATTGTTGGAGGTTTATCAGAGATTTCTCCAATATTGCCATTCCTCTCACCAGATTGACCCAGAAGGCTGTTACTTTTGCTTGGGGGGGGGGCAAGCAGCAGGCCTCATTTGAGACTCTTCGCTAGAGATTATGCGAAGCTCCAGTGTTAGACCTTCCCGAGGGAGTGGAAGACTTTGTAGTTTACTGTGATGCCTCTATAAACAAGGATGGGTGCGGTGTCGATACAGAGGGGGCATGTAATAGCATATGCATTGAGGTAGCTAAAGCCTCATGAGACGAGGTATCCCACCCATGATTTGGAGTTGGGGGCGGTGGTGTTCGCCCTCAAGATCTGGCGTCACTATCTATATGGATTCCGGTGTACCATATACACAGACCATAAGAGCCTGAAGTATCTCATGGATCAACCCAACCTGAATATGAGACAGAGGAGGTGGTTGAAAGTAGTGAAAGACTATAACTATGAGTTCTTGTATCATCCAGGAAAGGCTAATATGGTAGCCGATGACCTGAGCTGTAGAGCAGTGAGTGCTCCGATACGAGATGTGTGTATGTGGATGACGGTGATGATTCTAGTCTTAGATACCATCCGAGAGGCCCAGGTGGAGGCCGTGAGACCAAATAACTATAAGAGGGAACAGATAGTAGGGCAGATTTCTGAATTTGGGACAGACAGTCAGGGATTATGACTTTCTGTGGGCGGATTTGGGTGCCCTACATAAGTGGAGCTCGCCGCATACTAATGGAGGAGGCACATAGATCGAGATTCTTGATCCATCCGGGGGCCACTAAGATGTATTTGGATCGGAATAGAGACTACGGTTGGCATCTACGAAGAGGGATGTGGCATGGGTAGCTGAGAGGTGCTTGACCTGTCATCGGGTTAAGGCGGAGCACTAGCGTCCACATGGCCCGTTACAGCCTCTAGAGATTCCCCAGTGGAAGTGGGAACATATTTCTATGGATTTTATCACCAAGTTACTGAGGACTGTGTGTGGGGTTGAAACGATATGGGTTATTGTAGACTGGTTGACGAAGAGTGCTCACTTCCTCGCTATCAGAAAAAGGTTACTGACGGCCCATAGACGCCAGAAGAGTTACATAGACCGGCGACGATTCGAGCTAGAGTTTCAGGTCAGAGATTTTGTCCTCCTGAAGGTGTCCCCATGGAAAGGGGTGATCCGATTCAGGAAACGAGGCAAGCTGCGCCCTAGATAAATTGGTCCTTTTAGAGTGACCACCAGAGTTGGTATGGTGGCTTATCAGCTGGAGCTACTTGCAGAGCTGAGCCAGATTCATAACACCTTACACGTGTCTCGGTTGAGGAAGTATGTAGCTGATGAGACGGCGGTGGTACCATTAGAGGACATTTAGGTTGATGTGAGCCTGAATTATATTGAGAGACCGATAGAGATTTTGGATAGGAAGGTTAAGACCTTGAGGAACAAGGAGGTGCAATTGATTAAGGTGACTTAGGAGCACCATAGTGGATCCGAGTGGAATTGGGAGCTAGAGTTGTTTCCAGAACATGACTTCGAGGGCGAAATTTGATTCTAGCGGGGGAGAACTGTAACATCCCGACTACCAGGTATAACATTTATGCATATTTAATTATGTGTTGAGTGAACAACTCAACGAGTGGGTGCCCCAACTTGTCGAGTAGGGACGAATTGACCACGTGGGTTTTTCAACCAACTCAACGAGTCGAAGAGATAAACTTGGCAAGTTGGCGCTGTGAGTGGAAACCCTAATCCTTTAGGTTTCTATTCTATTTAAAGGGCATTAAGCCCTCATTTCCGCCTCATTAGCCTCCCAACTTTCCTGTGTGAAAACCTAATCGATCAAATTAGCTTGTGAGAGTGAGTGAGAGAGAGAGAGAGGTTAAATTAAGTGGTTTTGTGCACCTTTGGAAGGAGATTTGGAGAGCTAGGCGTGTTTGACCACGGAGGGGTTGTAGATCCAGAGTTCTTCAGTGATTAGCTCCAGTGCAAAGGTAAAAATCTTATATCTTTACCTTACCTTTATGAGATCATTGTTTAGGGAGGTTTTTAGGGTTTTCTCCCAACTATGTTGTGACAATGAGTTATTTGAGCATATCATGAGGTTGAAACCTCATATCTAGACTATAGGAGCACTTGAGAGCCCAAAAATCCGAGCTTTATTGAGTTAGAGACTAGTTTTGTGCATCTAAGCCTTGTTGGAGTTTGTATTGGCATTATGAGCCTACTATGTCATGCATGAACGTCAAAGCTCACAGCTTTACGTGACATTCGGTCTTGGGAGGCCATATCTAGAGATTTAGGTTGTAGATCTGCCTTAAAATATATGAAAGAGGATATAGACGGACTAGACTCGTCGAGTCAATGAGCTGACTCAATGAGTCAGCTAGAGTTTTCCCTCCGAATGATTCTGGACATGGGTAACTCGGCGAGTTGATGAGGCAACTCGACGAGTTAAGTTGGGTTTTCATGACATTTCTGAGGAAATAAGGGGACTCGGCGAGTCACATAGATGCACTCGGCGAGTCAGGTCAACATGGACTGTTGACTCGCATGTTGACTTCTATGGACTTTAGGGTTTGGTCAAGATAGGGATTGTGGGGACCATGGAGGGTTAGAATGGTCTTTTACCCATCCCAAGAGTTGGGGAGAGAGAAAATATCATTCCTTTATTTAGAGTTGTGATCGAGAATTTCTTTGAGATAATTATCATGTGTGTTAGGCGGAGGCTAGATCCGATTCGTGTACGTGGTTATTTTGCTTGGTTGGTTACGAGGTGAGTCTTCTCACTATATTTACTTAGAGTGGTAATCTTTGTGTGACCAGAGGATCTTATGTGCTTATATTGAGTATTGTGATATCCTGCATTATATCTTTGTGATTTGTTATGTGTATTATTCTGAGCTTACTGACTTAGGACCGGAGGGTCCACCCGAGTTATGGGACCGGAGGATCCCACTGAGATACATTGAATGGAGGGTCTTATTCAAGCATAGCCATGAGAGGCTAATGAGATGTGTGTGGTATTTTGGGTAACTCACTAAGCTTCGTGTTTACGGTGTTATGTGTTATGTGTTTCAGGTACTTCTCAGGATCGCGAGTAGGCACCGACTTGATTGTACACACAAGGCAGAGTTATATTATGAGGATCCTAGATTTTATTATATCGGACATGTGTTTTGATAACTTGATATTTTGGGAATTTTTTTATTATATTATTGAGAGTACTGTGATTTTAAATGAAATTTTTTGTTGAAAAATTACAGTGTTAAAGTAATCCTCAGTGTAGCAGGAGCAGGTGCTACCACCTTTCCTGCTGTTGCTAAACTCGGACACTGGGAACATTTATCTCCCCTCTAATTGAATTAGAATCAAATTAGATCTAATACTTTCGTGATGGTGGTGGTAGCTGTACAGTCCCTGCTAACATGACCGGTTCCGCCGCACTTAGAGCAGCCAGAACTACCCGCCTTGCATGTTCCGTTGTGCAACTTGACGCACTTGCCACAACGGCTGCGGCCCTGCTAGTTCCTCGATCTGTGATCCGATACCTTGGGATTTTTTCCTACACCCCTTAACTAAACCCCATCTGGTTTCCTCTTCTTCTCTATCTCCAAATCTAGCTCTTTCTCTCTCTGAAGGGTCGAATTCATGGTTTGGTCTAGGCTTTTGTTGTAATAGGTTATTTTTGGTATAAATGCATTTTTGGTAGCTTGTATAGGAGTTTACGGCCAGAGCATGAGTTTACGGCCAGAGCATGAGTTTACGGCCAGAGCATGAGTTTCCGGCCGTAAGCTGTTTACGGCCGTAAACCCATGTCGGCCCAGGTTACTATGTATAGAGGTCTTGTAAGTCTGTTATAGTTTGTTGATGCCATCAGAGTTCACGGTTGCTGTAATACGAGTTGTAACAGACGTTTTTCATTAATAGAAGTGTGTGCAATATTGTTCTGATTTTTGTTTCTACTTCATTCTCGTTGTTATTGATTGTTTTGTTTGCTTGATCACTGGTAAGATCTGTTTCAGGACCTTACAATTCGTATCAGAGCAAAACCAGTGTCAAGGCATTTTGCAATCGAGTTTTTGGCGATATTCTTCACTGTTTGAGATTGGAGTTGGTGTTTACTGCGAAAAGGAACCAAGGTTTAATCTAAAAATCGTATTTTCTTGAATTTCTGGGAGATTATGACCAAGAGATTACGACCGTAAACACTGCTTACGGCCGCAAACTCAAGATATTTCTTGAACCATAAACTATGTTCGTAGAGCGTACATCAAGGACCTTCAATAACCGCAAACCTGCATTCAAAAACCGTAAACTTGGATCGACCATAAACTCAAGACCGTAAACCGAGTTTACTGCCGCAAACCAACTTTGACCGTAAACCTGTGTGTTGACCGAAACTCATATCTTAACAAAAATTAATTAATAATAATAAATAAAATCTGTGTTTTTGAAATTAATAATCAATGGATTCACAAAGTCAAACACATCACCATGAGCTGGACTCTGTAATGGGCACAACCACTCGCATTCCAAGACTGCTGTTTGCTGATGGTTTTCCTGAATGGAAGTATAGGATAGAGAAGTACATTAAAATGAAGGACTTCAAGATTTGGAGAAGCATCATTAAAAATCCTATCAGAATAACCACCACTATTGCAGGGCAAGTAGTTGACAAAGCGGTTGAAAATTACACTGATGAAGATTTTGAAAAGGTTGAGGAGCAGGAACGGGCTTTAGCCACTTTGACCATGGCCCTGTCTCCAGATATTGCTCAAGGCTTTAGGGAGTATACTTTAGCAAACGCTTTGTGAAGCCCTAATTGAGGTATATGAAAGGAATGAAGACATGAAGGAGAGCCGACAGGATATGCTGCGACAAAGGTTTAACATGTTCAACTACATTCCTGGAGAAACCCTGGAAGCACAGGTGCATCGATTCATAACTCTTACCTTTGAGATGACTGTAGCCGGGATCTTTTTCACAAAGTCTGAAATAAATAAAAAAGCTACTAAATGCTCTCCCAAAGTCATGGGACATGAATGTGGCTGTTATTAAGAAGACCAAGGATCTAAGTCGGCTTACTCTTGCTGAAATGATGGCAATCATCAAGGCCTGTGACATTGATGGCAAACAGTGGGAGATAAATCATGTGAATTCATACTCAGCTGCAAACCTTGGGATAACATCAAACAATGCTCTTTCATCTCTCACCTTTCCCTCTGAAGGTCAGCCCTTTGCTGCTCAGCAAGCTCAGATTCAATCCTTTTCCACTCCATCAACTACCTCACTTCCCGCTGCATTAGCCTTGCCTTTCTCTCAAAACCAATCATTCGTTGCTACTCAAGCTGCTTCTCCTTCTAATGTGGCCTCTTCCGCAAACGTCAATGAGTGTGATGAAAATCTTGCTCTCGCTATAGGACTTGTTAACTGCTACAATGCTCTTGTAGCTGGAGATCTTCCGCAACAATTGTCATTTGCTGATCTTGATCTGATTCTTCCTGAAGATGTAGAAGAAATGGATATTACATGGAAAATTGCCATGGCAGTTTTCAGGGCAAATCAGTTTGAGAAGAAGACCGGGAAGAATAACTGGGGGATGAGTGCTGATAAAAAGGTAGGGTTCAATAAGGGAAAGTTGCGTTGTTTCAACTGTCACGAGCCAGGTCATTTTGCTCATGAGTGACCGAAGTCGGACAGAAGATTAAACAATGACCCGACAATGGTTGCAGTAGGAAACAATCAGAGCGGTGCTCAAGTCAACAGTGAGAAGGCTATGGTTGCACAATCATTTGACTGGGAGGATCAGATGCAGGCCCTGAATATATCAAGACCTGAAAGTGCTCATTTGGCTCAGGTTTATGGTGAAGCTTCCGCAGAGAGTGTTGCGGCTGAAGATCAAATGATGGAGCTGCAGTTTGCGCTGATGGTCTCTTCTGCTTATGAACCAAAGAATAATGAGCTAAGTCTGCCTTCCTGCTCTCAAGCTTGTATTGATTATGTTAAAATTCTTCATGAGGAAATTGAAACACTACGTAGAGAAGTATAGGACCTTAGATATGAGGGTTATCAACTTAGAAAAGGAAAAAAACCTCTGAAGTCCCAGTTAGAAACTAAAATAAAGGACTTTAGAAGACTTCAGGAAGACTACAATAATAAATGTGAAAATTATGACTACATAAAGAGACAGAATGCTGAGTTAGTTACTGAACTTGAAACATTAAAGGGGAAATTTGAAACTGTCGATTTTGATTTTAGAAAATTTGATGTATCAAGTGAGATAGTTGCTAACATGATAGACCACTGCATGCAATTTAAACATAATCAGTCAAAGGGTCTAGGGTATGATAAAGTGCCTCCTCCTTTCAACCATTCATATCAGTTTCAACATTTGTCCAAGGAGGAGATTGTCAATGAACCATCCATGGTTTATGGAAAGCCATCTGGTTTTGTTTCGAGAGGATTTATTAATGTTGAAAGTATTAACATTTCTACTTCTCCTACTGATCAATCCTTAAATAAATCAAAGTACGAAGTTAAAGGATCTGTTTCTGAAAATAAAACTGAGTATGAACCTGATGTTTTAGTTTTAAATAAAGACTTTTATTTTTTTGATGTTGAAAGTGACAATGTTTTTGTGATTTTTCTGCACCTTCTGATACTGGTTTGAATGTTTTTAAAGTGTATGATGAGATGGTTGATAATTCTGATGCTTGTAATGATACTAATGAAAATACACCATTTCCACAAGTTTCTCCATCTGGTACACCCTCACTTATCTCACAACCTACTTCTTGTTCTTGTTCATGTGAGAAAAGCAAGGGTGTCGGTATGGAAAGCAAATCTGAAAAGAGTAGTACAGGTTTTAACAATAACAAACATATTTGTTTCAATTGTGGTGTTGGTGGTCATATAGCTAGGAATTGTCCTAATAGAATGTTTGTACATTATATGTCACCAAGAGGAAAAAACGAATTCAGAGGAAGGTCTTTAACTAGAAAGTCCTCTAGAACTCATTCTCGAAATGATGATTGGAAGGATGATCGTAGTAGAAAACGGACAATTTTTCAAAAGCATAAAAAGGTCTTTCATAACAAAGTCCTAAATAGTTTGCCAAAACCGAACATGGCTAAGCTAAGGTCGGTAGAAGCGGCTATGGGTCTTTAACCAATTCAAGTAAAAATCCCAAGTGCTCAAGGGAAACTAATAAAAATCCTATTTCAAAACCGTCGGGGACTATTAGAAAACCTAATTACCAATGGTTGCCCAAAATAACCTCCAATTCATCATCAGTATCCTATAGAAAATTAGTAAATAATGATAAATTTGAAAAAGTAATGGGCACACCCAGGAAAATGATGACTTGGGTCCCCAAATCTGAATGATCCTGCACATTTTGCAGGGACGGTTGCGGGGATGGAAATATCTCTCAACTGAACAACATTCAATCTTTTAATGGGGGATATGTTTCCTTTGCGGGTAGAGAAGGTGGCAAGATCACTCAGAGAGGAACCATCACAAATGGAGTGTTAAGTTTCGAGAATGTCAACTTTGCTCCCGAATTAAAGCATAGTTTGTTGAGTGTGTCTCAAATATGTAAGAAAGGCTATTCTACACATTTCACTGACAAGGAATGTATGATTCTCAAGACAGGTTTTGTCATCCCAGAAGAATGGATTCTTGTCAAATCTACAAGGGATGGAAATGCTTACATCATTGATATGAATAGCAATCTTCCAAAACAAGTTACATGCCTCTTTTCAAAGGTCTCAGAACAAAATGGAATGTTGTGGCACCGAAGACTCGGTCATGCTAACACCAAAAACTTGAATCATCTTGCGAAGAATGAGATGGTCCGTGGTTTTCCTATCAAAGACTTTATAACTTTTGAAAAGTGTGTGTCATGTGGTCAAGGAAAATATCATAGAAAACCACACCTGCCGAAGCATGTTAACTCAATCAGTCAGGTGCTTCAATTGCTACATATGGATCTGTTTGGACCAGTTAACGTTCTTAGTATTAACATAAATTCATACTGTCTAGTTGTCATTGATGATATCTCTCGTTTTACGTGGGTTTTCTTTCTATCCAACAAAGTTGGGGTTGCAGATATAATTAAGAAATTCATTGTGTTGATTGAGAACCAAACTAACAATCGGGTGAAGGTGCTTCGTACTGACAATGGAACAGAGTTCAAGAATTCTATTCTAGATCATTTTTGCACCGAAAAGGGTATTATGCATCAATACAGCTCCGCTCTCACCCCTCAACAAAATGGTGTTGCTGAAAGGAGAAATAGAACTTTAAAAGACGTTGTAAGGACGATGTTGTATGACTTCAAGTTACCAGTTTTCTTTTGGGCCGAGGCGATTAATACTACTTGCTATGTTCAGAATCATGTGTTGATCAACAAAGCTCAGATGAAGACCCTGTATGAGATTCTATATGGTCACAGGCCTTCACTCAGTCATTTCCGTGTATTTGGCTGCCCTTGCACCCTTTTTCACCTAGAGACCAACCCATAGTTTAATGCCAAAGACGATGATTGTTGTTTCGTAGGGTATGCTGCATGCACCGCATATAGGGTCAAAAATAGGAAGACAAAGCAAGTTGTGGAATCTTATGACGTACGCTGGTTGACGGAGAATGAGACGGATGCTCGAGTGGGTCCGGATTGGTTGTTTGATTACACATCGCTTTTCAAGTCCATAAATGCGTCTTCGGATAGCTCATCTAGATCTGTCTCTGGTTCGAAGAATGTTTCTGAAGACGAAGATGAAGAAGCTGTCTACAGACCCCCAACGGTATCCTCTTCACCGCCTGAGGGGGAGTCCTCTGCTTCACCTAAGGGGGAGTCATCTGTACCACCTGATAGTCCAAAATCTCTAGTTCAGAATGATACTCCTGATGCTGAAACTACACCCCTTACTCCTGTAGAAAGAGAGTTCATGTCTAAAGATGCTTCCGCTGTCAGTTCAACCTTTATGGAACTACTCTTTCCTGAAAACATTTCTAATGAGTCCGTAGCAGAGTCATCTAGTGCAGCACAATCAGCAAATGAAGGAGGTGTCAATATTCACAATCTTCTTATCTCGCTTAATGAAATCAGCCAGGAGATACCCTCAAGGATTCAACGCGATCATCCGATCGAGAACATCACTGGTCAGCTGGGCAAAGGCGTTAAAACCAGAAGTCAGAGTGGAGATGTCAATATCTGTCTTTACTCTTGCTTTATCTTCAAATAGAGCCCAAGAATGTTGAAATGGCTCTAAATGAGCCCAGTTGGGTAGATGCTATGCATGAAGAGTTACATCAGTTTGAAAAACTCGGGGTTTGGAAGTTGGTTGAGTTGCCAAAGGGAAAAAAAGTCTCTTGACACACGCTGGGTCTATCGAAACAAGCAAGATGATTTGGGGATTATAGTTCGAAATAAAGATAGACTGGTGGTTCGTGGGTTTCGACAAGTCGAGGGTCTTGATTACACTGAGGTTTATGCTCCAGTAGCTCTCTTGGAGGCTATTCGTATCTTCCTTGCATATGCCTCCTACATGAACTTCACTGTTTACCAAATGGACGTCAAGACAGCCTTCTTGTATGGCAAGGTGAAGGAAGAAATCTACGTTGATTAGCCCCCTGGGTTCGTTGACTCGAAGTGTCCTAATCATGTCTACAAGTTGGAAAAGGCATTGTATGGTTTACATCAAGCTCCTCGAGCATGGTATGCGACTGTTACAAAGTACTTGCTCGAGCATGGATACTCTCGTGGCACTATCGATCAAACTTTGTTTATCAAGCATGTCGGTAATGATCGGATTCTGGTTGAAATCTATGTTGACGACATTATTTTTGGGTTAACCAATCTGCAGCTTTGCAAGGAATTCGAAGGCGTTATGAAAAAGTGGTTCGAGATGAGTTCATTAGGGGAAATGACCATGTTTCTGGGGCTTCAGGTCAAACAAAATTCAACCGGACTCCTGCTACATCAAGCCAAGTATGTGGAGGATATTCTTGAGAAGTTCGGGTTTCAAGACGCTAAACCTGCATCGGCGCCAATGGCTGAAAGACCTCTTCTGACTCCAGATACTGATGGCGATTCCGTAGATCAGACACTCTAGAGATCGATGATCGGATCGTTGATGTATCTTACTGCAAGCCGTCCAGACATCATGTTTGCAGTTTGTCAATGCGCACGTTCTCAAGCTAATCCTAAACTTTCACATCTTATTGCTATCAAACAAATTTTTCGGTATATCAAAGGCAGCCCAAAGTTGGGTCTTTGGTATCCGAAGAATTCTGAATTTGATTTATATGCTTTTGCTGACAGTAATTATGGAGGCTGTGAGCTTGATAGAAAATCTACTTCAGGAGGGTGTCAATATCTTGGTGACAGGCTAGTGTCGTAGTAGTGCAAGAAACAACACACTGTCTCAACCTCAACAACGGAGGCGGAATACGTTGCTGCATCTGCTTGTTGCTCTTAAGTTATCTGGATCCAACATCAACTGTTAGACTACGGTTTGAATTACTTAGAAACCCCTATTTACTGTGATAATGAGGCCGCGATTCAAATTGCCAAAAATCCTGTCCAACATTCTAAAACCAAGTACATCGATATTAAAATTCATTTCATCAGAGATTGTTATGAACGTTCACTCATCCGGCTAGAACAGGTTCCTACTGCTAATAATGTGGCGGATCTATTCACTAAGCCTTTTAACAAAGCTCGATTCGATGTGCTTGTGGGAATTTTGAAAATGATTCGTTTTGAGGATTAAATTTTCTGTTTTTATTTTAAGTTTTTTTTCTTTATTTTTCTTAATTTTTTTTTGTTTTTGTAGATAGGTTAGTTTAAATTTGCGCATCTTATTTCATTTTTATTTTCATTCTCACCCATGCACAAATTTAGGTGGAGAAATAATCAAAAAACCAAAAAAATAAAAAATCCAAAAATCAAAAAAAAATTCAAAAATCCAAAAACAATAAAAATCCAGAAAATTAAAAATGCTGTTAAGTCTAGTTTGTAGGTGTTGTGACGGGAAGTGATATTATCAAGTGATAACGGGCAATCTGAATCTACGTAACATACCAAAATTGAATTGTCTACGCTCTGTGCTCGATGCGTTGGTAGGCACGAAAGATTTTAAATGGACTTGACTAGGAAGAATTGAACTTAAGTAATTCAAGGACTTGAAAAATATTGAACTATTTAGATCCATTTAGCCTGACAATACGATGCTCGGATAGGTTGAGCAGGGAGATATACATGAGAATCTACTAGTCACATTAAAAGAACCTGTATCTAGAACTGTGGATTAACTTTTCCTCGATGTGTGGATTCTGTCCTTAATTCAGGTTTTGATGGAATGACTAGGGAATTCCGATAAACTAGGTCTATAGAAGGTTATTTTCTAGCTTTCTGTCTGTTAGTCATATGTTGCCTCCTCTGCGTGATCGAAAGATACGACCTGGACTGTAACATATGCAATTCTATCTCTCTGCATCTTCTCTCTATGCAATTCTTTCTATCTGTTAGCCATATATTGTCTCCTCTGCGTGACTCATAATCCGACCTGGTACACAGTATATGCATCATTCTCTTCTCAATCCCTCTAAAACTTTAGTTAGTCATATGTTTCATCCTCTACGTGATTGGAAGAGATCCGACCTGGATGTATAGCATATGCATTCTAAATCTATCTTCTCTCTTAATAATTGCCTGCTCACCCGGTGTAAGGAGTATTCTGGAAGTCTTTGATTGCTAGAGCATATCAGGAAGCAGGAAACACGTTCTAGTACAATTAAAAATTAAACACATACAGATTGTCTGTAGATCTCGCTGCTTAATTTAGGTGGATAACAATATCCCTTATTGTAATCAGCTAAATGGCCCCAAGGAAATTTATCTAAGAATAAGGGCTAAAAATGTCGTGTAACGCCCCGATTCTCCGGTATGGCTTAAATAAGTTTTTAGGTTCAGCTCTACTCGACGAGTTGGTTGACCTACTCGTCGAGTAGCAGTGGGGTGGGATCGCAGTTTAAGTGACCTACTCGACGAGTCCATGCTGGGACTCGGCGAGTAGGAGCTGGTAGTAGAAACCCTAAATCCCGGGGTTTGCATCTCTATTTAAAGGAGCCTTAGCCTCCTTTGGCCTCTTTACAGTCTTTGAGAGCCCCCTTAAACCCTAATTCGTGTGTGTATGCCTTGGTGTGGTGTTGAAGCCTGGAAAGAAAGGATCTTGGAGGAAGAAAGCTAGAGTGAAAAGGAAATTGAAGCAAGGAAGGAGTGGGAAGCAAGATTTACCTCAGCTAGCATTCTTAGAGGTATTAAAGTGCCATTTCTACTTCCCTTTTTCCCTTTTGTTGAGTTCTAAGGCTTTTACGGATTTTCCAAGTTGGTATGATGAGTTATGGTCTAGATCTAAACTTGTACCTTCAGATCTAGACCCTCCTTGGATTCTAGAAGCATAAAGTCATAATTTTGGTTGTGATTGAGGTCCCTCTTGGGCATGAAGTTTCATTACAACCTTAGAATAGGCATTTGGAGCCTTTAAGGCCATTCATGCACATAAAGTTTGCAACTTTACGTGATAAGCATGCCCTAGAAGCTTGGATCTGTGATTTAGAGCCGCTGTATGGCTCAAAACAAGTCTGTATGGAAAGAGGACTGAATGGACTCGGCGAGTCGGAAGGTTTACTCGGCGAGTCACATGAAGATGGTCGAGAACTCGACGAGTTGGATGAAAAACTCGGCGAGTCCGATGAAGATCGTCATAAGGCTCGACGAGTTGAAGAACAACTCGGCGAGTCCGATGAGTTTTCTCTTAGATATGTATGAGTGTGCATGTATCCGTCGAGTTGCAAGGAAGGAACTCGACGGGTGACCTTAAGTTTGATCAAGAGTCAAAGGAACTCGAAAAGTCTCTCTGATAACTCGGCGAGTTGGAATGTACTACAGAGAATTCGGCGAGTACCCAAGGGTACTCAACGAGTTGAGGTTAACATGGACTGTTGACCTTGACTGAGGACTTTCACTTTGTCCAGGGGTTGACTAGTGGGTTATGGAGCACCTTATAAGGTTAAGGACTTATGATTATATTGTACTATAATCTTAGGTGGTGGAGCCAGTGTCGAGTGATCTGAGGGTTGGAGTGTATCTTCTGAGTCGACATTTGCAAGGTGAGTTATCCTCACTATATCGATAGGGTCTACGGCACCAAGGCCGGCCCTTTTTAGTTGTTATTGTTAAGGTATGTTGCATGTGGTTACGATCTGTTAGTTCGGAATCAAGGTAGACAGTATGTTATGCTCTTATGATACATAGGGATTGGTATGTTAGTGACCTGGTAGGTCGGTACTATAGTTACAGGAGAGTTCTATGTTTGATGATTAGTGGGACAGATATGTTTGATGTTGGTATATGCCAGTATATGATAGTATGCACACATGGTTAATTTCTTGTGGTTGGGTTGAGGAGGTCATGCTTTGTGCTGAGGGCCAATATACCCTATGAGCGGTCCGGGGAGACTGTAGGCCCATGTGGCGGACCAGTCATGCCGAAGGCTCGGGATAGATTCAGATAGACTGTAGGCCCGGTAGGGCGGTCCAGTCAGGCCGATGGCCCAATATGCGTGTTGATTGATTGATTATTACTACTATGATATTGCCAGTGCGGTATTGGTATTTTGGGGGTAGCTCACTAAGCCTTCGGGCTTATAGTTTTCAGTTTATTGTTTCAGGTACTTCAGGAGATTGTGGAAAGGCGAAGGCGTGACCGTGTCGCTCCTCATCCTTATGTTATGATTTTTGGGACACTCTGATGGAAAATGATTTGAAAACATTTTGTAAACAATGCTATGTGGTTTTTATTTATGATTGAAAAAGTTTAAATTTGGCATAAAATTTATGGTTGCTACAAGTTGGTATCAGAGCCTTGGTTTGAGTGAATTGGAGGAACACTCATGTGAATCCAGTCTCAAATCAAGGAGATTTTCGGAAATAAGTTTTAAAATGGTTTTCAAAATAAAGGATGGAGGATGTAGAGGGTACGATCAGCCGGAGCCTGTAAGTATACCCCAAAATACCATGCGGTTATTTGATATTCTGATATGTTAGAACAGCATGCTAGTGCTAGGCTAGGGATCTTCAGAAATCGCATGATAGATTTGCCTGATTGCATGATGCCTATTAGCCTAGGGTTTCTTGTATGTTGAATTGACATCATAACTGTATATGTTTAATTTATGCATCACGGCTGTGCATAATAAAGACCTTATAGCCTGAGAATGTTGATTCGGCCTTCGGGGAGGATCGGATATTCGAAAGTCTATTGGGTCCAACGTTATGTGCAGCTAGGATGAATTAGCATTGCAGAGGATGATGGAAGTTTCATGGATGTGTGAGTCGTGATAAGTGGTGAGTCTAGATGCGAGGTATTTGGTATTCCCCTAGAATGAGGGTTGAGCGCATTTCCTATCTTAATGATATTGTTAGGGAGTTGTGATGATACTTGAGACAACTATGGGTAGGTGTGGAAGGTAGTATAGGCCCGTACTACTGAAAGCACAGGACCCATACGCGTAGCAAGGAAATCACAACCCCTAGGGTTTTTGGGTTTCGGTCTCCCGACATTATGTTAGTTATCTGATGACTTGTATATATATTTCAGTATGGTGGTGACGAGACGTGTTGCTTCAGGATCCGGATCAGGATCAGGATCGGTGTTGGGAGACGGAGGGTTGGAGGTGCCGGTAGCTCCTGAGCCCGTGGTTCAGATAGGGACAGAGGAGTTGGATGCCAGTATCCGGGAGATCATGCACGATGAGATTGCTGCTACATTCCGAGCGCAGCTGCCAGATGGTGGAGTACTTTGATGAGTGATATGCAGCTCTAGCAGAGATAGCTGCCGCTACAGCCACTTCGGCTGTAACTACGGCAGGGGTTGGAGGAGGAGTCGGCAGGGCTTTCAAGTACCGGGACTTCGATAGTACGAAGCCCCCGACATTTGATGGTACACAGGATGCGATCAGGGCTATGCAGTGGTTGTCTGAAGTGGAGGGCTATTTCTTCACGTGCTCATGTCCTACTGACCAGAAGGTCAGGTGTGCTCTGGACCTGCTTAGGCTCGGGGCAAAGGACTGGTGGAGATTGACGACAGGTTCATATTTTGATGATCAATGGGCTACTATTACTTGGGAGCAGTTCTGGGATATGTTTCGCACCCACTACGTTCCACGCGTGGAATGGGAGCGACTTGCTCAAGAGTTTTTGACATTGAGACAAGATGGGGAGTTTGTGATGGAGATCACCCGTATGTTCACGGAGAGGGCTATGTTTTGCCCGGATTTCGCTTCAGGGCAGTCTCAGATGAATCGTTATCTGAGTATGCTCAAGACTGATATTCAACAGTTCGTATCTACACAGCGATGTGATACCCTCCTGGACCTTTAGGAAGCCGCGAGGCGGCGTGAGTTGGAGATAGAGCTGCAGCTGAAGGAGCAACGATAGGCACCGACACAGTCTCAGCTGGCGCCTAAGCGGTCTAAGACCACTGATACACGGTCTAGGGGTCAGCAAAGCCGCACTTGTGGAAAGTGTGGCAGGGTTCATTCAGGAACTTGTAGAGCAGGAGGTGGGTGCCACAAATGTGGCAAGGAGGGGCACTATGCTAGGGACTGTCGTCAGTCCACCCCTCCCACAGATATGAGGATTTGTTACCATTGTCATCAGGTTGGTCATGTAAAGACCAACTGTCCGCAGCTCGCCGCCAAGCCGGCGTAAGGTTCCGCGCCAGCTACTGTGAGGATTGGAGATGGGAGGCTAGTCAAGGTGGAGCCTCTAAAGGCTCAGGGTAGCGCCTTCCAGCTCACGGCCGAGGAGGCCAAGTCAGCACCAGATGTGGTTGCTGGTACATTTCTATGATCTGTCTCAGTTATTGTAATTGTGTTACGCTTATTGATTGTACTTGTGATTAGGTACGTTTTTAGTAAATTCTTTGCCCGCTTTTGTATTATTTGACTCGGGGGCGAGTCGGTCGTTTGTATCTCAGTCCTACTCATTGGCGATTTTCGATCACCAACGAGTATTGGGGTTTCTACTTCTTCGGTCTACCGGGGATGCGAGTTAGAGATTTTCGGGGTGTCCTTTCCTATAGAATTGATTCTTATCTCCATGGGGGATGTATGCGTGATTGTAGGGATGGATTGGCTTAGCTGTTTTGCCGCCATGATCGACTGTAAGGAACAGCGGGTGGTGATTCGAACCCCAAGTGGGGGAGAACTTGTAGTATATGGTGAGGGCACCAGGTTGGGATCAGGGTTTTGTTCGGCAGCCAGGGCTCGACAGTATATTCAGCACAGGTGTGTCGGTTATT
Source organism: Lactuca sativa (assembly GCF_002870075.4). Lineage (NCBI taxonomy): Eukaryota > Viridiplantae > Streptophyta > Magnoliopsida > Asterales > Asteraceae > Lactuca > Lactuca sativa. The sequence goes on from NC_056630.2 coordinate 238,651,308, forward strand.
TGGCATATGTGGTAGATACGCGGGTTAGAGAGCAGCTCTCAGTTTCGGAGGTCCCGGTGGTGAGGGAATTTGCTGATGTGTTTCCGGAGGAGTTACCCAGAGTGCCTCCGGAGAGGCAGGTTGAGTTCAGGATCGACTTAGTGCCAGGTGTGGCCCCTATTGCCAAGGTGTCGTACCGACTGGCACCGCCTGAGATGCAGGAGCTATCATCTCAGTTGCAGGAGCTGCTGGCCAAGCAGTTTATTCGTCCGAGTAGTTCACCATGGGGAGCACCGATCCGTTTCGTCAGGAAGAAGGACGGTTCGTACAGGGTGTGCATTGACTATAGGGAGTTGAACAAGTTAACGGTGAAGAACTGTTATCCACTCCTAAGGATAGATGATCTTTTTGATTAGCTGCAGGGTGCGTCTTGGTTTTCCAAGATTGATTTGAGATCAGGATATCACCAGGTCAGGGTGAGGGAGGAGGACATGGAGAAGACTGCGTTTCAGACTCATTATGGTCATTACGAGTTCGTGGTGACGTCGTTTGGTCTCACCAACGCGCCAGCGGTGTTCATGGATCTGATGAACCGAGTCTGCAGACCGATGCTCGATCGCTCGGTCATCGTGTTCATAGATGATATTTTGGTGTATTCCAAGACTCGAGAGCAGCATGAGGAGCATATTAGGGAGCTTCTAGGAATTCTGAGGCGACAACGGCTGTATGCCAAGTTCTCGAAATGCAAGTTTTGGTTACGAGAGGTCTAGTTCCTCAGACATCTCGTTAACCAGGAGAGGATTTTGGTCGATCCGGCCAAGGTGGAGGCAGTAATGTAGTGGGAGACTCCGAAATCTCCCTCAAACATCGGGATTTTCTTGGGTTTAGCAGGGTATTATCGGAGATTCATTCGTGATTTCTCCAAGATTGTCGTACCCCTCACTCGTCTAACGAGGAAGGGGGTGGATTTCCGGTGGGGCCCTGAGCAGCAAAGGGCGTTTGAGACCCTCCGACAGTGTTTATGCGAGGCGCCGGTGTTGACACTCCCTGAGGGAGTGGAGGATTTTGTGGTATTTTGTGATGCATCCATCACAGGCTTGGGGGCAGTCCTCATGCAGAGGGGACGAGTGATAGCCTACGCATCACGGCAGCTGAAAGCCGCATGAGACAAGATACCCTACGCACGATCTTGAGTTGGGAGTGGTGGTCTTCGCTCTCAAATTTTGGAGGCACTATCGTTACGGGGGTTCGTTGTACTATATACACGGATCACAAGAGTTTGAGACACATCATGGATCAACTGAACCTGAACATGAGGCAGCGCAGGTGGCTGGATGTGGTCAAGGACTATGATTGCGAGATCCTTTACTATCCTGGTAAAGTGAATGTGGTTGTGGATGCTCTGATCCACATATCAGCTGGGTCCTCGATCCTAGGGATGCTCAGATTGAGAGCTTGAGGCCAGAGAATTGGAAATTGGAGAGGATCAAGGGCGCAAGCGCCCGGTTTGTTCAGGGTAGCCGCAGATTACTGACCTATTACGGTCGGGTTTAAGTTCCGATGTCCTGAAGGGTCTGGCAGACAGTGATGGAGGAGGCTCATAAGTCTCATTTTTTGATTCACCCGGGAGCCACCAAGATGTGACGTGGTTTGAGTTTGAGTTATTGGTGGCCTGGTATAAAGTGAGATATCACTTGGTTTGTTGAGAGGTGTTTGACTTGTAGGATGGTCAAGGACGAGCATCAGAGGCCGCATGGTAAGTTACAGCCTCTGGAGATTCCCATGTGGAAATGGGAAAGGATCGCAATGGATTTCATCACGAAGTTGCCGAAGACAGCAAGGGGGTTCGATGCTATGTGGGTCATCGTGGATCAATTGACCAAGAGTGCCCATTTCCTAGCCATACGGGAGAGTTCGTCGGCAGAGAAGTTGGCCGAACTGTACGTCAGAGAGATTGTCTCTCGCCATGGGGTTCCAGTTGTTGGGTTTTGAGCATTCTAACACTCCTAAGTGTACATGCAACCCTAAATACCTTGGATCTATGTTTTCTCTATTATACATGCAAATATGAACATCCAAGGTAGTATCCTAATCTAGCATACAAAATAATGAATATAACAAGATAGAATACATACCTCGTTGTTGCTTGTGTTCCTTGAAACCTTGTGAGCCTAGCACCACAAGTGGTGATGCCTCAAATGGTTCACAATCATCAAAACACATGGAATGACTTGAGAGAAAACCCACACTTCATAAAATCGGCTAGCCCTTCTAGTACACCCACTAGTGCCAATTTTGGTGAATAATATGATGCTTATATAGCGTTACAATTAGGGCAAACCCTAATTGTCATGACTTTCCATTTCCTTGGATCCATGGGTACAAATACACCATGGAGCATCCATGGACCATCCTATGGGTTTTAGCCCAACTTGATTATCCATGGAGCATTAGCCCACTATACAAGTATGGATGATTTACACAATCAACCCATATATTTAATTAGTCTTCTTTTGATCACTTAATTAATCCTAGATTAATTCTTGATCAATACTAATTAAATAATCTTATCATTCTTATTATTAATATACTAGAACTTATAATATATTAATAACCATAAGTGTCTTATTTCTCTCATCCAAGTGCATGATGGTATGCAACCCAAATGGACCATGCCGGGTCGGGTCAAGTCTTACCAAATATAGTTATGGACTTAGACATTAATCCAATAGTCTCCCACTTGGATAAGTCTAAAACTACTATTGCGTATGACTTCAGGAACCAACCGGCAATCGTAGCTCTCAAAAGCTTCTGTCGAACTCTGACCTTGTAGATGAACTCTGACCTTTGTCAGTGACTTGTCCATTAGATAAGGGATCATATATTCCTCCATTCTAGATATCATATGGACTGAGACATGGATTATAATCATTCTCTCTGTCCATTTGTTGTTTCCCGATTTCCGATTTATGACAACTGACTAATTGAACAAATCAAATCAGTCCTGGCCCGGCCGAGCACTTCCATTTGTCATCATCAAATCATCGAGGGGCCCACAGATATCGCTTTTATCCCGAAGGTAAAAGGAACGGATAAACTTCGAATCATATGGCTTGTTCTACTACTTGTTGAATCATACACAAAGGCACGTTTTATAGCACCGAGTTACCAAATGCGGTTTCGTGCAATCAATGTACTATCAACTCATAGTAACAACTCATATCTCTAGGTTTAAAGAATATAAGATATTATCGTCTCATGATCACTCGTGATAAAATCCATGAAGTGATTCCAATGAGCGCGGGTTGAATCCAATACTCAGAACTTATGAGCACTCATGATTGTTGTAGCCTAGTCCAACACCTTAGACCTCTACAACCCATCATGACAGTCTTAATTCATATCTACTTCCAACATATGACCGACTGTGGATGGTTTGAATAACTTAGTCATTCCGGAAGAATAACCCAGTTTATTCGGGAAGTCAAAACATGCAAAGTGAAACACAATAATAATAGAATCCAATATGGTAGCTCAAGAATCCGATCTTCAAACTACGCGATAGAAATCCATCTACGCCATCAGATTCAGCATATTCTTTCTTTAAGTTTCTTCACTTTTCTTTCATTCTTAAAACATCACCATGTGACCCAGTCACATCATGTATCAAGAATCTCAGAATAGAAACTTAACAGAGTTAGATAGTGGACTTTACCTGAAGTAGAGTCAAACTTATTGACTTTAACATCCTTAGGTAAATTTTGGCAGCTTCGCAACCAATGCCCCTTCCTTTGGCAATATAAACATATGGACCCTTTGATAATGGTACACGGGACTATCACAGACTTAGCTTTTCTCTTTACCATTTGGTCAACCGAGTTGACTATGGCCGATCCCTATCCACTGGGAAGAGAATGCTTTACTGGATAACCAATGTCATCATTATCAATGTCCATAAAGTTTTAGGAAGTTGATCTTAGCAAATAGATAAGATCATTAAGGGTCTTGTCATAGTCTGTTACATAGGTGTCCCAAAGGAACTCACTATGTGACTTAGAGAGTGATTGAACCACCAACTTTCTCAAGACTTTGACACCCAACTCTCCCGCCTTGTCAATATGTGACTACATCTCCAAGATGTGATCACACCTAGACCTTGCCTTGCCAATAGGGCTTGAGTGACCTTAAACTTTTCAAGAACTTGTGGGTTAGGGAGAATAATTGGAGGAGGAGAAAGAAGTATGATATCCATGGGACATCATCTTCATTAGGAAACCTTGTTTCAAGAGATTTGGGAAGATCATAGGTGTCTAAACCAGACATCTTTTGGGAGATATTCAAGATAGTTGATTTAAAGTCCTTAATATGACACCCAATATGAAATATTAAGGCTAGGACCCAACAAACTGTTTTATAACTTAGAAGAGGTATGCCGTAATCCAAGCTATAAAATATTTGAAGGTAGGTGAATGACGATTCACCAATTTCCACCAAGATAAACGAAATGAATTATTAGGTTTTAATTGGTTTTGAAACTCCTAGATCTTTGAGATTCATTGAACTGTTCAATGGCATGTTTCAATCTCGAGTGTGCCCTTCAGGTTTTGTGACTGGGATGCCGAGGATCACAAAACAAGGTGTGAAGTAACCATGCAAATCACTTGGTACCCTTAATAAATTATCCCTCAATCGATGTGCCGGTTAACCACACACGCTCCATCGATACTATGATAAATATTAAGTCACCCTTTACCTACCTTGTTAAGTCCAAGTTAGTGTGCCGGTTAACCACACACGCTCCACTAACGACTTAGACAAAGTGTAAAGTGTAATTTCATGGATTAGCACCTTATTCACATTTTTCCTAAGTAACTAAGATTGGGTATTATTAAGAGTTTAGTTACTTAGTATTTTTTTCATTAATACTTTTAATGAAGGGAGAATTCTAGTCCTGTCAAACCCGTTCGGCTAACGACCCTCCACCAGTCAAGCAAGCGGTGGGTGAGAGTGGACACCCATTAAGTTGCCATTTTATAGGCAACAACCTTATACCCACCTTATAGACCGGCTTCGTGAATGAGGCGTACTAGCGGTAAGACTGACTTTACTCTTATACATATATATATATATTATTAACTTATAATATTATAAAGTATAAGGGTTGAATTTTAACTTTTAAAATTCTAAGGGCTAACTTGGAATTAAAGTATTCATTAGAGAAAACTTTACAAATTCCAAAACTTGAGGGCAAGTTTTGAAACTATTCAAAACTAATTAATTCCATAACTTATGTGTTTAAAGTAGTTTTAATCCAAAAACTCTTCAAGTTCCATAACTTGAGGACAAGTTATGGAAGACTTTAAACTAATAAAAGAATTAACTTTTCTTTATTTTATAACTTATGGATTTAATTATGGTTACATATTTTTCTTTAATGAAGTGACTCTTGAACTTCCATAACTTGAGGACAAGTTATGGAGTCATAAAAAAAATTATTCAATGACACAAGACTCTTCATTTTGTAACCATTGCCAACTTTATAAGTTTTAAGATTCATAAATGTGACTTTTAAGTTACATAAACACATTTTATGAACTTCTTTTAGATTAATTTGGATTAAAACCAACTATCACATAATTTTCATCATTAATCTAAATTCACTCATAAAACAAGATAACAAAAAACTTTTGGTGATCCATAACTTATTCTTAAGTTATGGAATCCTTTAAAACATTAACATCAAATTTTGTAACTCCAAAAAAAAACTTTAAATCAGTTTTTTTTTTTTAAAACCTTTTCAAATCCATAACTAATGGAGGTTTCAAAAAAATAAAACTTTTTAGATCAAACTTTTAAAACTAATAAAATAATCATATTATTTTATCTTTTATTAAATTTGACCTAATTCAACTCATAAAGCAAGTTATTCAAATTTTACAAATAATTAGTTTTTCACAAGAACAAGTAATTATTTTAAAATTTGACAAACTTCATGTTTTTTTTTCTTTTTTTTTTTCAACTTTGAAAATAAAATATTTGCATCAATATAACAGAAAACAACCCGTGGCTCTGATACCACTGTTGGGTTTTGAGCATTCTAACACTCCTAAGTGTACATGCAACCCTAAATACCTTGGATCTATGTTTTCTCTATTATACATGCAAATATGAACATCCAAGGTAGTATCCTAATCTAGCATACAAAATAATGAATATAACAAGATAGAATACATACCTCGTTGTTGCTTGTGTTCCTTGAAACCTTGTGAGCCTAGCACCACAAGTGGTGATGCCTCAAATGGTTCACAATCATCAAAACACATGGAATGACTTGAGAGAAAACCCACACTTCATAAAATCGGCTAGCCCTTCTAGTACACCCACTAGTGCCGATTTTGGTGAATAATATGATGCTTATATAGCGTTACAATTAGGGCAAACCCTAATTGTCATGACTTTCCATTTCCTTGGATCCATGGGTACAAATACACCATGGAGCATCCATGGACCATCCTATGGGTTTTAGCCCAACTTGATTATCCATGGAGCATTAGCCCACTATACAAGTATGGATGATTTACACAATCAACCCATATATTTAATTAGTCTTCTTTTGATCACTTAATTAATCCTAGATTAATTCTTGATCAATACTAATTAAATAATCTTATCATTCTTATTATTAATATACTAGAACTTATAATATATTAATAACCATAAGTGTCTTATTTCTCTCATCCAAGTGCATGATGGTATGCAACCCAAATGGACCATGCCGGGTCGGGTCAAGTCTTACCAAATATAGTTATGGACTTAGACATTAATCCAACAGTCTCCCACTTGGATAAGTCTAAAACTACTATTGCGTATGACTTCAGGAACCAACCGGCAATCGTAGCTCTCAAAAGCTTCTGTCGAACTCTGACCTTGTAGATGAACTCTGACCTTTGTCAGTGACTTGTCCATTAGATAAGGGATCATATATTCCTCCATTCTAGATATCATATGGACTGAGACATGGATTATAATCATTCTCTCTGTCCATTTGTTGTTTCCCGATTTCCGATTTATGACAACTGACTAATTGAACAAATCAAATCAGTCCTGGCCCGGCCGAGCACTTCCATTTGTCATCATCAAATCATCGAGGGGCCCACAGATATCGCTTTTATCCCGAAGGTAAAAGGAACTGATAAACTTCGACTCATATGGCTTGTTCTACTACTTGTTGAATCATACACAAAGGCACGTTTTATAGCACCGAGTTACCAAATGCGGTTTCGTGCAATCAATGTACTATCAACTCATAGTAACAACTCATATCTCTAGGTTTAAAGAATATAAGATATTATCGTCTCATGATCACTCGTGATAAAATCCATGAAGTGATTCCAATGAGCGCGGGTTGAATCCAATACTCAGAACTTATGAGCACTCATGATTGTTGTAGCCTTGTCCAACACCTTAGACCTCTACAACCCATCATGACAGTCTTAATTCATATCTACTTCCAACATATGACCGACTGTGGATGGTTTGAATAACTTAGTCATTCCGGAAGAATAACCCAGTTTATTCAGGAAGTCAAAACATGCAAAGTGAAACACAATAATAATAGAATCCAATATGGTATCAACCCTTTGAACATAAATAAAACACCTTTTATTTATCACCATATGATTACACATTATTCATTGTATACTGTTTCAGCTATCAACTTTAATCTTGAATTTAAAACAATAGTTGTCCCATGCTCCAAGCATGTACACTATGTTTTTCTAAACACTAGTCATGCCACACACCAAGTATGCATACTATGTTTGTCTATGATCTTTACTTTGTGAACTAGATCAATTGAACATAACTTCAATGATTCTCTTTTCACACTCCCAAATCCTTACTGCAAATGCAAGAATTCCAAATTCATGCCATTTACTGAAATCTGTTAGATTCTAAACTTATATGCATTGATCCTCTCGTAATGATTATGCACAAAGTCATAAAGACTTGGCAACAATCATTACAGAGTATTCCAAAGGAGATTATCTCCTTGGAAACATCCTTCTTGCATTAAGTTTCCTTAATCTTACACAGATTGAAAATTCTAACTTTGAAACATTTCCAGATTCCATTTTGACTATCACTTCTAATCAAGAGTTGCCTCCTTACAGATTATGTCAATATGGTCCTTCCAGAATTATCACTATACTTCCAATTGTCCTTGAGCAACCAATCTTTGGTAAACCTTAGATTGTCCTCGACAATTGTTTAATCCTTTTAGTCATATCCAGTTCTAAACCTTTTCCCTTCTTAATGCCCCAGGCATTTGGAAAATTTTAGAACGGATGATTATAGCACATGTAATCGATCCTATATCCGAAGCATATGGGACACGATTCATGATGTCTCACATAAAGACTAAACCAGTCTTTTGCTATAACATTTCCATTTCAATTTGCCAAGTTCTCATAATTCAGATTATGAAAAGGGATGTCGTAATCATAATCGAATTTTAGAACGCAAATAATGGACTCATATACAGAATTTCCTTATGTTGAGTCATTCCAACATGAAATTCATATATATATATATCCTTGACTAAATGATTAAAACCTCATGATCTAAGCTTATAGATTTGAGATGAAGTATAATTTCCTCTCCCTTAATTATAGCAAAACAACTTTTTCCCAATTGAAACTTTTGTTTTCTATAATTAACATTGCTAACTTGCAATACTTATCATAATTATCATGCTCCCACTAACATGATGATTATTAGCATAACACTTATGCTCCCACTAGCTTTGACATGTTCTCAGAAATCAGCTGGACTTCTAGAAATCAATACTTCCTTGACTCTCTTACCGAAGTTCAGATTTCTGATACTAGATTGTTTTGATAAGTCTTTATCAAAATCATACACCTTCCCTTAGATAGCACACTTGTGAGTCTAAACAATTATGAAGAGGTATGCCGTAATCATAATGGTTAGACCTTTTTGCCACTTCTCACAAGTCCAGGTTAGTGTGCCGGTTAACCACACGCGCTCCACTAACGACTTTGAGAATGCAAATATCACAATTGCTATCTAGCTAAAATCTACTTAGTGAAAGTGTTTCCTCACCATCATTTTCATGAATCAGAGAGAAACCTTATGACACTTAGATTTAATGGTGTATGTGTTCTTATCCATGTGAATTGTCAAAAACCATGACAAATCCAAACTCATATGGATTGAACTCAATCTTAACTTCTTGCCACCTGGCAGCTCAAGGGCCTGCCATTGCTTCCAAGTTGTTATGCAACAAACTGAGAACTCTAAGAACTCATATGCAAAGCCAACTTTAACTGGAATGGGCACAGATATGTCAACACGATAGGTTATAAACCTCAATTCGTGTGCTAGTGAAGAACTTCAGGTTTTATTCTTGATTATTTCTTGAGACTTTCAAGACCTTTAAGACTCCCACTGTCCTCTTGACATATAAGACTCCCTTGTCAAACATCCAAGAGATAGTGCGGATTCTAATCAAGAAAAAACACTTTACCCAATTGGCCTAAGTTGGTCTTTGTTTTATCCAAAACATCACAACTTACCAATTTCAAATGTACAAGAGTAGAAAACTTTTACTCTTACATTTGACAAGTGTTTTAAACCTTCTTTTGAGACATGTCACTCAAGTTACAATCTTGGAGTATGACTCTAAGACTTGTATTGGAACGAAGTATGACTCATCTTCTTGATTTAACCATTTCAACAATTCAAGTTCCTCTTCTTAGTCATAAGAATGCACTAAGATTTCCTTAGAGAACTAATTTTGATATGGTTTCTTAATCATTAAGATGATCACAAAACTGATACTAAAGTACTCTCCCATCTTTTCAGATTTGAGAAACTTTTATCCTTCTGCCTAATTTGATTCTTCTTATTCGCTCTGCCTTACTTTGGAACCTTTTTTCCAATGTCTCAGAGTTACACTTAAGCTTGTAAGTATAATCATATTTACTGAGCTTTAGTAAACTATGACGAATAGTCTTATCAAACTTTTGTGGTGGACTAAATCAGTGAACAAGACTATGTACTCGATCCCTTAGTCCATTACTTGACTCACACATCCATGTGAATAAGTAATTAATCTTAATTTTTCCAAAACTTGAAAGTTCTCATTCATCATGCTATACAACTTGCATGATTCCAAGTTCCGGTCCACTTGAAACTTGGGTGATGAGAATCTTTCCTTATTTGGTAAATTTAGACATTACCACAAATGAAAGAATCAATTTCATATTTCCACTCTTGCTCTTAACGAAATCATATAAGCAACAATTTTTCCTCAAATGCCATTGTAAGGATATTTTAAAATAAATAAAATAAAAAATTTTCTTTTATTTTAAAACTTTGCGGAAAAACTTATCCTTACAATCCATATGAAAACTTGTTGTTATCTATTCCTTAAGCAATATCTCATAACTCCTAAGAAGTAGCTCAAGAATCCGATCTTCAAACTACGCGATAGAAATCCATCTACGCCATCAGATTCAGCATATTCTTTCTTTAAGTTTCTTCACTTTTCTTTCATTCTTAAAACATCACCATGTGACCCAGTCACATCATGTATCAAGAATCTCAGAATAGAAACTTAACAGAGTTAGATAGTGGACTTTACCTGAAGTAGAGTCAAACTTATTGACTTTAACATCCTTAGGTAAATTTTGGCAGCTTCACAACCAATGCCCCTTCCTTTGGCAATATAAACATATGGACCCTTTGATAATGGTACACGGGACTATCACAGACTTAGCTTTTCTCTTTACCATTTGGTCAACCGAGTTGACTATGGCCGATCCCTATCCACTGGGAAGAGAATGCTTTACTGGATAACCAATGTCATCATTATCAATGTCCATAAAGTTTTAGGAAGTTGATCTTAGCAAATAGATAAGATCATTAAGGGTCTTGTCATAGTCTGTTACATAGGTGTCCCAAAGGAACTCACTATGTGACTTAGAGAGTGATTGAACCACCAACTTTCTCAAGACTTTGACACCCAACTCTCCCGGCTTGTCAATATGTGACTACATCTCCAAGATGTGATCACACCTAGACCTTTCCTTGCCAATAGGGCTTGAGTGACCTTAAACTTTTCAAGAACTTGTGGGTTAGGGAGAATAATTGGAGGAGGAGAAAGAAGTATGATATCCATGGGACATCATCTTCATTAGGAAACCTTGTTTCAAGAGATTTGGGAAGATCATAGGTGTCTAAACCAGACATCTTTTGGGAGATATTCAAGATAGTTGATTTAAAGTCCTTAATATGACACCCAATATGAAATATTAAGGCTAGGACCCAACAAACTGTTTTATAACTTAGAAGAGGTATGCCGTAATCCAAGCTATAAAATATTTGAAGGTAGGTGAATGACGATTCACCAATTTCCACCAAGATAAACGAAATGAATTATTAGGTTTTAATTGGTTTTGAAACTCCTAGATCTTTGAGATTCATTGAACTGTTCAATGGCATGTTTCAATCTCGAGTGTGCCCTTCAGGTTTTGTGACTGGGATGCCGAGGATCACAAAACAAGGTGTGAAGTAACCATGCAAATCACTTGGTACCCTTAATAAATTATCCCTCAATCGATGTGCCGGTTAACCACACACGCTCCATCGATACTATGATAAATATTAAGTCACCCTTTACCTACCTTGTTAAGTCCAAGTTAGTGTGCCGGTTAACCACACACGCTCCACTAACGACTTAGACAAAGTGTAAAGTGTAATTTCATGGATTAGCACCTTATTCACATTTTTCCTAAGTAACTAAGATTGGGTATTATTAAGAGTTTAGTTACTTAGTATTTTTTTCATTAATACTTTTAATGAAGGGAGAATTCTAGTCCTGTCAAACCCGTTCGGCTAACGACCCTCCACCAGTCAAGCAAGCGGTGGGTGAGAGTGGACACCCATTAAGTTGCCATTTTATAGGCAACAACCTTATACCCACCTTATAGACCGGCTTCGTGAATGAGGCGTACTAGCGGTAAGACTGACTTTACTCTTATACATATATATATATTATTAACTTATAATATTATAAAGTATAAGGGTTGAATTTTAACTTTTAAAATTCTAAGGGCTAACTTGGAATTAAAGTATTCATTAGAGAAAACTTTACAAATTCCAAAACTTGAGGGCAAGTTTTGAAACTATTCAAAACTAATTAATTCCATAACTTATGTGTTTAAAGTAGTTTTAATCCAAAAACTCTTCAAGTTCCATAACTTGAGGACAAGTTATGGAAGACTTTAAACTAATAAAAGAATTAACTTTTCTTTATTTTATAACTTATGGATTTAATTATGGTTACATATTTTTCTTTAATGAAGTGACTCTTGAACTTCCATAACTTGAGGACAAGTTATGGAGTCATAAAAAAAATTATTCAATGACACAAGACTCTTCATTTTGTAACCATTGCCAACTTTATGAGTTTTAAGATTCATAAATGTGACTTTTAAGTTACATAAACACATTTTATGAACTTCTTTTAGATTAATTTGGATTAAAACCAACTATCACATAATTTTCATCATTAATCTAAATTCACTCATAAAACAAGATAACAAAAAACTTTTGGTGATCCATAACTTATTCTTAAGTTATGGAATCCTTTAAAACATTAACATCAAATTTTGTAACTCCAAAAAAAAACTTTAAATCAGTTTTTTTTTTTAAAACCTTTTCAAATCCATAACTAATGGAGGTTTCAAAAAAATAAAACTTTTTAGATCAAACTTTTAAAACTAATAAAATAATCATATTATTTTATCTTTTATTAAATTTGACCTAATTCAACTCATAAAGCAAGTTATTCAAATTTTACAAATAATTAGTTTTTCACAAGAACAAGTAATTATTTTAAAATTTGACAAACTTCATGTTTTTTTTTCTTTTTTTTTTTCAACTTTGAAAATAAAATATTTGCATCAATATAACAGAAAACAACCCGTGGCTCTGATACCACTGTTGGGTTTTGAGCATTCTAACACTCCTAAGTGTACATGCAACCCTAAATACCTTGGATCTATGTTTTCTCTATTATACATGCAAATATGAACATCCAAGGTAGTATCCTAATCTAGCATACAAAATAATGAATATAACAAGATAGAATACATACCTCGTTGTTACTTGTGTTCCTTGAAACCTTGTGAGCCTAGCACCACAAGTGGTGATGCCTCAAATGGTTCACAATCATCAAAACACATGGAATGACTTGAGAGAAAACCCACACTTCATAAAATCGGCTAGCCCTTCTAGTACACCCACTAGTGCCGATTTTGGTGAATAATATGATGCTTATATAGCGTTACAATTAGGGCAAACCCTAATTGTCATGACTTTCCATTTCCTTGGATCCATGGGTACAAATACACCATGGAGCATCCATGGACCATCCTATGGGTTTTAGCCCAACTTGATTATCCATGGAGCATTAGCCCACTATACAAGTATGGATGATTTACACAATCAACCCATATATTTAATTAGTCTTCTTTTGATCACTTAATTAATCCTAGATTAATTCTTGATCAATACTAATTAAATAATCTTATCATTCTTATTATTAATATACTAGAACTTATAATATATTAATAACCATAAGTGTCTTATTTCTCTCATCCAAGTGCATGATGGTATGCAACCCAAATGGACCATGCCGGGTCGGGTCAAGTCTTACCAAATATAGTTATGGACTTAGACATTAATCCAACAGTCTCCCACTTGGATAAGTCTAAAACTACTATTGCGTATGACTTCAGGAACCAACCGGCAATCGTAGCTCTCAAAAGCTTCTGTCGAACTCTGACCTTGTAGATGAACTCTGACCTTTGTCAGTGACTTGTCCATTAGATAAGGGATCATATATTCCTCCATTCTAGATATCATATGGACTGAGACATGGATTATAATCATTCTCTCTGTCCATTTGTTGTTTCCCGATTTCCGATTTATGACAACTGACTAATTGAACAAATCAAATCAGTCCTGGCCCGGCCGAGCACTTCCATTTGTCATCATCAAATCATCGAGGGGCCCACAGATATCGCTTTTATCCCGAAGGTAAAAGGAACTGATAAACTTCGACTCATATGGCTTGTTCTACTACTTGTTGAATCATACACAAAGGCACGTTTTATAGCACCGAGTTACCAAATGCGGTTTCGTGCAATCAATGTACTATCAACTCATAGTAACAACTCATATCTCTAGGTTTAAAGAATATAAGATATTATCGTCTCATGATCACTCGTGATAAAATCCATGAAGTGATTCCAATGAGCGCGGGTTGAATCCAATACTCAGAACTTATGAGCACTCATGATTGTTGTAGCCTTGTCCAACACCTTAGACCTCTACAACCCATCATGACAGTCTTAATTCATATCTACTTCCAACATATGACCGACTGTGGATGGTTTGAATAACTTAGTCATTCCGGAAGAATAACCCAGTTTATTCAGGAAGTCAAAACATGCAAAGTGAAACACAATAATAATAGAATCCAATATGGTATCAACCCTTTGAACATAAATAAAACACCTTTTATTTATCACCATATGATTACACATTATTCATTGTATACTGTTTCAGCTATCAACTTTAATCTTGAATTTAAAACAATAGTTGTCCCATGCTCCAAGCATGTACACTATGTTTTTCTAAACACTAGTCATGCCACACACCAAGTATGCATACTATGTTTGTCTATGATCTTTACTTTGTGAACTAGATCAATTGAACATAACTTCAATGATTCTCTTTTCACACTCCCAAATCCTTACTGCAAATGCAAGAATTCCAAATTCATGCCATTTACTGAAATCTGTTAGATTCTAAACTTATATGCATTGATCCTCTCGTAATGATTATGCACAAAGTCATAAAGACTTGGCAACAATCATTACAGAGTATTCCAAAGGAGATTATCTCCTTGGAAACATCCTTCTTGCATTAAGTTTCCTTAATCTTACACAGATTGAAAATTCTAACTTTGAAACATTTCCAGATTCCATTTTGACTATCACTTCTAATCAAGAGTTGCCTCCTTACAGATTATGTCAATATGGTCCTTCCAGAATTATCACTATACTTCCAATTGTCCTTGAGCAACCAATCTTTGGTAAACCTTAGATTGTCCTCGACAATTGTTTAATCCTTTTAGTCATATCCAGTTCTAAACCTTTTCCCTTCTTAATGCCCCAGGCATTTGGAAAATTTTAGAACGGATGATTATAGCACATGTAATCGATCCTATATCCGAAGCATATGGGACACGATTCATGATGTCTCACATAAAGACTAAACCAGTCTTTTGCTATAACATTTCCATTTCAATTTGCCAAGTTCTCATAATTCAGATTATGAAAAGGGATGTCGTAATCATAATCGAATTTTAGAACGCAAATAATGGACTCATATACAGAATTTCCTTATGTTGAGTCATTCCAACATGAAATTCATATATATATATCCTTGACTAAATGATTAAAACCTCATGATCTAAGCTTATAGATTTGAGATGAAGTATAATTTCCTCTCCCTTAATTATAGCAAAACAACTTTTTCCCAATTGAAACTTTTGTTTTCTATAATTAACATTGCTAACTTGCAATACTTATCATAATTATCATGCTCCCACTAACATGATGATTATTAGCATAACACTTATGCTCCCACTAGCTTTGACATGTTCTCAGAAATCAGCTGGACTTCTAGAAATCAATACTTCCTTGACTCTCTTACCGAAGTTCAGATTTCTGATACTAGATTGTTTTGATAAGTCTTTATCAAAATCATACACCTTCCCTTAGATAGCACACTTGTGAGTCTAAACAATTATGAAGAGGTATGCCGTAATCATAATGGTTAGACCTTTTTGCCACTTCTCACAAGTCCAGGTTAGTGTGCCGGTTAACCACACGCGCTCCACTAACGACTTTGAGAATGCAAATATCACAATTGCTATCTAGCTAAAATCTACTTAGTGAAAGTGTTTCCTCACCATCATTTTCATGAATCAGAGAGAAACCTTATGACACTTAGATTTAATGGTGTATGTGTTCTTATCCATGTGAATTGTCAAAAACCATGACAAATCCAAACTCATATGGATTGAACTCAATCTTAACTTCTTGCCACCTGGCAGCTCAAGGGCCTGCCATTGCTTCCAAGTTGTTATGCAACAAACTGAGAACTCTAAGAACTCATATGCAAAGCCAACTTTAACTGGAATGGGCACAGATATGTCAACACGATAGGTTATAAACCTCAATTCGTGTGCTAGTGAAGAACTTCAGGTTTTATTCTTGATTATTTCTTGAGACTTTCAAGACCTTTAAGACTCCCACTGTCCTCTTGACATATAAGACTCCCTTGTCAAACATCCAAGAGATAGTGCGGATTCTAATCAAGAAAAACACTTTACCCAATTGGCCTAAGTTGGTCTTTGTTTTATCCAAAACATCACAACTTACCAATTTCAAATGTACAAGAGTAGAAAACTTTTACTCTTACATTTGACAAGTGTTTTAAACCTTCTTTTGAGACATGTCACTCAAGTTACAATCTTGGAGTATGACTCTAAGACTTGTATTGGAACGAAGTATGACTCATCTTCTTGATTTAACCATTTCAACAATTCAAGTTCCTCTTCTTAGTCATAAGAATGCACTAAGATTTCCTTAGAGAACTAATTTTGATATGGTTTCTTAATCATTAAGATGATCACAAAACTGATACTAAAGTACTCTCCCATCTTTTCAGATTTGAGAAACTTTTATCCTTCTGCCTAATTTGATTCTTCTTATTCGCTCTGCCTTACTTTGGAACCTTTTTTCCAATGTCTCAGAGTTACACTTAAGCTTGTAAGTATAATCATATTTACTGAGCTTTAGTAAACTATGACGAATAGTCTTATCAAACTTTTGTGGTGGACTAAATCAGTGAACAAGACTATGTACTCGATCCCTTAGTCCATTACTTGACTCACACATCCATGTGAATAAGTAATTAATCTTAATTTTTCCAAAACTTGAAAGTTCTCATTCATCATGCTATACAACTTGCATGATTCCAAGTTCCGGTCCACTTGAAACTTGGGTGATGAGAATCTTTCCTTATTTGGTAAATTTAGACATTACCACAAATGAAAGAATCAATTTCATATTTCCACTCTTGCTCTTAACGGAATCATATAAGCAACAATTTTTCCTCAAATGCCATTGTAAGGATATTTTAAAATAAATAAAATAAAAAATTTTCTTTTATTTTAAAACTTTGCGGAAAAACTTATCCTTACAATCCATATGAAAACTTGTTGTTATCTATTCCTTAAGCAATATCTCATAACTCCTAAGAAGTAGCTCAAGAATCCGATCTTCAAACTACGCGATAGAAATCCATCTACGCCATCAGATTCAGCATATTCTTTCTTTAAGTTTCTTCACTTTTCTTTCATTCTTAAAACATCACCATGTGACCCAGTCACATCATGTATCAAGAATCTCAGAATAGAAACTTAACAGAGTTAGATAGTGGACTTTACCTGAAGTAGAGTCAAACTTATTGACTTTAACATCCTTAGGTAAATTTTGGCAGCTTCACAACCAATGCCCCTTCCTTTGGCAATATAAACATATGGACCCTTTGATAATGGTACACGGGACTATCACAGACTTAGCTTTTCTCTTTACCATTTGGTCAACCGAGTTGACTATGGCCGATCCCTATCCACTGGGAAGAGAATGCTTTACTGGATAACCAATGTCATCATTATCAATGTCCATAAAGTTTTAGGAAGTTGATCTTAGCAAATAGATAAGATCATTAAGGGTCTTGTCATAGTCTGTTACATAGGTGTCCCAAAGGAACTCACTATGTGACTTAGAGAGTGATTGAACCACCAACTTTCTCAAGACTTTGACACCCAACTCTCCCGGCTTGTCAATATGTGACTACATCTCCAAGATGTGATCACACCTAGACCTTGCCTTGCCAATAGGGCTTGAGTGACCTTAAACTTTTCAAGAACTTGTGGGTTAGGGAGAATAATTGGAGGAGGAGAAAGAAGTATGATATCCATGGGACATCATCTTCATTAGGAAACCTTGTTTCAAGAGATTTGGGAAGATCATAGGTGTCTAAACCAGACATCTTTTGGGAGATATTCAAGATAGTTGATTTAAAGTCCTTAATATGACACCCAATATGAAATATTAAGGCTAGGACCCAACAAACTGTTTTATAACTTAGAAGAGGTATGCCGTAATCCAAGCTATAAAATATTTGAAGGTAGGTGAATAACGATTCACCAATTTCCACCAAGATAAACGAAATGAATTATTAGGTTTTAATTGGTTTTGAAACTCCTAGATCTTTGAGATTCATTGAACTGTTCAATGGCATGTTTCAATCTCGAGTGTGCCCTTCAGGTTTTGTGACTGGGATGCCGAGGATCACAAAACAAGGTGTGAAGTAACCATGCAAATCACTTGGTACCCTTAATAAATTATCCCTCAATCGATGTGCCGGTTAACCACACACGCTCCATCGATACTATGATAAATATTAAGTCACCCTTTACCTACCTTGTTAAGTCCAAGTTAGTGTGCCGGTTAACCACACACGCTCCACTAACGACTTAGACAAAGTGTAAAGTGTAATTTCATGGATTAGCACCTTATTCACATTTTTCCTAAGTAACTAAGATTGGGTATTATTAAGAGTTTAGTTACTTAGTATTTTTTTCATTAATACTTTTAATGAAGGGAGAATTCTAGTCCTGTCAAACCCGTTCGGCTAACGACCCTCCACCAGTCAAGCAAGCGGTGGGTGAGAGTGGACACCCATTAAGTTGCCATTTTATAGGCAACAACCTTATACCCACCTTATAGACCGGCTTCGTGAATGAGGCGTACTAGCGGTAAGACTGACTTTACTCTTATACATATATATATATTATTAACTTATAATATTATAAAGTATAAGGGTTGAATTTTAACTTTTAAAATTCTAAGGGCTAATTTGGAATTAAAGTATTCATTAGAGAAAACTTTACAAATTCCAAAACTTGAGGGCAAGTTTTGAAACTATTCAAAACTAATTAATTCCATAACTTATGTGTTTAAAGTAGTTTTAATCCAAAAACTCTTCAAGTTCCATAACTTGAGGACAAGTTATGGAAGACTTTAAACTAATAAAAGAATTAACTTTTCTTTATTTTATAACTTATGGATTTAATTATGGTTACATATTTTTCTTTAATGAAGTGACTCTTGAACTTCCATAACTTGAGGACAAGTTATGGAGTCATAAAAAAAATTATTCAATGACACAAGACTCTTCATTTTGTAACCATTGCCAACTTTATGAGTTTTAAGATTCATAAATGTGACTTTTAAGTTACATAAACACATTTTATGAACTTCTTTTAGATTAATTTGGATTAAAACCAACTATCACATAATTTTCATCATTAATCTAAATTCACTCATAAAACAAGATAACAAAAAACTTTTGGTGATCCATAACTTATTCTTAAGTTATGGAATCCTTTAAAACATTAACATCAAATTTTGTAACTCCAAAAAAAAACTTTAAATCAGTTTTTTTTTTTTAAAACCTTTTCAAATCCATAACTAATGGAGGTTTCAAAAAAATAAAACTTTTTAGATCAAACTTTTAAAACTAATAAAATAATCATATTATTTTATCTTTTATTAAATTTGACCTAATTCAACTCATAAAGCAAGTTATTCAAATTTTACAAATAATTAGTTTTTCACAAGAACAAGTAATTATTTTAAAATTTGACAAACTTCATGTTTTTTTTTCTTTTTTTTTTTCAACTTTGAAAATAAAATATTTGCATCAATATAACAGAAAACAACCCGTGGCTCTGATACCACTGTTGGGTTTTGAGCATTCTAACACTCCTAAGTGTACATGCAACCCTAAATACCTTGGATCTATGTTTTCTCTATTATACATGCAAATATGAACATCCAAGGTAGTATCCTAATCTAGCATACAAAATAATGAATATAACAAGATAGAATACATACCTCGTTGTTGCTTGTGTTCCTTGAAACCTTGTGAGCCTAGCACCACAAGTGGTGATGCCTCAAATGGTTCACAATCATCAAAACACATGGAATGACTTGCGAGAAAACCCACACTTCATAAAATCGGCTAGCCCTTCTAGTACACCCACTAGTGCCGATTTTGGTGAATAATATGATGCTTATATAGCGTTACAATTAGGGCAAACCCTAATTGTCATGACTTTCCATTTCCTTGGATCCATGGGTACAAATACACCATGGAGCATCCATGGACCATCCTATGGGTTTTAGCCCAACTTGATTATCCATGGAGCATTAGCCCACTATACAAGTATGGATGATTTACACAATCAACCCATATATTTAATTAGTCTTCTTTTGATCACTTAATTAATCCTAGATTAATTCTAGATCAATACTAATTAAATAATCTTATCATTCTTATTATTAATATACTAGAACTTATAATATATTAATAACCATAAGTGTCTTATTTCTCTCATCCAAGTGCATGATGGTATGCAACCCAAATGGACCATGTCGGGTCGGGTCAAGTCTTACCAAATATAGTTATGGACTTAGACATTAATCCAACACCAGTTTCTATCGTTTGCGATCGAGATGTCAGGTTCACTTCCCGTTTTTGGCAGAAGTTCCATGAGGAACTGGGTACACGACTGCATTTTAGTATGGCATTCCATCCACAGACTGATAGGCAGAGTGAGCGGACCATTCAGACCCTCGAGGATATGTTGAGGGTGTGCGTTATTGATTTCGGTGGGAGTTGGGATTCCCACCTACCACTTGCAGAGTTTGCCTACAACAACAACTATCATTCCAGTATTAGCGCCCCGCCTTTCGAGCTATTGTATGGGCAGAAGTGTAGGACCCCCAGTCTATTGGGGTGAGGTTAGGCACAGAGTGATGGGTCGGACAGAGGTAGTTCTACAAACTACCGAGATGATACAGCAGATTAGACAGTGACTGCAGACCGATCAGAGCCGACAGAAAAGTTATGCCGACCGATGCTGATCTGAGTTGGAATTTCAGGTGGGTGACATGGTTCTTCTGAAGGTCTCACCCTGGAAGGGTGTGATCCACTTCTGGAAGAGGGTAAAATTGGTTCCCCATTACATTAGGTCGTTCAGGATTATTGCTAGGGTTGGCAAGGTGGCTTATAGGCTAGAGCTTCCGGAGGAGCTTAGTCGGATCCACAGCACATTTCACGTTTCGCAATTGCAAAAATGCATTATGGACCAGGAGGCAGTGGTATCGTTGGATGACATTCAGGTCGACAAGCGCCTGAACTATGTGGAGAGGCCTGTGGCTATTTTGGAAAGGAAGAAGAAGATTTTGTGGAATAAGAAAATAACTTTAGTAAAGGTACAGTGGGAACATCATAATGGATCCAAGTGGACATGAGAGCCGTATGCGGAGATGCGCGAGCATTACCCGACATTGTTTATTCCAGCCAACTTCGAGGGCGAAGTCTAGTTTAAGTGGGAGAGAGTTGTAACGCCCCGATTCTCAAGTATGGCTTAAATAAGTTTTTGGGTTCAGCTCTACTCGACGAGTTGGTTGACCTATTCGTCGAGTAACAACGGGGTGGGATCACGGTTTAAGTGACTTACTCGATGAGTCCATGTTGGGACTCGGCGAGTAGGAGCTGGCAGTGGAAACCCTAAATCCCAGGGTTTTGTATCTCTATTTAAAGGAGCCTTAGCCTCCTTTGGCCTCTTTACAGTCTTTGAGAGCCCCCTTAAACCCTAATTCGTGTGTGTGTGCCTTGGTGTGGTGTTGAAGCTTGGAAAGAAAGGATCTTGGAGGAAGAAAGCTAGAGTGCAAAGGAAATTGAAGCAAGGAAGGAGTGGGAAGCAGGATTTACCTCAGCTAGCATCCTTGGAGGTATCAAAGTGCCATTTCTACTCCGCTTTTTCACTTTTGTTGAGTTCTAATGCTTTTATGGATTTTCCAAGTTGGTATGATGAGTTATGGGCTAGATCTGAAGTTGTACCTTCAAATCTAGACCCTCCTTGGATTCTAGAAGCATAAAGTCACAGTTTTGGTTGTGATTGAGGTCCCTCTTGGGCATGAAGTTTCATTACGACCTTAGAATAGACATTTGGAGTCTTTAAGGCCATGCATGGACATAAAGTTTGCAACTTTACGTGATAAGCATGCTCTAGAAGCTTGGATCTGTGATTTGGAGCTGCTATATGGCTCAAAACAAGTCTGTATGGAAAGAGGACTGATTGGACTCGGCGAGTCGGAAGGTTTACTCGGCGAGTCACATGAAGATGGCCGAGAACTCGACGAGTTGGATGAACAACTCGGCGAGTCCGATGAAGATCGTCATAAGGCTCGACGAGTTGAAGAACAACTCGGCGAGTCGGATGAGTTTTCTCTTGGATATGTATGAGTGTGTATCCGTCGAGTTGCAAGGAAGGAACTCGACGGGTGACCTTAAGTTTGATCGAGAGTCAAAGGAAATCGACGAGTCTCTCGGATAACTCGGCGAGTTGGAATGTACTACAGAGAACTCGACGAGTTAAGGTCAACATGGACTGTTGACCTTGACTGAGGACTTTGACTTTGATCAGGGGTTGACTAGTGGGTTATGGAGCACCTTATAAGGTTAATGACTTATGAGTATATTGTACTATAATCTTAGGTGGTGGAGCCGGTGTCGAGTGATCCGAGGGTTGGAGTGTATCTTCCGATTCGACATTTGCAAGGTGAGTTATCCTCACTATATCGATAGGGTCTACGGCACCAAGGTCGGCCCTTTTTAGTTGTTATTGTTATGGTATGTTGCATGTGGTTATGATCTATTAGTTCGGAATCGAGTTAGACAGTATGTTATGCTCTTATGATCCATAGGGATTGGTATGTTAGTAACCTACTAAGTCGGTACTCTAGTTACAGGAGATTTCTATGTTTGATGATTAGTGAGATAGATATGTTTGATGTTTGTATATGCCAGTATATGATAGTATGTGCACATGGTTAATTGCTTGTGGTTGGGTTGAGGCTGTCCTGCTTTGTGCTGAAGGCCAATATACCCTATGAGCAGTCCGGGGAGACTATAGGCCCACGTGGCGGACCAGTCATGACGAAGGCTCGGGATAGATTCAGATAGACTGTAGGCCCGGTAGTGCGTTCCAGTCAGGCCGATGGCCCAATATGCGTGTTGATTGATTGATTATTACTGTTATGATATTGCCAGTGCGGTATTGGTATTTTGGGGGTAGCTCACTAAGCCCTCGGGCTTACATTTTTCAGTTTATTGTTTCAGGTACTTCAAGAGATCGTGGAAAGGCGAAGACGTGACCGTATCGCTCCTCATCCTTATGTTATGATTTTTGGGACACTCTATTGGAAAATGATTTGAAAACATTTTGTAAACAATGCTATGTGGTGTTTATTTATGATTGAAAAAGTTTAAATTTGGCATAAATTTTATGGTTGTTACATTTCGTGTCATTCTTAAATTGTCCAAATTCTGTCACAAATGTTTCATGCTTAAGTGGACCACAATATTGGCGATCGATCAGACGAAGACATGAAAATAAGGGTACTGACAAGTGGAATAGTGTTATCCAACAACTTTGATCCCAGTGTCACAAAAATTATTTTCAGTAATTAAAATTTTTAGGTTGTTTATTTTATTTTATTTTATTTGTCTTATTTAATTTTAATTTTAATTTTAATTTTAATTTTATTTTTATTTATCTATTTTATTGTTAAAATTTAATTGTTACTCTTTAAATTTTGGAAATTAATTTTATTTTATTTTATTTTTAGTTTTAATTTTAATTTTAATCTCAAAAAGTTTTGTTTTTGAAATTTTTTGAAAATATTGGACTGTGCCTTACACTATGTGGTCAGCATGTAAAATGGTCAACGGTATAAATAGAGTTTACAGCTGGAAACCCATTCATTCTTCAGATTCCGGCCGCAAACTCTCTCTCTCTCTCTCTCCCCTCGAAAAATTTTCTTGTTTTTTTTTGTGAAATTGCTCTGATCACTTCGAAGGTATCATGTTTGCAACCATAGATATGTGTTTACTTCTGGGATTTGACGAGTTTTAAGCCTAAATCGACGAAAAAGGAATCATCAGAGTTTACGGCCCAAGCTTACGGCCGTGAAGAGCTTACGACCGTAAACTCCGTTTGCGGCCATAGGCTTACGGTCACGAGTTTACGGACGTAAACCCCCGTTGACCGTAAACTCCTGATTGACTTGAAATTTATTTTTAAAACATAATAATTCACTTTTGGGCTCGAAATTAAATCATTTAAAATATTATTTGCACATATATCTTTCTTGTCTTACTTAGTATATTTTAGTGCAGATTAAATGGCAGCCTTAAAGTTCGCAGACATGCACAATCTGGCAATGGTAATGGCTGATCCTCTAGTGGCTCATGCAGATTTCAAGTCAATGATTCATGGACTAAGAGAATGTTGTTTGGCCTCGGTCATCACCATGAACACTGTTGTTTATTAGAAAATCATAAGAGAGTTCTGGCAGACTGCTAAAATGACAAGAGACGATGATGGAGCTGTGACTGTAGACGCAATCGTTCAAGGATGCAAAGTTGTGATCAATGAGAAGTTCATCAGGGAAACATTGTTTATCAATGACATACCGAGTTTTAACAGCGAAATTGATATTGAAGATGCTCAGAAGATTTTGAGGAAGATGGGTATGAAGGCGATTCTCCTCCTACAATGAAAAAGCTTCTTCCATCCTACTAGAGATTTCTAGCCCATGTGTTCGTGAGCTGCATCTCCGGCAGGAGGTCTGGTGCAGATGAAATATCCCTAAGAAACACTGGAGCTATAGTTTCTCTTGCTGCAGGAATTGGTTTCAACTTTTCAAGGTTTATCCTGGATGAATTTGTGGTCAACATCAATGCCATCACATGGGATACCTTTTTGATGTATCCTAGATTCATTCAGCTTTTCATCAACAAAAAATTTCTTGACATGATAAAGGAGGGAGATACACTTGATATGAAGTCCTTGGGCCCTCGCACTATTGGGCTAATTAAACAAAATTGCAAAGGAAAGGTTACATTTCAAGGACTATATCCATTGGTTAAATTCGGACGATTTGCTGAGCCGAATGAGGCGTCCGAGTCCCACGGATCTTCTAATAAGATATCTTCAGAACACACATCATCAGAAATGGTGATCTCTTTAGGAGATGTGGTCACTGTATCAGATCAGGAAGGGGAGGAGACGGCTGCTCCTAATGTGGTTGTAGTTGAGGAGCATCACCTGTCATTAGTTCGAATCGAAAGTGACTACAATGAAGGGTCTTCCATGAATGCGACTAAGACTGATCGGTATGAAGACTTTGACCTTACAGGTTTTGATAGAGATGAAATTCCTACAAATTTTGGAAGCAATGATGACTTCTTGTCGAATGTCAACCTCAACACTTTGCTTGATAATATCAGTGATCTTGCTCTCCCAGCAACGGAGATAAGGGATTTTGAAGATGTTCTTGATTCAACACCCATTTCTACAAAGCAAGTGGTTGGCTCTACAACTCCAATGGTTACAATGTCAGGGATTCCTCCCCTTGATGCTGCCTCACCTATATTTGAACCACTTTAGGGTGATCGCACAACAGACCACACCTTACAGCCTCCATCCAAAAGAAGAAGACGTGATCCTAGGTTTGGGCCTCTGGATTATAACTTGACACATGGCTTGCCGATTATGCCAACAACTACCCCTGCTATTGTATCAACAGAACCTTTATGTGGAGGTCCTAGCACCATTTTTGAAGCCGGTCGCTCCTCCGCTCCACCATGATTTTCTACTCCAAGGACAGATCGTGATGAGGCCTCTATGCGATTGGCTTTGCATCTTACCCAGGAACAAACTGCTGCACCTTCTTCTAAATCTAAAGGAATTGCTTTTAGAGAAGGTCATTCAGGAGAAGATGACTCTGTGGTTGATGAGCTTCAAAGGAGAGTGAATGTGCTTGACCAGAAGAATATAGAGCTCAACATTCGAGTCAAAGATCTTTTGAGCGAGAATACAAATTTGAAGATTCAAGTTTCTGATCTTCAGGAAGATAGGGCAACAAAGACCAAGCAAATCTCTTAGCTTCAAGCTCATTTTAATCTTCTAACCTCTAGTTATTTTGATTTAAAGAAGAAGCTTGAAGAAGATCTTGGTTCCAAATATAAAACATCTATAGATGAGTACAGAATCAATCTTCATTCTCGAGCTCATCCTATCGTTGTGCCATGTTGCAGAAATTATTCGTGACAGACAAGCTAAAGTTGCTCAAAAGGGAAAACTCTTGTTCAAGAGGAGTTCCGACAAAAACGCACCAGGGAATCAATCCGCAATCACTGTTACGGATCTTGAGGTCGTACGGTTTAGAGACACGTATGGTGATCGGTCAAGGATCATTTATTGGGGATTTCATGACACCCTAAATATGTGGATCGTGCGGAGAAAGAGTGGAAACATGGAGCTCTATAAAGATTGTCATGATTTTAATTCGTGGACTAGGGTGAATCTTTCAGAGCTGTCCTAATCTCCTTTTGCAAACCCTTCAGATAATCAATAGGCAACTCAGTTCAAACATTTTCTTGAAGATCAGGTGAAAAAGGGCTTTCCCTCCATGAAGACCGTTGAGTCTGTCATAAAGCATTATCCTGATGTCATATGTCCCAAAACTAGTCATCCACTTCAGGTGGTGACGTGGCCTGCAACAAATCAGGTCAAACAAATCCTCGGGATTCAAAGTTACCCGGATGGATCCCTAAGCTCCATGCTTTATTGGGTATTCGATGAAACTACAACGTCTACTATTATCAAACTAAAATATGGATGCATCCGTCTGTATGATCGAAGGGATTTGTTCCAGTTCAGGAAATAGGACATTCATCATCTAAGCCTTCATCAAATTAAAGTTGCTGAGGAGATATTTGAGTCATCCACGAAGGAATACACATCCATGGTTGCTGAAATCATAAATAAATGCATGTGGAATGGAGCAATGGAGCAGGCAGATGTGATGATAATTGACAAAGATTAACTTCAAGCTAGCACCAAACCAAGGGGGAGATTGAAGGGTGTAATTAATGGTTTGGTCTAGGCTTTCGTTGTAATACGTTCTTTTTGGTATAAATGCATTTTTGGTAGCTTGTATAGGAGTTTACGGCCGGAGCATGAGTTTACGGCCTTAAGCTGTTTACGGCCGTAAACCCAAGTCAGCCCAGGTCACTATATATAGAGGTCTTGTAAGTCTTTTATTGTTTTTTTATGCCATCAGAGTTCACGGTTGTTGTAAGACGAGTTGTGCTAGAAGTTTTTCATTAATAGAAGCGTGTGCAAGCTTGTTCTGATTTCTGTTTCTATTTCATTCTCATTGTTATTGATTGTTTTGTTTGCTTGATCACTGGTAAGATCCGTTTCAGGACCTTACACACTCTCTCTCCCTTGCAATCATATCTTCTAGTGTTTTTAGCTGGACCAGCTCATAAACTGGCAGATATCACTCCATAACATCTCATGGTATCAGGGCTTTTTCATGTCCTTGTCCACCACGTTCTGCAGAACAAGAAGGGCCCTCTCCCTAAACATGGTGGTGATCTCAGTCACCGTCTCATTCGTCTGCTGGAGATCCTGGAACTCTCTAGCAAGCTGTTGCACCTCAATAACAGGTGCAAACATGGCCCTGAACCTGGCCGAGAAGTCACTCCAGGTCATCGCATATAATGCTACATCATCTCCAACAGGATGTCCGACCTTCTGTTGGATTAATGTCTAAGTCCATAACTATATTTGGTATGTACTTGACCCGACCCGGCATGGTCCATTTGGGTTGCACTTCACCGACACAATTTATATGGATAATCTTTTGAGAATAGTATGTTTATGATTAATATTAATATATTATAAGTTCTAATATATTAATATGGAATCATATTATTTAATTAGTATTGATCAAGAATTAATTTATAATTAATTAAGTGATCAAAAGAAACTAATTAAATATGGACTCTTATATATATGGAATGGGCCAAGTTCATTTAGGTTGGGCTAAGCTTTCATGGATAGTCGATGGAGTGTTTAACCCATGGATCCTAGGAAATGAAAGTTCATGGGTATTAGGGTTTAACCCTAATCCTCCACGCTATATAAAGATGTCCTTGGTTGGTGAAATTGGCACTAGTGTGATACACTAAGAGGGCTAGCCGATTTCACTAGGAGAGAACCAAGTATTCATATTCTCTAAAGTCTTCCAAGGTGTCTTGGTGATTTGTGATTCCACTTGAGGCTTCCACACTATTGGGGCTAAGCTCTTAAAGCTTGAAGACATCAAGCTACATCAAGAGGTATGTATTCTATCTAGTTACATTCATAGTTTTTGTATGCTAGATTAGGATAATACCTTGGATGTTCTTATTTGCATGTATAATAGAGAAAACATAGATCCAAGGTATTTAGGGTTGCATGTACACTTAGGAAGTGTTAGAATGCTCAAAACCCAACAGTGGTATCAGAGCCTCGGGTTGTTTTCTGTTATATTGATGCAAATATTTTATTTTCAAAGTTGAAAAAAAAAGGAAAAAAAAAACATGAAGTTTGTCAAATTTTAAGATAATTACTTGTTCTTGTGAAAAACTAATTATTTGTAAAATTTGAATAATTTGCTTTATGAGTTGAATTAGGTCAAATTTAATAAAAGATAAAATAATATGATTATTTTATTAGTTTTAAAAGTTTGATCTAAAGAGTTTTATTTTTTGAAACCTCCATAAGTTATGGATATGAAAAGGTTTTAAAAAAAATTGATTCAAAGTTTTTATGGAGTTACAAAATTTGGTGGTAATGTTTTAAAGGATTCCATAACTTAAGAATAAGTTATGGATCACCAAAAGTTTTTTGTGTTACCTTGTTTTATGAGTGAATTTAGATTAATGAATAAAATTATGTGATAGTTGGTTTTAATCCAAATTAATCTAAGAATTGATTCTAAAATGTGTTTTTGTAACTTGTCCTCAAGTTATATGAAAAGTCACATTTAAGAATCATAAAACTCATAAAAATTGGCAAAGGTTACAAAAATGAAGAGTCTAGTTCTAATTAAATGGTTTTATGACTCCATAACTTGTCCTCAAGTTATGGAGGACCAAGAGTCTCTTCATTTAATAAAATAAAATAAAATAAAAAAAGGTGTAACCTTAATTAATTCCATAAGTTATAAAATAAAGAAAAGTTAATTATTTTATTAGTTTAAAGTCTTCCATAACTTGTCCTCAAGTTATGGAACTTGAAGAGTTTTTGGATTAAAACTACTTTAAACACATAAGTTATGGAATTAATTAGTTTTGAATAGTTTCAAAACTTGCCCTCAAGTTTTGGAATTTGTAAAGTTTTCTCTTATGAATACTTTAATTCCAAGTTAGCCCTTAGAATTTTAAAAGTTAAAATTCAACCCTTATACTTTATAATATTATAAGTTAATAATATATATATATGTATAAGAGTAAAGTCAGTCTTACCGCTAGTACGCCTCATTCACGAAGCCGGTCTATAAGGTGGGTATAAGGTTGTTGCCTATAAAATGGCAACTTAATGGGTGTCCACTCTCACCCACCGCTTGCTTGACTGGTGGAGGGTCGTTAGCCGAACGGGTTTGACAGGACTATAATTATCCCTTCATTAAAAGTATTAATGATAAATACTAAGTAACTAAACTCTTATAAATACCCAATCTTAGTTACTTAGGAAAATGTGAATAAGGTGCTAATCCATGAAATTACACTTTGCAATTTGTTTAAGTCGGTTAGTGGAGCGTGTGTGGTTAACCGGCACACTAACTCGTATTTAACAAGGTAGGCAAAGGGTAACTTAATGTTTATCATAGTATCGGTGGAGCGTGTGTGGTTAACCGGCACATCGATTGAGGGGTAAACAGTTAAGGGTACCAAGTAATTTGCATGGTTACTTCACACCTTGTTTTGTGATCCTCGGCATCCCAGTCACAAAACCTGAAGGGCACACTCGAGATTGAAACATGCCATTGAACAGTTCAATGAATCTCAAAGATCTAGGAGTTTCAAAACCAATTAAAACCTAATAATACATTTCGTTTATCTTGGTGGAAATTGGTGAATCGTCATTCACCTAACTTCAAATATTTTATAGCTTGGATTACGGCATACCTCTTCTAAGTTATAAAATAGTTTGTTGGGTCCTAGCCTTAATATTTCATATTGGGTGTCATATTAAGGACTTTAAAATCAACTATCTTGAATATCTCCCAAAAACATGTCTGGTTAGACATTTATGATCTTCCCAAATCTCTTGAAACAAGCTTTACTAAATGAAAATGATGTCCCTTGGAAATCATACTTCATTCACCTCCTCCAATTATTCTCCCTAACCCACAAGTTCAAGGTCACTCAAGCCCTATTGGCAAGGCAAGGTCTAGGTGTGATCACATCTTGGAGATGTAGTCACATATTGACAAGCCGGGAGAGTTGGGTGTCAAAGTCTTGAGAAAGTTGGTGGTTCAATCACTTTCCAAGTCACATAGTGAGTTCCTTTGGGACACCTATGAAACAGACTATGACGAGACCCTTAATGATCTTATCTATTTGTTAAGATCAACTTCCTTAAAACTTGATGGACATTGACAATAGTGACACAGGAAATCCAGAAAAGCATTCTCTTCCCAATGGAAAGGGATCGGCCATAGTCAACTCGGTTGACCAAATGGTAAAGAGAAAAGCTAAGTCTGTGATAGTACCATGTACCATTATCAAAGGGTCCATATGTTTATATTGCCAAAGAAAGGGGCATTGGTTACGAAGTTGCCAAATTTACCTTAGGCTGTTAAAGTCAATAAGTTTGACTCTACTTCAGGTAAAGTCCACTATTTAACTCTGTTAAGTTTCTATTCTGAGATTCTTGATACATGATGTGACTAGGTCACATGGTGATGTTTTAAGAATCAAAGAAAAGTAAAGGAACTTAAAGAAAGAATATGCTGAATCTGATCGCATAGATGGATTTCTATCGCATAGTTTGAAGATCGGATTCTTGAGCTACTTCTTAGGAGTTTTCAGATATTGCTTAGGAATAGATAACAACAAGTTTTCATATGGATTGTAACGATAAGTTTTTCCGCAAAGTTTTAAAATAAAAGAAAATTTTTTTTGATTTTATTTATTTTAAAATATCCTTACAATGGCTTTTGAGGAAAAATTGCTGCTTATATGATTCCATTAAGAGCAAGAGTGGAAATATGAAGTTGATTCTTTCATTTGTGGTAATGTCTATATTTACCAAATAAGGAAAGATTCTCATCACCCAAGTTTCATTTGGACCGGGACTTGGAATCATGCAAGTTATATAGCATGATGAATGAGAACTTTCAAGTTTTGGAAAAATTAAGACTAATTACTGGTTCACATGGATGTGTGAGTCAAGTGAAGGACTAAAGGATCGAGTACACAGTCTTGTGCACTGATTAAGTCCACCACAAAAGATCGATAAGATTATTCGTCATAGTTTACTAAAGCTCAGTAAATATGATTATACTTACATGCTTAAGTGTAACTCTGAGACATTGGAAAAGGTTCCAATGTAAGGCAGAGCGAATAAGAAGAATCAAATTAGGCAGAAGGATAAAAGTTTCTCAAATCTGAAAAGATGGGAGAGTACTTTAGTATCAGTTTTTGTGATCATCTTAATGATTAAGAAACCATATCAAAATTAGTTCTCTAAGGAAATCTTAGTGCATTCTTATGACTAAGAAGAGGAACTTGAATTGTTGAAATGGTTAAATCAAGAAGATGAGTCATACTTCGTTCCAATACAAGTCTTAGAGTCATACTCCAAGATTGTCATTTGAGTGACATGTCTTAAAGAAGGTTTAAAACACTTGTCAAATGTAAGAGTAAATGTTTTCTACTCTTGTACATTTGAAATTGGTAAGTTGTGATGTTTTGGATAAAACAAAGACCAACTTAGGCCAATTGGGTAAAGTGTTTTTCTTGATTAGAATCCGCACTATCTCTTGGATGTTTGACAAGGGAGTCTTATATGTCAAGAGGACAGTGGGAGTCTTAAAGGTCTTGAAAGTCTCAAGAAATAATCAAGAATAAAACCTGAAGTTCTTCACTAGCACACGACTTGAGGTTTATAACCTATCGTGTTGACATATATGTGCCCATTCCAGTTAAAGTTGGCTTTGCATATGAGTTCTTAGAGTTCTCAGTTTGTTGCATAACAACTTGGAAGCAATTGCAGGCCCTTGAGCTGCCAGGTGGCAAGAAGTTAAGATTCAGTTCAATCCATATGGTTTTGGATTTGTCATTATCTTTGTCTTGTGATTATGGTTTGACAAATTCATATGGGTAGGAACTCATACACCATATAAATCTAAGTGTCATAAGGTTTCTCTCCGATTCATGAAAA
The DNA here is from genome assembly GCF_002870075.4 of Lactuca sativa. Taxonomy (NCBI): domain Eukaryota; kingdom Viridiplantae; phylum Streptophyta; class Magnoliopsida; order Asterales; family Asteraceae; genus Lactuca; species Lactuca sativa. The sequence continues at coordinate 238,683,880 of NC_056630.2, forward strand.
TGATGGTGAGGAAACGCTTTCACTAAGTAGATTTTACGAAGATATCAATTGTGTTATTTGCATTTTCAAAAGTCGTTAGTGGAGCGCGTGTGGTTAACCGGCACACTAACATGGACTTGTGAGAAATGGCAAATTCCTAAGCAATTGAGACTATGATTACGGTATCCCTTTTCATGGTTCTTGAAATTGCTTAGATACACAGGTGAGCTATCTACGGAAAGGGTGTATGAATCTAAATTTCAGACTGTCCAGCTGATTTCTGAGTACATGTCAAAGCTAGTGGGAGCATAAGTGTTATGCTAATAATCATCATGTTAGTGGGAGCATGATAATTATGATAAGTATTGCAAGTTAGCAATGTTAATTATAGAAAACAAAAGTTTCAATTGGGAAAAAGTTGTTTTGCTATAATTAAGGGAGAGGAAATTATGCTTCATCTCAAATCTATAAGCTTAGATCGTGAGGTTTTAATCATTTAGTCAAGGATATATATGAATTTCATGTTGGAATGGCTCAACATAAGGAAATTCTGTATATGGGTCCATTATTTGCGTTCTAAAATTCGATTATGATTACGGCATCCCTTTTCATAATCTGAATTATGAGAACTTGGCAAATTGAAATGGAAATATTATAGCAAAAGACTGGTTTAGTCTTTATGTAAGACATCATGAATCGTGTCCCATATGCTTCGGATATAGGATCGATTACATGTGCTATATTCATCCGTTCTAAAATTTTCCAAATGCCTGGGGCATTAACAAGGGAAAAGGTTTAGAACTGGATATGACTAAAAGGATTAAACAATTATCGAGGACAATCTAAGGTTTACCAAAGATTGGTTACTCAAGGACAATTGGAAGTATAGTGATAATTCTGGAAGGACCATATTGACATAATCTGTAAGGAGGCAACTCTTGTTCAGAAGTGATAGTCAAAATGGAATCTGGAAATGTTTCAAAGTTTAGAATTTTCAATCTGTGTAAGATTAAGGAAACTTAATGCAAGAAGAATATTTCCAAGGAGTTGATCTCCTTTGGAATACTCTGTAATGATTGTTGCCAAGTCTTTATGACTTTGTGCATAATCATTACGAGAGGATCAATGCATATAAGTTTAGAATCTAACAGATTTCAGTAAATGGCATGAATTTGGAATTCTTGCATTTGCGGTAAGGATTTGGGAGTGTGAAAAGAGAATCATTGAAGTTATGTTCAATTGATCTAGTTCACAAAGTAAGGATCATAGACAAACATAGTATGCATACTTGGTGTGTGGCATGACTAGTGTTTAAGAAAACATAGTGTACATGCTTGGAGCATGGGACAACTATTGTTTTAAATTCAAGAATAAAGTTGATAGCTGAAACAGTATACAATGAATAATGTGTAATCATATGGTGATAAATAAAAGGTGTTTTATTTATGTTCAAAGAGTTGATACCATATTGGATTCAATTATTATTGTGTTTCACTTTGCATGTTTTGACTTCCCGAATAAACTAGGTTATTCTTCCGGAATGACTAAGTTATTCAAACCATCCACAGTCGGTCATATGTTGGAAGTAGATATGAATTAAGACTGTCATGGGTTGGCTTGTAGAGGTCTAAGGTGTTGGACAAAGGGCTACAACACTCATGAGTGCTCATAAGTTCTGAGTATTGGATTCAACCCGCGCTCATTGGAATCACTTCATGGATTTTATCACGAGTGATCATGAGACGATAATATCTTATATTCTTCAAACCTAGAGACATGAGTTGTTACTATGAGTTGGTTGTACATTGATTGCACGAAAACGCATTTGGTAACTCGGTGCTATAAAACGTGCCTTTGTGTATGATTCAACAAGTAGTAGAACAAGACATATGAGTCGAAGTTTATCCATTCCTTTTACCTTCGGGATAAAAGCGATATCTGTGGGCCCCTCGATGATTTGATGATGACAAATGGAAGTGCTCGGCCGGGCCAGGACTGATTTGATTTGTTCAATTAGTCATTCGTCATAAATCGGAAATCGGGAAACAACAAATGGACAGGGAGAATGATTATAATCCATGTCTCATTCCATATGATATCTAGAATGGAGGAATATATGATCCCTTATCTAATGGACAAGTTCATTGACAAGATCAGAGTTCGACAGCAGCTTTAAGAGCTACGATTGCCAGTTAGGTTTGAAGTCATACGCAATAATAGTTTTAGACTTATCCAAGTGGGAGACTGTTGGATTAATGTCTAAGTCCATAACTATATTTGGTATGTACTTGACCCGACCCGGCATGGTCCATTTGGGTTGCACTTCACCGACACAATTTATATGGATAATCTTTTGAGAATAGTATGTTTATGATTAATATTAATATATTATAAGTTCTAATATATTAATATGGAATCATATTATTTAATTAGTATTGATCAAGAATTAATTTATAATTAATTAAGTGATCAAAAGGAACTAATTAAATATGGACTCTTATATATATGGAATGGGCCAAGTTCATTTAGGTTGGGCTAAGCTTTCATGGATAGTCGATGGAGTGTTTAACCCATGGATCCTAGGAAATGAAAGGTCATGGGTATTAAGGTTTAACCCTAATCCTCCACACTATATAAAGATGTCCTTGGTTGGTGAAATTGGCACTAGTGTGATACACTAAGAGGGCTAGCCGATTTCACTAGGAGAGAACCAAGTATTCATATTCTCTAAAGTCTTCCAAGGTGTCTTGGTGATTTGTGATTCCACTTGAGGCTTCCACACTATTGGGGCTAAGCTCTTAAAGCTTGAAGACATCAAGCTACATCAAGAGGTATGTATTCTATCTAGTTACATTCATAGTTTTTGTATGCTAGATTAGGATAATACCTTGGATGTTCTTATTTGCATGTATAATAGAGAAAACATAGATCCAAGGTATTTAGGGTTGCATGTACACTTAGGAAGTGTTAGAATGCTCAAAACCCAACACCTTCTCCCACCAGTCATGTGCTATGTCCTTTAGAAATCAGGAAGCAAGTCAGACTTTGTACCCCTTGGGACATCAGCTCGTACAAAAGGCGTTGGTGACATCAGCCAAACACTTTCTTCTAGCAACGAGGTCCCGAACCCCATGATGGTCTGGAGCTCCACAAGCTCGGAATTCCCTGAATGTCATCGTGTGTGCCCCTAGCATGGCCGCCATCTCGGTGCTGAATGCACCCAACCTCTTATCAAGTATCTCTAATATGCCCTCTTTGACCATACCGAAGACCAAAGGAGTCTCATCTAAAACACTGCATGTGACCTCAGATGAAATGAACTCTCTCATCTGCTCATCGAGCTGCCCGGCATCGGACCTTAGCCCAGAATATACTAACGACATTCATAAACGGGCCAGCATTGGTGCCTTCGACCTGTTCCTACAGGAGAAAACTCACCTCACTATCAAATGCTAGCTGAAATGTCTCTATTTGGAATCGGATCTACTCACTACTTGAATCAAAACAACCCCTTAGATACTATTCTATACGAATAACCCTTAAGGGCCAACTCTGGTCAAGTCAAAGTTAACGCTCTGAGTCGACTCAACTATCGAGTTTACCCTTCAACTTGTCGAGTTCTCATGAATCACAGAATCATGAACTGACGATCTAACTCATCGAGTTTTCTTCCAACTCGCCGAGTTCCTCTTACTCAACAGAAACGGGACTTCCTAGTACAACTCGTCGAGTACCCTTGTGGACTCGCCGAGTTCCTTGAATAGAATCAGGAGTGTTCAACCAAACTCGTCGAGTTTCTCTATGAACTCGTCAGGTCCTTTCTTGGACAAGAACGAGTTTCTATATTCAGCCCTTTCCTTAAATCTAAGGTTCCAGAATGCAAATCCATATTGTTTCCATAACCTATTTTTGTAAAGTTGACGACTTGATGGCTTTGCATGCCTCAAATGGAATCAAACTCGAGATATAACAACCTACTTCCATGAACGTGGTCCTTTCTTGGACAAGAACGGGTTAAGACCATTTTTATAATTATAAGGGCAATATATCACTAGAAAATGGAAATCCTTAGCATATCATCTATGAGGGGTATCATGTTTCTCACAATGAGGTCAAAAAGACCCATAAAGCAAAACTAAAAGAGATATAAATTATGAGTCACCAAGTTAATGACTTTTTACCTCAAAAAGCTGCCAATGGTGGATGAAATCCTAGATCCAATGCTTCTCCTCAAGCTTGGTGACTTCTAGTTCTTCCAACTCCTTTACCAAACACAAAAACACACACAAATCCACTAAAAACTTCAAGTTTCTCACCAAAGATCTCTCAATATGATTTAGGGTTTTAGGGAAGTTGATGAGAGGCTGAAGGAAAGGATTAAGTCCCTTAAATGTGGTGCAAAACCCTGGAAATTAGGGTTTTTTTCGATTTACTCGTCGAGTTGAGGGATCTCAACTCATTGAGTAGGTCACTTAAATCATGTGGTTCTGACAGTCTCTACTCGACAAATTTAGGGCTTCCAACTCATCAAATCTCTCTATTAAAATGAATATTTTATAATGCAAATGCATACCAGGAATCAGGCGTTATAGTATAACTTATATATATATATATATATATATATATATATATATATATATATATATATATATATATATATATATATATATATATTCATAGTCGTTATTATGAAGCTATGAATATGATTTATTGGTAATTCCGTGTCATTATATTGATTTATCTACTTATCAGGATGATGTCTAAGCTGGATTTAATGAGGTGTTCAAAGTGAGATTTCTAAACGGTATACTTTGTATACCAAACAGACCCTATCTCTGATATGATCCTACCTAGTTGTTCCTTACTTGATAGATCTTGATATAGACATTGGCATTGTTGTGGGATCTAGACTATTAAATTAGTCATAAGAAATATTTTACTACGACTTATTGATAATTAAACCTAGGTCATGTCAAAGGAAAGGCTAAGTGTTGAAGAGAAGCACTACCAAACTTTCCAGTCATTCATGTTAACAAGTAAGTTCATAGTTACATTCAGCTTACACATAGATATGAAGTATCTATATGATTAAATGTTATGTATGCCTATTATTTGTATTACTTGATGTCCGTGTTAAAAGAATTATATAATTTTTACTTGATTTAATCACATATGTATTTTCATACATTTATCTAACATATATTGGGTAGTGATGGGTGATGAACATGATGAGATGATGATGAGAGGACTTGACTATTGATAAACCAGTCATCTAGTAGAGTATAGATGATGACCACATACTATTCTGGACAGTCTACTGGAATGCTGATAGGCTCATAACTTGTAGGTAATGAACTATTTGTTCATTTAATATATTGTATCCCCTCATGGTTGCCTTATTTACATGTATTGGTAAGGGAATCCACTAAGCAGTATTGTCTACCCGTCGATGATGATGATGATCCTTAGGATAGGTCCCTTGAGATCGGTATTATTGGATCAATATGTGAGAATAACGGTAATGGGTAATTTGGTAAATTATTTTATATGAAATATATAATTAAAGAGCTTGATTACTATGGGTTGAAAACCCTATGTGTTGACCAGTCCCCCAAGCCTGACCCATTCAGTTTCTTTGTATCATTCGTAGTGGTACGAAGGCACATGGATGATGAGTTATTCGAGGAGTTTGTAGGCCTTTAGTATAAATAAATGGTATAGGTACTATAAGACAATGTTTATACTTATGTATCATTATTGAAGATGATATCCTAAGGTTTTATATATAAATGAAAATGTTTCTTCAAGAAATATATTATGTTTTGGGACCAAATTCCATATTAATTTTTATACTCTAAAATATATAAATCATAAACAAAAAGTTTTAAATTGGCAGTGAAAATGGGGATGTCACCCTCCAATACTAAACATCTTAATTTTAAGTACTCATGAGTATTAGTCGCATCTATATACTATGTTTATCACCATGAATAAGCTACTAATACTCGATTACAATTTTCAATCACTACTTACTTCCAAAAGTAGGACCGACTGTGGAGGTTTATGTGACATCCCCTAATTTCTCGGCCAGAAAAGACCGATTTAATTTATGCTTTTTAAAATAAAATCAGAGAAATCTTTTTAAAAGATGTTGCGGAATTGGTCCCCAAACAAAATATGATAAAAGTTTATCAAAACCTTCTTTAAGAAATGTATAGTTTCATTTCATATCAAAACCTCGGGATGTCATGTTCCGATACAGATCAAAAGCATAAACAAGACATTATAAGCCTTTCAACAGTTATTTACAACTACTGGCCTATAATCCAAAAATCTCTCATTGTCCTCCAATTATGCTCGGGGTCCACTACCTGTAATCATAAAACTGAGTGGGACAGGCTTGGGAGCCTGGTGAGCATATAGGGTTTTCAACCCACAATAATAATATACTTATTAAGTTCACCAATCAACAATAACCCTGATTACCCATTCCCGTTGTCCTCACTTTACGTCCCTAAACACTTATCACAAGGGACCTAGCCTAAGGAATATCATCGGGATGGACACTACTGCTAAGGGGTTTCCTCAGCCATACATGTCCTTAAGGAAACCATGAGGGGGATGAAGTACGCCAATGAACATTTAATTCATCAATACCTACAAGTTGCAAACTTGCTAGTGTTCCACTGGACTATCTAGAAAATCCGTGGTCGTCATCTATACTTCGCTAGATGACTACAACAACAACAAAAACAACAACATCAACATCGAGGCCTCTTACCATTTTAACACACATCAACTATTTCATCTACCCATGTTCTACCCAACATATTTTGTAGATAAAAAGCATATACAGTTTAAAACTTGTATAAAACATCAATTCAACAGTCACCTCGAATAAACAATTAGCATATTTACACATAACACGTATTTCAAGGTAAATACTTCATATCTATGTGTAAATTGAAAGTAACTACACACTCACTTATTTTGGTGAAAATCGGGCAGCATTTCGTTTCCTAGAACGATCGTTTCTAATAAAACCGGGAGTTTTATTGAGAAACCAGGCTCTGCAAAAGGTCGGGCTTCGAAACCGAAAAGATAAATTTTTCGGGCTTCTCGGGCACTTCGTGGGGTATTACGGGCTTTACAATCGATACCAGGGCTTTGGGGGATTCTAAGATGAAGAAAATATGAAGAGAGGGACTAAAAATGGCAAAATTCCAAAAGTAACCGGGAACCCTTGCAGGTACCCTTCTATTTATAGGGTCCGAAGTTCTGATCCAAGGGCTGAGACGTCTCCTGATCCGACGGCTAAGAGGCTTCGCAGGGGGGGTGGCTCGCACATGCGAGGGCTCGCTGGCGGCTTCTAAGTGGACCGCGGCTTACTGGCACACCTGCGAGGTTAGGAGTTAGGCTATGCGAGGCTCGGAGCTAGGTGCGAGGCTCGAACAGAAGGCTGACAGCTTCGGATTGGGCCTTCTCCTCGGTCGAATTAGAAGATGACACGTGGCTTTGCATGACTCAGCAGCCTCGGTGACTCAGCAGCCTGATGACTCAGTAGCCTGGTGACTCAGCAGGACACGTGTCACAATCTAAGCGAGGGTGACGTGGCAAAGTGTGACTATGCGAAATTTCTCGGTTTTCGCACCAAAACTTCTAAAATCCATAACTTTTGCATACGAGCTCCGTTTTTGACGTTCTTTATATGCACGCGTAGCTAACATTACGATCTACAACTTCCATTTAGACTTCGTCGGCTAATTTTGATTTTAAATTTTATATTATTATTTTTAACAGACCGGGACAGGAAATCCGTTAAAAATTCATAACTTCTTCATCCGACGTCCGTTTTCGTCAGACTTTTTACCGTTGTGCTCCTAATGACGAGACCTTCAATTCTCGTTTAGGTTGTGTCAGCTAAAAATCGCTCGATCTAAAATTCGAGTTTTTTAGCTGTCTACTGCTACGCTGAAACTTCGAAAAATCATGACTTCCTCATACGAAGTCAGATTTGGTCGTTCTTTTTATCGAACTTCTCGGTTTAACAAATACTACGACTTTCGTTTAGATTACTAAGGCTAAAAAGTAGTTTATCGAAAACTCAGTTTTTACGACATTCAGCACCGTGTCGGCTTTGTCGCGAAACTTCGACAGGTCATAACTTCTTCGTTATAACTCGGATTTTGGTATTCTTTATATCCCTGAAATCCTTGTTTCGACCACTACAACTTTATGTAAAGATATCGGGCTTATCTCATACTTTAATTTTGACGCTTATTTTTATTCTTAATTAATTAAGCCCTAATAATTAAGCATAAAACATATAATTCACATAATATTCACATAATTCCTTTTCATTTCTTCAAAATGAGTTACAAAGGTTAACCTAGACTATCAACTCAATATAAATGCCTAGGCTAGAAACACGAGTGTTACAATTTTCTCCCCCTTAGGATGATTTCGTCCCCGGAATCACATATCACCAAACAACTGCGGGTAGCGACTCATCATGTCACTCTCTGTTTCCCAAGTGAGATTTGGTCCATTCGTATGTTTCCAACGCACAAGCACTAAATCGACCATCTTGCGTCGCAACTTCATAGTCTTACGGTTAACGATTGCCTCAGGTTCTTCGATCAACCTCTTGTTTTCATCCAGCCTTAACTTAGAAATCGGAATTATGTCGGACACATCTCCTGTGAACTTTCTCAAGTAACACACATGAAAGGTGTTATGAATACCATCCAGTTCTTCCGATAACTCTAGCTTGTAAGCTTGATTCCCGATCTTCTGAAGAACTTTGAACGGTCCAATAAACCTTGGACTCAACTTTCCTCGTTTCCCAAATCTTATAAGTCCCTTCCACGGCGAGACTTTAAGTAAAACCGAATCTCCAACATCGAAGGATATCGGTTGTCTTTTCTTGTTAGCATAACTCTTTTGTCGATCTTGAGCAGCTAACAACCTTTCCCTTATCACTTTCAACTTTTCGGCAGTCTGATGGACTATTTCAGGTCCCATAAACTGCTTTTCCCCAACTTCCAGCCAACAGGATGGCGTTCGACACTTTTCCCCATACAAAGCGTGATAAGGTGCCATCTTAATACTTGAGTGGAAACTATTATGATAGGAGAATTCTACTAGAGGTAAGTGTTCATCCGAGTTACCTTGGAATTCTAGGGTACATGCTCTCAGCATATCCTCCAATGTTTGAATCGTTCGCTCGCTCTGACCATCGGTTTGCGGATGGTAAGCTATACTCAAACACAACTTAGTACCCAATTCCTCTTGTAGACTCCTCCAAAACCTTGAGGTAAAACGGCTGTCAAGATCGGATACAGTCGTTAGCGGAACACCGTGAAGCCTCATAATTTCCTTCACGTAAGAATTCGCAAGTTTATCCATAGACCATTTCTCTTTGGCCGCTATGAAATGTGCACTCTTAGTGAAGCGATCAACGACCACCCAAATCATGTCGTGACCGTTCCTTGTTTTGGGTATTTTAGTTACAAAATCCATGGTGATGTCTTCCCATTTACCCATGGGTACGGGTAAAGGTTCTAAACTCCCATACAGTTTCTGATGTTGTGCCTTAACCCTAGCACAAGTTACACACTCGGCCACATACTTAGCAATATCGAGCTTCATCGTCGGCCACCAATAATAGGGTTTTAGGTCCCTATACATTTTCGTACTGCCGGGTTGAATCGAGTACATGGTCTTGTGAGCTTCCTCCATCAGAAGATCTCTTATTCCGCTTGTCATAGGTACCCAAATTCTATCTTGAAATACCTTCAACCCTTGGTTGTTTGTACCAAACACTAACGTTTTGCCCAAACATTCTTCCTTTCGGTCATTTTTCTCTAAAGCTTCCTGTTGAGCTTTCTTTATACTTTCCACAATTGTCGAGACAACTTTAATTCTCAACGCTCTAGGCCTTTTCTTTTCAAGGTTTACCTTCCGACTGAGAGCATCAGCAACCACATTTGCTTTACCAGGGTGGTAAAGTATTTCACAGTCGTAGTCCTTGAGTAACTCTAGCTAGCGTCGTTGCCTCATGTTTAATTCCTTCTGATTAAAGAGATATTGGAGACTCTTATGATCAGTGAAAAGTTTACACTTTGTGCCATAATGATAATGCCTCCATATCTTTAAGGCAAATACTACCACTGCCAACTCCAGATCATGAGTGGGGTAGTTCTTTTCATGTTCCTTTAATTGCCTCGATGCATACGCGATCACTTTATCCCTTTGGGTCAGAACACAACCTAACCCAACTCCAGATGCATCGCTATAAACTGCGAAGTCATTAACTCCTTCAGGCAACGAAAGAATTCGTGCTTCACACAATCTCTTCTTCAACTTCTCAAAGGCTTCCTTATGCTTCTCATTCCAAGCATAAGTAGCTCCTTTGTGGGTCAAAGTTGTTAATGGAGTAGCAATCGAAGAAAAGCCATGGATAAACCTTCGGTAATATCCAGCTAATCCTAAAAAGCTTCGAATCTCCGTAGGACTTTTTGGTTGTTCCCACTTCATTACAACTTCAATCTTTGCTGGGTTGACCATTATTCCTTCTTGGTTAACCACATGACCTAAAAATTGGACTTCTTGAATCCAAAATTCACACTTGGAGCACTTTGCATACAGCTTCTCCTTTTTCAGGACTTCTAGCACTTCACGCAGATGTTTTTCATGCTCCTGCTTGCTTTTCGAATAAATCAAGATATCGTCTATGAACACTATCACGGATTTATCTAGGAATGGTTTACAAACCCTATTCATCAAATCCATGAAAGCTGCTGGGGCATTGGTTAGTCCGAACGACATAACCAAAAATTCATAGTGTCCATATCTCGTTCAAAAAGCAGTCTTTTCGATATCCTGCTCTCTCACCTTTAGTTGGTGGTATCCCGACCTAAGATCGATCTTCGAGAAATAGCTCGAACCCTGCAACTGGTCAAACAAGTCATCGATCCATGGCAACGGGTACTTGTTCTTTATCGTCACTTTGTTCAGCTCTCTGTAATCGATGCACATTCTCATGCTTCCGTCTTTCTTCTTTACAAATAACACAGGGGCTCCCCAGGGTGATGAACTAGGTCGAATGAAACCTTTGTCCAATAACTCCTGAAGTTGTGTCATAAGTTCTTTCATTTCGGTTGGTGCTAATCCATAAGGTGCTTTCGCTATCGGCGTCGTTCCTGGTAATAAGTCGATACGAAATTCTACTTGTCGATCAGGGGGCAATCCGGGAAGATCTTCGGGAAAGACTTCCGGATAATCACACACCACCAGAATATTCTGCACCTCCTTCTTTTCCATCTTGGCATCGATCACGAACGCTAGATATGATGTACATCCCTTGGCCAAACACTTTCTGGCTTTCATTAGGGAAATGATTCCAGAGTTTACTCTGCGTTTGTCTCCGTACACCATAAACGACTCTTTCCCTGGCGGGTTTACTTTTACTATCTTCTTTCTACGTAGTATTTCTCCATCGTTGGCGCTAAGCCAATCCATTCCTAAAACTATGTCGAATCCATTTAACTCGATAGGAAATAATTCCTCTTGGAACTTCCCATCCAAGTCAATGAGGATGTTTTTCATACAATGACTAACAGGTACAAACTTGCCACTAGCAATCTCGACTATTATAGCATTAACTAGCATATCTACAGGCAAAGCTAGCTTTCTACCAAATTCATGTGATATAAAGGAGTAATTAGCTCCAGAATCAAACAAAATTTGGGCAGGCAATTCGTTTACGAGAAAGGTACCTGAAGCAACATCGGCTTCTTCTTTCGCAGCTTCGAGTGTCATCTAAAAGGCTCTCGCCTTCGGCTTTGGTGGTAGATTGGGATTTGCTGCGTCCTTCTTCTTCGGGCAGTCCCTCAAAATATGCCCTTCTTCATTGCACCCAAAACATACGTTCTTATTGAAGGTGCATTCATTGGCATAATGCCCTGGCTTTCCACATTTGTAACAAGTGACCTCCACGCTACACTTCCCAGCATGTTTCTTCTTACACTTGTCACACCACTTGGCTTCGCTTCCTCCTCCAAACTTTCTCGAACCAGTCTTTGAGAACTTGTTCTTTTTATTGGAACCTGAAGTTCCTTCAAACTTTCTCTTTTCGCCAACTTCAACCTTGCTAGCTGCTCTCCCTTTTATCATATCTTCAACAGACTTGGCAGCCCAGATAGCTGCCTCCAAAGTAAGTGCCTGATGTACTGGCACCGCGTACTCCCATGGAAGTCCCTTTGCGTACCTGTCTATTTTTACCAACTCATCTGGGACAATACGCAAAGCAAACTCCATTTTGTCTGTGAAGTTATGTGTATATTCGTCAACGGTCATACTCCCCTTCTGCAACGTTAGAAATTGGTTTTCTAACTCAAGTACGTTTTGGGCCGAGCAGTACTTGCGCTTGAAGTGCACTAAGAACTCTGCCCAAGTTAATTGCAGTTGCGCATTAGGGCTTAGGGTTTTCCCCAAAGTGCTCCACCAACGAGCAACACTACCCCTGAACTGACGTACTGCAAACGTAGTTTGTAACTTGCCTTGGCAATCACAAGTCATGAAAGCCAACTCCATTTCCGAGATCCAGTCCATTACTCCGACAGGATCTTCTTTTCCATTGAAGGTCGATGGCTTGCAAGTCATAAAGTCCTTATACTAGCACCCATTTCTCTCCACTCTACCCTCGTGGTTATTCCTCCCAACCACAAGCGGTTCACTATGACCAACCGATCTACTGTTGTTCCCTTCTTCAGATCGATCGTCATTTAGTTCACGTTGTTCAACAGGACCTGAAGGTTCATCCCTGTCGTTCAGCAACATTTGCCTCAATTCCTCCCTCTGTTCAGCCAACATGGCCTAAATCATAGTTCGTACTCCAGTCATGGTGATGGGTTCGGGTGCAACTCCTACTATAGGCACCTGTTCCACCACTTGAGGTTGAGGTTGTTGGTTTGTGTTTACATTTCCAGCTCCACTCCGAGTTCTTGCCATTACAATCTATATACCGAATAAGGTGAATTTAGGTCTTTATTCTTGTTAGACATGTCAATTCCCTTATCTCTCTGAAACGTTTACATGTTAGTTCTAATCTCGTATTCATATGCTTAGAATCCTACACATATAAGGTTTCCAGATCCGGTCGGCAACAGACCATAGATCCGAACAAATAATGGCACACATGGCAAACACATAGCATTTAGCACATAAGGGCATTTTAGGCATCTTCCCTAAAATAAACTAGTGCTCGTGTCTAAAATATGGTAGACACTCATCTCACAATCATCACTTAGCATTCTAAGTTCAAGTCTAGAAATTCTACAATTTCTTAGTTCGCTTAAACTAATGCTCTGATACCAACTGTTTCATTTCATATCAAAACCTCGGGATGTCATGTTCCGATACAGATCAAAAGCATAAACAAGACATTATAAGCCTTTCAACAGTTATTTACAACTACTGGCCTATAATCCAAAAATCTCTCATCGTCCTCCAATTATGCTCGGGGTCCACTACCTGTAATCATAAAACTCAGTGGGTCAGACTTGGGAGCCTGGTGAGCATATAGGGTTTTCAACCCACAATAATAATATACTTATTAAGTTCACCAATCAACAATAACCCTGATTACCCATTCCCGTTGTCCTCACTTTACGTCCCTAAACACTTATCACATCAACTATTTCATCTACCCATGTTCTACCCAACATATTTTGTAGACAAAGAGCATATACAGTTTAAAACTTGTATAAAACATCAATTCAACAGTCACCTCGAATAAACAATTAGCATATTTACACATAACACGTATTTCAAGGTAAATACTTCATATCTATGTGTAGATTGAAAGTAACTACACACTCACTTATTTTGGTGAAAATCGGGCAGCATTTCATTTCCTAGAACGATCGTTTCTAATAAAACCGGGAGTTTTATTGAGAAACCGGGCTCTGCAAAAGGTCGCGCTTCGAAACCAAAAAGATAAATTTTTCGGGCTTCTCGGGCACTTCGTGGGGTATTACGGGCTTTACAATCGATACCGGGGCTTTGGGGGATTCTAAGATGAAGAAAATATGAAGAGAGGGACTAAAAATGGCAAAATTCCAAAAGTAACCAGGAACCCTCGCAGGTACCCTTCTATTTATAGGGTCCGAAGTTCTGATCCAAGGGCTGAGAAGTCTCCTGATCCGACGGCTAAGAGGCTTCACAGGGGGGGTGGCTCGCACATGGCTCACATGGGTCACACATGCGAGGGCTCGCTGGCGGCTTCAAAGTGGACCGCGGCTTACTGGCGCACCTGCGAGGTTAGGAGTTAGGCTATGTGTGGCTCGGAGCTAGGTGCGATGTTCTGACAGAAGGCTGGCAGCTTCGGATTGGGCCTCCTCCTCGGTCGAATCAGAAGATGACACGTGGCTTCGCATGACTCAGCAGCCTGGTGACTCAGCAGGACACGTGTCACAATCTAAGCGAGGGTGACGTGGCAAAGTGTGACTATGCGAAATTTCTCGGTTTTCGCGCCAAAACTTCTAAAATCCATAACTTTCGCATACGAGCTCCGTTTTTGACGTTCTTTATATGCACGCGTAGCTAAAATTACGATCTACAACTTCCGTTTAGACTTCGTCGGCTAATTTTGAATTTAAATTTTATATTATTATTTTTAACAGATCGGGACAGGAAATCCGTTAAAAATTCATAACTTCTTCATCCGACGTCCGTTTTCGTCAGACTTTTTACCGTTGTGCTCCTAATGACGAGACCTTCAATTCTCGTTTAGGTTGTGTCGGCTAAAAATTGCTCAATCTAAAATTCGAGTTTTTTAGCTGTCTATTGCTACGCTGAAACTTCGAAAAATCATGACTTCCTCATACGAAGTCAGATTTGGGCGTTCTTTTTATCGAACTTCTCGATTTAACAAATACTACGACTTTCGTTTAGATTACTAAGGCTAAAAAGTAGTTTATCGAAAACTCACTTTTTACGACATTCAGCACCGTGCCGGTTTTGTCGCGAAACTTCGACAGGTCATAACTTCTTCGTTATAACTCGGATTTTGGTATTCTTTATATCCCCGAAATCCTTGTTTCGACCACTACAACTTTATGTAAAGATATCGGGCTTATCTCACACTTTAATTTTGATGCTTATTTTTATTCTTAAGTAATTAAGCCCTAATAATTAAGCATAAAGCACATAATTCACATAATATTCACAGAATTCCTTTTCATTTCTTCAAAATGAGTTACAAAGGTTAACCTAGACTATCAACTCAATATAAATGCCTAGGCAGCAACCTCATTTCCGTAGAAGATCTCAACATGATCACATATGATGGGAACAACACCTAAATCGCTAATAAAAATTTTCAACCATATAGCTTCATCAATTAGCTGCTATATACTTTGACGTTGTCGTCAGGTTCACTACTGTCTCTTGCTTCGAACTCCTCCAAGTCATTGATCCTCCATTTATCAAGAGTACAAAACCCAAGTTTAAATGAGATTCATCTTTATCAATTTTGAGACTTGCATCAATGTAAGCCTTTACATTTAGCGCTTCCTTACCAGCATAGACCAGGAACATATTTTTCATCCTCCAAAGATACTTGAGAATGTTCTTGATTGTGATCCAATGATTTTCGCTTGGATTGGCCTGATAACAACTTGTCATTCTCAAGCACACTAAACATTAGGACGAGTACATATAATGACATATGTAACATCCTAACTCCCAGGTATAATATTTAATTAATTTATATTCATTTTGTCAGGGCAACTCGACGAGTTGGAGGCCCCAACTTGCCGAGTAGAGATTCAAAATAGCCGCGTGATTTTTAGAGCCTACTCGACGAGTTGGAGGATCCCAACTCAATGAGTAGGATCTGAGTGTGAAAACCCTAATTTTCAGGGTTTATACCCTATTTAAAGGACCTTAAGCCTTCATTTTCGCCTCCCTTATCACCTTAACACACTGATAGAAACCCTAATCGACCAATTACCATCTGTGAAGGAGAGAGAGAGAAAGACTAAGATTGTACATTTTAGTGCATTTTTGGAAGGAGATTGAGGAGCAAAAGGCTGAGTAGGAGCCCTTGGATCTAGTGTTCTTTCAGTACTAGCTGCTACTTAGAGGTAAAAAGCTATCACCTTGATCATGTGTTTGGTTAGATCTCTTCACTATGGAGTAAATGGCCATTTCCATCTTCTCTTTGAATCCCTAAGTTCTTTGAGCATGCCATGAAGTTGAGACTTCAGATCTGGACAGTATGAGGTCCTTTGGGCCTAAAGATCCAAGCTTCATCAAGCTATTGGCCATCTTTCATGAATTAAACCCTTAAATAGCTTTGTTTTGGCATAATGAGCCCTAGATGTCATGCATGGACGTAAAGCTTGCAGCTTTACGTGAGATTTCAGCCTTAGAAGGTTAGATCTAGAGTATGGAGCCTTAGTTCTACTTAAAAACGTCTGAATGAGAGAATGGACTGAAGGGACTCGACTGTGACATCCCTAATTTCACGGCCATAAAAGATCGATTTTTTTATAGTTTATCATAAAATCAGAGTAACTTTTTAAAGAAAGTATTGCAGAATTTGTTCCTAAAAATATAGATAAGAATTTATCAAATCATTTCCAAATAAATTTATTTTCATTACATTACAAAACTCGGGATGTCATCGTCAATACAGATCAAAACTAGAATACATAATCTCTCATCAAATCATCCAACTATGCTCTTGTGCCACTACCTGTGAAACAAAAAAACTGAGTGGGTCAGGCTGGGGAGCCTGGTGAGCATATAAGGTATTCAACTCACAATAAATAAGTTTATAAATTTCAACAATCAATCAACCCGATTACCTGTTCACGTTATCCTCACTTTATGTCGCTAAGGCATCTATTATAAGGGACCTATCCTAAGGAATTTCATCGGGGAGGACACTACTGCTAAGGGGATTCCTCATCCATATAGGTCCGTAAGGCAACCATGAGGAGGATGGAGTACACCATTGAACACATTGTTCACAAACACCTACAGGTTGTGAGTCTGCTAGCATTCCACCGTACTTCCTAGAAAAGTATGTGGCCGTCATCCATACTCTGCTAGATGACTGGATCATCGTCAACACTGAGGCCTCTCATTATTTTATTTTATCACACACCAACTATTTAATCTACCCATGTTTTACGCAACATATTCGTAGATATAAAATACACATACAGTTCAGATCTGAAATATAAAGTTTAAATTTTTCACCCAACATAGATCTCAAAGTATAATATATATATATATATATATATATATATATATATATATATATATATATATATATAGAGAGAGAGAGAGAGAGAGAGAGAGAGAGAGAGTTTAGATCTGAAGGAAAAAGTTCAGATCTGAAAGAAAGAAGTTTAGATCTTTCATTCAGCATAGATCTCAAGTAAACAAATAATATATATACACATAGCACATAATTTATATAAAATACATCATATCTATGTGTAAGATGAAGGTGACAATACACTCACTTGATAAGGTGTTGATTCCAACTTGGACAACGATTTGCTTCGACGAAACTGGGAGGTTTGGTTGAAAACTGGGTTCTGCGTGGGTAGAGTTTCAAACCAAAAAACTCTTTTTCTTGGAGCCTCTGGATACTCTAGGGATTTGTTTAAGTGCTAAGGAAGTTTCCTAGGCTTTTGGGAATATTTTGGGAGGTTTAGAGAGTGAGTAGAGAGGGAGAGAAAGGGTAAAAAGTGTGAAAATGAAGGAACTCTCAGGTGGTATTTATCGGCCGAAAAAGTGTTGAACTCGTCGAGTTTCTGGCCCAAATCGTCGAGTTTTCGGCCCCAACTCATCGAGTTGATGGTCCCACTCGTTGAGTTGGTGCCACGTTTCGTCATCTTGTGAGGAGAAAGCAATGGCTTAGATCGCGCCACGTCACCCACTTAGCAACCGCACCCTGCCGACTTATAACCCCATAACTTTCGTATATGAGCTCCGTTTTTGACGTTATTTATATCCACACATAGGTGGGAACATACCCTAAAACTTTTTTTTAGATTCGGTTGGCTAATTCTTGGCTAATTTCAAATTTAACACTATAAGAAATTACATTGTTAAACGACCCTGTAAAATTCTTAACTTCTACATACGGACTTCGTTTTCATCTGTCTTTTTATCATTGAACTCCTATTAATGAGATATTCAATTCTGATTGTGTCGGCTAAAAAACGCTCGGTCTAAAATTTGAACTTCGGGTTGCACACTACTATGCCAAATCTGAGAAAATTCATAACTTCCTCATACGAAGTCTGATTTGGATGTTCTTTTTATGCACGCTCTCAGTTTAACGTACACTAGGAATTTAGTTCAAATCGCTAAGGCTAAAAACCACTTTATCGTAAACTCACTTTTTATGTGATACAGCATCGTGTCGGTTTTGTCGCGAAACTTCAACATGTCATAACTTATTCGTTAAAACTCGGGTTTCGGCGTTCTTTATATCTCTAGAATCCTTGTCACGGCCACTATAACTTTCTTCCTAGAAATCGGGTTTATCTAAAATTTTGTTTTTGATGCTTATTTTCATTCTTAATTTATTATATCTTTATAAAAATGTATATAAGCACACAAAATCACATAATTCACATAATACTCAAATAATTCATTTTTATTACTTCAGAATTGATTACAATTGCTGACCCTAACTATTACATCATCTTACTAATGTTTAGCCTCAAAACATAGACATTACAATTCTCTCCCCCTTAGGATGATTCCGTCCTCGAAATCATACAAAACAAATGCAGATAGCGACTCATCATGTCACTCTCCTTTTCCGAGGTGAGGTTTGGCCCATTTGTATGTTTCCATTGCACAAGTACTGAGCTGACAATTTTGCATTGTAACTTCTTCATCTTACGGTCAAAAATTGCCACTGGTTCTTCAATTAGCCTCTTATTTTCATCCATCCTTGGCTCAGAATATAGAATTATCTCGGGAACTTCTCCTGTGAACTTCCTCAAATAACACACGTGGAAAGTGTTATAAATACCATCTAGTTCTTCTGGTAGTTCTAGCTTGTAAGCTTGGTTCCCAATCATTTGAAGAACTTTGAACGGTCCAATGAATCTTGGACTCAACTTTCCTCTTTTTGTGAATCTTATAACCCCTTCCACGGTGAGAAATTAAGCAAAACTGAATCTCCAACTTCTAATGTCAACGGTCATCTTTTCTTGTCAGCATAGCTCTTTTGACGATCCTGAGCTGCTAACATCCTTTCCCTAATCACTTTCAGCTTTTCAGCAGTTTGATGGACTATCTTGGGGCCCATAAACTGCTTTTCTCCAGCTTCAAGCCAACATGACGTCGTACGACACTTCTGTCCGTACAAAGCTTGATTAGGTGCCATCTTAATGCTCGAGTGGAAACTATTATTGTAGGAAAACTCTACCGGAGCTAAGTTCTCATTCCAATTACCTTGGAATTCCAAGGTACACACTCTTAGCATATCTTCAAGTGCTTGAATCATTCTTTCGCTCTGACCATCGGTCTGCGGATTGTAATCTATGCTTAAACACAACTTCGTACCCAATTCCTCTTGTAGACTGCTCCAAAACCTTGATGTGAAAAGACTATCACGATCTGATACAATCGTTAAAGGAAAACCATGAATTCTTACTACCTCCTTCACATAAGTATTTGTAAGCTTATCGATAGACCATCTTTCATTGGTTTCTATGAAGAGTGCTCTCTTAGTGAGCCGATCCACTACCACCCAAATCATGTCATGACCGTTCTTCGTTCTACGTAGCTTAGTGACAAAATCCATGATGATGTCTTCCCATTTACCCATGGGTACAGGTAAAGGTTCTAAATTCCCATATGGGGATGTTGTGCCTTAACTCTTGAACAGGTTAACACTCAGCCACATACTTTGCAACATCGAGCTTCATCGCCAGCCACCAGTAGTAGGGTTATAGGTCTCTGTACATTTTTGTTCTACAAGGATGAATCTAGTACATGGTCTTGTGAGCTTCCTCCATCAGAAGATCTCTTATTCCTCCCGTCTTAGGTACCCAAATCCTATATGGGAATACCTTCAATCCTTAACCATTTGTACCGAACACTAACGTTTTGCCCAAACGTTCTTCCGTTCGGTCATTTTCCTTTGAAGCTTCTTCTTGAGCTTTCTCAATGCTTTCCACAATTATTGAGACAACTTCAATTCTCAACGCTCTTGCCCTTTTCCTTTCTAGGTTTACCTTTCTACTTAGAGCATCGACAACAACATTTGCTTTACCAGGGTGGTAAAGTATTTCACATTCGTAATCGTTGAGTAACTCCAGCCAGCGTCGTTGCCTCATGTTTAATTCCTTCTGATTAAAGAGATACTGTAGACTCTTATGATCAGTGAAAGTTTTGCACTTTGTGTCGTAAAGATAATGCCTCCATATCTTTAAGGCAAATACTACCGCTGCCAACTCCAAATCATGAGTGGGGTAGTTCTTCTCGTGCTCTTTCAGTTGTCTCGATGCATATGTTATCACCTTATCCCTTTGGTGTCAGAACACAACCTAACCCAACTCTAGATGCATCACTATAAACTGCAAAGTCTTCAACTCCGTCAGGTAAAGAAAGAATCAGTGTTTCAAACAACTTCTTCTTTAGCTTCTCGAATGCTTCTTTGTGTATATCACTCAATGTATACATATCTAGCTCCTTTATGGGTCAAAGCTGTCAATGGAGAGGTTATTGAAGAAAAGCCTTGAATAAACCTTCGGTAGTATCCAGCTAATCCTAGAAAGCTTCGGATCTCCGTGGGACTTTTCGGTCGTTCCCACTTCGTCACAGCTTCAATCTATGTTAGGCCAATCATTATCCCTTCCTGGTTAACCACATGACCCAATAACTGGACTTCTTGAATCCAAAAATCACATTTGGAGAACTTTGCATACAACTTTTCCTTCTTCAAAACTTCTAACACTTCTCGTAGGTGCTTGCCATGCTCTTGCTGACTCTTTGAGTAAACCAAAATGTCGTCTATAAACACTATTATAGATTTATCACGGAATGGTTTACAAACCCTGTTCTTCAAATTCATGAATGTTGCTTGAGCATTGGTTAGTCTAAATCACATAACCAAGAACTCATAGTGTTTGTATCTTGTTCTGAATGCAGTTTTCTCAATATCCTGCTCTCTCACCTTCAGCTGATGATATCCTGACCTGAGATCGATCTTTGAGAAACAGCTCGAACCTTGCAATTGATCAAACAGATCATCAATCCTTGGAAATTGGTACTTGTTCTTCACTATTGCCTTGTTCAGCTCTCTGTAGTCTATGCACATCCTCATGCTCCCATCTTTCTTCTTTACGAATAACATGTTGGATTAGTGTCTAAGCCCGTAACCATATTTGGTAAGTACTTGACCCGGATGTGCATGGTCCTTTTGGGTTGCCTTCACCAAAGCAACTTGATTGGAGAAATAATAGAGAAAGAGGTTATTATGATTTATTAATATATTATAGGAATAATATATTAATAGGAGAAATCATATTTTTTTAATTAATATTGGTCAATAATTAATTAAGAATTAATTTTGTGATCAAATGTATTTAATTAAACTGTAGAGGCTGAATTGTAATTATGTGGTAGTTGCAAATTAGGGCAATGGATGCCCTATAGGAGAGGTGGACAAATTCAAGGGGATAAGGCCCTTGAAATTGTCCAAGGATAAGGCTTTCAAGGCTTATCTTATGGTTACTTGGTGGGCAAGCAACTAGATAAGGATAAGGACTGAAACCCTAATTTATACCCTATATAAAGACCCCTAAGCCTAAGGAAATTGGCCACTTGTTCCCTAGGGTTCCTAGAGCTGATTTCTACCCTCTCTCCTCTCTCTCTCTCTCTCTATTGCCTCTCCATTTGCTTGTGGTGTTTGTGAGCCATTAGAGGTACTACACTTGTGGTAATTGCTTTCAAGACTAAGAGATGGAAGATTAGTGTTGTTATTGCAATATAACAACAAAAGGTAGGTGATATACTCTTCTATATAAATTTCGAAATATATACCTGCTGGCTAGGGTTCTTATTGTGTTCATAAAGTTATGTATCTAATAGAGAAAACATAGATCCAAATCTAAGGTTGCATGCACACATAGGATTGTTTGTACAAAACCCATCAGTGGTATCAGAGCCTTTGTTTGAATTGTTTTCAATTAGTATTATATAATTGTATGAATTTGACACTTTAGGGTTTATGGCCAATAAACCCTAGGAGGCTAGGATTTTGATTTTAGGGCTCTTGAACCCTTGTGTTCAAAATTTTGAAGGGTTTTCAAACCCTTTTCCTTGTTGCCCAAGATTTCGAGATCTAGGGTTTGCAAACCCTAGATTTTCGAGATTTGCCTCCTCCCCAAGATAAGTCCCTAAAATCTAGGGATTTGGATAATCCCATATCTTGTAATTATCTTTTAATTGTTAAATATGGTAATTAAAGATTTTGAATTATCCCCTCCCTAATTTTCGAAATTTAGAGGCATATAAGGGATTAGGATAAAATTAATTGTTTAATTTATAATAATCCTTTATGATTTAGTAATTAAAATTAATTGTTTAATTTAGATAATTATTAAATCAAGAGTTTTAATATTTAAAATTTTAATTTAAAAGTTATAAATTTTGAAAATTTTAAATTGAGATTAAAACCCTAGTATTTTTAAAATGTTTAAAATACACCCTATACTATTATATTATTACAAGATTAATATATATATATATATATATATATATATATATATGTGTGTGTGTGTGTGTGTGTGTATAAATAAAATGCTAGTCTTACCGTTAGTAGGTCTCATTCACGAAGTCGATCTATAAGGGGGGGTATAAGGTTATGGCCTATAAAATGGCCGTTTAATGGGTATCCACTCTTTCCCACCGCTTCCTTGATTGGTGGAGGGTCGTTAGCCGAACGGGTAGGATAGGGCAATCCTTTCTTCATTAATAAGTATAATGAAAATATATAAAGTAACTAAACATTTTTACAAAATTCCCAATCCTAGTTACTTTAGGCAAAAGTGAATTGATGCAATCCCATGAAATTACACTTTGCACCCTTGCTAAGAAGTTAGTGGAGTGTGTGTGGTTAACCGGCACACTAATTGGTTCTAAGCAAAGGTGGAAAAGGGTGACTCATTGTTTGTCATAGTTCGATGGAGCGTGTGTGGTTAACCGGCACATCGAATAGGTGACTGTAACAATGAGGGCACCATGTATATTTACATGGTTATTCACACCCACTTTGTGATTCTCGGCATCCCAGTCACAAACAAGAGGGGCATATCGAGATTTAAACATGACATTGAAAAGTTCAATGAATCTCAAGAAATCTAGGAATTCTCAATACATTTAAAACCTAAGACTTATGTTTTTCATGGTGAAGAATTAGTGAATCGTCATTCACTTACCTCCAAATTATTTGCATGTTGGATTACGACATCCCTTTTCTAATGTGAAAATAATGTTGTTGGATCCTAGCCCTAATTTCACATTTTGGGTGTTTAATTAGGGATTCAATTCTAATCAAACTTTTTCTTTTCTATTTGCAGATGTCTAACGCAAACTCAAACAACACTGCTGCAGGTTCATTCTCGCTAATGAGCCTATGTCAAAAGGTGACATTCGACGGATTGAATTTCAACAAATAGATAAGATACATTCGCATGATTGCCCGCTACGAGGACAACGAATATGTCCTCAACGAGAAGCTTGAAAAGATCAATCCGGAAATCACTACTCCCGAAGAAATGGTCGTTTTTGAGACCCATGAGCGTGATGCAACGAAAGTCCATTGCATTATGCTGGCCACTATGAATCTTGAACTCCAAAAGTCCTATGAGGACATGTATCCCTATGAAATGCACCAAGATTTGCTGGAGAGGTACCACCAAAGCGCAAGGCAAGAGCTCTACGAGATCATCACCAACATGATCACCGCTAAGATGGGAAGTGGAGAATCCCTAACCTCGCATTTGCAAAAGATGCAAAGGTATGTTGATCGTCTTTGCAAGTTAAATGTTAACTTTGGGGAAGAATTGGCTATCGACATCATTCTCCACTCCTTGCCCTCATGCTACAACTGATTTAGGATGACCTACCACATGAACAAAGAAGAAGTCACCCTAAGCAAACTCCAAGGACTCATAAGGACTGCTGAGAGCAACCTCAAGGACAAATCTATTGCACCAACTCCCACTCCACCCGCTGCTCCTGTTTTGTCCATTGGGCAAGGGAAGGGCAAAAAGAGGAAGGCTCCTTCAAAGAGCCACCACAAGGGAAATCCCCAAGATGGTTCCTCTACTAGTGGAACGAAAGTCGGTCCCGCTAAGCCAAACTCAAACCCTAAAGAGGCAGAATGTCACCACTGTCACAAAATAGGAAACTGGAAGAGAGGCTGCCCGGTATATCTGCAAGCCATCAAGGATGGGAAGATCAAGCCATCTTTCACAGGTATTTACACAATTAAATCTAATGATTCATCACGTACTATTTCTTGGGTTCTTGATACAGGATGTGGTTTTCACATATGTTCTGATTTGCAGGGACTAAGAAAAATAGAGATATGGAGCGTGGAAGAATAAATCTAATCATGGGAAACAGAAGATCGTCGCCTGTCACCAAGATTGGAGTGTATTCTTTAGCGCTTAGTAATGGATTAGGTTTAGATTTAGATAATTGTTGCTATTCGCCAGATATGGCAAGAAACATCATTTCATTTCATGGTTTGTTTAGACAAGGATTTAGATATTCGTTTGATAAGGAGAAAGGTTCAATTTATGCTTATCTAAATGGTGTCTTATATTTTGAAGCACTGCCTTGTAATGGAATTTATGAAACTGTTATGGTTGTAGATAAATTAGGAAATGATGTGTTGTGTGTGGATTCTTCCAATGGTTTGGATAAAGCATGCTTGTGGCATTGTCGTCTTGGACATGTCAACAAGAAACGCATAGCCCAACTCCAAAAGGATGGAGTGTTGGAGACATTTGACCTTAGGGACGATGACGTGTGCGAGTCTTCTTTACTTGGAAAGATGACCAAGTCACCCTTCACTGGAAATTGTGAAAAGGGTGAGGGTTTATTGGATCTCATACATACCGATGTATGTGGACCCTTTAGATCCACCACAAGGGACGCGAACTGCTTCTATGTGACTTTCACCAATGATTATAGTAGATATGGGTATATTTACTTAATCAAGCACAAGTCAGAAACCTTTGAAAAGTTCAAAGAGTTTAAACAAGAAGTGGAGAATCAATTGGGCAGGAAAATCAAGATGCTTCGATCCGATCGAGGAGGAGAGTACCTAAGTCTTGAATTCCACGACTATCTCAAGGAATGCAGAATAGTTTCGCAATTGACACCGCCTAGGACACCGCAGATGAATGGTGTGGCAGAGAGGCGTAATCGAACCTTGTTGGACATGGTTCATTGCATGATGAGTCGTGCTTCACTACCTATCTCATTCTGGGGGTATGCCTTAGAGAATGCCGCCCATATCCTTAACTTAGTCCCTACAAAGAAGGTTACCAAAACACCTCACAAGATGTGGACAGGAAAAGCTCCCTCGTTGGAACATATCAAGGTTTGAGGTTGTGAGGCTTTCGTAAAACTAGAGACTCACGACAAGCTCAAACCTCGTAGTGAGCGATGTATTTTCATCGGCTACCCGTAGAAATCCTTTGGGTATCTCTTCTATAGACAGAGTGACAATGTTGTCTTCGTTGCGAGGAGAGGGGTTTTCCGAGAGCGAGAACTCATAAACCAAGGAGATAGTGGGAGGCAAATCGATCTTGAAGAGATTCAAGAGTCGATCGATGAAGGAACCTCTAACGCTGGCCCTCAACCTGAGGAGGAAACTCCGGTTGAACCGATTGAAGAATCCTTACCTCTTAGACGTTCCAAAAGAGTTAGAGTTCAACCCCAGTTGTATGGTTTTCATATTACTACCGAAGGGGACACGTATATTAGTGATAGTACACTAGTAAATCTAGATGAACCTAACAGCTATAAGGAAGCCATGGCAGGCCCAAAGTCTGCGAAATGGAAAGAGGCGATGGACAGCGAGATTCAGTCCATGTATGACAACCAAGTTTGGAATTTGGTTGACAATGTGCCCGGACGTAAGACGGTTGGGTGCAAGTAGATCTTCAAGAAGAAGACGGACATGGATGGGAATGTGCACACATATAAGGTGCGATTGGTTGCAAAGGGCTTTACTCAAACTCCCAGAGTTGACTATGACGAGACCTTCTCACTAGTTGATAAAATTAAGTCTATTGGGGTGATGCTAGCCATTGTTGCATTTCATGATTATGAAATATGGCAAATGGATGTCAAAACCGCTTTCCTTAATGGGAAGTTGGCTAAGGATGTTTACATGGCTCAGCCAGAGGGTTTTGTCAATGCAAAGCATCCCAATAGAGTGTCCAAGCTTGAGAAGTCCATTTATGGACTTAAACAAGCATCTCGCAGATGGAATCTTTGCTTTGATGAGAAAGTCAAAGAGTTTGGATTTGTACGAAGCGAAGATGAATCATGTGTATATGTCAAAGCCAGTAGGAGTATAGTTAGCTTTCTCGTGTTATATGTTGATGACATATTACTCATAGGAAACGACATCCTGACACTACAGGAAGTTAAGTCCTGGCTCAGGAAGTGTTTCGCTATGAAAGACCTCGGAGAGGCTTCCTATATTTTGGGAATAAGGATAATGAGAGACCGAAGTAAGAAACTAATAGGACTTAGTCAGAATACTTACTTGGACAAGGTACTAAAACGTTTTAGTATGGAGAACTCGAAGAAGGGAGAATTACCGATCCAAAGTAATGCCAAGTTGAGTAAGACTCAAAGTCCGAGTACCAAAGCCGAGATAGTTGAGATGAGCCGAGTACCTTACACTTCCGTAGTAGGCTCAATCATGTATACTATGACTTGTACTCGCCCTGATGTGGCCTTCGCTTTGAGCATGGTTAGTAGATATCAAGGGAACCCCGACAGAGCACATTGGACCGCAGTTAAGAATATCCTTAAGTACCTTCGGAGGACTAAGGAATGGTTTCTGGTTCTCAGAGGGAGTGATGACTTAAAGGTGCGAGGGTATAGTGATGCCAGTTTTCAGACCGACAGGGACAACTACCGTTCGCAGTCGGGCTGGGTCTTTACCCTTAATGGAGGAGCAGTGACTTGGAAAAGTTCCAAGCAAGAAACCGTAGCTGATTCAACGTGCGAATCAGAGTACATTACAGTGAGTGAAGCATCAAAGGAGGCAATATGGTTGAAGAACTTCATTGGAGACTTTGGAGTTGTACCTGCAATAACGGAGCCTATGGAAATTTTCTGTGATAATGAAGGAGCGATTGCCTTGACCAAGGAACTGAGGGATCATGGTAGATCTCGACATATCGACAGGAAATATCACTTTATTAGACATCGGGTAGAAGAAGGGATCCTCGTAGTTAAGAGGATATCGTCAGAGGATAACCCAGCAGATCCGCTTACGAAGGGACTGAGTAAGGTTAAGCATTTGCAGCACGCTAGGAGCATTGGGCTAAAGGATAATGTTAGTTTGGATTAGATAGTTTAGAAATGAGTAATAGATAATTGTAATTGACATTTGATGATTAAATAAAGGAGTGTTATTTATTAGTATAGCTATTGTCTTATGTTAATTGGTTGACTATTATTTTGCTTTGCATGTTTTGACTTCCTGAATAATTGAGTTAATTAAGAATAATTGAATTATTCAAACGATCCATAGTTGTTCATATGTTGGAAGTAGGTATGAATGAAGACTGTCATGAATTGGTGTGTAGATTGTCTAAAAGGTATTAGGCATAACAAAGGTTTGTTACAACATTCATGAGTGCTTATAAGCAATTTTTGAGCATTGGAATAAACCCGCTCTTGCTGGAATCACTTCATGGAATCTATCACGAGTGATCGCAAGACGATAATATCATATGGTCTTAAAACCAAGATATATGGTTTATTGGTTGCTAATTGATTGTACATTGATAATGTGAAACCGCATCAGTAAAGTGATGTCATAAAACGCATTCTTGTGTATAATTGATTAATGAGTAGTAAATGCATATAAGTCGAATTTCATCTATTTCTTTTATCCTTAGAGGCTAAAAGCGATATCAGGGCCCCTCGATGATTTTGATTTGACTTATGTGTCGGGCCCGATCAGGACTGAATTGATGTGTTCAATTAAGTTCTATGTCAAATGAATCTGAGATCGAGAAACTAGTTGCTGGACAATGAGTATGACTATGTTCCATGATATTGTCCGCACGATATCTAAAACAAAGGACTGTACGATCCCTTATCTAAAGGACAGGTTACTGATAAGTTCAGAGTTCAACAGCATCTTTGAGAGCTACGATTGCTAATCAAGTTATACTTACATTTGTGATTACTAGACTTATCCAAGTGGGAGACTGTTGGATTAGTGTCTAAGCCCGTAACCATATTTGGTAAGTACTTGACCCGGTTGTGCATGGTCCTTTTAGGTTGCCTTCACCAAAGCAACTTGATTGGAGAAATAATAGAGAAAGAGGTTATTATGATTTATTAATATTTTATAGGAATAATATATTAATAGGAGAAATCATATTTGTTTAATTAATATTGGTCAATACTTAATTAAGAATTAATTTTGTGATCAAATGTAATTAATTAAACTGTAGGGGCTGAATTTTAATTATGTGATAGTTGCAAATTAGGGCAATGGATGCCCTATGGGAGAGGTGGACGAATTCAAGGGGATAAGGCCCTTGAAATCATCCAAGGATAAGGCTTTCAAGGCTTATCTTATGGTTACTTCGTGGGCAAGCAACTAGATAAGGATAAGGACTGAAACCCTAATCTATACCATATATAAAGACCCTTAAGCCTAAGGAAATCAGCCACTTATTCCCTAGGGTTCCTAGAGCCGATTTCTACCCTCTCTCCTCTCTCTCTCTCTCTCTCTCTCTCTTGCCTCTCCATTTACTTGTGGTGTTTGTGAGCCATTAGAGGTACTACACTTGTGGTACTTACTTTCAAGACTAAGAGATTGAAGATTAGTGTTGTTATTGCAATATAACAACAAGAGGTATGTGATCTACTCTTCTATATAAATTTCAAAATATATACCTGCTTGCTAGGGTTCTTATTGTGTTCATAAGGTTGTGTATCTAATAGAGAAAACATAGATCCAAATCTAGGGTTGCATGCACACATACGATTGTTTGTACAAAACCCATCATAACTCTGGAGCTCCCCACGGTGATGAACTATGTCTAATGAATCCGTTGTCCAACAACTCCTGAAGTTGTGTCATAAGCTCCTTCATATCTGTTGGTGCTAGTCGGTATGGTGCTTTTGTTATTAGTGTCATTCCTAGTAACAAGTCTATGTGAAACTCTACTTGTTTATCAGGGGGTAATCCGGGAAGATATTCAAGAAAGACTTCCATATAGTCACACACCACTGGTATACTTTTCATCTCTTTCTTCTCCTTCTTATCATCGATTACGAACACCAAGTATGATGGACATCCTTTAGACAAACATTTTTTGGCCTTCATCAGGGAAATGATTCCAGTATTTACTCTGTGCTTGTCCCCATACACCATAAATGACTCTTTTCCAGGCGGGTTTACCCTCACTATCTTTTTCTTGCACAATATCTCAGCAACATTTAGCGTTAAGCCAATCCATTCCCAATATGATGTCGAACTATTCAACTCAATGGGTAACAACTCCTCGTGGAATTCATCTCCGTTCAAGTCAAAGATGACATTCTTAATGGAATCTCTAACAGGTATGAATTTGTCACTAGCAACTTCAACAACTAGAGCATTCTCAAGTTTTTCTATAGGCAATGCTAGTCTTCCACTAAATTTATGTGATATAAAGGAGTAATTTGCTCCAGAATTAAACAATATATTGGTAGACAATCCATTTACAAGAAAGGTATGAGATATAAAGGAGTCATCTAGAAAGCTCTGGTTTTTGGCTTCGGTGGGACATTGGGCCTTGCTGCCTCCTTCTTCTTCGGGTAGTCCCTCCAGATGTGCCTTTCCTCATTACACCCTTAACAAACTTTCTTGTTGAAGGAGCACTCATTGGCATAGTGCCCAGGATTTCCACACTTAAAACAAGTGACCTCCCCGTCACATTTCCCATGGCCGTGGATTCTTGTTTTCATTCGCGTTTCCAGCTCCACTTCGGTTTCCCACCATGTTGATCTATACACCAAAGTAGGTGAATTTAGATCTTTAGTTATGATAGATGTTTAAATCCTCCTTATCACTCTGAAATGTTACATGCTAGTTCTAATATCGTAGTCAATCGCTTAGAATCCTAAACACATAAGGTTTCCAGATCCAGTCGGACCATAGATCCGAACAAATAATAGCATATACGGCAAACATATAGCACTTAGCACATAGAAGCATTTTAGGCATCTTTCTAAAATAAACTAGTGCTCGTGTCTAAAATATGGTAGACACTCATCTCATGATCATCACTTAGCATTCTAAGTTAATGTCTAGAAATCCTACAAATTCCTAGTGCGCATAAACTAATGCTCTGATACCAACTGTGACATCCCCATTTTCATGGCCAGAAAAGACCAATTTTTTTTATGCTTTATAATAAAGTCATAGTAACTTTTTAAAGAAAGTGTTGTGAAATCCGTTCACAAATATATAGATAAGAATTTATCAAAGCATTTCTGAAGAAATGTATTTTCATTACATTACAAAACTCGGGATGTTATCATCAATACAGATCAAAAGCACACCCCAAAAACAAGCTTTTGTTGTCTTCAGATTTAAACAACTTAAACATTTTGTGTTTTTTTTTGAGAAATGTGAGATTGTGTTATATGTGGTTTTAAAAATGAAAATTTTTATTTGAAAATTTATAGCATTACAAGTTGGCATCAGAACTTTGGTTTGAGGGATTTGGATGTATCATCGGGTATGTCTAAACTCAAACTAAGGATTTGAGAAAAAATTTATAAAACGAAATGATTTTACTAAAACAAGTAAGAGTTTTTAAGAGAAAATGAGATGGAGCAGTATGTACAATCAGCAAGAGCTCGAAAGGTGATTTCCCAAAATACCATTACTTGTTTATATTATGAGATACTTATGAAATATTAGAGTTTCATGCTAGAAGATAGGCTAGGTATTTCAGGGATTTAGAGCTAATGTTTTCTAATTCATGATGCCTCAGCCTAGGGTATGCTATTGATTGATATTATCCGCTATTTGCTCTGTGTGTGTTGAGTAGGAGTACCTAGCGAGAATCATTTAGAGAGAGCTTTGAGTCGAGGAGTAATCTTGGAGAGATACCTAGATGTGCATTGAGAAATTTACTGAGAGAGTAGTTTGATATCCATCAGGGATAGAGTATTTGTGAATTAGGATCCTTTGAGGAGGACTTGGGGCGACTATGGGCTAGTGTGGAGGGTAGTATTGGGCCCGTACAACTGAAAGCATCGGGTCTGTATGCGACCCAAGGAAGAACCTTAGGATGTTGTGGAGCATGTAGGGGGGGGGTAATGGCGTGTGTGCTTGAGTTAGTCTCTGATGATTTTTGTGTTTTCGTTTTAGAGACACTATGGTGATTACCCGCAACAAACCCGGGGGAAGTGGTAGCAGTGATGAGGAGATCGGCAAGATCATTATGGAGGAGGTGGCCACAGCTATCTTAGAGGTCATACCATAAATGTTCGGGTCAATTAAGACCATGTTGATTGAGACGTTTGATGAGCGATACACTGTTGTCACATAGGCTATTGCTGCCATAGCCACTGCAGTCGTAGCTGCTGCGAGGCTACAGGGGGTGACTCATTGTTATTCCGAGAGTTCAGCAATACAAAGCCACCAAAGTTTGATGGGACCTAGGACCCAATTACTGCCATGAGATGGATCTCTGACATTGAGGGGTGTTTCTATACATGTTCATGCCTGGAGCACTTGAGAGTTCGGTTTGCACTGAACCAGCTTCGCTTGGGAGCGAAGGACTATAGGAAGTTCGTGACGACTGACTTCACTCTTGCAGATCATATTGCAGTGACTTGGAAGTGGTTTACCCAGTCGTACAGAGATGAGTATGTTCCCCAGGTGGAGATGGAACGGTTGGCATAAGAGTTTTTGTCTCTCAAGCAGAAGACATAAATAGTGACAGAGATTATGAGGATGTTTCATGAGAGGGCGTTGTTCTGCCCTAAGCATGTGTCTATAGAGTAGGAACGTGTGAGCCAGTATTTGAGCATATTGAGGAGAGATATTCGGGAGTTCGTGGCGAACTCGTCATATCGGACATTAGCTGGGTTGCAGACCAATATCAGGAGGAGAGAGATTGAGTTGGAGATTCAGACCAGAGAGGAAGGAGAGCAGCAGGGGAGGGATAAGAGACCAGTGTAGTTGTAGTTGGTGATGAAGCGAGCTAAGCCCGCTGATTCAAGAGCAGGAGGCCAGAAGGTCTGCACTTGTGGCAAGTGCGGTAAGAATCATGAGGGATCTTGTTGAGCAGGAATTTGCTACAAATTTGGCAAGGACGGGCATATGGCGATGGACTCCCCCAAGGGATTTTTGGTTTGCTTTCATTGCAACCAGACTGGCCATCGGAAGGCCGAGTGTCGACAGCGCACCCAGGGATCAGCCCAGGTTTTTGCTCATGTTGCTTTACGTGTTATTGATCGTCGGCCGAGGAAGGCCGAGGCTCCGAGAGCTCATGGGAGAGCATTCCTGCTGACTTCGGAGGAGGTCCACGCAACACTTGATGTTGTTGCTGGTACGTATCTACTTATTTATGTTATTTTGAGATTTGTTTATGCTTATTTTGTGTTGTATATAGGTACTTTTTATGAGTTCTGTGCCTATCTTGGTGTTATTTGTCTCGGGTGCGAGTTAATATTTTGTGTCCTTATCCTTTAGTTGTCACATTAGTGTTAGACGTGAGGCGTTGAGTCGATCGTTGAGGGTTTCTATAGCCGATGAGCATGCAGTTTTTGCCACTGATGTATTCCGGGGATTTGTATTACAGATCTTTGGTATTGAGTTTCCGATAGATCTAGTGCCAATAGCGACGAGTGATGTCTATGTCATAGTAGGCATGGATTGGTTGAGTTGGTTTGGGGACGTGATTGTCTGTGAGCATCAGATGGTGACCATACGAGATCCTAGTGGGGGAGTACTTACCGTTTATGATGAGGGAACTAGATCAGGATCAGCTTTCTGCTCTGCCGCCAGGGCGAGGCACAGTCTACAGCAGGGATGCATGGGGTTTTTAGCGTATGTGATGGATATGCGGGTTTCCACCAAGAAGTCGAGTTATGTTTCTGATGTACTAGTAGTATGTGAGTTCCCAAATGTTTTCTCTGAGGAGTTTTCCGGTGTGCCTCTTGAGAGGCAAGTGGAGTTTCGGATCAATCTGATTCTAGGGGCGGCGCCTATTTCCAAAGCACTTTATCTCCATGCGTCGCCTGAGATGCAGGAGTTATCCTTGTAGCTTCAAGAGCTGTTGGGGGTAGGGTTTCATTAGACCGAGTAGTTCACCATGGGGAGCGTCGATCCTTTTTGTCATGAAAAAGGATGGTTCACACTGGATGTGTATCAATTATTGGGAGTTGAACAATTTTATGGTCAAGAACCGTTATCCACTAACATGGATCGATGATTTGTTTGATCAGTTACAAGGGGTGTCTTGGTTTTCCAAGATTGATTTGAGATATGGGTATCATCAGATGAGAGTTTGCGAGGAGAATATCCAGAAGACGGCCTTTTGGACTCGTTATGGGCATTAAGAGTTTGTGGTGATGCCTTTCGAGCTCACCAATGAACCGGCAGCGTTCATGGACCTCATGAATTGGGTGTGCAGGCCCATGTTGGATCAGTCGGTGATCATATTCATCGATGGCATTTTGGTGTACTCGACGTCGAGGGAACGTCACGTAGAGCATCTTCAGGAGATTCTTGGAGTATTGAGGATGGAGAGGCTTTATGCCAAGTTCTCCAAGTTTGATTTCTGGTTACGAGAGATCCAGTTTTTAGGACACCTCGTTAACCAGAATGGGATTTTGGTCGACCCGGCCAAGATTGAGGCAGTTATGCGATGGGAGGTGCTGAGATCTCCATCCGAGATTAGGAATTTTATGAGCCTGGCAGGCTACTATCGGAGGTTTCTCAGAGATTTCTCCAAAATTGCCGTTCATCTCACCAGATTGACTAGGAAGGGTGTTACTTTTGTTTGGGGGC
Organism: Lactuca sativa; assembly: GCF_002870075.4. NCBI lineage: Eukaryota > Viridiplantae > Streptophyta > Magnoliopsida > Asterales > Asteraceae > Lactuca > Lactuca sativa. The sequence continues at coordinate 238,718,201 of NC_056630.2, forward strand.
CCAAGAAACAGGCTTCATTCGAGACTCTTCGCTAGAGATTGTACGATTCTTCAATGTTATCCCTCCCTAAGTGAGTGGAGGACTTCGCAGTCTACTGTGATGCATCTATATCGGGGATGGGTGTCGTGTTGATACAGAGGGGATACGTTATAGCATATGCATCGAGGTAGCTAAAGCCTCATGAGAGGAGGTATCCCACCCACGATTTGGAGTTAGGGGCGGTGGTGTTCGCCCTCAAGATTTGGCGCCATTATCTTTATGGTGTCCGATGTACCATATACATGGACCATAAGAGGCTAAAGTACCTTATGGATCACTCCAACCTGAATATGAGACATAGGAGGTGGTTGGATGTAGTGAAAGACTATGAATATGAGATTTTGTATCACCCTGGCAAGGCTAATGTGGTATCCAATGCCCTGATTGGTAGAGCAGCAAGTGCTCCGATTCGAGACGTGTGCATGAGGATGATGGTGATGACTCCAGTCTTAGATATCATCCGAGAGGCCCAGGTGATGGCCATGAGACCAGAGAATCATAACAGAGAGCAGGTGATAGGGCAGATTACTAAGTTTGAGACTGATAGTCGGGGCTTATGACCCTTCGTGGGAGGATATGGGTGCCATATACGAGTGGAGCTCGATGTATTTTGATGGAGGAGGCCCATAGGTCGAGATTCTCGATCCATCCGGGGACCACCAATATGTAGTTGGACTTAAAATGGATTATTGGTGGCCATGTATGAAGAGAGATATAGCTTGGGTAGTTGAGAGATGCTTGACCTGTCGCCAGGTCAAGGCGAAGCACCAATGTCCTAATGGCCAGTTGCAGCCTTTGGAGATTCCCCTGTGGATGTGGGAACATATCTCCATGGATTTTATTACCAAATTACCGACGACCGCACGAGGTTTCGATGCGATATGGGTGATTGTAGATCGGTTGACGAAGAGTGCTCACTTCTTGGCTATAAGTGAGAGCTCTTCTGCTGAGAAATTGGCCGAGATCTATGTTTGAGAGGTGGTGGCACAACATGGGGTGCCAACATTGATAGTGTCAGATCGGAATGTGCGTTTCACTTCCATGTTCTGGAAGAAATTTCATGAGGGGTTGGGTACCCGGTTGCACTTCAACATTGCTTACCACCCACAGACAGACGGGCAAAGGGAACGGATGATTCAGACGCTCGAGGACGTGCTACATGCATGTGTTATGGACTTCGGTGGAAGTTGGGACACTTACTTGCCCTTGGCTGAGTTTTCATACAATAACAACCATCACTCCAGTATCGATATGCTTCCCTTTGAGCTTTTATACGGGAGGAGGTTTCAGACTCCCATCTGTTAGGGAGAGGTAAGGCAGAGAGTGATGGGGAGCACTGAGATAGTGCTCAAGATGACAGAGTAGATCCAGCAGGTCAGACAGAGGTTACTAACGGCCTAGAGTCATCAGAAGAGTTACGCAGACTGGTGACGTTCAGAGCTAGAGTTCCAGGTCAGAGATTTGTTCTCCTGAAGGTATCCCATGGAAAGTGGTGATTTGATTCAGGAAGCGGGGCAAGCTGGTCCCTAGATACATCCGTCCTTTCAGAGTGATCGCTAGAGTAGGTAAGGTAGCTAATCAACTAGAGTTGTCTACAGAGTTGAGCCAGATTCATAACACCTTCCATGTGTCCTAGCTGAGGAAGTGTGTAGCCGATGAGATGGCAGTGGTCCCTTTAGAGGACATTCAGGTTGATGATCGCCTGAACTACATTGGGAAGCCGGTGGCAATTTTTGATAAAAGGGTGAAGGTCTTGAGGAATAAAGAGGTGCCCTAGGATCAGGTTCAGTGGTAGCATCAGAAGGGATCCGAGTGGACTTGGGAGCCAAAGTCTGAGACGCGTGAGTAGTACCCAATATATTTCCAGATGATGACTTCGAGGGCAAAGTTTGATTCTACTGGGGGAGAATTGTAACATCCCGACTCCCAGGTATAATATTTAATTAATTTATATTCATTTTGTCAGGGAAACTCTACGAGTTAGAGGACCCCAATTCGACGAGTAGGAGCTGTTTGTGAAAACCCTAATTTTCAAGGTTTATACCCTATTTAAAGGACCTTAAGCCTTCATTTCCGCCTCCCTTATCACCTTAACATACTGAGAGAAACCCTAATCGATCTATTACCATCTATGAGAGAGAGAGAGAGAGAGGCTAAGATTGTATGTTTTAGTGTATTTTTGGAAGGAGATTGAGGAACAAAAGGCTTGGAATAAGTAGGAGCCTTTGGATCTAGTTTTCTTTCGGTGCTAGCTGCTACTTAGAGGTAAAAAGCTATCACCTTGATCATTTGTTTGGTAAGATCTCTTCACTATGGAGTAAATGGCCATTTCCATCTTCTCTTTGAGTCCCTAAGTTCTTTGAGCATGCAATGAAGTTGAGACTTCAGATCTGGACAGTATGAGGTCCCTTCGGCCTAAAGATCTAAGATTTATCAAGCTATTGGCCAACTTTCATGCATTAAACCCTTAAAGAGCTTTGTTTTGGCATAATGAGCGCTAGATTGTAACACCCATAAAATCATGCTAAAATTTAAACTTTTAAAAACATTTAAAATGCAAATAGTTATTACAAAAAGGTTTCCAAAACAGTTTCATATCAGAGTTCCCAAAAATCATAATCATAAATCGAGGAAAGTGTACGGTCATGCCTTCGCCTTCCCGCGGTCATCCGCCAAACTTGAAACAATAATCAATAAATGTAAGCTCGAAGGCTTAGTAAGTTACCCCTAAAATACCAACCTCATATATCCATAATCATATTGTATCAACAAGTACAGAACAATGATGCATCTCGAGTCTAGAGTGTGGCTGGTCCGCCCGCACCGGGCCTTCAGTCCACCTGGTCCACTCTCTAAGTCTACAGTATTACTGGACCGCCCGCACCGAGCATTCAGTCTGTCTGGTCCACTCTCCGAGCCTCGGCACATCTGGACCGCTCTCTCGGGCCTTCAACCTATCCGGACCACTTGTTAGGCCTTCGACCTGACAATGTACCCTTTTGGGTCTGCAGTCTATCTGGTCCGCCCTGGGTATGTTGGCCTATAGCACGAAGCAGGACCCGCCTCAACCCAACCCTCCATACCAAACAATCATGTGCACATAAATAGATAATCACATAACAGTCCATATATAACAAACTGATCTAACATATCATATATCATAGCAACATCCTATATAGGATACCGACCTAACAGGTCACTAACATACTACCATCCTATATACCAGGATACTGACCTAAACCAGGTCACTAACATAGTACCATCCTAATTACTAGGACGCCGACCTAACAGATCAACACGCATATCAAATCAATACAAGTATACAATCCGAGAAAGGGTCGGCCTTGGTGCCTTAGACCCTGTTGATATAGTGAGGATAACTCACCTTGAAATGCTGATCTGAACCAAAGAAGTAGATTCCCGAACCACCGTCTTACTGAAAATGCCGAACTATCTAGAATAGCAAATAATGAGTCAACACACGGGAGTATAAATCTTGACCAAGAATAACTCATACAATAATAGCCAATTTGCTTTACTCTAATTTGGGCCAAGGCCCAACACCAAATCCATTTTCCTCAAGTTCATATGACAAAGGCCCATCATTGGCCCAACTTTCCAAATTGGGCCCAACCACCTAATTTGGCCTAAAACCAAGATCCATTCCCAAGACTTGGCCCAAAATACCATATCCATAAAGTCCAGCAAAGGTCCAAGTCCAACTAGTCCATAGACAACCCAAACTCGAAGCCCAATATCAAAAACTCCTAACAGAGGACATACGCTGGGCGTATCCCTCTGGTATGCGGGGCGTACTTCGACTCTTGTTGACTGGAAAACTGGCCATTGACCCGGTACGCGGGGTGTACTGCTACCTACGTGGGGCGTACGCGAACTGAACAAAAACTCTCATAAGTGCTTAATGCCTTAAGCACTTAAGCCCAAACTTCATATCCATCGACCAAATATGCCTAGGACTCATAAAGTCTCGAACTTTATCACTTTGGACGTCCATAAAGCTCTTAATCTAATGTCTTAATCCATTAAGACCTTCCTAATGCATTCATGGGACACCTAAGTCATTGGGACCTCATTTTTAACACTCATAACCCCTTCAAGAGCTTGAAAGGACAGCTCATCTCATCCAAATCATGACATGCACCATTTTGGGAATTTTTGGGACAAGAATGCTTCGATGAAGCTAAAATGACTAGATCTAACTCATACAAGAATAAAGTTCCAAGCTTTTTACCTCCTGGAGCTTCTAGAACCCACACCAACTCTAGATCTTTAAGCTAATCTTCTTTTCCAACTTCTTGGTGCAACACCTTTACCTCCAAGAGATCAAAATACCCACCAACTCACACTCTCACACAAGAACTAGGGTTTGGGACGTTTCTGGAAGATGGAGGCTGAGAATTATGAGAGAAAATGAACCATAAGGACGTTTATATAGCCCCTCACCCGAGATATTAGGGTTTCCTTCATTTATAAGTACGCCTAGTATACTAGGGCACGCCCTAGTACGCCCTGCGTACCCTTATGTACGCGCGGTGTACTCCACCTGGTCCCAAAATTACAAATTAGCCCTTAGGCTCTTCATGGCTTTACCCTTTTATGCTCGGAGACTTTAAATGAAAAAACTTGGGATGTTGCATAAATGCCATGCATGGACGTAAATTTTGTAGCTTTACATGATATTTTAGCCTTAGAAGGCTAGATCTAGAGTATGGGGCCTTAGTTCTGCTTAAAAATGTATGAATGAGATAATGGACTGAAGGGACTCGGCGAGTTGGCGAGCTAACTCGATGAGTTGGTTAGGGTTTTTCCCGGTGGTCTAGACGCATTACAGACTTGGCGAGTTGGTGAGACAACTCGACGAGTTGAGATGGATGTTTTACCGACTTTTTAGAAGAAACAAAGGAACTCGACGATTCGCATAGATGCACTCGACGAGTTGGGTCAACATGGGCTTTTGACTTGAGTGTTGACTTTTAGGGATTTTTCAAGACATGGATGACGTAGACCATGGAGGGGTAAAACGGTCTTTCACCCCTTTCCAACAATTAGAAAAGGGGTTAGTCTAAAATCTTTATAATTGTTGTTATAAAGTATTAATTAGAGATAATTATGATGTGTAGGTGGAGTCTAGACCGATCGTTGAGTACGAGACATACTTGCTTACTTACGAGGTGAGTCTTCTCACTATACTTGCCTGAGTGGTAATATTGTGTGACCGGAGGGTCTTATGTGCTTATACTGAGTTATGTGATATTATGCATTTTGTCTTTGTGATTTATGCTATATATTATTCTGTGCCTTACTGAGTTATGACTGGAGGGTCCAAACCGAGTTGTGAGACCGGAGGTTCTTCACTGAGATACTTGACTGAAGGGTCCAACCCAAGCTGTGAGACCAGAGGGTCTTCACTAAGACACATGCCCAGAGGGTCCATACCAAGCCGTGAGACCGGAGGGTTCTCACCGAGACGTATGGACAGAGGGTCCATGTCGAGCTATAGCCATAAAAGGCTTATTATTTGTGTATGTGGTATTTTGGGGAACTCACTAAGCTTCTTGCTTACAGTGTTGTGTGAAATTTGTTTCGGGTACCTCTCAGGATCGCAGGAAGGCATCGGCTTGATTATACACACCAACTATGGATTATTTTTCAGGATTCTGGGATGTTATCAAACATTTTGTTGTCTTGAGATTTGAACAACTTAAACATTTTTTGTTTTTTTGAGAAATATGAGATTTTTTTTATGTGTTTTTAAAAAATGAAAATTTTTATTTGAAAATTTTGAGCGTTACAGCATACATGATTGATCCTACAATAGAAGCATATGAGATTCGACTTATCCTTTCCAATTTTCACTACAACTGATACATTGAGTCTTAGTAAATGTCATGACATGTTGCCTAGGTACGAGAACTTTCTTAGAATTTTGCATCTTGAGTTTCTTCAAGATCTTATCTAAGTGTGTACTTTGGCTTAATCCAATTAGTTTCTTAGATCTATCTCTATAGATCTTTATAACGATTATGTATGTTGGGTATCCTACGTCGCTCATATTGAAACATTTCCCTAAATAGGATTTTCCACTTTGCAATAGACATAGCTTTCTATTATTAATATGGCATCAACATATAATACATGGAAGATAACAACGATCCTAAAATCTCTAACATACACGCATGTCTCATCTTCTCTTCTTGAAAATCCAAGCTCTATGAATTTCTTATCAAAACAAAAATTATAGTTGTGAGATGCTTGTTTGAGTCCATAAATAGACCTTTTCAAGCTTAAAAACTCGATTCAGATACTTGGACACTTGGACAGTACAAAACTTTTAAGTTGTTCCATATACACATCATGTTTCAGTTTTTCATTAAGGAAATTATTTTTTACATCCATTTACAATATTTCGTAATCATGAATTGTTTTTTTGGAAAGTAATATCCTAATAGAATTGATCATCTCCACTAGCGAGATCGTTTCCTCATTGTCAAGTCTTTGTGTTTAAGTATAACCCTTTGTAGCTTGTCGAGATTTGAATGAGTATACATTCCCATCTATGTCAGTATTTTTCTTGAAAACATATTTACACCCAACTCTTTTAATGCCATATGTGGGATCAACCAAGTTTTAAAGTTAGTTACCGTACATGGACTGAATCTCGCTCGCCATCACCTCTTTCCATTTATCAACCTCTGGGACTGCCATGGCTTCTTTAGTTGGCTCATCTTCGCTAAGTAGTGTGTCATCACCCTTGGTGAAATGGAAACCGTAAAAATTAAGAGCATAGTGGTCTCTATCATATAGAAGAGGAGGAGGTGTAGGAAGGTTAGATTTCTTAATAGGTATATCAACCTTTAGTTGAGTGCTAGGGCCAACTTTAGGTTCTTCATTGGCCAAATGTTGAATCTCATCAAGATCAATTTGGCTCCCATTAGTTCCTTGAAATATCAGCTCTCTCTCTCTCTCTCTCTCTCTCTCTCTCTCTCTCTCTCTCTCTCTCTCTCTCTCTCTCTCTCTCTCTCTCTCTCTCTCTCTCTCTCTCTCTCTCTCTCTCTCTCTCTCTCGGAAGACATACATTTAAGCAACAAACACTTTGTTCCTAGACTTTAATACGTGTTAGTGAGGGATAAACCCCACTCTACATCTCATAGGGTGTCTTTCAAACCTTCTTATTTGTTCCAATTTTAAGATTGAGAGAGGGTGTTAAAATAATGAAAGGAAAAGGTATATCCTTACTTTATAATAAATCAATGAAGTAAACTGGTGGTTCTTGTAAGGAAAAATACAAAGATCAAGAAGTAATAGTGAATGCATGGAAGGTAGAAGCGTTAGAAAAGAAAGGAACTCAGAGGAGTAATAGCGAATGTGAATGAAAGATCAAGGAGTAATAGTCAATGCAATGAAGATAGAGGCATTAAAAAAGAAAGAAACTGAGAGGTTGTTTGATGAAACTAAATGATATAGTGTTTATGATTCCAACCTCTTAATGTTTAAGAGAATGTAGAATTCCTCAACTGTTCAGAGGTCGTTGAGAGACTATATCAAACATATTGAATTTTGACCGATTCATATATAACATCTAAATGATTCCATTTACAGATTATCAATTAGCCCATAAATTGAAATGGTGGGTAAATGTTGATGTTGTTTGAGTCTTGTAAAATTCATTTTTGTGTTTCATCCGTATTCAGTTAGTAATGTTAGATATACATATTAGCATGCATATTAGAAAAACACTAATTGTACTCGTTAGATTTCAATTAGATAAATTGTAGTTAAATTTCATCTTCATATTGTGACTCAAATGGTTTCTTAGGTTTATGTTAACATTTCGTTGAGAAATGTGTTTTAAAGTTATCATTCTAACTCGGGGACGGTTCCACTATCGTGCCCATAGTGGCACCAGCAACCCTTTATTTTTTCGGATACAGTATAAAAAATTTCGAATTTTTCGTTTTTTCTATATTTGTGCCACTACGTAAAAGGAAAAATATGTCACCGGCAACACCTAATACGAAATCCTAGGTTCGCCCATGTTCTAACTATTCAAAGTTTGTTATATATTCTATAAGATTTGAGTTTCGTATCACTTTGTTCCAAATTGACTATTTATAGAATATTCGACAAACTTACGTAAGTGTATGTCATTATATGGATATAGTAATAATATTAACAAATTCGTTTTTTAACATATATGTATAAGTTTGTTTATTTTATTTTGCATCAAAGTGGCAATACCTATTCTATTCGCAAGATATCATGGCAAAGGCAAGACAAAATTAGGGCCAAAGATCATTTCTTTAACAAACAGCCAAGGTATTCAGTTTTTTCAGCAAACAAACAACACCATTTTCCAAAAAAAACTTAAAAGTTCACTCCTTTAATTTAATAGAAACAATGTTATAAAACTTTAGCAAATAAACACTTGTTACCGTGAATATAAAAGGTTCATTTATAAATGAATTTAAGTTAAAGTTCTAATAAAAAAATGACACATTAGTCCAACAATGTATTTTATATTTGTTCATTCATTCCTTTAACTTATTTGCGTGCTTTATAAGGGAATAAACTTATTTTGTCGGGTCTAATCGGTCATTTTGGACAAAATGAAGCGATAACCAGGTTATCTCTTTGCCACATAGACCCCACCCAACCCGCAAACATCCAAATTCTCAGACACCCTTTCTGTATCATATCTCTTTCTCCTTTCCCTACACCACCCTCTCTCTACACACACACAAACATATTACCTATGATCTTCACACTCGTAATCAAGATTGGTTCCTTCGTGAATCAAAAACACAATCATCACACCCTTCGTCTGAATCATCTTCTGTTCTAACCTTCTATATATTGGAAATGAAGAAATTTGATTTTGATTTTGCTTTCCACCTCACCTCTTCACTATCAACTAGTGCTTCGCCTGAACTGCCAAAAGGATCTCGATATGGATGTCGATTTCTGTTGTTCTTTGTTATTGAACTCCTTGAGGTGTTTCGTTTTGGTATCCGTATTCGGTAATGAAGTTTCCGATTTGGGAAGTGGGAGGTGAATGATTTTGGGTTTTTTGATCGGGGTGGATAAGATTTTTCCATTGGACAAAAGCTCGTCCAAAAGTGTGAGATTGGAGATGGTGCAGGAATCAAAATCGAAAGTAGGAGATAGAAGAAATTGGTATGATCAGTTGGGATCAGATTGAATCGAGATAATTATTGATATCATGGGAGATGGAGATTCGTGGGCTTATAGGAACTTTGGAAGCAAAGCAAACATCGACAACCATGGATGGATTGGTTTTTGAATGGAAAACTGTTGTAAGAAGAAAAAAGGGTTGATTAAGTGAGTAGAAGGCTTTAATTTTATATTTGCTCCCGACAATGATGAGAGTTTTGACGGAGCCTCAGCCATAGACGAACGTGGTAAGCGTCAGAGATCCATTCAAGAGGCATCAATACTTCCTATAAAATCTAAGTAGAGAGAGAGAGAGGTGGATTTAAGTTAACTTTTTTAATTAATTAAAAACCTCTAGTACAGAAACTGGTGGTAGGTTATAAAGACTAAATAGACAGGTCACTTCAAAGTATATTCTCTCATAAATCATAGAAATAAGTTAAAATACTAAATGGGCAAATAGAAAAGACATCACTAGGTAAATGTCATTTTCCCATAAAAAAACATAAAAATGCTAGGAAAGTAATTGAATATATACCTTTGATTATATCTCACATGGTTTTAAAATGAGCTTTAAGGAACTGAAACATTAGGGCTTCAAAAAGCTAGATACAATCTTCACTCTTCACCATATAAACCATAGTCAAATAATTCATGGTGCGCTCCTATGAATTCGCAGTATGCAATTCGCTAGGTCCCTGAAATTTAGTATCAGGGGGAGGCTTATTTCGGTGCACTCCATTACGATATATCAAATACTGTTGTACCATGTACCGACTAACATCAAAGTTCAATTTCGAAACATATTAGATAAACTTAAAAGTTAAAGCATGAAATCAAACAAACATCAAAAAATTAAAAACATATTACATCAAAAGTTCAAAACATATTACTTAAACTTAAAACTTAAAACAAGTAACTTAGTATACCCTTTTTTTTCCTTGGCCATCTTCAACCTTTGCAGGATCTTTCCATTGCATATCTTCTAGCCTTGATGTTGATCC